>NC_081406.1:283860519-285060519 GCF_030272615.1 Cryptomeria japonica | reverse complement strand
CCTATGCTGCTTATTAAAACTACAAGGTTTATCAAATGGATGTTAAATGTGCATTTTTGAATGGGGATCTTGATGAGGAAGTTTATATTGAGCAACCTGATGGTTTCTCACTATCAGATGATATTGATATGGTTTTCATGCTAAGGAAAGCTTTATATGGATTGAAACAAGCACCTATAGCTTGGTATGCAAGGTTGGATAAATATCTTTTGAAGCTTGGTTTTACTAAGGGCAGTGCTGATAGTAATTTATATTATAAAATCAATGATGATGATATACTAATTGTCGAAGTATTTGTTAATGACATTATTTTTGGAGGTGAAGATAAATTATGCATAGAATTTTCTAAGAATATGGAGAAAGAATTTGAGATGTCTATGATTGGTGAGATAAAAAAATTTCTTAGGTTTGCAGATTACTCAGACTGACAAAGGTATTTTTATCTGTCACACTAAATATGCTAAAGAATTGTTGAAGAAATTTTGTATGGGAGATTCTAAACCAATAAGTACACCTATGGTTACAAGTGATAAATTGACAAGAAAAGATGTTTTTGTACTGATAAATCCTACAAGATACAAATCTATGATTGGAGGTCTACTTTATTTCACTCAGACTAGGCCTAACATTATGAATGTTATTTGTATTGTTTCAAGATTTCAGAGTGACCCTAGAGAAAATCATGAGATGGCGGTGAAAAGGATTTTTAGATACTTGTAAGGTACATCAGAATATGGTTTGTGGTACCCTAAGGATGCTAACATTACTTTATGTACATATACAAATGCTGATTGGGCTGGAGATGTTGATGACAGGAAAAGTACTTACGGTGGAGCTTTCTTTCTTAGAAAGAAGTTGGTTTCATGGATCAACAAGAAATAGTCATGTACTTCTTTATCTACTACTGAAGCTGAGTATGTTGCCATTGCTACTAACTGTACACAAGTTTTATGTATGAAGCAAATTTTGAAGGATATAAAGGTGGATTGTGATGAACCGATAGTTATTTACTATGATAACTCTATTTCTATTGATATATCAAAGAATCATGTATTTCATTCTAAGACAAAGCACATATCTATCAAGTATAACTTTTTGAAGGAGAAGGTGGAAGCAAATTAAGTTAAACTAGTTTATGTGAACACCAAAGAACAAATTGCAGATATTTTCACTAAACCTTTATCCAAGAAAGCATTTAGGTACCTAAGAGATAGATTGGGAGTTTTTGCCCCTCTAACATAGACTTGATTGATGCAATTTGGCATCAGTCTAGCATGCATTATCAGAGATACTGTTCATTTTGGCACTAATGTGGGATGCTACTACTCAGAGGGAGTAGTTAGTTTTGAGATTCATAGGCTTATATTTTTGCTTTGATATTTCTGTCAGATTTTTGGCATTGATGTCAAAGGGGGAGTGAAATTAATGTGAAAAAGTTAAAGATATAAGTCAAAGAGGGAGAGATTGATATTCAGAGCTATATGCAGGTGATTGTTGGTTGGCTTCCACAGGGGGAGACTTGTTTGGCATTTCTTGGTACTTAGATGTTTTTCACATCTATTATTGCCATCAATGCCAAAGGGGGAGATTGTTGTCCATTTGGTGGAATTGATTATGTGTTGCATTGATGTTTTGTCATTGATGTCAACACTATCTGTTTGGATGCTTTATCGACACCCTTCTGGTCTCGATAAGATGAGTGGTTTCTGGTTAACTTGGATCTGACATGATTCGATAGACTGGTATAATTTGGTGATGGAATTGGTTTGTTCATAATTCTTATTCTCATATTTGGTCAGTTGGTTTTGGTCTGGTGATTGGATGCTATTTTGCTTTCTTAGAAGATTGGTTTCAGGTTTCGGTGAGGGTTTCACCGGTAGAGATTTTGTTGGAGATCTTTGATGAATTGCATAAGTGGTGTTGGTGCAACTTTTGATGGCATTTCAGGATAATATTGGTGATCATGTTCGAGACTTGGCATTTGGAGATCATTGTTGAAGCATGTGGACCTATACTTGATCCCGGTTGATCTAGGTTATGGATCGACATTAATGTAACGTGTGGATAGGACCTATTGTTGTATTTTTGGGATGTCTTATATGTTGATATTATTTATTTTGGTCTAAGGCTGACAAGGTTTGTAATTATGTAATTGATTTATTGACTGGTGGCCGATCTGATTGTTTATGGTTGAGGGTTTGTATAAATAGATGTAAGATCTCATAGTAGATCATCATGGTTAATGCAAGAGGTCATGGTCAAGAAATGTAATATGCGAATAATTTAATATAATTCAGGCAGAGAAGTTGGTCGATCATTGGAAATTGAATTGGGTTTATGTAAGAGGATTTAGTCCTCCGATATTTTGCTTAACTGGAACTGTACTCAAGCATAGGAGATGTTATCTATTATAGTTCAATACTTCTTTGTATTGTAGTGTAGATTTATATATAGTCAGTGAGACTCCTTTTGTGATGAGCAGTGCGATCTAGGTTGTTGGCCTTCCTGCAAGTGCATGCCCCTTCATTGTAATTCACATACTTACTACAAAAGTATTATCTGACTATGGGTAGGCTTCCCACCATGGTTTTTTCCTTTACGAGGTTGTTCGCGTACAAATCTTGGTGTTGTGTGGATGGATTTTATTCTATGATTATTGTTTATGCTTAATTGGATTAACTACTATTCTAATATCATTGTTTTGGGTTCCGATATTAAATTTTAAATTGCTAATGCTTCTGATAATCTGTTGCAACTGATTCACCCCCCCTCTTAGTTGTCTTCTAGTCATCTAAATTGTATAACATATACTACTGGTATAGATGCAAAAAGGCAAGCTAACAATGTGCAAAAGTGAAAGGCTCCCATATATTGAAGAAGTGCTAAGGTAGGTTAGAAAGTGTGCTAAACAATTGAGTGTTTCACTAGAAGAGAAGAAGAGTGCAAAGTTGAAAGAAGACCTATTAGGATATAACCGATAGGGTTTGTGAACCGGTCGATGAACCCGGTTATGTGGTTCGTCGATGATCCCGTCTGAATCGACATAGAGGTCTAGCTAAGGTGGATACAGATAGTGATGCCATGTGGAGTTGAAGTGGCAAGCATGCATGAATAAGTTGGTGTGGTGTATTGGTGAAGTGTCTGTCAACGTGGTAGATGGTGGTAGGTCAACATTTGTCTCTTGTGTGATTCATGGGATGTGTAGTAGAGATTTGTGGCTCGAGGTCAAATAGACAACAGAGATCTTGGATAGACTAATTGACTAGATCAAGGTAGGTGAAGGAAACTGCAAAACCATTCTTGGTGATCGACCATGAGATCAGCTTATAGATAAAAAAGAAGATTGCTAAATATCGAAGGCATATTCTAGAAGGCACGACAATGACAGTGTTGACTGATGTGTTGCATATCATCAATCAAGGCGATCAGATCTAATGAGATCTGATTGGATTTAGTTTTCCTCGACGTCAATGAAGAAACCCTAACCATTCAAAGTTTCAATTGGCTTTTGGTGGGAAGACTTGTTTAGAAATATGCAAGTCTAAATTGATGAAGCGGTTGTTGAATGATAGTGTGGTGTTGTTGGTAAAGAAGTGAAATCATTCAAGTGCTCAATGAGAAGAAGAAGAAGAAGAGACTGAGTGTGAGAGAAAAAATGTTTGAAGAGTTCAACTGACAACAATATGGCAACTAGTAGTCTGCCATTGAGTTTGAGAGAGGAGTACACTGGTGGTGACTAAACCAATAGAGAAGAGGAAAATAGGATTATAGAAAAGAGAAGAGCACAATGTGAAACATAAGAGAATCGGTAAGCTGAGAATTGACAGTAATTAGATATTGAATATTTGACTGAGTGAAGAAGATCGGTGATGATAAGCAGCAACATAACTAAGAGGAAGGAGAACCGAAAGAGAGAAAAATCGACAAAAAAGAAAAAGAGGTTGAAACTGTAAGGTTGCAGCAGGAGATAAGGCTACAATAATGAGAGGGTGAGTAGAGAACTGGTAGTGAATTGGATAGAAGATCTAGTGAAGAGATTTGTAGAAGAGTTATAAATTTCATTTGGAAAAAAGGCTATTAATTTTGTAATTGATTATATTCATTAAAGATCATTGAGTTGGATCTCAGTGTAGGGGTTGGTGCTCCTTTGGTTGGCTCCCTAAATCTGGGGTTGGTGCTCCTTAGGTTGGTTCCCTAAACATTGTAATCAAATTTCATTGTGAGGTTGGATTGGAACAATAGACTCTAGCAGCGTTTCTCCCTGAGTTTTTTCCCATCTTGGGTTTTCCTCTTATTTATTGGTGTTATGTGATGTTCCCTTGTGTTTGATTTCTTTGTGTCATTCTCCCTTCTAACCAAGATGTTTTCTTTATGTTAGATCTATTAATCAGTTTACACACATAGGTTAGAAAAGGACTGAGATTGGAATCCATCGATTCAGCCCCCCCTCTTAGTGGCATATTATGTATAACAATTGGTATCAGAGCCTAGGTTACCAGTTGATAAGCTTTATCCACCTTGGGTGGATTCTGGATTAAGGACACAATGGTTTGTTTTGTGTCAATCCCAATTCCGATATTTGATGGTTCAAGCTATTCCATTCAGAGTTGTAGAATGGAAGTCTTCTTATCTTCTCTAGGGTATGATGTTTGGATGTTAGTTTTTAATGGTCTCCCCAGTCATGTTAGTCCTCCCACTGACCTTGAAGTAGAAAGAAGATCTAGGTTCAATGAAGAAGCCATGAAGGCTATATTCAGTGAAATGTCTAGTGATGTTTCTTCAAAAGTGGATAAGTGCAGGTCAGCTAAGAGCTTGTGGGATAGACTGAAGAAACTCTATGGTAATGAGCCTACCATTGTTGGAGTAGATTGTGAATGAAAGATGAACAGTGCAACAGATACATGTGTAGGTGTAGAAGGTGGATCAGTGAGTAGTTGCAGTATTAATGATAAAGAAACTCATCTCTGCATGGCCCAAGAGACAAAAAGTGAGTAGCACATATCTGAAAGTGATAAGGCAAATAGATCCTAATAGCAAGATGTGTTTGGCAATGATAGTGAAGGTGAAGAAGAAGTAGAAGTTGATCTTGAAGGAGAACTTGTAAGTGCACTCGAAGAACTTAGTAGAGTGAGGAATGAGTACAAGTTATTCAAGAATGTTGCAATAGTGGAGTAGAACCAGTTGATCAGATGCCTTGAAGAATCTGAGAAATGTGTCTCAAAATTAAAGACTCAACAAGAAGACACCAAGGTGTGTCAGTGTAATGATCTAGAATCTGAGCTAGAAGTCAAGGATAAAGAATATCTACACCTGGTAGGAGGAATGGAGATTCTCCAAAATGACCTTGAGAAATGTCAGGATGAGATCAAGGTAAGAATCCGATTTGATGACAGCAGTGATTCCTTGGACAAAATGTTGAAAAAGAGAAAGCATGCCAAGGATACCAGTGGATTAGGAATTGGTGTCGATGAATTCTCCACCAAAAAGAATGTCCCCCATAATGACATTTTGTTTGTCTCCTCAAATGGAGATAACATGGGTCAAACCTTCACTGTTAGAGATGTTCCCAAGAAGAAGGTTGATCTAACCACAACTGATGAAGACATGTAGAAAAGGATGAAGATCGGTGCTGCAAGAAAGAGAAACAATACAGATCCCAAAGGAAAAGGGAATATGGGAGAAGGTAGCTTCATCGAAAGAAAGAGCATAAGAAGACAACATAGAAGAGAAGGAAATACTACCCCCCACAAGACAAAGCAAGTGTGGGAAAGGAAAGGATTAGATGGAGGAATTGTAGAAAGTGAACATCTCGAGGTCCATCCCCGTAGAAGTAGACATGGAGTTTCCAAACCGGTAAGATCTCCACATGCATGGCAGAACAAATTTGTAAGTCATATGTCATTCTTTACTGGTTACTACTTCTCTTGCAAAGATTATGGTCATAGGGTAGATGAATGAATAAAAAGGTTTAGAAATAAAAATGCTATCTATCCAAGAAGTAATACATATGGCCATAATATATCAAGATGTAGAAACATGCATAGATATGCTCTTATGCATAATAAGATGAGTTCATTTTCTGCTGCCATAAATGTAAACTATGTATGTTATAACTGCAATAGATTTGGCCATAGAGAGTTTGAATGAAGGAAGAAGGACTTGCAGCCATATGGAAACCTGTATAGCAACTATTCTCAACATGGAAATAAATATAGAGCATACAAAAGTTAGAGGTCTGCATGGAACCAAAGGAAAAATGTCCCTATAGGATCAAGAGGTCCACCAATTCTAGTGGCCGGTCATAACAACATGACCAGAAGAAGATGGTCTAACCGGTTTGATAGAAGGTACCCAAATCATTTGATTGGCATGTACGTTGTTTTCTTCTACAGAAATACTTCCATTCATGTGGAAGAATCCGGTAGAGTAAGGATCAATCAGCAAAATATGGTAAGACCTGCTCCCAAGACTAAAAAATGGGAAGAAAAGTGAAGTCATGCAGGTATGCACAAAGAAAGAAGAGAGTAGGACCTTGAACCGACATTGTGCATTTAGTGAATATGTAATATCTCCTAAGGCTTAAAGGATATGCAAGACCTTAGGGGGAGTAGTACACTGAACTTATCATTCACCCCCTTAGTGGAAGAGGACAAATAGAGGAACATGATGATGTTGGTATAAAGGAAGAAAATGAGATGGCAAGTGTGTGTAGTGGTTGCCTTGGCTACACATCTACATATGAAAGATGGATCACTATTTCATATGTTAATGTATGGAAAATTTGCAATTGGGATCAAATGCTATTGACACAAGAAGATAGGAGCTACAGGAAGGTTCTTCGATAGTGATGATGGACTGGTACAAGAAACCAGCATGTGCAGAATGTTACTAGTATGAATGCTAATAGGTACTTGCTAGTTATGTAAGATAATAAGGTTTGAGATCATTACATTACCCCTCGTAGCATGGAATGAGGAGTTTATGTCTCAAGTAGTATTGAAGATGACCTGAATAACATATGTTGGCCCAATTGTTGATCTTATATGCACGCATACTTTGTGGGCTAACCAGTTTGATTTATGGAATGATGATGATAATGTATGGCATTGTGTACCTCTAGGATCATGTCATAGGTTGTGGTAGATATAATGGAACCGATAGATCATTAGATTGATCACTTATGCACAACTCAACCAGTATAAGGTAAATATTGGAGCTCCAGTTTTGAACCTGACAAGCAATGAGGTCCTGATATGTATGACTCAGGGGGAGTTAAAGTGCTCATGATGCAGAACCGGCATGCTTGAACTTATGGGTGTACTAGTTGCATCAACTGCAAAAGATGGAAATTATTGTAGGAATACCCAAGAGAATTTCATGATTATGAGTATCCATTTTCCCAACTGGTAACACTCATAATAAAATCACATTTTTATTCTTAAGAACAATTGGTATCAGATAGGTGTGTTGCAGTTTGACCGATGACTGGTGTATGATTCCTCCATTTCAAATTGTAGTGAATCGAGAGGATACAATGTATGATGGTCAAAGAAGGAGAGCATTTGGTAGAGAAAAAGGGAGAGATAAAATTGTGTTAGTCCCCTTTTCCATTGTTATCAAAGGGGGAGAGAGAACCTATAGTTGTTAGACAATTCAAATAACTGGAAGACAACTGAGATGAGAGGGGGGTGAATCAGTTGTCAGAAATTATAGGAACCATTAACAATTTAAACTTTAATACCAGAACCCAAAACATTAATACCAAAATAGTAGATAAACCAATTAAGCATAAACAATAATCACAGAATAAAAGCCATCCACATAACACCAAGATTTGTACGTGGAAAACTTGGTAAAGGGAAAAAACACAGTGGGAAGCCTACCCACAGTCAAATAATACTTCTACAATAAGTATGTGAATTACAATTGAGGGGCCTGCACTTGCAAGAAGGCCAATAGCCTAGAGCGCATTTTTCATCACAAAAGGAGCCTCACTGACTACATATAAATCTAGACTACAATCTAGAGAAGTCTTGAATTGCAAAAGATAGCATCTCCTATGCCTGAGTATAGTTCCTGTTAAGCTCAATACTGGAGGACTAAATCCTCTTACATAAACCCAATTCAATCTCCAATGATAAACCAACTCCTCTGCCTGAATGACATTACATTATTCACACATTACATTCCTTGATTGTGACCTCTAACATTAACCATGATGATCTACAATGAGATCTTACATCTATATATACAAACCCTTGACCATAAATGATCAGGTCATCCACCAAACAATAAACCACTTACATAATTACAAACCATGCTGGCCTTAGACCAAACAAATAATATCAACACATAAGACATCTCAAAAATACATCAATAGGTCTTATCCACACGTTACATTAAAATCGGTCCATAACCTAGATCAATCGGGACCAAGTATAGGTCCATACGCTTGAACAATGATCTCCATTTGCCAAGTCTCAAACATGATCACCAACAACATCCTAAAACTCCATCATAAGCTATTCCAACACCACTTATGCAATTCATCAAAGATATCCATCAAAATCTCTGCCGATGAAACCCTCGTCAGAACCAGAAACCAATATTCTAAGCAAGCAAGATAGCATTCAATTACCAGACCAAAATCAACTAACCAAATATGAGCATAAGTATCATGAACAAGTTGATTCCATTATCAGACTATACTGGAGCCTACCGGATCATGCCAAATCCAAGTTAACCACAAACCACTTAACCTACACGGACCAGAAGGGTGTGAGTAAAGCATCCAAACAACTAGTGTAGGCATCAATGACAAAACATCAATGTAACACATAATAAATTCCACTAAATGGCCAACGATAGTATGGTAGATCCTACATGTGTTGACATCAATGTCAAAGGGGGAAATTGTTAGCATTGTGTTGTCATTGATGTAACCCAGTATAGGATGGCAACTAGTATGGGAGATTGATGGGAAGTGCTGACATTGATGAATACTAGAAATGGTGTGTAATCGATAAGGAAGAGAAGGTCATCTAACATAGTGGCCATTGGAGTCACCAATACACAAGTTAATGTTGACTTGTGTTGAAGACATAAGGACTGCAGATCAGTAAGTGACATGTTGGTAGTGCATTGTTGCCAACCAATAAGAGAGCAAGATGTTGGGTTGTTGATTGTGATGAAGAGGGGGAACGGTACCAAATCACATCAACACTGGAGGTGAAGTATGTGCAAACCACCGATATGCTATGTGGATGTGAAAAAATAGGACTCCCACTAGATAAAGATGTAGTCACCAAATGAAGAGTTGACTGACAGTGAATGTGCTCAACTAGTTCACATGTGCATGTTTGAAGATATCTTGCTCAAATAGGGAAGCAACATTGGTGCAATGGAGGATGCAGATGACAAGGATCCACTCCCACTGGTAAGTGGAGATTATCTCTTATTATGCATGGAATGCATCATAGTCCTCTGAGATAAGAGAGAAGAGAAAAAGGCAGGTGATTGAAGGCTCACACCTAATGAACAGGTGAAACACTAAGTTTCCTTAGGTGTATGAGATCGGGGATAAGCACCAGATCAACCAGGTTGACATGATGAGTTGTCGGTACAAAGATTGAGGGATATGGTTGTCATTTTGACAAACATGTTAATAGTAGATTCAGTCTATTGATGAAGAAGGAAAGGTTGAGTAGTTGCAGATAGAGGATGTTGCTAGAATGCAGATGGATTTTGGTGCCACCAATATGCATGGTATCTTACCAGTATACATGAAAAAGATACTACCGGTATAGATGTAAACCGGCAAGATGACAATGTGCAGAAGTGAAAGTCTCCCATCTTTTGAAGAAGTGCATAAGGTAGGTTAGCAAGTATGTTGACTGATTGAGTGTTCCATCGGAAGAGATGAAGAGTGAAAGGTTGAAAGCAGATTGGTTAGGGTATAACCAGTAGGGTTTGTGAACCAATAGATGAACCCGGTTATGTGGTTGGTTGGTGATCCTATCCAAACTGACACAAAGTATAGCTAGGGTGGATATCGACAACAATGCCATGTGGATTTCAAGTGGAAAGCATGCATGCACAAGTCACTGTGGTGTGTTGGTGAAGTGTATATTGGTGTGGTAGATGGTGGAAGGTCAACATTTATGTCAACTGCGTGAATCATGGGATGTGTAGTAGAGGTTTGTGGCTCGAGGTCAAATGGACAATAGAGATCCAGGACAGACTGATTCACCAGATCAAGGTAGGTGAAGGAAACCACAAAACCATTTTTGGTGATCGACCATGAGATCAACCTACAGATTAAAAAGTAGATTGCTAAATATGGAAGGTGTGTTCTGGAAGGCACGACAATGGCGGTGTTGACTAATGTGTTGTAGATCATCAATCAAGGCCATCAGGTCTGATGCGATCTGATTGGACTTAGTTTTCCTTGAGGTCGATGAAGAAATCCTAATTGTTTGAAGTTTTAATTGGTTTTTGGTGGGAAGACTTGTTTAGAAATATGTAATTCTAAATTGATGAAGCAACTTTTGAAAGATAGTGTGGTGTTGCTAGTGAAGAAGTGAAATCAGTCAAGTGCTCAATGAGAAGAAGAAGAAGAGACTGAGTGTGAGAGAAAATAGTGTTGAAGAGTTCAATTGGAAACAATGTGACAATAGGTAGTCTGCCATTGAGTCTGAGAGAGGAGTATACTGGTAGTGACTGAACCAACAGAGAAGAAGCAAAGAGGATTGTAAAAAAGAGAAGAGAATAGTGAGAAACATAAGAGAATCGGTAAGCTGAGAGTCGATAGTAATCAGATAGTGGATATCTGACCGAGTGAAGAAGACTAGTGGTGATAAGAAACGGTGTAACTTAGAGGAAGGAGAACTAGAAGAGAGAAGAACTGACAAAGAAGAAGAAGAGGATGATCTAGTAAGGTTGTAGTAGGAGATAAGGCTGCAATAGTGAGAGGGTGAGAAGATAATTGGTAGTGAACTAGATAGAAGATCTGGTGAAGAGATTTGTAGAAGAGTTACAAAGTTCATTTGTAACAAGGCTATTACTTTTTTAATTTATTATGCTCATTAAAGATCACTAAGTTGGAGCTCGGTGCAAGGGTTGGTGCTTCTTGGGTTGGTGCCCTAATTCAGGGGTTGGTGCTCCTTAGGTGGGTGCCCTAAACATTGTAATAAAATTTCATTAAGAGGTGGATTGGAGCAATAGACTCTAGCAAAATTTCTCACCAAGGTTTTTCCCATCTTGGGTTTTCCTCGTATTTACTAGTGTTATGTGATGTTCCCTTGTGTGTGATTGCTTTGTTCCATTCTCCTTTCTAACTAGTATTTATACTTTATGTTAGATCTATGTTAGATCTATTAACCAATTTACACACATAGGTTAGAAAAGGGATGAGATTAGAATCCACTGATTCACTCCCCTCTCAGTGGCATATTGTGTCTAACAGTGTCTACATTATGAGAGACGGGTTTATGTGCGAACAAGGTTTCATCTTTTAGTATTGTAATTATAGAGAGATTGGAGTTGCAAAGTAGATAATTGTGCATAATTAGAACTATAATTAGGTATTTGGAGATGCTATTCTTTCAGTTCATTCCTTCTGGATTGTAGTCTGAATATTATTGTAAGTCAGTGAGACTTCCTTTAGGGTTGTAGCCTTCCAGTCCATTATATTTGAGCAGTGAGCTCTAGGCAGTATGCCTGAGTGCATGTGCATTCCCCATTGTAATATTTTCACATACTACTACAAAGTATCATCTTACTGTGGGTAGGTTCCCACCATGGTTTTCCCTTAACCAAGTTTTCCACATCAAAAACTTGGTATTCTGTGTTTTCCTTTCAATTTGTTTATCTATCTTACTACTGCAATTTATCAGATCTATTTTGTAGTTAAATTTGCTGATCCAGGGAAAATTGATTCACCCCCCTCTCAGACTTCCTTCTTGGTTGCTTCCAACAATTGTTGTTAGAGCTAGATCCTTTGGTAGAAGGTTAACCACTAAAGGAGATCCAGGATGGTAGCTTAAGGTGTTATCTTTAAGGACAGTTTGAGATTTGATGAAAGTAACTATGCTATATGGAAGAACTAGATGGAAGTGCACTTGAAATGTCTTTGAGAAGATAACTAGAAGATCACAAAGAATGCCTATAGAGTTCCTCCGATTGGACCTATTATTGATGAGATCAAGGAAGATGAACATAACATTAGAGTGAAGGAAGCATTTCTTAGTTCCCTGACAAACTCTGAGATGAAAAATGTAATGAGACTTCAGACCACACATGAGATTTGGGAGAAGCTTGAGATCCTATATGAAGGTGATAAATAGGTGAAAGTTGCTAAGATGCAGAAAATATGAGACATTGAAGATGAGAGATGATGAGAACATAGAATATTTCACGGCTAAGGTGAATTACCTTGTCCTAGGTATCAGATGTGTCGATAGAACCATTGAGGAAGATAAAATTGTTGATAAGGTGCTAAGATATTTTCTTCCTACCTACAAACATAAGGTTTATGCTATTGATGAGATCCAGAGTGTGACTATAGTAACAAGAGATATGATGGTTGGAAAGATTGCTTCATTTGAGCTAAGAAAATTTGAAGAATCACATGGAAAGTCTGAGACAAAATTTAAAGAATCAACATCTATATCCAATAACCAGAAGTATGATCCCGATGAGTGAAAAATATATAGATATGAGAGAGAGATAGGAGAGATGGAAGAGCAAGAAAGAGAGCTAGATGACCTTGAAGCACTAATTACCTAGAGATTTCCTAAAGGAGCTGATAAGTATGATGGAAAGTTTCCTTTGAAATGTTTCTCTTGTAATAAGATAGGACATTTTTCTTCTAGATGCCCAAGGAGAATGGATAAGCATGATAGGAATGATAGATATGAGAAGTATGACAAACCTTACAAGCCTAACTGGAAGTTTAGGAATCAAAAGAACTATTATTATGTTATTGATGAAATAATTATAGATGAAGAATCTGAAGGAGATGAAGTTGTGTTTATTGTCATTAAAGAAGATAGACTTGTACTTGTTGATTCCACAAGCTACACTATTGAAGAAAAAGCATTAGCTGCTAAAGTTGAAGAGATAGATGAATGGGTAATTGATAGTGGTTGTTCACATCAAATGACTGGTGATAAAAGAAAATTTGTGAGCATGGAAAGATGTGATAGTGGAATAGTTAGATTTGGAGATGACAAAGCCTGTGTGAGCCATGGGAGAGGTTCTATTTCGTTTGATGGCAAGCATAACATTGATGATGTCTTGTATGTTGAAGGTTTGAAGCATAATCTTTTGAGTGTTGGATAGATGGTTGCTAACGGTTATGATCTACAATTCAAGGATGGAAAATACAAGATCCTAAATTGTTGGGATCCAAGAACACTGAGAGGAAGGGTGAATCAATGTTTTGTCACAATGGAGAAATTTAACCTTATTAATACAACAACTCAATAATCGGTAGACATAAAAGCATATAAAAATAAGAAACAATGCAACCACAAAGATGAACACCACAACACCACAAATTTATACATGGAAAACCTCAAAGAGGAAAAACCAAGGTGGGATTGGAGACCCACATATCTATCCACTGATTAGATGAATAAATATTACAATAAGTTTCCTGCACATGTAGGAAGGCCAACAACCTAGAGGACACTACTCATCACAAAAGGAGTCTTGCTAACTATAGAAAACATCAGACAACAATCCAGAATGAAGATTGAACTGCAAGTAGCATCACCCATGCCTAAGTACAATTTCAATTAAGCTCAATACTAGAGGCCTTAAACCTCTTCCACAAACCCAATTCAATCACCTATGATCGATCAAAAACTCTGCATATGATTACAAAATTATTCGCATATAGATAATCCCATAACCCATACCATATATGATCTCATAATCTACAAAGAGATCTTACATCATATTTATACCAATCCGGGACCTAAACAATTAGGTTGGCTAGATAAAAGATAATACAATAAATTCACAACTTAAACCCGCAATCTAATGATAAACCAAGTCATCCTAAAACCAAAACAACATAATCCAATCAATGAATCCAACTGGTAACACATCAGGAGCATCAACCCACATGTTACATAAACTGGTCAATAACCTAGCAGAATAACACCAAAACCAAAATAGGCCACCATAAGCCAAATGAAACACCATCAAGAACTAGAACATGAACATGATAACCATCAGCATCTCGATAACCTTCTAGAAGTCACACTAACACCACTTATTGGATTCATCAAAAGATCTTCAACAAATCTCTACTGGTAAAACCCTTACCGGTAACCAAAAGGATTACTAGAACAAGTGATAGCTTCTGAATTATCAAATCCTGAACCAACTAAATGTGATACACATCAGGAACACATGAATAACCAATCCAAACCAATTCCACAGACCAAAGCATACCAAGGCATACTAGATCAACATGATCTTATCAACCAGAAACCAATCATCTTACTGGGACCAACCGGATACTGGTAAACAACCAAAGCAATGAGTGTTGACATCAATGACAAACATTATTGCAACACAAAATCGATTCCTCCAAATTGCCAACATAAATGCCTTCGGTATAGAGATTGCATATGGAACTAAGACTAAAGGTAAAAATTTTCATTTGAATGTTGGTGAGAAAAGATGTTTGGTTGCTTAGATTGATTAGAGTTGGTTGTGGAATAGGAGAATGTATCATGTGAATTTTTATTCAATGATTAATACCTTTTCTACATAATCTATTAGAGATCTGCTAAAGATTGTTAAGCTTACTAATCCAATATGTAAGGAATGTTAGTTGGGTAAGCAAAAAAGGATTTATTTCAAGACAAAATAGTATACATCAAAAGGAATGATAGATCTTGTGCATACTGACCTATGTGGACCTACAAATGTTAGAAGTGTGTAGGATGATAGATATTTTATGCTGCTAATTGATGATTTTTTCAGGATAATGTGGGTTGTCTTTTTGAAGGAGAAATCAAAACCATTGGACAAATTCAAGATATTCAAAGAAAAGGATGAATTGAGTCTAGATTGAAGGTGAAGTGTTTGAGATTTGATAGAGGCAGATAATTATGTTCCGATGAGTTGAATTCATTCTGTGAGAAGCATGGGATTAGAAGACAATTTTCTACTCCTAGAACCCCGCAACAAAATGGAGTTGTTGAAAGGAAAAATAGAATTGTCTTGGATGCTACAAGGACTATACTGATTGAAGGAAATGTTTCAAAAATTTACTAGAGAGAAGCTATTAGCACTTCTGTTTACACATTCAATATAGTTCACATCAAAGGTAATACCAATAAGACTCCTTATGTGCTTTGGTTTGGTCATGTTATTACTGTGAGATATTTCAGAGTTTTTGGTAGCAAATGTTATATCAAGAGAGATGAGGATATAGGGAAATTTGATGCTAGAAGTGATGAAGGAATTTTCTTGGGATATTCTACAAAGAGAAAAGCCTATCGGTGCTACAATAAGAGACTAAGAAAGATAGTGGAAAGTGAAAATATGAAAGTGGATGAGAACCTTGGGAATGAGATCAAAGCATGTAGATATGATGATGGACAACATGTTATTTTAGCTCCTATTCATATTGAAGAGCCTAAGAAGAATGATCCGGTAGAGATTGTTAATCTAGATATTCTTGTTGCCAATGAAAAGGTGAAGGAACTTGAAAAACAGAACAATCAGAAGACTCTGAGGTATGTAAGATTAAATCATTCTGAAATCAGATTATTGGTGATAAGAATAAAGGTGTAATGACTAGAAGAAGGTTACCTACTGAATAAGTATGTTTGATTTCTAAATTTGAACCTAAAGATGTTGCTAAAGCTTGTAAATATGAAAGTTGGATGAGATCTATGGAAGAAGAACTAGATCATATTGAAAAGAATAATACTTGGGAACTTGTTCCTAGACCTAAGGATAAGAATGTTATTGGTACTAAATGGGTATTCAGAAAAAAACTAAATGAAGCCGATGAAGTTGTCAGAAATACAACTAGAATAGTTTGTAAAGGATATTCTCAGAAAGAAGTAATTGATTATGAGGAGACTTTTTCTCCAGTGGCCAGACTTGAAGTTGTTAGACTGTTTCTTTCTCATACTGCTTATAAATATTTCAAGGTATATCAGATAGATGTCAAATCTGCCTTTTTGAATGGTGATCTTAAAGAAGAAGTCTACAATGAACAACCTAGTGGATTTTCATTATTAGATGATGGAGACATGGTATGTAAGTTGAAGAAATCTCTTGATGAATTGAAGCAAGCCCCTAGAGCCTAGTATGCTAGATTAGATAAGTATTTATTGAAATTAAGATTTACTAAAGTTGCTATTGACAGTAATCTGTACTTTAAGATAGAAAATGATAATATATTGATTGTTGAAGTCTTTGTTGATGATATTATCTTTGGAGATGATGATGACTTGAGTATGAAGTTTTCTGGTGATATGCAGAAAGAATTTGAGATGTCTATGATCGATGGGATGAAAATTTCCTTAGGTTTACAGATTTCATAAACTAGAAAAGGTATATTTATATCTCAAACTAAGTATGTGAAAAAATTGTTGAGGAAGTTTGGGTTAGATGACTTTAAACTGGTTGGAACTCCTATGGTGACTGGTTGTAAATTGTCTAAGAATGATGAATCTATTGGGACCTATAAAATTTTGTTAGTTTGAGAGGCCCATTTCAAAATTTTGCTCTGCACTTTCAGAATGGCACTTGATAAATCAACCTGAATCGCTTGGTTTGAAGGCATGAACAATAGAATCCATCATCTTCCCCTTGCATGCCTGTGAAAGGTGAAGGCATTTGAATTTTTCAACCAAATGCAATGGCAAGTATAAAACTATTTTCTCCTTGCCCGTGGTATGGTGTGGCTTTTAAAACCTTCAGGCAAATTCATTTGGCAAGTGTATTGCCAAATCCCCTACGTACTAGATGGAAGGTAAAAGAAATTTCAGAGAAAATGCAATCAGTCTATGTAAGGCATTTTTACTTGGGCACCAAAGACGGCTTTAAAAGGCCAGAGAAACTTCCATGTAAATGCCACCAGACATGAACATTTATCCCACATTGGTTGTGCAAGGGGCATTTTTTTTATATTTTAATACAATTCCGCACACTTCTAAAGTGTCAAAGCTTAAGGGATTTTGGCAAGAGGTAGCTTGTGGCCCAGTGGACCCTGCATGTGCACACATCTCAAGGTGTCCAAGATTTGGGATAGGCTGGTGACCAAATGGTGGGACTTGGTAGGCTGGAAACAAAGTTGAGCAAGATAAAGGAAGATCAAACAATGGTGAGAAAGATCCAATGGTGGTCGTTGATCCACGATCGAAAAGTTCTTGTTGGTTAATCCTCGTGGATCAGCATCAAAGCACGTGCAGAAAAGGGGCAATTTAAGGATCGAGAAAGATAGAGAAGATCCAATGGATGTCGCTATACCATGATGAGAAATTGCTCATCGGTTAACCATTAAGACTTGGTGACAAGGCAAGCCCAAGTCAAGTAGTGGGTCCGGCAAAGATGAAGTGGCGGGTCCAAGTGGCAAGACAGGTGGATCCACAAGTGGGTCGTAAGCTAACATGTGGCATGAGATGGATGAAGGATAAAGAGTGCGCAAGTTTGATGAAGATCAACAGTCGTCGCTGATCTGCTATGCGAAGATGCATGCCAGTTATCCATCACGGATCAGCAACAAGGTTGTGGTGGGTCCAACAAAGGTGAGGTGGTGATCCAATGGAAGTCATGTGGAAGGTTAGATGGTGGCTAGCCAGATGCACAGACAAATCAGGAAGTAACACGTGGCATAGAGAAGTGGGTAAAAGTGATTAATGGGCGAGCAAGTCCAAGGAAGATTGACGGTGGTCGTTGATTCACAATTTGAAATAGCTTGATGAATAACCCTTGTGACTTAGCGACAAAGAAGTGGAAGGTCCGGCCTAAGGCACAGTGGCAGTTAGGGTGGTACTTATATGGATCCAAAGGCAAATCAGAGGTTGACACATGGCAGGCCCGTGCAGAAAAGGGGTGAGTAGCTTAGCTGAGATAAAGGTCGAGCAGATCAAGGAAGATCTAACGGCTATCGCTATTCTGCAATGAGAAGTTACACAATTAATATCCATTACGGATCAGTGAGAAAGAATGGCTAAGGTCCGGCGGTGGGTCCGACCATGCTCAGGTGGCAGGACAGGTGGCACCCAAAGGGACTCACAACCAAACCAGTGGTGCCACGTGGCAGAGTGTAGAAGGAGGATCAAGGCAAAAGTCAAAGTTAAATGATATAGTTTTAGACTATAGTGTAAAATGCAGAAATTTAAATTATTGTTGTGCAAAGAGAGTTTAATTCACTGGCAGGTTATTTTTTGCCCAAATATACAAGTATTATATATCGTTGGAAAGATGAGGAGTTTGTTTCTGCAGTCAGTTGTAGCACACATCAAGTATCTCAAAAGAAGTTTCCTCGGGATTCCAAAAATATTTTTTAGTTTGTTAGAGAAGATTTTTTGTAGGCCAAGTGTGTGAGCAATTAATGCAGAAAGATTTGGGATGGTTGTCATTGTCATTAATGAAATCTGAATTCTCCTTTCTTCCTTATTATTCGAAGGTCTTCTCATTTCTAATGGGTTCCAGAATTTTTTAGGGGCAGAGCTATATAATTCTATGTTTCTAGCTTTGAGTTTTTCTTCCAGAGTTTGTATAGTGTAATGTCTTCTTTCAAGTAATGGAGTATTTTTTCTTGTTGTAGGTGTTTTTGTTGTAGGTTTATATGTATGTAAGGCATGCATAAATTCACACTGAATTGTCTTTGAAATGTGTTTTCATTTTATTCAAATCAAACTCTCAAGGAAGATCAAGTTTGTCATTAGTAGCAATGTTTGTGAGTGTAATGTTTGTTTGTAGGCATTCTTCAAGGAAGAATTTAAACTCTGTAAGCAAACATTAATAAAATGGGGTTCATATTTTGGATTTGATATTTCTGTGAATGAGCTAAGGAATGCATTTATGTAAGACATTAATGCAGGAATATTCAAAGATGAAGATGGATTTGCAGTAGAGGTTATCATTTACAATTTGATGTATGACTCAATGCCCTTAGATAAGGCACTGGTCTTGCAGATTCTGGGGATTCTCAGAGATTTAAAAAATCAAATATCCATTTACTTTTATGTTTGTAGTTTTAGTTTGTTCCACCTATCTCATGCTTCAACTTAGTTGAGATGTCAATGTAGATCTAGCCCATCTGCAGTAACCTCCTAGTTGTTAAGCCTTATGACATCTCTCTGCTTTTATTGATACTATCATATGTGGGTAATGAGTCTGATTCAATGCATCAAAGGTACACCCACCTAGGTTTTGCAGAGCCTGAAGAGTAGAAGGATTCAAATCCTTGTTATGTTGTTCAAGTCCTAAAGTTCTTCGTCGTATGAAGTTGGATATTTCATAGATAGATTGCAGGTGAGCTTGGGTTTCTCATTTTTTAGAACAACAGATTCTTTGAAAGCTAATTAGAGCTTGAACAGATCTATGGCTGGTGGACTGTTATATCTTACATAGACTAGGTTGAACATTATGCATGTTGTGTGCATGGCTAATAGATATCAAGATGATCCAAAAGAGAGTCATGTCACTGATGTGAAGAGGATATTCAGATACCTGAAGGGAATTGTGGATTACGATTTGTGGTATTCGAGGAATGATGATTTCATGCTATGTGGTTACACTGATGCAAATTGGGTTGGTGATGTTGATGACCAAAAAAGTACTACCAGTGGAGCATTCTTTTTGGGTAAGAAATTGGTTTCATGGGCAAGTAAGAAACAAGATTTAGTGTCCTTATCTATTGCTGAAGTTGAGTACATTGCTGCTATTAGAGTATTCAGGTCTTTACTTGATTAATTAAACAACATTTGTTTAATTATTTTAGTTCCCTTTATCTCTTTTACACTTAAGATAACTTTAGGTGCATAATAATTAATTTTTTTATTAATTATTATGTGCAAGCCTAGGTTTTCCTTTTTAGGGTTTCTTGACCTATTAGAGGTTAATTCTTATCATTGTATTGATGGATGATCGCATTACACATTTTGTGAATATTGAGCTCTCATCTTTTTGAGCATATTTTTTGTGTATCTATTTTTCTGTTATTGCTTCCTTTCTTCTACTTGTAATAGGTTTTTTAAACTTGCAGAGATCTTTTGCGCTTTTGTGGTGTTGTATTTCTCAACTCTCACATGGTATCAGAGCTTTAGATCTATAGCTATCTGTTCTTGTTTTGAGATTTTTTTGCATTGGGAGTAGATCTGGGGTTTTTCAGAAGTTTTTTATGCACATAGGGTTAGGACTTTTTTCTGAGTACTTTAGGCCTAAACAAACCTCACCATCATGCTCAGAAGGCCCCAAAACCCTTACATTCATATAAAACATGACCTTTTTTGGCTCGTGAGCCTTTGGGAGTATTTTTTTCTCCAGAACCAAGCCGTACGACCCTAGCACGCAGTTCAAGAAAAAAATTTAAAAATGTCTTTTTACGACAATGCAGGCCGAATGATTTTTTGTTTGAAAAAAAATAAATTAAAAAATCAAAACAAAAATAAAAAATAAAAATGCGTAGTTGTTTTTTGGAAAAATCAAAAAAAAAATTTGGGGAGGTTTCCCCACGATACGCAGGGTACTGTGGGGCCCCTTGGCTACCATAGGCCTATCAAAGTGGGCCCCTACCACCACCGGCCTCTGGCCCCCTCTGAGATCCGTTGACACCTACCCCGCCAGCCGCCACAATACCCCCGCCAGCTGCCACAACAGCCCCGCCGGCCGCACCCATTGCCACCGCTTCGCTCGCGACCTGCCTCCGCTCCACCACCACCGGTGCTCTCCCTGCCGTCAGCGCCCTTCACCGCCCTCAACACTTTTTGGCTGCTGCCTATGCCCATTGGAAACCACCACCCAACCACCGCTGCACCACCCGTGCACCTCCACTCGCCTGCCACCATACAACCACCCTTTTTGCCTCTTTTTGGGGGGATTGGTTTTTTTGTCATAACTTGGGCAAACGGAGTTGTTTTTTCAAAAATGAATAGGTGTCAGAAAGATGGTTCTGAGCCAGACCTCGTGGTGTTGGAATTTTTTTCCAATTTTTCTGTTTAACTATACTTTTTCCAGTCAAAGTGAGGTCTCTTTTTTGCACTTCTGGGGCCGTAGAATGAGCATCTGAACTCTATTTTTTGAAAACTTTATATCACTGGGAAGCTTGTTCTATGTAATTTCTAGCCATATAAGTTTTCTTTCTAGATTATTCTTTAGGAATATTTTATTCATTTTTTTTCTTTTCAGCATTCTGACAATCAACACCCACACCTCTTCTCAAACAACCACCCCATTGTGTGTTATACTCCCTTGCTCAAGCTTAACTCCTCAATGTTGCTCAAATCCTCCACCATAGGCCCACACCCCAAAATGGTATCTTGATTGTCATTATTGATCTAATTAGGCCCATTATGTGTATTTCAACTATCCCACCCAAGTTTGGAAGGTTCTAACACCATTTAGGCAATCGGGTTCACTTTTTAGTAAAACAGGGCTAAAAGGCTACTAGCTCGTGGAGCCCTAATTGGAGTGATTTTGCTTGTATAGTGCAATGATGGTTAAAAAAACCTTGGAACCTAATTTGGAATGTGTCTACAAGGTCCAATCTCAAATATTTTCATGGTTTTAGCTCCTGAGAAGATGGTATTATGACTGCCCACAATTTTAGGCAAGAAAAGAGGGTTTTGAGAGGGTTTTGCTCAAGTAACAAAGGATGTCTCCTCTAAACCACAAACCAAGTTCCTAAATTATTGTAGAACCTCTTCCCCATCATTTTGAACACTTCTTCAACATTTCCTTACATGGTATTTCATCAAACACTTGCTATGCAAACTGAAACATGACTATTAAATGCACTGTCACTGTCAAATTCACTTTTTTGCTACACTTTGAAAGGGTTGGAACTTAAATAAAAACTTCACCAAGGTTTGCAAAAGTCTCCAAACACTTTTTCAACACTTTCCACAAGATTCTAAAGCATGAACATGTTCATTAATCAACTTTAGACTCAAAAGACATTAAATTCCCCAAAACTGGGTACTTGATGTCAACTATAACTCAACGCACTTGCAAGGTGAAATAAGCATTGTTTAGAGCTCCAAATGTTTCTAAAACTCTAAGGAAACTAGTGCAGACCTCTTCCTTAAGTTTGTTCACTCAATTGACCTTTGAGTACAAACTTGTTTGAGTCTTTGTTCAATTTACTAGCCAAGTCCATCACCAACTTGCCTAGTATGAACTCAAAAGCACTTATTTTGCACAACCCTAGCCAAAACATGAATTATTTACACTTTACATGAGAAATAAAACTTGTGTAAGTCCATCCATGGGAGCTCTAACCTGGAATTACATAAGTTGATGCATTTTGGAGGCCAAAACCCTTGACAGGGTAGCCAAGGAGCAAAAATGAAACTATTTTTGTACAACCAACTTCCAAAAACAAAACCTACAATCTAATTACATTAAGATAATTGAGTATACATTATAATCACTGCCCAAAAGGTACAATATGAAAATGATAAGCTACAGTATAGACTGTTGTACAAATGAAGCTCAAAACATGAGAAAAATCATAAAATTGCTGCCCTTTTGATTAATTATGGTAGAAAGTACAAAAGACAACCCTATACCAAGAAGAGGGAGGAATATATATAGAATTTGAAAGTGGTTATTAATTCTTGTATGGAAATAAGGCATTTTTTTGTCTTTTGTTTACAAAAAGTGTCCAAAATGACAACTTTTACAAGCAAAAATGACAACGTTTGTTGCTCCAAGTGACAATTTGAGCAACCTAACTCAACCAACCTTCCAAAATCACATAGGAATGAATAAAAAAAAATTCTAAACATTTTTCAATTCTTTCCAAAGCATGGCTAAGCCTATAAGGCGATTTTCCACTTTTTAGCCTTATTTGGCCTAGAAGCACAAAATTGACAATTCAAGCTCTAAGAAGCAAAAATTGATCTCTCAAGAACAAAATGAGATCAAACACTTATGAAATGACTAAATACAACCTATGAAAACATTTAAAAACTAACAAGACACTTAAGCATGAAAAATACCAAAAAAAATGGAGAGTGAAGCATGACTAGGTGCTCCTGCACCATACTCCCTCAAAGACAAATAAGTCATCTGACTCCTTGAGGCAGCAAAGAAGAAGGAATTACAAACTTAGAGAAATTAGATTCATGTACCCAAGTGGCTTTCTGAAAGTGGTTTTTCTTTCCACTTGATGAGATTCTCCATGTACACTTGATGGCAAGTCCTCTTGTAAACTCTTGAGTCCAACACCTTTTCAGCTTGAGGAATGGATGGAGGAGGCAAAGACAAGTCTGAAAGTGACTTGTGAACATCTAAAACTTTATCATCCTCCTTAGGAAGCTAACCTTTGAATGCCACCAAATCTGAAACATTGAAAATAGGAGACAAAGAAAGATCAGTAGGTAAATCAATTTTATATGCATTAGAACCATACTTAGCCAATATCTTGCAAGGACCTATCCGCCTCATTTAGAGCTTGCTAGGAACTCCCTTTTGCAATCTATAATTTTTCAAATGCACCATCACAAAGTCCCCAACTGAAAATTTAACATCCCTCTTTGATGCATCCACTCTACCTTTCACTTTTTGTGAGGTATCTTGAAGAGTATTTCTCACTTGCTCATGAACTTCCTTCATTGATTGAGCCATGCCATCTATTGTACCACTCTTTTTATGTAGGTTACCAAGATCCATTAACTCCATGACACCCATTGGTTTCATCCCATAAACAATCTCAAAGGGACTCTTACCAGTTGACCTGTTAACACTATCATTGTATGCAAATTCTACCTAATGGATGAGCTGATCCCAACTTTGGCCATATTCCTCTGTTAAACACCTTAAGAGGTTGCCAAGAGTCCTATTCCCCACCTCAGTTTGTCCATCAATATGTGGTTGATAAGCTAAACCAAAAGAAATATTAGTACCCAATCTTTTCCACAATGTCTTCCAAAAATGGCCAAGAAACTTAACATCTCTATCAGAAACAATGCTAGAATCCATGGATTCTAATCACTTCCTTGAAAAACAAATAGGCTATATGACTATCATCATGTGTAGTTTTGCAAGGAAAAGAGTGTGCCATTTTACTAAATCTATCCACAATCACAAAAATGCTATCAAAACCAGCTTTAGTCTTAGGTAAGCCTACCACAAAATCCATGCTAACACATTCCCAAGGCCTTGTAGGAATTGGAAGAGGCTGATAAAGAGAATTAGAAGTAGTACCTTTTACCTTCTGACAAATTATACATTGTCCCACATACCTTCTGACATCATGCTGCATTTTAGGCCAATAATAGAAACGTTGCACCAACTCCAATGTTTTGCTGAGACCAAAATGTCCACTCAAACACCCATTGTGTTTTTCTTGAATCATATTCTCCCTCATTGATCTTTTAGGAACACATAGCTAACGACCTTTAAACAACAAACCATTTTGCAAAGTATAATCAGCATATTCACTATGAAAATAATTATCAAATGCTTGGCAAACCTTAAAGATGGCTGCAAAATCTTCATCATTGGGATACATTTATTTGAAGCACTCTATGCCAATACTCTAAACCTATACTTCCTGCACTGTTACAAGCCTTCTACTCAAAGCATCTACTACTTTATTGCATTGTCCTTTCTTGTGCTTAAGAGTAAAAGTGTATGATTGTAAGTACTCAACCCATTTAACTTGCCTATGATTTAACTTATCTTGTGAATTCAAGAAACTCAAAGCCTGATTATCTATATAAAGAAACTCCTTTGGAAGAAAATAATGTCTCCACTTTCTAAGTGCTTGAACTAAAGCATAGAGTTCCAAATCATAGGAAGAGTACTTCTTTTTAGCATCATTCAACTTTTCACTAAAGAAAGCTACAGGTCTATTATCCTAACTCAACATCGCACCTACTACAATATTACTAGCATCACATTCAATAGTAAATAATTTGTTAAAAATGGGAAGTATAAGCACTGGTTAAGAAGCAACCTTGGTTTTCAAAAGTTCAAACCCCTTATTTGCTGCATCTATCCACTAAAAATTTACCTTAGCTCCACCTTTTATATTATTAAGCATTGGTGCACAAATTTCACTAAACCCTTTGATGAACTTCTTGTAGAATTGTGCTAAACCACAAAAACTTCAGAAATCACTTGTTGATTTGGGTGTAGGCCAATTTGTGATGGCTTCCACCTTGGTTTTATCCATTTTCAAATCTCCACCTGAGCCAAGATAAACCAATTCCTGTTTCATAAAATCACACTTTTCCAAATTGATTGCCAGTTGTTCATCATATAACTTGTTCAAAACAATTTCAAGATGCTTCAAATGCTCTTCTTTAGCTTTACTGAATATTAGTATGTCATCTAAGTACACCACTACAAATTTACTAATGAAATCATGCAACACTTCATTCATGAGTCTCATGAATGTACTTGGGGCATTAGAAAGACCAAATGGCATAACTAGCCACTCATAAAGATCCTCATTATTTTGAAAGTTGTTTTCCATTCATCACCTTCTTTTATCCTAATATGGTGATAACCAGTCTTGAGGTCATTTTTTGTGAAATACTTTGCACCTCACAAACAATCCATCAAATCCTCAATCCTTGAAATAGGAAATCTATACCTAATAGTGATTCTATTAATGGCTCTTGAATCTGTGCATAATCTCCATGTACCTCCTTTCTTAGGTGCTAAAATGGTAGGTACTGCATAAGGACTTATACTTTTTCTTATCAAATTTTGATCTAGGAGTTGTTGCACTTGTCTTGCCACTTCTTTGTTTTGTTTAGGTGTCATCTTATAGGTTGCTTTGTTTGGTAAAGAGGAAAGAGGCTCTTGGTATGAAGTCTATTTGATGGCTAATGTCTCTAGGAGGTGGTAAGGTTGCAGGTGTTCCATCCCTTATAATTTATTTAAAGTTATCAAGTATTTGTTGCACTTCTTGTGGTATTTCAACCTTCTTCTCCTTCTTTTCTTCCTTGGGTGTCACTATGAGTGCAAATCCAACTCCTTTACCCTCTTCAAGTGTGTTAATAAACTCTTTCTCATTCACTTTTAAAATATTATGATTCTTTAACCCGTTGTCCTCTTTCTCTCCATTTAAAGACTGAATTTTGTATGTAACACCATCCTTTTGAAATGAGTAGGAGTTCTTTTCACCATTGTGTATGGATTTCCTGTCAAATTGGTCTACCAAGAAGTAGATGGCAAGCATCCATTGGAAGAATATCACATAAGATCTTATCTTGATACCCTCCTATAGTGAATTCTACCCATGTTTGTTCATTGACAAGAACATGTTTCTCCCTATTCAACCATGTGACTCTATAGGGATGTGTGTGAGGGATTCTTTCTAGTTTGAGTTCCCTCACTACTTCTTCTAAAACTATGTTATCTGTGGATCCTGAATCAATGACCACCTTGCATACCTTTCCCATGATCTTGCACTTAATTATAAACAATAACCTTCTTTGAATAGGTTCCTCCTTGATTGGATCCTTTATCAAGACTCTTCTCATCATCAAACTCTCACCATGTTCTGATGTTAAACTCACTTCATGAGCTTTGCTGCTTGGTGCACTTTCTTGCACATAATTCACTTTTCTTTCACCTCCTTGTGATGAAGTGGGTTTCTCTAGACATCTGTAGGCAGGGTGCCCCAACTTTTGATAGTTGTAGTATTTCATGGTGGAGAAGTAGGACCCTCTTCCTGGTTCACTAGATCTACCTCTACCTAGATTGCTAGATCCCCTTCCTCTATAGCTACTCTTGCTATATAAATCCCCACTTTTCTCAATAAGTTTGGATTCTCCTTGGGACCTTTGATCTCCTCTTCCACCAAAACTTCCTCTATGGCCTCTACCATCTCTACCCCTACCTCTGCATCTATTGCTTTGTTCTTATTCTTCTCTTCCACTTTGAGTGCTAGTTGATAACACTTGTGAACTGTTTGTGGACATAACAAACTCATCTCTTCCTGTATGTTCCATCTCAATCCATTCAAATACCTTGCTACTTTTATACTCTCATCCTCTACTACCTTGGATCTCCTGCATATTTTTTGAAACTCCTTAGTGTAGCTACTGACATCTAAGTCTTTTTGTCTCAAGTTTTGTCTTTTCCTATGTAGTTGGATCTCATAGTCTTCAGGAAGATAAGTTTCTCTAATTTTGGTTACCATTGCTTTCCAGGTGGCTATTGGTTGTTTACCCTCTTTCACCCTTTCCTCTTGGATGAACTTCCACCAAGTTAAGACTGCCCCTCTCAACCTTGATTTTGCTACTTTAACCTTTTGTGCTTTAGTTATTCCATCACATTCAAAATGGTTTTCTAGGCCTTCAATCCATTCTATAAGAGCATCTGGATCCATCTTTCCACTAAAAAGAGCCACTCCCTCTAAGGTTTTACCACTCAGCTCTCAAAGCTTTCAAGAATGGTTCTTTCTCAAGAACAGGATCAGGTATAGGAACCTCATCTTCTATTGCCACCATTTTGCCCTTATCTCCAACCTTATCATGAACTTCTTCAGTCTTAACTTCAACTAGTTTTGTTGCTAGTTGCTCCAACCCCTCTCTGAGTGCTCTATTTTCTTCTTCTTGGTCTTTGACCTTCTTGGCTAACTCAACATTAGTCACCATGTTTGCTTCTAAGGATTCTATTGATCCTAAGTCAACTTGTTTTCTCTTTTCACCTAAATCTTACTCCGACTCTAATACCACTATGATAGGGAGATTGAGTCAGAAGTTGCTCAATTAGTCTAAATTGGTTTAACCAATCAAATTGACCCAAAATGATATGCTTTTTTTTGTGTTCAATTAGTGTTTGCAAGGTCAAACTTCAACACCCACACCTCTACCATAGGCCCACACCCCAAAATGGTGTCTTGATTGTCATTATTGATCTAATTAGTCCCATTATGTGTATTTCAATTGTCCTACTCAAGTTTGGAAGGTTCTAACACCACTTAGGCAATCGGGTTCACTTTTTAGTAAAACAGGGCTAAAAGGCTACTAGCCCGTGGAGGCCTAATCGATATATTTCGATGTGATAAGATCTTGTGCTGTGATTTTGGGATATTGTTTGGGATTGTCTTGTGCATCTTCATTTTAGATGGATCATGATTTGGTGCTCTGCACGTTATCTTTCTTCGTGACAGTTGTTGATTGGTTGTGTTCTTGGGCTTCCAAATATTGACAAATGAGGATTTGATAAGTAGTGTTGGTGCAGCTATTACCGATGATTATAATATTCTTGTTGGTATTTCCTAATCATGTCCTTCTTTTTTTGTCGATCTGCATTGATCATTGTGTGATTTTTTGGTGGTTTCCATCAAATAGTGATGATTTTGTGTTATGCAATTTTCCTGGTGGTGTAGCATGTTGCAGTTGATCTTGACATGATTTTTGGTGGAGTTGAGCATTTGGAAATTTGAATTAGGTCCATGTTATGTCATTTAAATTATTGTATTGCTCCAATGGTCAATCTTTGTATCGTGTGAAGTAATTTTATAATTGAAGATTGAGGGTTTAGTCAACCTTGTTATCAAGGTTGATGAATTGTATATATAAATGATATATTCATGTAATTTAGGTGTCATTGTTATGTCTGCATTATCAAGGAGATTTTTATGTGTGAACAAGGTTTCATCTTTCATTATTGTAATTGTAGAGAGATTGGAGTTGTAGAGCAGACAATTATGCTTAACCAAAACTGTAATCAAACATTTGGAGGTTCTATTCCTTCAGTTCATTCCTTCTAGATTATAGTCTGAATCTTATTGTAATTCAGTGAGACTTCCCTAAGGGTTGTAGCCTTTCAGGCCATTATATTTGAGGAGTGAGCTCTAGGCAGTGTTCCTGAATGCATGTGCATTCCCCATTTTAATATTTTCATGTAATACTGTAGAGTATCATCTTACTATGGGTAGGTTCCCATTGTGGTTTTTCCCTTAAGTAGGTTTTCCACATCAAAATATTGGTGTTGTGTGTTGTGATTTCAATTTTCTTATCTGTCTTATTACTGTAGTTTATCAGATATGTTTTGTAGTTCAATTTTTTTATCCGGGGAAGATTGATTCCCCCCCCCCGCTCAATCTTCCTTCTTGGTTGTTGCCAATAGTTAGACATTTAGTAGAGTCTTGCATTTTTTTAATCTGAAAACCTATTTCACTTCCTTTTGGAAGTTCATCTCAATGAAAATTTCAAGTTCATCCAAGAATAGTTGTGTTACTGATCTCACCAGAGGAAGAGTAGGGCCCACTCGGCCGAAGGGAGGTGATCTCTATTTGATTTCATTTCTATTTTAGTTTTGTACATTGATTTCATTACATTTTATTCTGTTTAATTGTGATAAGTTTCAAGTAGATAAGAATTGATATTAGAAGTTGTAGTTGTCCATCTTAAGTAGTAGTACTTTAATGAATGCATTGTTAAAGATTGTAGTTTCAAATCTTTTTTAAGTTTCACTCAGTAATATATTTTATTTTTGTAAGTGAACGTTAGAATTTTATTTAACAGTAGTTGTTAAAGATGGTGTAGTTTGGAAACAAGTTTAAAGTTGAAACTCAATAAGATTGACTCATGGAATTTAGCTTGTTTTGATGCTCACTAGAATAGATTTCATTTTCTGCAAACGTAGAATAGATTTTATTTCCTGCAACCTTAGAAGAAATTTCATTTCTTAAAAGCATAAATTAGATTTACTTTTCAGTATGCAACTTAGATTTGAATTCATAAGAATTTAAAGCTGTTTCAGTTTGAGAAGTAGATAATTCCTTGAATGAGTCTTGATCGTGTATTGTTTTGATTCTTGGAAAAAGAGCCAAAATCCTCCTTAGAATAGTTTAGTTTCTTTAACTTAGGTTCAAAGAATATCCTTATTTAAAAAATTTATTCTAGAAAAGAGATCCTGATAGCTCTTGACGAATCATGCCCAAGCCTAAGTAATTGTTTTATGGTGCAAAAACCCCCAACCTTAATCAAATCCCTATCATAGATAGCTTTAAGACACACTTGGTTCAATATTGAGAAGAAATTAAATGGTGCAAGTTGTGACATCAATGACCTTGCCCACCATTTTTGGCATCGTTGTCAGGGATTTAAAAGATTTAGTTACCAATGTTGAAGCCTTAGTGTTGATAGGGAAATAAATAAATAGTTGATGAGAAGAGCTAGAGATCCTTTTGGAATATTCCTTCCAAGACATTGCAATCTGGATCAATTGCAAGAAGAGCAACAAAATGATCTTGAAAAAGAAGCTAAATAGTTTGAACAAGAACAAGAAGAATAAATGGGTGATTGAGTAGTAGAAGACCCCCCACCAAATATGACATTTTCATATCCTATTAATTTGAATGTGAGAGATAATGAGCACCCAATGAAAAATATATCACCTTCAATTTTATGCACTTTTTGAGGAAAAACTTATGAGGATCCTGATCAATTTATGTTTGAATTCAAAGTCCTTTGTTAGACTTATGACTATACATCTAATAATTAGAATTTGAAATTATTCCCTTCTACCTTAAAGAAATTAGCATTACAATGGTTTATGGGTTTACAAGCTGGTTCTATCTCAACATGGTAGGAAATGGAAATTGTATTCTTGGATAAATACCAAGATTTTTTTGTGTAAGAGATATGAAGGAAGAATTGTTTTGAATGAAATAGATGGAAGATGAGAGTTTAGAAGATTATGTTGATCAATTTATGTTTATGTATAAGAGGTGTGCTAAGGGACTCAATGGGGATATTAGCAAGACAATTTGATTGAGAGAAATCGACGATGAATCAAGAGAAGCTTTGAACTTAATGGGGAAAGGAGATATCAATAAAATCCCCCTAGAGGAAATTATTGATATCTGTAGAAGCTACTCTAGGACTAGAGTTGGGACTAGGGATTTTAGGAGAAATAAGGCTTCACCACCTGATGTATCTAAAGTAATGGAGGAAATAGAAAAATTGAAAATTGATTTACTCCTCCATCTTAACACTCAGGTAGACAAGAAAAACACTGAACCCTTAGCCATTTAATGTTCCAAATGTAGGAGAAAATATCTTTTGAGGGAATATCCATTATATCAAGTTGACATTTTTGAGATATGTGAAAAGAACCATCCAACAAGCTCTTGTAATATCTTACCAAAGATTAAAAATTATTTGAAGAAACCTCCAATTATTGAAGAAGAGCTTAACTATGTTGGACAAAGGTTTCAAAATTTTGGATACAATGCTTATTCAGGTCAATTTGGTCCTAGGAATAATTGGAATTCAAATCAATGGAAAAATCATAACCAGTGGATCCCTCCTTATCCAATGTAGCCACCCCTACATCTTGGGGACCTTTAGAGTGGATTAGCCCATAATGGAATCAACCACAATGACATCAAAACCAACCACAGTGGCAATCAAAGTGGTAGTGAAGTCCACAACCATGGCAACAAAATCAATCTCAATTTTAGCCATGGCAAAATCAAGGCCTAAAACAACCTTGGGGATAACCTCCACCTCTTATCATTGGACCAAATATTGCTAATGAATAGGTGAATCAACCTCAAATTTCAGTTGAACCAGTTCCAAATCCAAAGAACAACCATCCTCAACAAACATTCAATGTTTATTATAATCCTCCTACTTTGAATGTAATGAAAGTTGATGATATTCAACTGAGGAAGTGAAACATTCCTTCAAAACCTATTACTTTGGACAAGGAGGGGGAGAGAACAAAGAATCCCAAGGCAATAATAAGAATTCTAATAAAGTCAAGGAAGTAACTAATGAAGCACCATATCTAGAGAAATTGAGAACATCGCAGATAGTTCCCAATTCCTCCCTATCAGATAATATTATCATGGAAGACTATCCACTCCTCTGTGAGTTGAAAAAGATCAACCTAGAGATTCATTTGTTACAAGCTATCAAGGATATTATAGAATTTAATTAACTTGTTAAATCACTTTAAGTAAAAATACTTGGAAGACAATGAAGTTTCCTCCCACAATCCAAGTAGGGACCAGACTTATTGATGTACTGTCAAGAAGATTGCTTCCTCAGAAATATAGTGACCTTGGGAGTCTTGTGATTACTTTAAGCATATGAGGAGTTGAGATACCTAATGTGTTGATTTATCTAGGAGCAACCATAAACGTTATCACTATTGATACAATGGAGATGTTGAAAATGTCACAAATTCAACCCACAATAGTTGTACTTCAGTTAGCAGATCGATCTACTGCTAAACCTGTAGGTGTCTTGGAAAATGTGATGGTTACTATTGATACTTGGGATTATCCAGTTGACTTTTTAGTGCTCAAAGCTAGGAAGAGGGAATCAAGATACCCAATCATATTAGGAAGATCTTGTCTAGAAACTATAACAATATTAATCAATTATAGATCTAGAAGTATGACCATTTCTAATGGACAAAAATAGAAGGAATCCACCCTTTATCCTCCATCAAAGACAAAATTTATTTTTGATAATCAATTTTGGATTGATGGGGAAATGAATTAAGAAGGAGATGGAGTGGTTGAGTTAGCTATGGTTACTTTGCCTGAACATGTTGAAGAATATGAAGGGTATGTAGAACAAGGAGAAAAGTTGGATGGTAGTAAATTGCTTAATCAAGAAGACGAAGAGTACTCTCCTCATGAAGAAATTAGGAGAAAGAGTGAGAATAAAGTTCTACATGATAGTGAGAAACATCCTTATACTCTTAACACACTTATTGGAGATCCATCTGAAGGGAAAAATGACACAAATTTTTTTTTGGTTTCAACTGATAAACCTCTCTATATTAATTCATCCTTGCTTCTAACACAAGAAGAGAAGTTAAAACTCACTTTGGAGAAACATACAAAAGAATTTTCTTGGGAGTATAAAGACATCAGAGGAATATATCCTTCCATTTGTACACATTATATTTACATTGAAGATGTTAAACCTGTAAGACAAGGACAAAGAAGAATCAATCCAGCTTTGAGGAATTTTGTTAAACAAGAAATAGAAAAATTATTGCAAGTAGGATTCATTTATATAATTTTAGATAGTCACTGGGTTTCACCATTGGTTATTATACCCAAGAAAAATGGGAAGTGGTGCATTTGTGTGAATTATAGAGTTAAACAAAGCCAATAAGAAGGATTAATACCCTCTACTATTTATTGATCAAGTTTTGGATAACCTAGCTGGCAGTAATTATTTCTTTTTCTTAGATGGTTTCAATGGATACAATTAGATACAAGTAGCTCCTCGGGATTAGGATAAAACAACATTCACATATCCTTGGGGAACTTATGCATATAGGGTCTTAACATTTGGACTTTGTAATGCGACAACTACTTTTCAAAGAGTTGTGTTGGCTATTTTTATAAATTTAACTACTTCATGTGTTGAGGTGTACATGGATGATTTTACAATGCATGGAAAAATATTTGATGGAGCACTGGTAAGTTTAGATAAAGTAATACAAAGATGCAAGGATCATAGATTATCATTAAATCATGAAAAATGTTCTTTTATGATGACAAAAGAATTTTTTCTAGGACATCATATTTCTAAGGAAGGTATTAAATTTGATCCCAAGAAGGTGGAAGTCATTCAACAAATTGAAATTCCAAAAACCCAAACTGACGTTAGAAGTTTTCTTAGGAATGCAAGATATTATAGAAGATTTATTGAGGGATTTAGTAAAATTGCGGAACCATTGCTTATGTTGCTCAAGAATGATTTAGAATTATAATGAATGGATGTTTGACAAATATCATTCGAAGCTATCAAGTATTCCTTGACTATTTCACCTATATGGGAGAACCATTTCACATACATACAAATGCATCCAACTTGGCTATTGGAGAAGCCTTGGGACATAAAGATGAAAATGGAGCAATGCATGCCATCTATTATGTTTGTAAAAACTTGAGTTCAACAAAGAGAAATTATACCACAACTAAAAAATAATTTTTAGCTTGAATTTGATACTACCATCATGGATAAGCTTTGGAAATGATAATGTTGTTGTTGATTTTCTCTCAAGAATGGTTTTGCAGGGAAACAATGAACTAGTAAATGATGCATTTCTAGATGACCACTTGTTTGCCATCTCAATACAATCATCATGGTTTGATAATATTGCAAATTATCTTGTAACAAGGAAGTGTCTGAATCATTTCAATCCTAAGCAAAAGAAAAGATTAATTCGTGAAAGTTCTAGATTTCAATGGATTGATGAAATTTTAATCAAAATATGTCCTGATCATGTTTTTCATAGGTGTGTACAAGATGTTTATGACATTATACATGAATGCCATAATGATCCATGAGGAGGATATTATTCTACTATAATTAGAACAATTCACAAGATCTTGGGTGCAAGCTACTTTTGGCCTACCATGACTAAAGATGTTTCATTTTATGTGAAACATTGTGATGTGTGCAAATGCATGGGGAGACCAACAACAACAATGGAGATGTCACTTGAACCGTAGATAGTCCTGGAACCATTTGAAAAATGGGAAATTGACTTTATGGGGCCTATTGATCCTCCTTGTAGAGGATATCACTACATTTTGGTTTGTACAGATTATGTTATAAAATGGGCCTATGTAAAAGAATTACCAGTAGCAAAAGAAGACAACGTAGCTAATTTTCTATAAAAACATATTATTCAAAGATTTGGTGAACCTAGGGAGATAGTAAATGGCAGAAATTCATGTCCATCATGATGGAAGCCTTCATGCATAAGTATAGAATGACACATTGGAAGTCTTCACCATACCACCCAAAGTCAAATGGACAAGTGGAAGTCACCATTCGTGAACTAGAAAACATAGTAGCAAAGACTGTTTCTTTACGAAAATCAAATTGGTCAGATAGATTGGATGAGGCAGTATGAGAATAGAGTACAACCTAGGAAACTACAACATGATTCTCTCCATATGAATTAGTGTATGAGAAGACCCCTGTTATGCCAATTGAGTTTGAATTTCATACATTGAGAACAACATTAGAAGTTGGAATTAGTCTATCTAAAGAAGAGAAGACAAGAATTTTGAATCTGAATAGATTAGATGAAATGAGAATGGAAGCTTTCAAGCATACAGAGATGATTCAGAATTAGAGAAAGATATGGCATGACAAGCATATTGCTTCTAGACAATTTAAGAAAGGAGACCAAATGCTATTATTTGATTCTTGGTTTCAAGAATTCAAAGGAAAGTTTCATACAAGATTGTTAGGATCATATGAGATAGATCAATTTTTTGACAATGATTGAATTTAGCTAGTGCCTATTGATGGAGAAAGAAGGACTATGTTAGTTAATGATCATCATCTCAAGTTATATCATAATTCAACATCTAAGGAATAATTCCTTTTAGAGTTGTAGTCTAGAATTGAAAATTTCATCATGGAAGACATCACTTATGTGGTGAAGTCTAGTTCTAAATAATTCCAGCAAAAAGACAGAATAAAGGAGGTAAATTGAAAATCATCAATGGTGGTTTATCTCCCTAAAAAAAAATTGGGGATGATTGAAAACCATAAATGGTGGTTCATACCTAAGGAAAAAGTTGAAAACCAAAAACGATGACCTTTTCTAGATCAACTATAGTTTTCTCTTGATGACTCATGATGTCTCTCAATTCTCCAAAAATAAGTCTTTTGTCAGTTTTGTGGTCATGTAGCTCCTGATTGTTCATGAAGTAGAAATTTTATTTGCAATAAATCATCTCATGTTATTTAATGCTTAATTAGTTCATGCAGATAGAGCTCAAAGTAAATCCTAATCAATTTGTTAGTATATTAGTGATAAGTTGATACCTATGCTCTAGATAGCTCCTGATCAATGTGCCTCTTTGTCTTTTTGGAAAGATGGTCATTTATGCATGATAGCTCCTGATTGTCAAGCAAATTAATTAGTTCATTGTAGAAGCTCCTGACAAGTATTCATTGAATAAGTAAAAGGTATACATTTCTTACGTGTATTATTTTTGAAATATTGTTTTCTAATTTTGTAGATATAAAGTAGAAGTGATAAATTTTGCTTGTGTGAAAATCTCTACTAGCTTATTATTAAACAATGATATTATAAGTGTTGGAGTTATCTTTTATTAGCTAATAATTATTTATTTAATTATTAGTCTATTATACTCCATGCTTAAGCTAAACTTAGGAATCTTATAATTCTTTAGGGTTTTCACCTGTAGGGTTTTGAGAATCCTTTTATAAGGATTCTCTCTTTGTATTTTCACAATATTAGTAATTATTGAATTGCATTCTTGTTGCACAATCAATATGACTCCTCTTTTCTGGATCTTTGAATTTTGGCATCCATAGCTTTTTTTCTTCTCTCCTTTTATGACAGGTTTGCATTCAGGTGATCTTTGGGAGCTATAGAGTTGATTTTTCATCAACTCCAATATGGTATTAGAGCTCCAGATCGACATGCCCCTGTTCTCTTCATGAGAGATTTTAGGCCTTGTTCTTTAGATCTGTGTATTTGGGGGTTTGTGCAGTTGTGTTTTTCCATTTCTAGGGGTATCTGATTTTTTGGTACATGTTGGTGCCAAAAAGACCTCATGGTTGGATTCAGGAGGCCGTTTCCATGAATTTTAATATAAAATTTGATGTATTTCGGTGTCACATGTTCAGGAGGCAAAAATATTTAAGGCCCCAGACCGTACTATTGGCATATGCATACTCCAATGAGACACTGTAGGTGATTGAAGGTTTTGTCATTGATGGAAACCTTACAATCCTATGGCACCGACAAGGGATTATATCGACAAGGCATTACACCGACAAGATAGTTCACCGGCATCAACAGATCACACTCTACCCCGACACTCAGACCACCAGCACCGACAAAGAAAGGAAGTATACCAGCATAGAGGCCGACGGGATTTTGTTTTATTATATTTTGTTTATTATTGTAAAAACTTTGTAAGTTGACTTGGCAAGCTGTAAAATGACTCTTATATATAAGAGAGATCATTGTAGACATTTCATAAGTTATGTAAGTGAAGTAAGAGAAAAAGAAAAATATAAAGGTAGACCTATTATGCGAAATATAGGTTTAAGGGTTTATGTAAGAAGAAGAGCAGCAACCGGTACTAGATCAAGCATTATAGATGCTATTGTAAAGCAGTACAAGATATTGGATTTGTATAATCTACATTGTAAGTCAGTGAGACTTCCCATTAAGCAGTGAGCTCTAGGTAGTTGGCCTTCCTGCATGTGCAGGCCCCTCTTGTAAGTAATATTCTCTTATTGGCCAGTAAGTGGATATTGTGGGTCACAAATCCCACCAAGGTTTTTCTCACATCAGGTTTCCTCATTAAATCTTTGTGTCATGGTGTGCTTTTCATGTGGATGTTTTTAATTCTGTTTATTGCATTATTTCTTGCATATCGGTACACTGTTATAATATGTTCTGCATGTTTTAAGATAAGAAATTCTATTCACCGGTTAGATATTGATTCACCCCTCCCTCTCAATATCTGTGGGAATCCTAACACGTACAGCCTCGGGCACGCAGATTAAAAAAAAATTAAATGTTTTGGGCAGTTTAATGGCTTACCTAGACCAGATTTCCAATTTTTATTTTTTTTGCAAAAACCTTTACACAAAAGGTTAGTTTTTTTTTTTATAAACAAACAAAAAAGGCTTTTTGGGGGGGGTAGGTGACCTATGCAGGTCCATACACCATGTAGCAGGTCATTGTCCCTATCACTACCTACACAGACCCTCATGCCTTGGCGCTGCCCAAGCCCTACTCTCTCTGCCCTCTGCTGCGTGCACGACCACTAGCCCGCTTTGATGACTCTAGGCCCTGCTGGCTGCTAGGTCCTACCAGTCGCCAAGGCCCTGATGCTGTGAGGCCCTCACCGACCATAAGGCACCACCTACCAAGCTCTTGTTTCCCGCCCGCCACCCGCCAAGCCCCGCCATTGAGTGACCACCACTTGTCGCCCCACCATTGAGTGACCGCCACTCGTCTCCCTACCGCCTGCTCTGCTCAACCATCACCTAGCCACCGCCCTTGCACCACTCTCATGCTGCCCAGGAGGCGTCGACCTATTTTCGGCCCCTCCCTTGTTTTTCCAACATTTTTTTTCTAGGAAGATTGGTTTTTTGGTGGTGATGGCCATACAGCCGTCAAATCTATGCTTGTAGACAGATGACATCAATAATGTGTAGGTAGCCTTCAGGCCTCTTTTGGGCCCATCTAGAGACTTTAGTTTTTCGGACATACCTTGGGCATGCAGAGGCATTTTTTGACAAACCTTATATCGTCAGAAAGCTCTTTCCGAGATATATCTAGATCTGGAGGTTTGATCTTTTGATATTTCTTTTTTAAAGGTGGTTTTTTTCCTTCAAAGCCAGAGGTTCATTTTTACACTCCAGGAGACATAACTTGAGCATCTGAACTCCATTTTTCAAAAAACTTAATATCGTTGGAAAGCTTGTTCTGTGCACTTTCCATTCATATGAGTTTTATTTCTAGATTATTCTTGAGGTATATTTTATTCAGTTTTTTTCTTTTCAGCACTCTAGTGAATATCTTGGATGTTTCAGGTCCTGGGATCTCTTTCTTTGAGTAGGATGTCTCATCTTTGGTTGTTCTTTCTATATTTCTAGTCTTCTATCTCTTCTAATATTTGCAGCATTTTATTCATGCAAACGCACTGAGATAAAGTGCCACCATGCATTGTATACTTGGGATCTTGCACATCTTGTACCTTATTGTACATGCACTACTTATAAAGTGCCATGGGGGGGTTGATGTTTTCCTTTGTTGGCCATCTACCTTTTTCACGTGAGTGTTCCTTCCACAAAATTATCCTCATGATGTGTGTCAAGTGAGTGTTCCTTCCACAACACTATGTACTTTCTCTGCACCTTCAATGTTCCTGGTTCTTTGTCATGTAGTTCTTGTTGCCCATTCTTTTTAGTGTACCTATCCCTCTCCCTTTTCAGCATTATGGGGAGGTTTGTCCTATTGTTCTTATGCTTCCTTTCTTTGATTGATCAGCTCTTCAGGCTTTGTTGTTTCATGCTATCTGTATCTTTGAGTGTAGTTGTTTGCCTTTGTTTGCCATCTGATTCGAGTAGTGTCATTTAAGGGCACTCATGCAGATTAAATTCTTCTCTACCTAGTCATGTTCTATTTCAGTGGAGGTTCTTTAGATCAACATTTACTAGATTCAGTAGTGTTTGCAGCTATTTTCATGCTTTAGTGGTGTTCTTCTTTCTCTTTTTTGGTTCCTATCTTCTGGAACACTCTTATTTGGAGGCTTCTTAGTCCTTCACTTGATCTTTCATCTCTTCTTCGAGAGGATTTTTGTTCCCATAGGGTTTTCTCCTTTTTCTCTACTTTACAAAGATTTTATTGCACTTGGGTACCTCATCAGAACTAGTTGGCGGGACCCATTGTTGCTTTCCTGCATTTTTTACATGCTTTTTAGTCCTTAGTTGTTGTTTAGATAATCTCTAAGTTCTGATGGTATGATGAAATAATAAGTATGCGGTAGAATACTAAGAGGGGGGGGTGAATCAGTATACTAAAAAATTGGTACAAAGTTCCTAAACTCAAATTCAACACACAAAGTAAACATATCACAGTCAAGATCAATATTTATAAGAATACTTGACATCAACTGGTTTGACTATTATGACAACTTAACAGTAATCAACTTCAATCTTGTAAACATCAACAATGCTTAATCATATCTCAACATATTCATCTCTCAATGCTTCTAGTTATCATGCCTTATTAGAAGTCAATCAAATCAACAAATAAGATCATAACAACAAAAACATTCACCACTTGACACAAATGTTTATACGTGGAAAACCCAAATAGGTAAAAACCATGGTGAGATGAGACTCACAAGGATGAACTCTTTTAAAGTTCACCCTATTGGGAGACAAGCCTATTAAAGCTTTACAAAAAGTCTTGTTAAGAACTAATTCTAGTTAGGAATCACCCAGTTAAGAGATTTACAAATATGCCTTGATGAAAAGCATAATACCCTATTAGGAGTAACCTCGCTGGAGGATTTAAGAATCCAAGTTAATGGACCACCTTGTTAGAGGATTTAATAAGTAACCAAGCTTGTTAGAGCTTACCTAGTTAAGGGATTTCACTTCTGTTGTAATTGTTAAAAAACAACAGGTTTTCTTGATCTGTCTAAATAGCACTACATTTGTTTGATCAGATCCTTTTAAGCTTCAATCTTCCTTTACTCAAAGTGTAGATCCATTCACTAGTTAGGCAACCACACACTCAATAGGTTTCTGCCAATCTTGCCAACAACTTTTACAAACAACTTCATCAACCTTAAATACAAATCAATTAGGTCGGTAACACAACAAAAACCTAATTCTCATCATCGAGATTACAAACAAGTTGGTACAATCTTGACCATTAGAAATGATAACAATCTCTTCACATTCTTCAAGAAAATTCCAACCACTCCATGGTCACCGCTTCATCGGACTTTGTAACTCATCACACACTATGCATTTAGATGCAATCCACTTTGCTCCTTCCCTAGACAACAAACAAACGTGCCAAAACAATTTGAACTTATCCTCATACAATGATCACACGTGTCTCCATCATTACCTCTCATTAGATATTAAACCAACAAACTTGATCGGTTAGGGTTTAACAACTGATAGGGTTTACCGGTTACATTGCATAGAAAGGTTAACCCTTTACACTGGTTTACCGGTTCAACTCACAAACCTAACATATCGGTTTACAACATCTTCCTCAAAGCTCTTCTTACCGGTTACTAGCCAATATAAAAAAACAATATCAGCAATAACATGAATACCATTACCAGTTCAATTGACATCAATGACAACATATCATTAATGCAATCTATATGCAAAATGCCAACAAGTTCATCTTAAGGGGGGTGTTGGAAATATCTTTTATTAGCTAATAGTTATTTATTTAATTATTATTCTATTATACTCCATGCTTAAGCTAAACTTAGGAATCTTATAATTCTTTAGGGTTCTCACCTTTAGGGTTTTGAGTATCCTTTGATAAGGATTCTCTGTTTGTATTTTCATAGCATTAGTAATTATTGAATTGAACTCTTGTTGCATGATCAATATGACTCCTCTTTTCTGGATCTCTAACATCTGGCCTCCATAGCATTTTTGCTTCTCTCCTTCTATCACAGGTTTCCATGTAGGTGATCTTTGGGAGCTGTAGAGTTGTTTTTTTCTCAAATCCAATAATAAATTATATATTTAAATGGAGAAATAAGGGATAAATTTGGTTGATGTCATATGTCATTTAAATTTTTGAAAAGTAATGATTATGATGATAAAGCACACATGTTATGACCGTTGCCAACTCAACAAATCAAGAAACAAAGTACAAGTTGTGGGGAGTGGATCGTGCAAAATGAGTATAAAATTAATGAGCCAAAGTGTGTGTAATTAATTGATATCTGAGATAAATATTTTATTGAAATGGAAATTATTTCATTACTTGTTTTATAAGTTGAATCTCATAGTTGTAGTGCAAAAGGTACATTTCTCTGAGAGGTAAAATTGTGGAACACGATAATAACATAGCCGAAAAATTTCAATTTAGACCCATAAATAGAGGATTGTTGCAATAGGTGGGTTGGTTAAATTTTATCAAAATGTATGAGGGATTTGAGCCCAGAATAGTAGAGGAATTTGTCAAAAAATTTCATGTAAATGTTACCCAATTTGGTGAGGAGGTGATAGAAGTGACACCCCAAGTAATTAGTGAATTATAAGGCATTCCAGCTAAAGGGGAACTAATGAACAAAGGTCACATAAATTTTGATGATGTAATTGAGGAATTTCATGAAGGAGAAGAACCCCAACTTGAGTTACAAGTTCACAAGGGTAGCACAAAATGTGTTAATAGAAGCACTTTGGAAGAACCACAAAAAATAGCAGTTCTTTGGCTGATGAAGTTCTTCACTTATGAGGGACAATATGGTATTGTTTTGGGACAAGGAATATGGCTATTTATTTATGTAAGGTATGCAAATACTAGGCCACAAGCCAAAGCCAATCATCATTCTTTATTGTTTTCACAAATTTCTTCCATTATATCTAGGGTAAAAGAAACAGCTAGTCAAATTAAGAGGCCTAGTTTGATTCACTTAATCGTCAAACATCACTTTTTGAAAAAAGAGTCTAGAAAGGAGAAATTGTTAGATTTTTATCCTCCTGCCAAAAAGATGAAAAAGGGACCTGTAATAAAAGGGTAAAAATGGAAAAATGAGAATCTTCATAAAATATGTCAAAATGAGCAAGTGGGGAACCCAAGCTAACAGAAGGGAATACATAAAAGAAAAAGTGGAAGATAGAAACTGATGAGCCCAGAACCTAAAGAGTTACCCATAACTCCACTAGAAGGGTTAGTGAGGAAGAAACAAAAGAAAAACCTATCCCTCCTGCTAACACCCATAGGGCTCCTAACGACCCCTCTATTTCACACCCTATTGAGCCTATTTAGCTAGTTCTTGTGCAGACCCCTCCTACCTCACATACTCCTAAAGATCCACCATTTGAGTCAACACAACCCAGTCCCTCAAACATTGAAAATGTACCACAAGATGAACCAAGTTCTAAGAAACTCCTTGCACAATTACTGCCTAAAATTATCACCATTGATGATAATTCATGGGATGATTTTAATATGAAACAATCCCTTCACTCTTCTACTCCTTTAGGGGCTGATACTAAGATACTGGAACCTCCAGAAGAATTTGTGACTGACCAAAGTTGGTCGTTTCCTTCTCAACCTCATGAAACCCCATTTCCCTCTTCACCTTAGCAGTTTGTTAGAAGAGAGGGAAAATAAATTTAAGTTGAAGAAGAGGTTCCTTAGGTAAAAGATGAAGGAAGGGAAGCGGATGATGTAAAATTACTTAAAGTTGTAATATTGTCCAAAGTTGAAACAAAACTCTCTGAAACAAAGAAGAAAATGTCATTTTTAGAAGAATTTTTTAAACAAAAAGATGAGGAAATAAAGAGAGCCACTATGAAAGTTGAGCAAAAGAATAAAGAAGCAAGTGAAAGGAAAAGAACATGAGAAATAAAATAAAATAAACAAAGGAGACATTGCATCAAGAAACTACCCAAACATTGCATAATGATGAAATAATAAAGAAGTTAAAAGAAGAACTGAAGCAAAAAGAACAATAATTAAAAAGCCAAAAGATCCAAACTCATGATCTTGGAATTTCAATTTCTTTTGCTATCCCATGGAGTCTCTCTTAGAATATTAAAGAATGTAAGAAAGAGAATGCTCAGTTATCAAAATAACTAGAAGAGATGAAAAATTAGAAAGAGCAAGATATACAAAGGTTAGAACAGGTAGCAGAGCTACCTGTAGCTCTATTAGCAATGAGAAAGCCTTCAGAGGTATATGCTATGTTCCTCAAAGAGAGATTTATTCAGTGGAAGATAAATCAATTAGTTCTAGATAGAAATATAGAGTATGAAGATGATTACGATTTCCTTGAGGACTTTGGGAGTCATCCTCTGTATCAAAACTAGATGTGTGAATTTTATTTACATGGTTTTCTTCTAGGACACTACTATCAATCTTTTCTAAACATTTATGTTGGTGAAGTTCAAGTGAGAGATTTTGTTTCTTTGTTAAAAAACCAAATTGAATGGGAGGATAGAATGAACCAGTATAGGGAACAACCAAATAGATTGGAGCTTCCCATAAGGGATGAAACCCCCAAATCCTTAGCATTCAGATCAAAATTTATTTGTATTTCCTAGCTTGAAAAAGTACTGTATACACCTAAAAATGTTCTGAAGATAATTAATTGAATAAGCATTTATTTAATTAATTCCCCTTCCTAATTTAATTGAATTCATAGAAATTTGATTAAATTCTCCCATTCATCTACTTATTAATAAATCTAAGGATTTATTTAATAGGTTCATTTCAATAGTCCCCTTTGATTAATTAATTCAAATTAATTAATCCTCCTCCCATTAAATTCATTTCTTCTAATCCCCTAATTAATTTAAACAAATCAATTTATGAGTTGTTGAAAATTAAATAGTCTTTTCCTATTAGTTGAAATTTTAAATTCAAATTACCCACATGAATCCTAAATTCTAACCACCTAACCTAACCATCCCTCTAACCTAACCCATTCCACCTAACCTTGGGTTTAACTAACCCTATCCTATCTTGCACATCCTAACCTCCTTATCCTAACCTCCTATGGTGTGGATATTCTCCCCTTGAGACACATGGCACTTTGGCCACATGTCTCCTCTCTTGGACACTTTCCCTCTCATGAGAAAGGCTCCTTGACACTGGTCACAACAGAGATGACAAGTGTCCCTCCCTCCAACCTACTCCAATTTCACCCTTGATATCTTCAAACTCAAGCTTGACCATTGATTTATGCCACCTCACCCCTGGCCTTGGAAATCCTATAAATATCCCCCATTTTGGAGCATAAAGGATCCCATCTCATATCAATTTAGGCATTGTTACTATAGGAATATCCATTCTAGCATATCATTTGAGAATTGTTAGTATAGGCAATTTCATCTTAGATCTAGTTTAATTTGATCATTTTCTAGTATAATTATTGAATCATGTAGTGTAATCAATATCTTTTCTAGCTTAATTTCATCATAATTATAGCTTAATCATACATATAATTAGCTTAATTAGACTCTTGGATCAATCTAGCATAATTAATCTCATCTAGTTTGCATATCATCATGATTTCAAATCCTTCGTCTAGGTGTAGTCAAGTCACTAGGATTGCTTATCCAGATCTGAGAGAAAATCCACACTCGCATCTCTTAGGAGGCAATAGGTCACTTTGTCATGGTTTATATTTCATCTACTTTTAATTTGCTAACCATGCTTGTAATGATCTATTGAGTGTTTGTGTTGCGGCTGCAGGTACCATACTTCACAGGCACAACATTTTGGCACCTACTGTGGGGCCGGAAAACTCATTTTTGGCCTCTTAGCATCATCAAATTTTCAATCTATCAGGTTTCTGGTCGGGTCTGATTCAAAATCTCGTACAAATACCTTTTTAGTATCGTATGAGTTTCTTTGTGTACTCGTACGGGTATGTGAGAATAGGCGTATGAGAAGGTGAGAATATTCATATGAATTTCTGCTTCTGTGTTTTCAAAATAGATTACATTTTAGGGTTTTCATGCTTAAATTTGGCTATTACTAGTGCTAACCCTGGTTTGTTTGTGAATTTTCTAGCAGCCTAACTAGTTTTTGTAGGATGATTGTCAAAGATTATGCTTATCAAAGATTTATTTTATCAAAACAACATGACTACTAATGTATCTATTTTGCGGGTTGCCTAAGAGAGCTCAACCAAACTTTGTGTCTTCTTAAAGTTTTCTAGGCACACTTATTTTGCTAATGGTAAATGAATATCTTGTTTTCTATGTTTGAGAAGTTGCCTGAAATGTAGGAGAGTATTATCTTGTCCATTTGGATAATCAGAAATCCTAACCCTTGAAGCACTTCTATGTTTGAGATTTGATTACCTTTAGCGGGACTTTCACAGTGGGAAAAAGTAATCACCTTATGAGAACTACCCAAGTGAGTACATCTAGACCTAAGCTTTTTGACTCACTCTAAAAAATAGGCCTCTCAGGATTAAAGTCTCAGAGGATGGGGTTATTTGAGTCTTCTCTTTTGAGATCTCTCATATCATACATTTAGTAGGGCCTCACGATCTCAATCACGCTTGTGTGACTACTTCTTGTTTTAGTACCTTGTTGGGCTATAGGCCTCAATCGTGCTTGCGTGACTACAAGGGGTAATTTCAAATGGAAACCCTTACTACAAACCCTAAGATAGAAGCTACCCGATTCACCTTTGAAAGGGGGATAATCTTTGTGTAAGAGAGATAGTAACTCTCCCAAGACACTTAACATATCATGCCCCCATTAGCATTTGGAGTCATATAATATAGCGTTGAGAATCCATTGCGTGAAACTTAGTGGTCATATTCTAATTAGCTATTGGGTGTGTACCTAAGTTTATAAGAAAAGGTTTTCTCTCTTAGCCAACTTCCATAGGATTTAGCATGTTGTGCTTGAGGTCACTTATCATATCATGTGTTTTTGTGTCTTCATCCCTAAAACAAATAAATAGACATCTATAAAACTAGAAAATAGAAGAAAAACATCAAACTTCATTGATAAAAAAATATGTCCAAACAAAATTTTGTCTTTGTTCTGTCCTAAGTCATACGAGCTTTCTAGTTTGTTGTACAAGAAATCTAGTTTATCATCTGGTCCAGTGAGAATTGTCGTATGAGTCAATTTAACAAAGGATTTTGTGTTATCTTTTGTCATCTAGTTCTGTGAGATAGCTCGTATGATTTTATGCCTTTGTTGTGCAATATTTCTAGTTTGTCATATGAGCCTGTCTAAATTGTCATCTGGGGTTGTCTAAACTATCGTATGAATTTATGTCTCTATCAGTCCAGAGTTGTCTTCTTGCATGTCTTTGTCAGACTTGTCATATTTTCTTAGTCAATTTACAATGAGCATAAACACCTGATATTTGTCATTTTGTGCTTAGATTGTCTTGTTGGTTTGCTTGGTCAAGTTATCATCTGTCAAACCGGATTCTAGAAATAGACACCTCAAGATTTTCAAGTATTCTCCTTCAACAAGTTCAAGATATAAACATCTCAAAGTGCATTATCACCCTCTTTGATAAACTGATCACTCAAAACATAGTTTCTCATCAAGATCTATCATCCTCTATCACGAGGCTACAACGTTTGGTTAGGATAACCTTGTCCCACATCGTAGGATATATCATTCCTATTGGACTTGGTTTCATCAAAATCATCATTGCAATCCAAAACCGAAGATCGAAAGACTTGCAAACTTTTAAACACTTGAATTATCTTTTCGTGTCATATCACTATATCATATCTACATTTACAGTTGATCACTTATCGAAACAACTTTTAGACAATCGAATCCTTGCACAATATCCAACCCATGTATATGCTCATTTTAACTAGAGCGTAGAGATGTAAGATCGCTAAAACAAAAATTAAAACTTTTGAAATAGCTGAAGATCATAGCAACATGGCATACCAAAGAAAAATGCAAGAAGAAGATATAACAAGTCAACATACCAAAGAAATCAAACAAGTCCAAAATCAAAATCCAACTATGTCAAAACCTCACAAGGATTCAAATACATTTCCAAATAAAGGTGGCTCTTTTATGCAACTTTTAAATAGAACCCTAAGGGATTTTGCTAAGGAAGGTCAAAATCACGCACCTATGTCTAGCAATGGCTCATCCCCCCATAAGAAAATTAACTCTCCAAAGGCATATATTCCTACACCTCTTGAAAACTTCCAAGAATATTCCATAGTATCATAACCAAACAATACACCCAAAGATGAAGTTCCCCAAGGGATATCCATAATGGCCATCAAACCTATTTCAGAGGATCATATTCAAAGCCCATCTCCTTCATATCCAATCATTGATTCCTTGCAATGTCCCCATAATTCTTCCTTGTAAATTAAATTTATCATTCATAGAACACTCGTTAAATGTGTCCTAATAGATGGGGGAGTTGGCTTAAACATTTTCTCTTTGAGTCTTGTCCGTGCTCTAGGTTATTTAGAAGATGCAATGGATCCCCCAAAAAAGATATCAATAAAAGCATATGGTGAAGAAGAGTTTTTCTCTTAAGGAATTGTGATATTACCCATTAGAGTGGGACCTTTGCACAAAGACACAAAATGCCAAGTTCTAGACTTGGACTTACCATACAACATACTCCTAGGAAGACCTTGGATAAATGACATACAGGCTATTCCATCAACATGTCATCAGTGCCTGAAATTTCCATACAATGGGAAGGAAATTATGATCTCAACAAACTCGAATCCTTTGCAGTGCTATATTAATCTAAAACTAACTCAAAAGGTCATTGTTCCACATAATAGAGAGGCAGCATCTTCAAGCACACAATCCAAGGAACAACCATTTGCATCAATTTTTCAAGCATGGAAAAACAAATGCAACTAAGAGATTGAGGGAACAAACAATATTTGTTATCATGGAGAAACAAACAAGAGAAAATTGCAATTGAAAGGGAAGAAGAAGATGTGAGTGTCAATGTAGTTCATACGTATGCAGGGAAAACCTTACCAACTAGCCCACTTGAATCGGAATCACATTCGACTGATTTGGACTTAATCGAAGACGATCAAGAAATCCTTGTGCGAGGTCATTTTGATGAGAGTATCATTCTAGACATTGAAAGGCATATTGAAAGGTCTAACATCTCTATCATGACCCCTAATATCTTTGAAATAATTCAACTTGATGATCCTTTACCCTTAATCCATCCTGAACTATGGACTGGGAAAATGAAAAACTTAGTACCATTGATAACTTTCCTAATGACCATGTCATATCCTTATATCTTATTGAAATCAAACCCACAATAACTTCTACCATGGATTTTGTTAATGTATCTTCAAGTCAAGTGGGTGCCAAATCTCCTAGTCGCAAAAGTGAAAATAAAGAAAACAATATCAGGTCTATTGTTGAAAACCATTCATTGGCAACATTAGACTGAGAAAAAGTAAAAAATAAAGGACGCATCTAACGGTGAAAACCTCCTCCAGCCATCGGAAGATGGGAGATTTGACACCTTACCTGAATTTATTAAAAGAGGTCATCTATCCTAATAGAACCAATAGAGGTAATTAACATTGACACAACTGATCTATATCTAGCAACTTCTCTATCAAAACTAGAAAGGAAAAAATACTTGGAACCCTTCAAAAGATGGCAAATCAATTTTACCTGGTCATATGCAGACATTCCAGGGTTAGATCCATATCTTATAATACATCACCCAAATATCAGTCCAGGAGCAGGCATCAATAATGGAACACAACATGGATCAGGAGCAAGCATTCTACTCATCACGCCACAAGGTCATACAATTACAAAAGCGTACAAATTAAGTTTTTCATGTACCAACAATACAACAAAATTTGAAGCTTTGGTTACAGGTATCAAAATGGCTATAGAATGGAACATTACACAACTTCAAGTCTTTGGAGACTCTCAGCTCGCCATCAATCAAATCAATGACGATTGTCAAACAAAGGATGAAAAGATAATGCCTTATAAGAAGATGGTTAATGATGTCAAGAAATATTTTGTAGAAATAAATTTTCAGCAGATTCCAAGGAATGACAACAAAGTAGAAGATGCCATGGAAACACTTGCTTCTCTCCTTCAGACACAGGAAAATCAAGAGCGTTATGAATTCTTGGTGGAAGAGTTATTTTACCTTGCACATAATTATCCTAGTTCCCAAACTATTTGTCACCTTGTTGGGCATGATTCCTCCTGCTATGGCCAAACTTAGACATATCTGAAAGATAATATCCTCCCTGGTGACCTATCAAAGAAACAAAAGAGAAACTTTATTTGCCAATCCTCCAATTATACTCTCGTCGCTGATACCCTTTTTAAATGAGGTCTGGACGGTACTCTTTTAAGATTTCTCAAATAAGAAGAATTTGAGAAGGCCTTAAATGAAGTCCATAACAACATTTGTGGCACTCATTCAAGTGGTCTTATCCTTTCCAAAAAACTCATACGCTTGGGTTATTATTGGCCAACTATGGAACGATATTATTTTCAAATAGCTAAAACATGCAAACAATGTCAGATCCATGGGAATTTGATTCATGCACCAGCACAAGAACTTCATGCTTTGGTAGCATCTTGGCCTTTCTACCAATGGGGTCCTGATCTAGTAGGAAAGATAAATCCTTCTTCATCCAATGGTCACAAATTCATCCTTGTAGCTACATAATATTTCACAAAATGGATTGAGGAAATACCTCTCATCAATATCACAGGAAAACAAATTGCTACATTTATCTTGAACTACATCATCTGTCACTATGGAATACCCATGACCATTATCACTGATAATGGGCGACCATTCAAGAATTAGGATGTCTAAGAGATATGTGAGAAATTCAAGATCCAACACAAATTTTCCACACCCTACTCTCCACAAGGGAATGGACAAGCAGAAGCATCAAACAAAACCATTCTGAAAATCCTCAAAAAGACCGTGAATGATGCTGGCAGAGATTGGCATATTCAATTAAACCCTTCTCTATGGGCCTACCGTACCAATATCGGCACACCAACAGGTGCCACACCTTTCTCATCTATGGATCAGAAGCAATACTACCAATAGAATTAAAGATACCTTCTCTACGAGTATCATTAAAATGCCTTATCCCAGATGAAGAACAACAAATATCTAGACTACAAGAACTAGAATTGATCCATGAACAAAGATAAAATGCCTTTGATCATTTAAAGGTATATCAGCAAAGAATGTACTGTAGTTACAATCACAAGGTCAAACTAAGATCATTTCAAGTTGGGGAACTTGTACTAAAATAAAATCCATGCAACCAAGCAGATCAAGAAAAGAAAGGGAAGTTTAAACCAAACTAGTTAGGTCCATTTGTGGCTAGAAGCATATCAACTATCAACATAGGATGGGGATCAGCTCGAGGAACCCATCAATAGCATGCATCTAAAGAATTTTTATGTTTCAAAAAGAAGAAAAATACAAAAACAATGAATAAAGCAAAAAAAATTCAAAAACAATGGAAAATCAGAAAATACAAAAACAATGAAAACAATGAAATTTAAAAAAACAAAAAACAAATATGAGAAAAAGTGCAATAAAAATAGATGGTGAAAACCTGGCAAACAAGCGATATCTGTCCGCTATCTCTTCCATCTATTATTTCATGCATCCTTCCGCTTGCATTCATTTTCCATCAACGCTATTCATATCCATAATAAACCTTTGTACATATGCAGGCATCGCAGCTGATTTCTCACCATGGTTTGGATCATTGGGTATATCATAATGACTTTGTTTCTAGGCTTGGGGCAAAATGCTGTACCTAGCTGGGGGCAAAAATTTTGATCATTTTGAGCTTCACCAAATAGGAAGAACAATAGTTAGGCAACTCTTGTCAAGCAAAAACCGAGATACATCCAACGTTGAACATGAGATTAAATTGTCAACCATCAAACTATCACATGTCAGTCTAAGCACATCACACACTTTTCAATGGATGATATCTTTTGGATAATGCTTTTAACACTTTGGTTCAACTTTTCTATCTTGATTTTTTCTATCATGATTTTTGAGTGATTCCATGATGTCTTTGACTAGAAGAACAAGGAAGGAACACAATATTTTTCTTGTCTAATATCTGTAAATTAATCATTAATATGTGCAAATTTGTCTCAGGACATGATCATCAGAGTATCATCGAAGACATTTTTGATTTGCATATAGAAATGGTTAATACTCCCTATTTTACACAAGCAACACTCAGGTCATCTTGGTTCAATTATACCTCGATGCTTGTGCTAACTTGCAATATCAAAATCCAGGAAAGTAGTACTTAGGTCATCATGGTTTATTTATACCATCGATGTTTCCACTCACTTCCCACATTTTAAAAAAGCTCAATGATGACAAAACGCAATAACCTAGTGATTGGTCCAATCGTAGCCTTGCATTTGCATTTGCATTTAGCTTGCATTTCATTCTTGCATGGGATCCCACAAGCTCATCTTATCCAAGGTTAAATCTATCATAAGAATAATCAAAGCATCACCATAAGTGTATAAACAATCATAATGATGACTCATCTCTCTCCAAATATTGTCGACCTAGCACAAATTTTATGTTACCCCCTCAACAGAACCAACATCAGCATATCTAAATCTTCCTACTGCTGGTATTTTGGTATGGTTTTATCATTGATGTCAACACCTACTAAAACACTAGCACTTTAGAGATCCAACAACATTCACCGACAAGCAAGTAACTATTGTACAATTACTGGTATATAGTTCACCGACAGGATATAATAATCACCGACACTTGGAATGATATGGAAGACACTTGGTAATGTCAAAGACATCATGTGGACACTTTGTTTTGAAGAATTAATCATTGGTATATTCATATTTGCATATTTGCTTTTACCAACAAATAGGTCCAGCGTTACCTAGGGTTACACTGACAGGTTTATCTTTTCTAGATCAGCATGGCACGCTATGGAGATGATTAATTATTGTTGTAAATGCATTAAGCCGACATGTTTAATCGGTTATCGCATCAGATATTATATTGTTTGTAAAATGTTTTATTATAATATCTTGTAGAGTCGACCTACTAAAATTGGTCTTAGGTTATGGTATAAATGTAAGATCTTATTTGTAAGATCGAATGAGGAATGCGAAAAAGAATTGTGTGAAGGTATATGCAAGATTAAGTAGAGCTATACATGAAGACATCATTTGAAGGTGAAGATAGGTTTTTGTGGAAGCATATCAGCATTACACCGGTACTGAATCTAGCATATGAAGATGTTATTTTGCACAGTACATTTTTATTGGATTTAACCATCCAACTGTAGTTAGTGTGACTCCCATTTTGTGATTGAGCAGTGAGCTCTAGGCTGTTGGCCTTTCTACATGTGCAGACCCCATTTATGTACACTTACTAGCTGCAGTAGTATCATCTGATTGTGGGTAAGGTTTCCCACTATGGTTTTTCCCCTTACAGGGTTTCCACGTACAAATATTGGTGTTATGTGTTGTGGATGAATTTGTGTTTGTGTTTCATGCATTAATCTTTACTGGTATAAAAATTAACTATTAACACTGTCTACCGGCATACTTAACTGGTTTACCAGTATTAAGCATTAAGTTGGTTAAGTTGTTTTTGGTTTGAATTTAGTTGACAACTGATTCACCCCCCCCTCTCAGTTGTCTTTGGGACCTAACAATTGGTATCAGAGCTTAGTCCTCTTTTTGCAGAAGTTTGATAACTTGAGGAGATCCAATGTCTACTAATTATTTTAGGAAGGACAGTCCTAAACTTGATGGAACCAACTATGGCATATGGAAGATCAGAATGTAAACACATCTGAATTGGATTGGTAAAGACATCTGGGAAGTTACAAAGAAAGGTTACATTGCTGTTGTAGCTAGTCAACCCAGTCCAACTACCTTGGCTAAAGATGAGGAAAATGATTGCAAAGCAAGAGAAGCACTTTTAAGTGCTTTATCAGATCAACAAATCATGGGATTATCAAATAGGTCTACTGCTAAAGCTATTTGGGATCATTTGGAAACACTGAATGAAGGAGATTCCATAGTTAAAATTGCAAAATTTGAAAGCTTTCGGGTCAGGTATGAACATCTGAAAATTGAAGAAGATGAAAGGATTTTTGCTTTTATGGAAAGAGTAATTGAAATTGTTTTGGGTATTAAATGTTGTGGAGGAACCTTAAGTGAGGATGAAATTGTTTCAAGAATCTTAAGAGGATTGCCATCGACATATAAAATGAAGGTTACTACTATAAATGAGTTGAGAACAATGCCTAATACATCAGTAACTAGGGATACATTGATTGGAAAACTTTCAACTTTTGAAATTGAGGAATTTGGTCCTGTTGCTACTATAAAGATAGATTTGGCCTTTAAAGCATCAACATCATTTATCCAAGAGAACTTGAAGAAACTAGGAAGGCGAATGAAGAACTTGAAGCACTATTTGCAAGAAAAATGCCTAAAGGTCCAGTTGGAAGTAAGTATGAAGGTAAAGTACCCTTTAAATGTTTTAACTGCAATAAGATTGGTCATATGGCTTCAAGATGCCCTGATAGACATGCTAGACTAAGAGAAGAAGCTAGAAGAACATACAAGCCTAATCCTGAATATCAGAGATACAGATTTAAGAAGAATAGAGACAAATCTTGTTACATTGCTAATGAAGGTGTGACTGATGATTTTGATGAGGATCCGACAGATAATGGATGGGTTTTTATTTATATAACAGAAGATCAACCGGCACCTACTGCTCAACCGATAGAACAATCCCTAGCAGCTAAAGTTGAAGTAAAGGATGAATGGATCATTGACTCAGGATGCTCACATCATATGACAGGAGACAAAGGTAAATTCTTGAACTTTCAACAATACAATGGAGGTTTAGTAAGATTTGGAGATGACAAAGCCTGTTCAATCAAAGGTAAGGGTACAATATCTCTTGATGGTAAGCATAACACTGACAATGTCTACTATGTTGAAGGATTAAAGCATAATCTTTTGAGTGTTGGTCAATTGGTTGAGAAAGGATTTTAGTTACAATTTAAGAATGGAAAATGCAAAATCATGAATAGAACTAGTTTAGAAATTGCAACCAGTAATCAGACTAGAGGTAATATCTTTCATTTGAATAACAGTGAAAAGACATGCTTGATTGCATATATAGATGAAAGTTGGTTATGGCATAAGAGACTCTGTCATGTAAACTTTGATTGCATGGTAAAGATCAGTACTTCTAAGGCAGTTAGAGATCTACCTAAAATTGTCAAACCTCAAAATACAATATGTAAGGAATGTCAATTTGGAAAACAAGTTAGAGCTAGTTTCAAAAGTATTCCAGCAAAATCCAATAATGCTCTTGATTTGATTCACACTGATTTATGTGGTCTAGCTAGAACTAAAAGCTTACAAGGTGATAGATATTTCATGCTATTTATTGATGATTATTCTAGAATGTGTTGGGTTACTTTTCTCAAAGAAAAATCAGAAGCACTTGGAAAGTTCAAACTGTTCAAAGCAATGGTTGAAAATGAAACCGGTAAGAAAATCAAATGTTTAAGATCAGATCAAGGAGGTGAATTCACATCTAAGGACTTTAATACATTTTGTGAAGTGAATGGAATCAGAAGACAGTTATCAGCACCTCAGACACCATAGCAGAATGGAGTTGTTGAAAGGAAAAATAGAACTATCTTGGATGCAGCAAGAAGTATGTTATCTGAAGAAAATTTACCACATGTATCTTAGAGTGAATCAGTCAGCACAACGGTCTATACATTCAACAAAGTTCACATCAAATGTGAAACCGGTAAGATCCCTCATGAACTATGGTTTGGTATTACTCCTACTCTTAAATATTTTAAAATTTTTGGAAGTAAATGTTATATTAGAAGAGATGAGTATATTGGTAAATTTGATCCTAGAAGTGATGAAGGAATATTTCTTGGTTATTCATCTAAGAGCAAGGCATATAGATGTATTAACAAGAGATAGCAGAAAATTGTTGAGAGTACAAATGTAAAGATTGATGAACAATTCAGAGGAACTTCAAGGTATATAGACTCTAAACCGGTAACAGAAATTGTGACAAATGAACCTACACTAAATCCACTTGTACAGAATGAAGATCCAGTTACCCCGGTACCATCTGAGGATTCCACAGTAATTGAAGAACAACAGCAAACTAAGACACCCTAGTATGTAAGATTGAATCATTCTGAAGATCAAATAATTGGAAACAAACTTAAAGGAGTTATGACAAGAGGAAGATTGGAAAATGAAGAGGTATGTCTTATTTCTCAAATTGAACCATCATCTATTAATGAGGCATGTGAAGATAAATTTTGGATTAAAGCTATGGAAGAAGAAATGGAACAAATTGAGAAAAATAATACTTGGACATTAGTTCCTCGGCCTAAAGATAAAAATGTAATTGGAACCAAATGGGTATTTAGAAACAAACTTAATGAAGATGGTAAGGTTGTTAGAAATAAAGCAAGGCTAGTGTGTAAGGGATATTCTGAGAAAGGAGTTGATTACAATGAAACCTTTGCACCAGTAGCTAGAATTGAGGAAGTCAAATTATTCTTGGCTTTTGCAGCTCACAAGAACTAAAAAGTTTATCAAATGGATATTAAATTTGCATTCTTGAATGGAGATCTTGAAGAGGAAGTCTATTTTGAACAACCTGATGGATTTTCTTTGATAGATAACAATGATATGGTTTGCAGGTTAAGAAAAGCTGTGTATGGACTGAAACAAGCCCCAAGAGCTTGGTATGCAAGATTGGATAAGTATCTTTTAAAGATAGGTTTTACTAAAGGAAATGTAGACAACAATTTATATTACAAAATAACTAATGATGACATCTTGATTATAGAAGTATTTGTTGATGATATAATCTTTGGAGGAGAAGATGGATTATGTAAAGAATTTTCTATTTAATTGCAGCAAGAATTTGAAATGTCTATGATTAGAGAAATAAAATTCTTTTTAGGATAGCAGATTTCATAGACTGACAAAGGTATATTCTTGAGTCAATCCAAATACTTAAAAGAGTTACTAAAGAAATTTGGGAGGGAGAACTCTAAACCGGTAAGCACACCTATGACTACAAATGACAAATTATCTCAAAGGGATGAATCTACACTTGTTAATCCAACTAGATACAAATCTATGATAGGAGGTTTACTGTATTTGGCATAAACCAGACCTGATATTATGAATGCAGTATGTATTGTTTCAAGATTTCAAAGTAATCCTAGAGAAAATCATGAATCAGTAGTAAAAAGGATTTTCTGGTACTTACAAGGCACTACAAATCTTGGATTATGGTATCCTAGAGATGAAAATTTTGATATATGTGCATACACAGATGCAAATTGGGCAGGAGATGTGGATGATAGAAAAAGCACCACTGACAGAGAATTATTGCTTGGAAAAAGATTAGTTTCTTGGTTGAGTAAGAAACAGAGTTGTACATCTTTATCAACAACAAAATTAGAATATGTTGCAGCAGCAACTAACTGTACACGGGTACTATGGCCTAAACAAATGTTGAAAGACATAAAGGTAAAATGCAAGGAACCTATTATTATATATTGTGATAACACTGCAGCAATTGATATATATAAGAATCCGGTATTACATTCTACAACAAAACATGTTTCTATCAAACTAAATTTTCTAAGGGAAAAAGTTGAAGAAAAAGAGATAAAATTGGTTTATGTGAATACTAAAGAACAGCTTGCAGATATTTTCACAAAACCTTTGCCTAAGGAGACTTTTGAATATCTTAGAGATCAGCTTGGAGTCATACCACCGCCGGTAGAGACTTAGATAGTTGATGATTGTCATCAACCGACAGAATTAAAAGACAAATCTTTTACTCCGGTCTTTGATGAGGAAGCTACTTCTCAGGGGGAATAGTTGGTATATTGAATTGATTGGTATTTTGTACTTTGGCATTTTATGTCAAAGGGGGAGAGATATCTAAGGAAAAACACATTATCTTTTAATGAGAGATTGGTATTGAAAAACTTTGGATAACACATGTTGCTCCCAGGGGGAGAGATTGTTGTTTAGGAGAGATTGTTGGTTTTTGGTATTTGGCATTTCTGTTTTGGCACTTTGATGGTTTTTCCATCTTGTGTTGCAATCAATTCCAAAGGGGGATATTGTTGCTATTTTGGTATGGTTTTGTCATTGATGTCAACACCTACTAAAACACTAGCACTTTGGAGATCCAACAGCATTCACCAACAAGCAAGTAACTATTGCACAGTTATAGGTATATAGTTCACTGGCAGGATATAATGATCACCGGCACTTGGAATGATATGGAAGACACTTGGTAATGTCGAAGACATCATGTGCACACTTTGTTTTGTAGAATTAATTATTGGTATATTCATATTTGCATATTTGATTTTACCAGCAAATAGGTCTAGGGTTACCTAGGGTTACACCGGTAGGTTTATCTTTTCCAGATCAACATGGCACGCTATGGAGATGATTAATTATTGTTGTAAATACATTAAGCTGACATGTTTAATCAGTTATTGCATCAGATATTATATTGTTTGTAAAATGTTTTATTGTAATATCTTGTAGAGCCGACCTACTAAAATTGGTCTTAGGTTATGGTATAAATGTAAGATCTTATTTGTAAGATCGAATGAGGAATGCGAAAAAGAATTGTGTGAAGGTATATGCGAGATTAAGCAGAGATATACATGAAGACATCATTTGAAGGTGAAGCTAGGTTTTTGTGGAAGCAAGGTTTTTGTGTAAGCATATCAGCATTACACCAGTACTGAATCCAGCATATGAAGATGCTATTTTGCATAGTACACTCTTATTGGATTTAACCATCCAACTGTAGTTAGTGTAACTCCCATTTTGTGATTGAGCAGTGAGCTCTAGGCTGTTGGCCTTTCTGCATGTGCAGACTCCATTTATGTACACTTATTATCTGCAGTAGTATCATCTGATTGTGGGTAAGGTTTCCCTCCATGGTTTTTCCCCTTACAGGGTTTCCACGTACAAATATTGGTGTTATGTGTTGTGGATGAATTTGTGTTTGTGTTTCATGCATTAATCTTTACCAGTATATCAATTAACTATTAACAGTGTCTACCAGCATACTTAACTAGTTTACCGGTATTAAGCATTAAGTTGGTTAAGATGTTTTTGGTTTGAATTTAGTTGACAACTGATTCACCCCCCACCTTCATTGTCTCTGGGACCTAACAATTGGTATCAGAGCTTAGTCCTCTTTTTGCAGAAGTTTAACAACTTGAGGAGATCTAATGTCTACTAATTATTTCAGGAAGGACAGTCCTAAACTTGATGGAACCACTATGGCATATGGAAGATCAGAATGCAAACACATATGAATTGAATTGGTAAAGACATTTGGGAAGTTACAAAGAAAGGTTACACTGCTGCTGTAGTTGGTCAGCCCAGTCCAACTACCTTGGCTAAAGATGAGGAAAATGATTGCAAAGCAAGAGAAGCACTTTTAAGTGCTTTATTAGATCAACAAATCATGGGATTATCAAATAGGTCTACTGCTAAAGCTATTTGGGATCATTTGGAAACATTGAATGAAGGAGATTCCACAGTCAAAATTGCAAAACTTGAAAGCTTTTGGGTCAGGTATGAACATCTGAAAATGGCAGAAGATGAAAGGATTTCTGCTTTTATGGAAAGAGTAAATGAAATTGTTTTGGGTATTAAATGTTGTGGAGGAACCTTAAGTGAGGATGAAATGGTTTCAAAAATCTTAAGAGGATTGCCACCGGCATATAAAATGAAGGTTACTGCTATAAATGAGTTGAGAACAATGCCTAATACATCAGTAACTAGGGATACATTGATTGGAAAACTTTCAGCTTTTGAAATTGAGGAATTTGGTCCTGTTGCTACTATAAAGATAGATTTGGCCTTTAAAGCATCAACATAATCTACTCCATCATTTGACAAATCAGTTTGGAAAGCCTTTTATGCAAGAGAACTTGAAGAAACTAGGAAGGAGAATGAAGAACTTGAAGCACTATTTGCAAGAAAAACGCCTAAAGGTCCACTTGGAAGTAAGTATGAAGGTAAAGCACCCTTTAAATGTTTTAACTCCAATAAGATTGGTCATATGGCTTCGAGATGCCTTGATAGACATGCTAGACTAAGAGAAGAAGCTAGAAGAACATACAAGCCTAATCCTGAATATCAGAGATACAGATTTAAGAAGAATAGAGACAAATCTTGTTACATTGCTGATGAAGGTGTGACTGATGATTTTGATGAGGATCCGGGTGAAGTTAAAGGTTCTATTGAAGCTATTCTTGGTGTATATGGTGAAAATGGATAACAATAATAACAATATTGAAAGGCTAAATGAATTCAACCACAAAACCCTAGCCTAACAACAACAAAGATCCACCACAACATATGAAGATTACCTAAGACAATGCAAATCAAACGAAATCACAAAAATTATACCATCACATGTCCAATAGGGTTTTGATCTCCATTCTTTCTATCTCCATTGATCTTGCTTAATATATTTGCTCTCAGATTTTATGTGCACAAGAGCTCAACAAAGAACGGAATGTGGTTGTAAGGAAGATCGTAGTGTATTCAAGGGCATAAAAGATGATTAGAATGCATAGAACGATTAGGGTTTGATAATGAGGAAAGCATCTCCTTATATAGAAGACACAATATGAAATGGAGGGATAAGATTGAGAGGTGTAAAAGGAGGTCGTCTATGATTAAAGGGTAGGTAAAAGAAATAATAAAATAATGAAAGGGGTAGGTAGTGTATGAATTAAGAGATGAATGACATGTGTCATGGGTAGAAAAAATCTAATGAATTAATTAAATAAATAAAGATTTATTTAATTAATAGAGCAAGTGGGATCAATTAAATAAATAAAATATTTATTTAATTTAGGAAAAAGGATAATTTAAATAAATAAAGGTATTTATTTAAATGAGAAATAAGGCTAGAAGAGGATAAATGAATTAATTAAATAAATAAAGATTTATTTAATTAATAGAAGAATTAGGCTTAGATAATTATTTTATTAGACTGGACAATTTTGGGTGTCTACATTTTGCCCCTCTTTGAGACAATGCGGCTTGTCGCGTTGTTTCAAAGAAGATAAGATGAACTGATATAGAGTTGCCCCAAGATGGGAATGATATGCCCCCTCGAGAGATTGGATGAAAATGTTTGGAAAGATTGCAGATAATCTCTCGATAAGAAAGAAAGGCTAGAATGGACTGACCGGATAAAGTGACAGAGTCACGGGATAATGAAGACTGACTCGGGAAATGAGGGCTAGGGGTAGGGTAGTCTATAAGATAGACCACGGCGGAAAATACATCCTCATTGTCATTTACACATCCATGAGAGCAGAGTGTAGAGCGAAAATAGAGCAGCAACAGTCAGCAGTGATGGCCTTCATTCATAGATTCGACTGTATTCGCCGATTCCAGAGGCCAACAGAGGCAGGAGAGCCGGTAAGTACCACCAAACCTCCTCATACTTCGACAAATTTAATATTGTCATTAATGCATGGTAGGTAGAGAAATAAATGCACTTAGAATAGGGTCCCAAAAAATGTCAAAAATGTTTAAGCGCATCTGCGTTGGTGCCAGGTGCGTCTATGCTCGTGAGGCACGTCTATGTTTGTGCCAAGCGCATCTGCATTTGAAATCGTGTCTATGTCAAATGCGGTCGCGTTTGTGATGGTCAGGTGCATCTGTGCCAAGAAGGCATGTCTGTGTCACCCAGGCACATCTGTGCAAAGCATAGGCACGTCTGTGTTGGTCAGGCATGTCTATGTTTTTCAGGCGCGTCTGTGCAGTCTTTGAGCGTGTTTATGTCAAGTAAGCGCGTTTGTGTTTAAAAATGTAAATTTTTGTCTTCTAGGTCAAATCGGCAGTTCTGTGATGAACATACACTGTCGATTGGGTAAGCTGCTGAGAGGATACACTCAAGCAGGTCCTCTAGGGAAGACTAGAATAACAAATAGGGCTAGGATTGATAATTCTATGATAGAACATACGTTGCCAATTAGGAAACTTCTCAAGAGGATTCACTCAAGCATAGGCCCTAGGATAAGATAGATCAAGGCACTTTGTGATGAACAGTGAGTACCAAGATATAGTACTTTGTGATGAACAGGGAGTACTAAAATATGAGTAGCACTTTGTGATGAACAGTGAGTGCAAATGTGAGCAACACTTTGTGATGAACAGGGAGTGCCACACACGTAGTACTTTGTGATGAACAAGGAGTACGACTAGGATAGAAGCAACACTTTGTGATGAACAGTGAGTACCACTAGGATAGAAGCAACACTTTGTGATGAACAGTGAGTGTCACTAGGATAGAAGCAACACTTTGTGATGAACAGTGAGTGCCACTAGGATAGAAGCAACACTTTGTGATGAACAGTGAGTGTCACTAGGATAGATAGCCATATGCATTCAGATAAAAAGTAGCATTTTGTGATAAACAGGGAATGCCACGATGACTGACATGATTGATTTGCCGATGCTGGAGTCACGGGAGAGATTCCTGTCTACTTAGAGATTGCGACCTGAGCTGACAGTCGAGGAGCGAGCTGCTATCGAGGCTATGGGATTGAGACATGTTCTATATGTGCCTGAGTTTCGGGTGAACATGGGACTGTTGACTGCGTTGGCGGAGAGATGGCACTCTGAGACATGTACTTTCCATTTGCCGATGGGGGAGATGACAGTCACCCTTGAGGATGTATATAGGATCCTATGGATACCGATCGATGGGGAGCTAATCCCATACAATCAAGATGGAGATAGGGAGGCCCTGAGATGAGTGTTCCAGGACCCAGGACTGGAGATGAGGGCAGGACATGTGGCGTAGGATACTATGACAGCTATAAGGCTAGCACTGCCAACAGTGGTAGGGGGAGCGATCAGTGGGTTCTTGTGTCCAGATAGGACGACACGGGGGTTGGTTGTGGGCTGGGGAGGAACACTGGAGACACTGGTGACACAGCACACCAGATATGCTTGGGGACCGTGTGTGCTGGCACACCTCTACTATGAGCTGCATTAGTTCGTGTACCATGGATTAGTGGGATTAGGCTGCGGGGTGACATTGTTGCAGGCGTGGGCTTATGAGCATCTACCAGTGACGAGGCCAATACACTTCAAAGGCAGGGGTTATGGATGTAGTTTTGTTCACTTGTATGACATGATCACGTCACAGCCACAGATTGGCAGGTTAGAGCACTAGCGGCGGGTGATAGATGATATGGATGTGGTCATATGGAGGCCATATCTCGGATGTGAGCAGTGGGAGGATGATGTTGTTGAGCTTCCTTACACCTTCTGGAGCAGGTATCTAATTGGGTGGAAGCCCTATGTGCTGGAGAGGCAGCTAGTGGACAGGGTTGGCTGGTAGTTTGGCAGGATCTAGAGGATGCCACGGGGCTCAAGCATGTATGCACGGACTGTGAGAGATCAAGCGCAGTTTGGGCCCTTGTTATCATATGATCAGGTTGTTACGCAGCTAGTAGAGATGATGCCCCTACCCTGGGACATGTGGCCAGAGATTAAGGATGCCAACATGGATGTCGAGTACACAGCATACTGGACGAAGCATCCATTCCCATGCCTGACGGATCCAGGAGAGGCATTAGATGGAGACAGTGGTGGGGATGATGATCATGGTGGAGGTGATGGGGGCAGAGGCTGACGGAGGAGGAGGGGAGTAGTTGGAGAGAGGAGGGTTGCACCATGGAGGGAGGGTGGTGAGGAGAGGCAGGCTCGGGTGGTGAGGGGTCATGGTGGATTGCCACTACAGGTGTCAACAGCACAGGGTCCCAGATAGGTACAAGTATAGGGATAGGGACAGGGACCAATACAGGCACCCACACAGGTAGAGGCACAGGCACAGGGGCAGGCACCCGTACAGGGGGAGCCATAGGCAGAGGCTGAGGGAGCTGACACAGAGGAGGATGAGCTGATAGAGCTGAGGGAGATCTGCCAGGGATAGGCAGATGAGAACAAGGAGTTGGAGAGGGAGAGGGATTGGCTCAGGAGGAGGCTCAGAGATACTGAGCGGGAGCGAGATCGGGCTATTCAGCGTTATACAGAGGTTGAGACAGCACTGAGGGCTGGGAGGCAGGTAGCAGAGGATACAGGGGTAGGATATGCTTATGTCCTAAGGGCAGGGGAGGAGATTTCCTACTGGCGGGATCTCTATTATGGTGCAGTGCTAGCGGATCAATAGGCGAGGAGCTTCCATAGACCGTCGCGTACAACGACAACTACGGGAGGGAGTCAGAGGAGATAGGCATCGAGTGGTGGGGTTATGGGTCCTCCACCACCACCAGATAGAGGAGACAGGTGGGATGATCCTAGGGTAGGTCCTTCAAGGGCTCAGATTCCATCGAGGCCAGGCGGCTCCGAGGGAGGGAGTTCATCATAGCCATAGAGGGCTCCCTATGTATCATTATTATACCATTTTTGTATGATGATGTAGACACCTGCAGGTGCTTTTGTAGCCATATGATTTTGACATCATTGTATCATGACACTTTATGATTATATATATGAGATGATTCATTTTTGCGACAGCTAAATGCATATGTACCCATATGATGAGATGTTTTTATGTGATGTTTGTTTTATGTTATGGATGCAAATGTGTATATGATGCAATGCAGTATTTTTGCTCTTTTATGTTTTATATGTTATGCCAATGCAAATGTGAGTGTATGAAATGCAGATGAATATGATAATGCAAATGTAAATTGTGCTAGTAGGTGTTGTGTGCAGGATGTGATGCAATTGTGATATCTATATGTATGTATGAAATGCTTATATGTGGTAATGTAGGTGCAACTACATGAGACGCAAATGTTTTTGGTGTGTCATTATACTCAGTCATGTGATAGCAAGCTACGCGGACTTGAGAAGGACAATGGAGGTCAATCAAGAAAGGGGGATGAAAGATAGAAGATATGAAAGTGAAAGAGCTTCTTGTGCATTATCATCATTGAGCTTTATTATGGCAACTAGGTTATGACAATCGAGGCATATGTTCAACCTAGAAAGTCATTGTACCTGTTTGCATGGAGATAAGATAGTCACAAACAAGGAATGCCCCAGTTCACACTAGACTCTTAGTGTCCTCATATCCTTGGACAAGTCATAGCATTACTAAGAGACAATCCACAGATAGAAAAATACAAATAGGTGACGATACCCCATCCTTGCCTTTCTAGTCAAAAACATCCTAGAGATCGAATCTCTAGTCAGAGACATCCCGAAAAAACTAAAAGACATGTCACCAAAAGATAAAATCAAAAGAAAACCAAGACTCGACACCAACATCCACTGTAGTCCTCAAATTTAGTGTCTCTTGTCATTCGTATAAGTCTTATTTGATTGTGGTCATAATGTTTACTTTCACAGAAAGGATAGATAGCACTGAACCATAATGTTGTCTGAGTCTGTTGAAAGATTTGATTTGTTGAAGCCTATTGTTGCTGCTGTGTCTCATCTGAAACTGACTGAATCTATGAAACTGATACTTTATTGTGGAGAAGATGAAACTTTATTACGGATCTATGATGCAAATGTTGCTTTATTGCGGATCTGTACGCGGATAGACTGAAGGAAGTTGGAAGAAACTGTACTCCTCAAAACATGTGATATTCTTAGTTCCACACCCATCACTAGACATAAGATTTGCCTTAGCCATAGATAGGATTTGACTTATTATGAATGGAAAGGGGTGAAAAGGGAGGTTTATTATGAATGGATAACCAATCTTGGGTAGATCAATAACAAGTCATGATGGGAATGGGTAAGTTTATTATGAATGAATAGGTTGTGAGTGTGTGCAAAGTGAAAGGATGAAAGAGAATCCTAAAGGAGGGAGGAGCAATGTATCTACACATGGCGCTAGTGACCCAGTTTTCACCATGGTACCTGCCCAGGGTGCCACTGAAGTGGTTTTCACCATTGGACGAAATTATTTCTCTTTACTTTTTTTTATTTTTCAATGTTTTTTGTGTCACAAGGCGCCTGTTTGCCAAGTTTTCACCAAGTAACGATTTTTTTGTTTTATAATTTTTTGGTATTTTTGAATTTTTTTGATTTTTTTGTATTTTTGAATTGGGATACTGTGAAGAGCTATGTGTAGAACCTGCGAAGGTGCATACTGTTGATAGGATCCTCCAAAGGTTCACCTTATATAGTTGAGAGCTGATATGCCCCAGATCCATATGTTGCTGTAATGATGTAAGGACCAAGCCAATTTGATTCGAACTTGCCCTTCTTCTCTCTATCTTGCTGATTTTTGGGATTTTCTCTAAGAACCAAATCACCTACCTCAAATGTGTGAGGCTTGACCTTGTAATGGGAAGTCATCCTTTGGACAAGCTTTGTTGATGTCTCTGAAATCCGTACAAATTCTAATGCTGCGATCTGGTTTACTGATAGGCACTAAGTTGGAGATCCATTCAGGATAATCAATTGGGCATATGAATCCGACATCCAATAATTTCTCAAGTTCTGCTTTGACTAGAAATGCCACTTGTGGAAGCATTTTTCTTAATTTTTGTTTTACTGGCTTTACCCCCGGTTTGACTGTCAAATGATGCATTACCAAATCCAGATCCAATCCAGGCATATCAGCGTATGACTAGGCAAAGTTGATTTGTCGTTCTTTGAAGAAACTTATGAATTTTGACCTTTCTGACTCTATCAATGATTGAGCTAGGAATATGTTGTGTGGAACCTCTTCTGTACCAATGTTTGTTTTGATAGTCTCCTCTACCAACATGGATGACTTTTCCTCATATGATGCTGGGAGAATGTCGAGCCTTCCATCTTTGGGTGCCTCAGAGAGGTTTTCACCCTCAGATACATCCTTTCTTTTTACTTTTTTGGGGTCAGACAGTGCCACAGTGTGGTTTTGGCCATAAGACCCTTGATTTGTTCTTATTTTCACATTTTTGCCACTGGAAGGTCTGACACCCTCACCAAAATAGGCCATGCTATTGAGTTCTATAGTGTATCCCACTTTATGGTCCCTAGGAGGAAGATCATCTCATATGCCTAGATAGTCAATAAAAGCTTCATCATTTTGGAATGTGTCAAACTGTGCAGGTCCTTCATGATCCCAGTCAATGAGTTGGTGGTGAACAAGGGGAAGGCCATTAATGTCTTCGAAGTTAACGGGGCTAAGAGTGAAGATGCAGTTATATTTGAGTATGTCAAGGTAATTATCAAGGTCATCGATGGCACTCTCCTCATTAGTCTCGATCGTAAATGAATCCAAATTATCATCACTAGTAGCGCATTCTGGGATAGGTGTTCTCATCCTATGTGATTTCAACCTAGAACCTTGAGACAAGGACTTTGTGGAATCCTCATGGGTTATTTCTTGACCAACTCTAAACTTGTTATAAAATTCCTCTTCTTTTGTTGGTTCATCTGACTCTCTGAATGTCTCGGTGAGCGTGTAGTCACTAGAGGACTTGTCTGAACCCCATTCCCATTCGTCAGAATCTATGGAATAGTAATCCTCTTGTTGAATTCTGGCGGCTTTGATTTGCAAGGCTTCTTCTGTCCTTTGGGTGTGGACCTTGGAAGTTAAGAAACCAAGTCCTTTTGAGTGTTCCTTTTTGAAAGTCAATTCAGGTTGTAAAGGTTCAATGATGCCTTCCTTTCGTAACCCAAGAGGGCTTTTTCCATCATACTCAAATTTTTGTAGAATTTTGAAGCCTTTGCCATATTTCTCATATGGTAGACTGATGTGATCTTGTGTGTCCTCTTCATTGTCTTTGTAAAGCATTTTGTATAAATCTTCCTCTTCTAGTTCACCCCATCTTTGAAAGGTAGTAGGGTCCCATTTGAGTATCATGATGGATACTTGCTTGTTAGGATGTGGTCTTCCATATTCTTTTGGGGAACTCATGACTTGTCATAAGTACATGGTCTGATTTAAGGTGTATTCCCCCATGCCCTTGTCTTGAAACTTGCCTTTAATCTCACCTTGTTTTGATGTTGAAGGTTTTAATGACTCAGGATCAATGTATGCCGATGAAGGAACAACCTCACGATTACTGGGAATGATGGTCTCAGTCTTTGATTTTAGGTTATTGCAGTATATGAATGGATTAGGATCACCATTAACTATTACTTTCACTCCATTATGAGGAAACTTAATGCATTGGTGATATGTGGATGGGACTGCTCTCATTTCATGAATCCAAGGGCGTCCTAGTAATATGTTATAAGTGAGATCTAGATCTAGGACTTCACAAACCACATCCTTCGTAACTGGCCCAGCTCTGAGAGGTAAGGTGACTATGCCCTTGGATGAACGCTCTTCGTCATTATATGCCTTAATGGTGATTTGATTTGTAGAATTCATAGCTTTGTCAGAATATCCCAATTGTGTAATAGTGCTCAATGTGCAAATATTTAGACCTATTCCTCCATCTATTAGGACTCTTTTTATTCAATGTTTGTGTATGAAGGCTTCGATGTGTAATGGTGCATTATGTGGCTGACTTACAGAGGTGTCATCGGCTTCTTTGAATGTAAGTGAATGTGGAATGGAAAGGTATCCCACCATGGCTTGAAACTGGTCCACATTCAGATCAGTAGGAACAACAGTATCTCTCAAGATTTTGTCAAGAATGGCTTTATGTGCGGGAGATATGCGTAAAGGCTCAAGAATGGAGATTAGCGCAGGTGTCTTCCCTAACTGTTCTACAAGGTCATACTCAGGTTTGGTTGATGAAGAAGCGGTGTTTTTGGCTGGAGCACCTTGCAAAGTGATTTTACCTCGACGGGTTATAACATGACATTCAGAGTTAGGTTCAGAAGAAGATCCAACACCTTTTAGGACAATCCTGGGTCTCTGAGTAGAATTCTCAGACGCTTTGTCCTTGATGATAATGGTAGAGACATAATTTTCCATTGAGATGTGATTGATAGTTGAATCATAGTTGTAGGATGCTCTGGTATAGTTGGTTTGATCCTCTATGGCTTTAGCTTTTCCCTTGTCATGTTTTGGGAATGGTTCCTTAAACATCTCATGTTCTTGATTGGATGAGTGTCCTTCAATTTCAATATCACCTCTATCAATGAGATCTTGTATGATGTTCTTCAGTCGATGACAATTTCCTGTCTTATGAACCTTGCTCTTATGAAATTCACAATACTCATCATCATTCCACCAATTCGGTTTGACCTTCGGTTCATATGGAGGAAAATCTAGAATAGTGATTACCTTGTTTGCCACAAGCTTCTTGAAAACTGACTCAAGTGGTTCTCCCAATGGAGTGTACTTCCTTTGTGATTTGGGAGTTGTTTGAGTATTCACTTGATTGTTTGTAGAACTTGATCCTGAAAAGATGAATTTGGGTCACACTATGTTGGCATCAACAACACCATCATTGACTATGTTCTTGTTTTTATTCCAAAATCTTGGCTTGTCTTTTCCCTTAAAGTCATCTTTGTTTTCCTTGAATATCTTAATGACTCCTTGTTCAATTAGGACCTTCTCTATTGCTAAGCCTTTTTCGATGATGTCCTTGAAGGTGGACAAACAAGCTTTCCTTAGATCATAGCCAATGTCTTTGTTAACATTTTGGGTGAACATTTCTACCATTTGTTTTTGTGGAATTTCACAAGAGCATCTGCTAGCTAGATTCCTCCATCTTTGTAAAAATGATGGAAAAGACTCCATCTTTTTGCTTGGTGTTGCACAAAGTAGTGACTAATATGTCTGTCTCTATGTTGTAGGAGAAATGTTGGATAAATGCCTCTGCCAAGTCACCCCAAGACTTAATTCCAGGTGGAAGTTGGGAGAACCATTCCATAGCTTGATCACCTAGGCTTTGTGGGAATAATCTCATCAAATATGTCTCTTCTACTGCTACCTCAATGTAAGCTGTGAAAAACTGTCTTATGTGTGCCTTAGGATCCCCTTTTCCTCTATACTTATCAAATTTAGGCGTCACAGAGTGTGTAGGAAAAGGAGGCATTGGAATGCTCTTGTCAAATGGATAAGGACATATGTCTCTCATTGTGTATGTTGGCTTCGATGTATTTATGTCCTCCATTTTCTTTTGTAAGTCCCTGATTTGTTGTTCCAAATTGCTCTTAGGTGGAGATCGACTTCTTGGACCATACCCCATGTTTGAGGCACCAATTGGAGGAGGAGCATGTTGCATATATGGATGATATTGATCATACACATGTTCATATGGAGGAGGTCTATAGTGATGTTGTGTATATGGATCACTTGGTATAGATTCATGTTGAGGAACACCATATCTATTTTGTGCATGTATACCATACTCTACAGGCATGTCATGTTCTAATGTGTTGCCCCCAAATTTGACGCGGGGTTTCCTTGTGTCCAAATTTTGAGCATCCCTTTGAATATCCAATTGCTTTGGTGTTTGATCCTTAGCATTGGTATGTGATTGAGCATATCTGTCTGCATAAGACCTCCATAATGGTCTGCGAAGGTGAGTATCATATGCTTGACCATGTGTGTATGGGACCTCTGGTTTTTGAAATAGAGATGATGGTGATTCATGTACCATATGTGGTCCTCTATTGCCTCCACTATTAGGCCTTCCTTGATCCATGTTGGAGTGAGTTTGTTGCAAAGGTCGATTTTCCATGATTTGAGACGTCAAAATCATGAGGTATCTTGGCTCCACTTTGTGCCATCATTTGTAAGAAGTATTGTCTATCCCTCCTCATTATTTCCTCAACCAATCGATTGAAATCGGGATTCATAATGGATTCTTCCACATCTGTTGAATGTATGGAAAAGTTGTCCATATCATCATTGTGTGTATCATTGTTGTTTGTAGTGTCCATGTTCTCAACATTTGGAATGTTTCTATAGGCATCCATGTCAGGTAATGTGGTATGATCAGAATTGAAAAAGATATCATTCTCATACTCATAAGAACTCATGTTTGTGGACTCTTGAGCCTCTTTAGTTTCTCTCCTAGATTTTTGAAGACGGGTTTCAACCATGAACTACGTATTGACCAAGATGTGTGAGACTAGATGAAAATGGAAAAAGTATGGAAGACCAAGAGTTGGATGGAATGTAAATGAATCTGAGGTGTACTTGCAATGTCCAAAGTGTAAGACCAAGTATGTATGTAGTAGAGTAGGTGTGACTTCCAAAGAGAGGATAGTTTCTCTTGATGAGGTAAGTTGACCTTGACTCTAAGTAAGACCAAATGAGACCCAAAGGTAAGAAACCTTGATGAGGGACCACTTAGCAAAGTGTTGTTGTATGTAGTATGTTGACAAAGTATGATGAGGACAAGCAAGTGACCTTTTGACTCAAGTTTAGACAATTGTGAATGTAAAGTGAGATGTGAAGCAATGATGGACTTTGTGAGACCCAAAGATAGGTTGAATGCTAAATGAAACCCTGAAGAAATGACCTAGGAAGCTCAAGAATTCCAAAACTAACTGTGTTTGTTTGTTGGACTGTAACAGTTTTTCAATTCTGAACACAGACGCGCCTGTACACTTCACAGATGCGGCCGCATCCTTGGTAAAAGTTGTTCAGTTAAGTGTTATTTTTTATATTTTGAGTAGAGGGCGTGCTATGATAGACTACCCACCAATGAGTGTTTTATTACACTTTTTGAAAGTTCCTAACTATCCTAATAGTCACTGGTCAGTAAATAGTGGATGGAAATGGGCAAGTTGTCTTGTTGAGGTTGAAAAAGATGTAAACAAAAAAATAAGAGAGTCAAACTTTATTGCATTGTCTTTAGACAAAGTTATGATAATAGATAATACTTTGTGGGTATGCATGCATGCTTATACTGTATAGAATCATTCCCACCAACCTCATCTTCTATATGTTGCTAAAATGAAGGATAGTGCGATAATGGAACATTTATTTCAACTAGTAAAGAGTTTTTTAATTGAATATGGATATATGGATTGCATGATGATTGTCAAAAATTTGGTGTGTGTTGGAACAGATGGAGCTTTAGTAATGCAAGGTCATAGGAATGGTCTTTGCACAAAGATGGAAAATTCTTATGCACCCTACATTGCTGCAATTCACTACATGGCCCACATAATGAATCTAGCTTTTGGAACTATGAGAAAGTATGCTCCAGTAAAAAGAATTGAACATTTACTCAGAGAGATCTACTCACACTTTTATCGAAGTCCCAAATGATTTATGGAATTTCAACACTTTGTTGATGGAATAACCAATTAGAACAAGCTTCTTAAGGATAATGATGTTGGCATTTTTGATGATTATGTTGTGATTGTCATTGACGGACACACACTTGCATTGAGATCATTTTTGTATGTATTAGTTAAAGCTCAACTGGTACATGTTCCAACTGGTATGATGCATTATAGTCCTTAGACTATTGGTGTTTTGTAGAAAATGATTACCAATCTGAAGTGGTATGTTGACCCCAAGCAGTTCGAGGATCTTAAGAGGTACAAAGGATCAAAGCGATGGAACACATATTTCCCAGTCTTCATTTTGTCAAACTAGCAACCGGTATTTTGTATGAACTGGTAATACTCTGTGATGAGTTACCAACCAGCATTTTGTGATGAGTTACCATCCACCGATTGTTTGATAGTGCTGACACTTTAGCGGTGCTTTTTGTGTCATGTTACAAAATATGTCTAGATGCATTGAACCTAGGAAATTGTATTGTAATCCTATTGGACCGACATGAAATCAAATTCCTTTATAAGGACATCATGTCTAGGGTTTTAGGTTGTTGCGATCAATGTTGTTGCTAGGGTTTAAGGTGGTTGAGGAGTTGGAGAGAGTATGAATGTGTAGAAGACTGAAGTAATGTTGTAATGTCTTAGGAACGAGCTATCAAGGATCTAACCAAGCAATCTATGCTATTTGCTAGATCACTCACTTGTTGATTACTCACATCTTCGACAAGTCTGTAGCCCTTAACCGGGTAGGCCCAAAAGCATCTTGTAAATCCTCTAACAAGGTGGTTCACATCTATGGATCTAAAATCCTCTAGCAAGGTAGTCTTTAGTCGGACTTATCTCCTAACAGAGATTGAAGATTCCTAACAGGATCTGTTTTGGTAAAGAACATTGTAAGACCTTAACCGGTCTGGTTCCTATTCTGCAGATAGTTACTTGTGAGTTCCATCTCACCGTGGTTTTTCCCATTTGGGTTTCCATGTCAAAATCTCTTGTGTTATGGTGTTTGTGCTTCTGTGGGTAAATGTATTATTTTCTATTTGGTTTGCATGTGTGCTAATTGGTTTGTCTGCTAAACTATTTTATAGGTTTACTGTTTGTCTAGCAAAGTGTTTAAGTGCAAAGTTTTTTGGCATACTAATTCACCCCCCCTCTTAGTATCATCAATTGGTATCAGAGCCATCCTTTCTATAAGTTTAACCACTTAGAAAGAGATATGGGGGAATACACATTGAGAAAACTTACTCATCGGTTCACTTAGTCTGAGCAAGCCTATGATGATCTTATGGTCAAATATAAGGCCTCTCAAGCAAAAAGGAGAGAACATGCAGAAAAGCTGATGGAGCTATTTGAAAATAGTTCCTTTGATGAAGCGGACATGGAAGCCCTGATTCAAGAAGTAGAAAAGTTGAATGAATCCAATTCCAACCTAAGAAAAGAATTGGAAGGACTAACTATTCGAATGTGTTAAGAGCTTGAGAACTGGAGGAAAGCTGAAGATCTAGTCAAAGACAAAGATCATGAAAACTTCGAGCTAAAGCAAGAGGTCAGTGCCCTAACTTCTCAACTCCATGTGAGAAAAGTGGAAAAGGAAGACATGCAAGGAGAACTGAACATTGCCATCTCTAAGAATGAAAACCTGATGGAAACAAATGCTGCTATTTCCAAAGAACTCTCTGAGTCAAAGGAAATACTTGCTAAGTTCAACAAGAGTACTATCAAGCTAGAGCAAAAGCTTGAATCTACCAAACCTGTCAAGAATACTGATGGACTTGGTTATTCTGATCATGAGGAAGGTGAGACCTTTGGTGAAAATGCTAGAACATCAAAGAATCAACCTTCATCAAAGGATAAAGGTAAGCAAAAGCTTAAACCTATTTTTTTTAACAGTCTTAAAGAAGGACATACTGCCAATATGTGTAGGAGTAAGACTTACAATAATTTCCCTTATTTTCTAAATGATAAGCCTAGATCCTATAAATTCAATGGTAACTATTATGCATGCAACAAGTTTGGGCATAGAGCATCTGAATGCAAGTCTATTATGAATAACACTAGAAGATATCCTCAAAGGACCCAATGAGTTGGTCCTGAACCTTTTGTGAACCAGAATCACAACCGATTTAATGCCTTCAATCATCAGTTAAGAAGCGGTGGCTATCAAGCAGCAATTGGATGGAGAGAAAACTGTTTGATTTATCATGATCATGGTCACACTACTGCAACATGCAGGAGGAAGAACGACAACATGAATAATGGACCTTGGAGAGCACCTGGATTGGTCTGCTATCACTACAACAAACCGGGTCACATTGCCAGATTCTATAGATCAAGAAAGAACATATATGATGATATACCAGTCACTCCGAAAGGAAATATTGATGTTGACACTGTTCAAGCGGATATGAACAAAACCTGGAAGAAGAAACCAGTGGTGTTACAAGAAGAACCGGTTTCTGCACCTAGTGTGGAAATATCAAAACCAACAAACTTAGCATCAGAAAAGCTTAGGGGGAGCAAATGGCAAAATTTTTTGAACCCCCAGTTTACACCGATAAAAGACCTTAACTGGTATACAATACCTTTCATTTGGCAGAAGACCAGAAACTGTAAAAGGCAAATTAGGGTTTATGCCCTAATGGTGGAGCATTAATTGCGGTAGGTGAGGAATATGTTTAAAAGGAATTTTCAAATCATCTCTCACTATCATTTTTTGAAGCGAAGAAGGTTTCCAGTGCAGAGCGATGATAAAGTGATTGTTTAGAGAAAGTTGGAAACCTTGAAGGAGATTCAAAAGCAATTATCAAACGGTCAAGAGAAGAACTCAAACCAGTGATTTAGCAACCGACGAAGTGGAAGGCGAAGTGGAAGTTGCAAAGCCTTAAATTCTCAATTTTTGAAAAGTATTTCTCAAGCTTTCTATTTTGACATGGCTTCCGTATCACATGATAGTTCTAGTGCAACTGTCGATTCTATAGATTTCATTCAAAGAAAATCAAAATATAATGCTTTGTCACAAGTTTCAGCTAGGGTTATAGTAGAAGAAGGGATTTTAGATTATATAGACTGCAAAATTGAAGACCTAGGGTCTCTTGTGATCCATTCGCAGCTAGGTCTATTCTATGGGAAGGATAAGAAGATCAAACTGGAGTATAGCATTTTGGAGAAGAAGAAACTTCACAATACAGTTTACTTCCTAGAGTATTTCACAGATGATCACATTAGAATCATTCTAAGCATTGTTCATGGTGACAAGATGTACTTGGAGAGAACACATGATATCACTCCACGAGCTATTCATGCCATCATAGGTTTCTGCAATACAGGGGAAGTGCCAGCCCTAAGGAAGGTCAGCAAGATGGAAATGTCCAAGATCACCAATTCAATGAGTGACTCGAGGAATGACTATTAATTCCATCAAGGATGACCTCATGAAATATGCATGTATGGTGATTGGATACCGGATGTTCTCAACCAGCAGAATTAACTCTGTGTCTACTACAGTGGTAAATGCCACTTACCAGATTATCAAGGAAGATGCATCATTTGACCTCTGCACCGGTATGCAAAGGCAACTCCTGTTGAACCTTAAATCAATCAAACAGGATAATGCACTGAAATTCAAGTTTGGTCAGCTACTAGTCGGATTATTCTTTTATTTTCAAGGTTACTTCCCAGGAGTAGGAGACATTCAGTGGTCTGTGGACCAATCGGTTACCAAGCAGATCAAAGAAAGTCTGCAAGCAGTTGGAACTGACTACCCTAATTTTTTGAACAAGTACTTTGATGAGTTCAGAAGCAAGATGAGCCTAAGGACAAGGATATCCAGTGACATAGTCAAGAAGTATGAAGATGATATCTGTTTTATCATCAAAGTTGATCAATGCATAATGGAGGCCATTGAGCCTAGATAGGAAGAAGTGGAGCCTATGGGCTATGAGGTGATGTATGATATGCTGGATGGGTATACCTCTACCCTAATTGCCTCACCCCTAGATCCCAAGGCAAAGAGAACTAACACCTATCTGGAAAGGGTTGCACCGGTTGAAGAACCTCCTGAAAAGAAAGGAAAGGCAATGCCTTCGACATCAGCACCGGTTACTGCAGCAAGTCCCAAAGTGACCAAGTGGTCACATGCAAAGAAGAAACTGGTAGCAGCACCTGCCAAAGTCTTCAAGAGAAAAAGGAAGACAAGGAATGCCTCACCGGACTCGAAAGAAACTATATCTGAGGAAAAGCCTAAGAAGACAAGGCAAGCAAAGAAAAAGACAAAGAATGAACCGGCATCATCGGCACTAGTAAATATTGACATCTCCTCCTATAAACCTTTGACACATTGTCAAAGAACTATCAAAAACATTAGGACAAAAGTGTTGAATGATTTGATTGATTGTTTAGATGATTTCAATGATGATGAAAAAGAAGCAGTTGAAAAAGAAATCATTAAGTATTTATGTGTTAATGACCAGTCACCCTGGATTTTTTGTATAAGTCCCTAGATAATAGATAATAAATGGCTCAGTGCCATAGAGAAAGAACAGGAAATCAGGGAAAAAGTTTTTGCTGAATACTTTCTTGACCTATCAAATTCAAAGTTATTTGATGTCATCAACCAAAATAAAGGACTCTTCTTCACTAGAAGAAGAAGACTCTAGTTGTTGGAAGGAAGAATTGATGATGTTGAAAAAGACACTCATCTAGATATGACAACAATTGTTCATACACATAAAGTGCTTCAAGCTAACAAGAAGGCTAAACAAGAACCGGCAGTGACAAAACTGGATGAAGTGTTTGATGATGAAGGAAATCCGGTTGTTGAACCTATCGACACTATTGATATTGATGCTCTAGATGGAGAGGATGTTGCTTAGGGTACACCATCGGAAGCAATAGGACATGAGAAGTAGGCAGAATAGTAAGTAAAGCAAAAGGAAACTGAGGACAAAAAGGAGGAAGCAAAGAAGCAAGCGGAGAAGAAGAAAATAGAAGAGGAGAAGAAGAAGAAAGAAGAGGAGAAGAAGAAGAAGGATGAAGAGGAGAAGAAAAACAAGGATGAAGAGGAGAAGAAGAAAAAGGAAGAGGACAAGAAGAAGAAGGAAAAAGATGAGGAGAAATGGAAACAGGAAGAAAAGAGAAAAGAAGAAGAGAAGAAAAGAAAAGAAGAGGAAGAAGAGAAAAAGAAACAAGAAGATGCAAGGAAGAAGAAAGAGGAAGAGGATGAGAAGAAGAGAAAGGAAAAGGAGAAGTGGAAGGAAGTAGAAAAGAAGAAGGAAGAGGAAGATAAGGAAAAGGAGAAGAGGAAGGAAGCAGAGAAGAAGAAGGCAGAGGAGGACAAGGAAACAAAAGCAGCAAAGAGCATGCAAATGGAGACTCCTAAGGCAACCGGTAGTCAAGCCAAACCAGCTGACCTCACCAGTCCCATTGACCTCTAGTCTGCAAGTGAAATGGAGCTACTACAGAGATTCAAGGTTGCTCAAGAACACCTTGAAGTGATACGGAGGAAAAAGGAGCAAGATGTGATCCAAGCGGCGGTGGACACTCTTACCGGTTTGTTACCTGGCACAAACCTCCCCAACACTGACTCATCATTGGCCCAATTGAAGCTCCTATGCACAGTAGTGGATGATCAAGTGTAGATCTTAGAGGAGGTAGCAGAGGCAAATGCCAAGAAAGAGCATCAAAAGGCTCTCAACATTGCCCTAGTGAAGAAGCTTAATGAGCTCCGGTCTGAACTGCAAAAAGCATAGAAGGATATAAGGAATGCTCTAGATGAGGGGAATCTTCTACTCAACAAGATCTGTCAACCCCATCTATTCTATGATGATGTGATTGCACATAAGCAAAAGCTTCAATCTGAATTGCAGGCATACATGAGCACCTTCAAGCCACCATATAACTCCTTTACAACTTATGGGCAAACTGTTCACTGGTTTCATATCCAGTCTACTAAAATAGAGCATGAGATCAACACCCGGTCTTGAGATTTGCAGGAGCTACAACTAGTTCTACTCCCACATCTACAAATACTTTAGAAGTGCTATCTTAATCTAGATGCCTTATAGGCAACACAAGAGATGAGCATAATAGATGCCATGGAAGAACATGTCTCCCAGATGCAGACAAAGAAAGAAGTAACCACCTCCCTACTTCAGTCCTGGTCTTTATCTATGAAAGAATTCTTGCAGGACTTTAAATCTATTTTTGACAAGTTTTATTCTTTACTATCATAAACACTTATCATTTTAATGAAACATGGGTTAGTCTGTAATATTATTTTTATCATTGTTGGCAAAGGGGGTGAAGATAAATTTTGAATGTTTTGATGTATACTTTCATGTTATTTATGTTAAGTAGTATACATTGTATTTTCTGCAAAAGGGATAGTGTATATGCTTAGGGGGAGCAATTTTGATTCAGGCATATTTTTGTTGTAAAACACTTAGATGTCAAAATTTCCTAAGTGTTGCCATCAATGCTAAAGGGGGAGTTTGTTGGAATTTTTGATGATTATGTTGTGATTGTCATTGATGGACACACACTTGCATTGAGATCATTTTTGTATGTATTAGTTAAAGCTCAACCGGTACATGTTCCAACTGGTATGATGCATTATAGTCCTTAGACTATTGGTGTTTTGCAGAAAGTGATTATCGATCTGAAGCGGTATGTTGACCCCAAGCGGTTTGAGGATCTCAAGCGGTATGAAGGATCAAAGCGGTGGAACACATATTTCCCAGTCTTCATTTTGTCAAACCGGCAACTGGTATTTTGCATGAACCGATAATACTCTATGATGAGTTACCAACCCGCATTTTGTGATGAGTTACCATCCATTGATTGTTTGACGGTGTCGACACTTTAGCGGTGCTTTTTATGTCATGTTATAGAATATATCTAGATGCATTGAACCTAGGAAATTGTATTGTAATCCTATTGGACAGACATGAAATCAGATTCCTTTATAAGGACATCATGTCTAGGGTTTTAGGTTGTTGCGATTAATGTTGTTGCTAGGGTTTAAGGTGGTTGAGGAGTTAGAGAGAGTATGAATGTGTAGAAGACTGAAGTAATGCTGGAATGCATTAGGAATGAGCTATCAAGGATCTAACCAAGTAATCCATGCTATTTGCTAGATCACTCACTTGTTGATTACTCACATCTTCGACAAGTCTGTAGCCCTTAATCGGGTAGGCCCAAAAGCCTCTTGTAAATCCTCTAACAAGGTGGTTCACATCTGTGGATCTAAAATCCTCTAGCAAGGTAGTCTTTAGTCGGACTTATCTCCTAACAGAAATTGAAGATTCCTAACAAGATCTATTTCGGTAAAGATCATTGTAAGACCTTAACCGGTCTGGTTCCTATTCTGCAGATAGTTACTTGTGAGTTCCATCTCACCATAGTTTTTCCCATTTGGGTTTCCACATCAAAATAACTTGTGTTATGGTGTTTGTGCTTCTATGGGTGAATGCATTATTTTCTATTTGGTTTGCATGTGTGCTAACCGGTTTGTCTGCTAAACTATTTTACTAGTTTACTGTTTGTCTAGCAAAGTGTTTAAGTGCAAAGGTTTTTGGCATACTAATTCACCCCCCCCCCCCCTCTTAGTATTCATCAAATAATACCAGATGGATCTCTTTGGATGGTCTAGAGCATCAATTTTTTTTAGAATATCCATCCTTGATTGGACTATTTCACATAGTTCACGATGAATTAGAGAAACCAAAATTTCCTAACCTACTTCAAAGGTTAAGTGATATAGAGACACTCTTAACTTTAGCAGCTCTTCTCCCCATGCTAGAGGAAATGAGGGATATTATGAAAAAAGCCTAGCAAAGAGTTATGTATATTGAAGAATATTCTAAGCGATGTAAGATGACATGCCTCTCCCTCTATAATCTCTATTGATCTCAACCAACATTATCCGAAGAAAAAATTGCTAAGTGGTAGACACTCACAGATTTGAAAAATACTGATAAATTTTTATAAATCAATGCAAATAGGGAGATATGTGCCAGTGTATGTGGAGTTGAGATACCAATGCATGTCTTTGCCATAGACGAGCCTGAGGAATTAGGAAAGCACCCCAAGAAGCAACTAGCAAGAGTTACAAGGGAAGATTTTAGCAATATTGTTGAGTTTGTAACTGTTTCTATGACGAAAATTACCTATGATCTTTCCTCATAGATTAGAACTATATTCCCTCCTGAGAAACTACTTCAATCCATGTCTATTGTGTTTCCTCAATATTGGAACTTCAACAGTGCACCTGATTATCAAGCTAAGATATTGACTTTGATAAATTAATTTCGCAAATCCATAGAATTCAATGGAGTATCTATAAATGGATTTTTAAATGAAACTCTTCTTAGAGAGAAATCATCCCATTTTGCATACACTGTGAGGGAACAATATGACAGAATGGAGAACCCCCACGAAGAGGGATCAATAACAAGACTTTGGATAGATCTAGGTAAGAACGAAGTATTGTATGATTCAATATCAGAATATTTCAAGCTTGATGATTTATGTCTTACCATGATATTGGGTTTGGTGGAGGATTAGAGAGTTTTCAGTGCTTTGGGGTTCCTAAAATCAAAGCTAATAAACAAACTAGACAAGAATTTGGAAAATTGCTTGAGGATCTATACATCTAGGTATGATGTCCACACTTTCCTTACGAAAGGGCACTGAAAATATGGAGGTTGAAATGTGAAAGAGGAGATTTGGGAAACAATTCAAACCAAAGTGCCAATGGGACAATTGAGTCATGTACTAGACCTACCGGTAGCATTGAGATGTAGTCAACAGAGGTATGCAAACTCAAAGTGAAGAAAACACTAGCAAGGATCATGGATGCTCTGATTTTAATGAGGAATAACAACTGTAAGAGATTTAGGACTACCAGTTCATAGGTATTTATTAATCTTATTACTGTATCTCATCATTCATATTACAAAAACATACTATTGTGGTTGATAACTTGATGATATTTATGTGTCTATCAACTTTTTGCAATTAAAATTTAATATTGAATTGCAATTGCATTTTTCAACTTTCTATTTTCAGATAAAAAATAGAATAATAAAAGAGCATAATGTGTTTATTGATAGAGATATGTTTATTTAGACATGTTGAGATTTCCATTAATTCTTTCAAAATATAGCCATAAGATACAATTCATTCAATACATAACTCTGTGTGATTTTCAATGCAAAAGTCAATACCAAATTTCAGAACCCTTTGCAAATGACCCTGAATTCCCTTTTATAGAAACAAGGGAGCAACAACAGCTTTAGGTCAGTTTGCAACATGTGAAAACTCAACATCAAAATCAATTACTAAGGCACTGAATCTATTGTCCCATCGGTATCGAAAACTCAGTACAAGTTTACAAGGCTGAAGGTATCTATGACCATCAAATGTTGGATTAGCAATTTAGCAACTTCTACATGTCTCCTGAGTCCCATTCAAAAAATAGAATTGAAACTTAAAACTTAATTCAAGACATGACAAATTAAATATTCATAATAACAGTGCACAAAACCTAGAAATCAGAAATAGAGAAATGCACAAAAGTTAAAACCTGAGAGAAATTGAGAATACAAATTTACAAGGTTGAAGGCGTGCATCATAGGTTGGATTAGTAATAGTGAGTGTTGCATTTTTCCTATTTATAAAACAATTATTTCAAGCAATGCCAAAAGAAGAAAACCTTGAAATTAAAAGTAAAAGAAGAAAACTATGCAATACATACTATGATTCATGAGATCTTTGCGCCAGTTTTTGTAGGGTGCTCCAATCTCCATCTAATGGAAGTCCAATTTGTTTTAAAGTATAGTAAGTCAACTACAAATTCATCAAAATTCCATATTTGGAAGAGTGACTTGACTCCACTATTTCACCCAATACCAGATTCAAATTTGTCAATGGTTTGATGAAATCCAAAAAGCTGTGAGGAGTTGTGTCCTTAGGAAGCAAGTCTAAATCAAACTTCATTTTGTCCTCCATCCTTTTTTTGAACTTCTTTTGCAATGAATTTATTTGATGTGTCAACACTCTTTGACAAACCAAGATTTCACAAATTGGTTGTCTTTTGTTGCATCTTGAATAACTTTTTCTCATCTTTATCCAAAATTTAATGTTCTTCCCTTAATTTCTAGCATTTTTGAATGATAGATGATGCCTAAACTGAGGCACCATTGCGGCTCTTAATTCCCTTGGATGCCAAATAGTTGTCACTGTTACTGTAGACTTCTTACAAAATTTGTTTTATAATATTCTCTTTTGAATTAACATTTTTGTTCTTCTCAATGTGCTCTTTGAGCTTCCCAAAAAATATTCTCAGACTTTCATTCAATTCCAACCATTCACACAACTTGGCACTCCTCTGCATTATTTTCCCCCAGATGTTTTATTTTATATACTTCACTGTATTTTTCATATTGTCCTTCAATGTGTCTTCTGAACTTTTAATTTTATTATTTGCATTATGCAGCTCTTCTTTCATTTGTGCATATTTTTTTCTTTCTTCCTTTGCTTTCTCTTCCAAATGTTTTGCTTTTTCTGTCTCGTGCTCCAATTGGTTCTATAAATTTTTGTTTAAGGAAGAAACAGACTCCAGGTTTTTGTATAATTTTGTTGTAGAGGCTCTTTCATCATCAATTTTCTTTCATCCAATTTTTCCCTCAGTTCTTTCAGTTCTACCTCCATCTGTTCCTACACTATAATTGTTGAGGTAGAGGCTGAATTTTTTATTCTTTTCTGCAATTCATTACACTTGTTATCTACTTCTTTCCTCTTTGCTTTTTCATTTGCCATTTGTGCCTGTAAATTTTCCATTTGTTTCACCACCTTATTTTTCTCTCTCTCCATCTTTAGTAGTGAAGTGTAGATCACTTCATTGGTCTTTTTTGAATACTAATTTTGTCCACATTTTGACCTTTGGAAAAATCCATTTGGAGGGTGCTAACGTGAAATTAAGAGGGATCTATCTAACTTTGTGGTGGATTTTTATCTTTATTAGGGGGAATAACAACCATGAAAACCATCATATATTTATTTGGGTCATATGTGGGAAATACCTTGTTCGATGTAGGTTGTTCCTCTAGAGCTGTAGTAAGGCACCCATCTTCAATGCCTTCTTTTTTTCTTTATTCATATTTGTTGTTTGTGCAAATTTATTAAAGAAATCATTGTAATGAAGATCTGGGTTTACTAAAGAAATTGAATGTTTGAAAGGTGAAATAACACTTGTAGTGATATATGAGGCTCCAACTATGTCTGTGGTTATAACTAATGCATTTTGAGGAGTACCAAAAGCCATTCCTAATCCTGTCCCACCGTCACTTGCAAGTATAGTTTTTATACTCTTTTGAGGGGTTTGTTCTCAAGGTGTTTTTGTACTCGTTATTGTTTTCATAACCTTTTTCTTCTTCATATTCATGTTGATGATTTTTTTGACACACCCACCAACAGGCAGGTAGCCAATGTGAACACTCACCACCTCTCCTGAAAAGCAAAAAGTTTAGGAAAACTCACTACTCCAAGGTATCTATAGTTGGGTCACGACGATGATGGGCATCCCAATGGTTGATGTGGTTGTACCTGTTAAGGGGTTTGTTGGTTGAAACTAAATCCCACTGATCATTGATGGCTTAACTTCCTCTTTTTTTGTATTTTTATGATTTAAGATTCTCTGGAAAATAAACTGCAAAGAGTAAAGGAAACAAGAAAAAAACAAGGAAACCGGTTCAATAACAACTTAACAAACTACTCGGTTACCTCCCTGCAATCCAAGAAATTATCAAATATTATTCAAATTAGCATTCAAAAACAGACCTCCAGTAAACTTGCAAAATCATCAATTTCACAGACATGGAAATAAAATCATCAATAATAGCGCCTACCATGATAATTCTCATATACCACTCACATGCACAATATGATTCATAAAGCAATAAATAGAAGATCAAACCACGTTGCTAATTCCAAATAAAAGATATTACCAAATTACACAAAACAATTTCGTAGAATATAGATGTAGATTAGAAAATCTAGAAGATGCTTCTTGTATTAATTTCAAAGCATGTGTAACAAAAATAACTCAAATTCTTAACAATCTGCAAAGTAATCTAAAAATCTATAAGTGGGCCACAAATCATCAAGCTAGGGACCCTTACAAATGAATCCAAATTCTCAATTTATAGAAGTTTTCTGCCCTACTATCTAGGAAATAAATCTAACCTAAATTAAGAGCTCAAAACTAAGAGTCGCAATTAACTTGCAAGTTTATACCTTAATACTCCAGTTAACTACTACAAAATGGAGGTTTCATGAGCACTACAAAGACCATGTTGGGTGAGCCAAGCTTTCATAGTCATGCAAAATTTTGTTCAAAATTGGAATGTGAGTTAGAGCCACAACGGAAAATATAAAATTGGGAGTCATGCAAAAGGCCTGCTATCTTTAGCAGCTATGTGTTCATCTTTCACTTTTTAATAAAAGATCTATAATTATTGATAATGCATGCAACAGATTGAATAGGAGGATCAACTACATGTTTAATTCTAAATTTGTATTTCATCAAAACTTCCTTTGCATTCTTCTTTCCTTTCTCTAACTCCCCTATTGTCTCTACCACCTCTTGACATTGGCTAATCAGGTATGTATATCTATCAATGAGAGGGACATTAGATTGAGTCAGAGGTCCCAAATGTTGGGCCTCATATGCATCCCACTGATTCAAAACTTGCTCTTCCTCCATTATCTAGGTGTTGGTTAATCCTAACCCAAAATCTCTGAGCATATGCTTTACAAAATTCTCGTATTTCAAAATTTCTCTAAGGAGAGGGACTCGGATCTCTGCCATATCCTTCACATACTACTAAAGCATTTCAATCTTCAGTTCCAAAATGTATCTGTAAGATTGCAAATTCTTATAGCTATCTCCTCCCAAGAGATCCTCCTCCATTATTACCTCTTCTCCTAAATGCAAAACTTTATTCAAAATTCAAAATTGGTTATTAAAAATGCTTAGTTTCCATTCCCATTGTGTAGAACAAGAAACTAATGCTCCACCTTCCTGTACTTCCTTTCAGTATCCCCAAGGTATCCTGCAAAATAATCTAATTTTAGTTGCATTTATTTGCGCCTATGATTTAGCTGCAGCGGCCACCCGTCTCACCTCCACTAATGCCTTCACTTCTCCCTCTAGCAGTGATGAGGTTGATAGTAGGTTGTCATCCCTACAAGAGTCTAGAGGTTTTCTCATTTCTAATAATAGTTGCTTGCATTTCCATAGCCGTTCTTTAAGCTCCATGTTGGAGGTATGCTCCTTCTCCACGTGCCCCTTGACAACACTAGTAGCTAGTTCTAGATTGTCCAACTCTCCCCACTTTGTTTGTTTACCCAAATTCACTTGGGATACTTGATATTTAGGAGAAGCTTGACCTTCAACCTGGAGTGAAACTACCACATCTGCAACCACTTCACCAGAACCTATTCTTGATAAGTGATGTACAATTTTTGACTTCTTAACCTTTGGGGGCTCCTCTGTGATTACCTACTGCAATGTCACCTTAGAGAGCTCTACCTTTCTCTTCTTCTTTTTGAAAGTAAATTCAAGTAACTGTGGTATGTCTTGATCTTTGTCACCTTGATGTGACACTATGTCAACAGTTACAATATGCACCTCTACTTGTTCCTCTGCTTCATCCCTCTCTTATGCATCTATTTGTTTAAGATCATGAGGTGAAGTGACTTGATGGGCCAAATTTGTTTGGAGAGCAATATTAGTATTCATCTATTGCTACTTGTGCAACTCTCCTAACTTATCACTGACTTCTTCATTTAATGTTATCTCCTTGTCTAGTTTCGCCTCTATTCCACCTTGCTCAGCAACTATGTCTTTAAAGAGGTCTTCTTGGTCTTGAGGAGTTAAGATTAATCTCTCGTTTAGCAGATCTTCTGCTTCATCTTGTTATTTCTCCTCTCCAAGTGGCCAATGTTTCTCAGGCTGATCCTCTTCCTGATCTGGATCTGATTCTACATTTATAATAGTCACCTCTTCAGTGCTAGACCCTAATCCTTGTATCCTCGGTTGCCCTATTGTTACATTAACTGATGGTGGTACAAGGGTGCTGGTAACTAGAACATCCACCGTAATTGTTGGAGGAGGTTGAGTGGGTACATATTTATCTATCTCTATTCCTTCCTCTTGCTCCTGATAACCTTCTCTTATTGTCTTCCCTATAGTTGTCCTTGGTGGAAGGACTTCGGTGAGTGGCATCGCTTCTAATCCACCTATTACCTCAGGTCTGCAACTTTCTTTAATAATTAAGACTCCCTCATCTTCTCCTTAAGATTTCTCATTAGATCCTCATTGCTATCATGGGGCCCCACTTCTTCATCAGGGTCAGTAGATGTATTCTTTCTTGAGTTTGATCTTGTCTTTCAACAATACTCCTTATAACCCCTTGACTAAGGTACCCCTGAGGCAGACTCCTTTTGTTTTCCCTTTGAGACACTCGGCCTGACCTTTTGACTTAGCCATTGTTTGGTCCTATTGATGACTACTTGGGAAATCTTTTCTATATTCATTTCCTCATTCGTAGACCACCTTATTGGGGATAGGGCCGTTTTATCAATTTCTAGCCCTTTGTAAGAAGCATCAAGCAAGTCCCCATCATCTCTCGGGTCTTTAGGGAGATTGGTTTCAATTTCAAAATCCCTTATTTGGGGTACTAATAACCTGCTATAATTTTTCTCTCTCACTTCAAAAGTGTCTTGGAGGTTGGCCCAAAAATCCTCCAGACTAGGCTCATGTCCCTCATATGCCTTAGGCATAGCTTGCTTGATATTCTCGTAGGGATCATAGAATTCCCTAGCATAGTCAAATTCTTTTAGGTTCAAATCCTAAAGCTCTGGCTCTGTCAACTTTACCACCTGTATCTTGGAGCATGAGAAGTATCCAATAGATACTAAAAAATAAATGCGTGTTTTGTGCTTAGATGATAGGAGGGACTAGAGGCCTAGTAGTTGCCTGACATATTCTAACAAAGTTATCATGTCATTACAGTACCTAGAGAGTAGCATTGGGTTTCCTATAAATCCACTGACCCTAGGGTTTTGGATAAACCAACACACCCACTCTCGAATAATAGCCATAGCCTCCTGACTAATCAAATATCATGTATCTCCCATTAGTTTAATTATTGCAAGAAAAATGAAGGCATCATTGATCCTTTTGAAATGAGCCTTTGCATTGGCTAGGGGGAGTTAGGAATAATATTCCCATACCTTCTTTTGTCCTTCTTGTTCTTCTAGTTGACCTTCAACCCATAGGCCCGATAATTTTCCAGCTCTTGCGGCCACCCAGATCACATAATATGTGAAGAATAATTTCTTGGTCTGGTGGACCTCCTTCATTTGCTTGCAAATGTTGTTTGAGGATCTGAGGCCAATCAAAATATTGCTTTCCCACCAAGATGGTAGTCATGAATTGAAACATCCATGAATGAAAGTCTTTACAATCGGGCTTGCCAAAGGCCCTTCTTAGGATGATAATCAAGTCTCTTTGAGGCTCCTTAAAGTCTGGTCTTAGGATTTTTGTTGCCTTCAGGCCAGTTTTCCTTTCTTCCTCCAACCAATTCTCATTCATATGCCTTTTGTTTACAGTGACTTTTTCATCCCATAAATTTAAGGCTTCCTCTTCCGTGGAGAGGAATATCTCATCTCTGGATGGGATACCGAACATGAATCTTGGCATGTCAGGAGACAAATCTATGACTATTTTTCCCTATGTGTCAGTACACTTTCTGGTTTCAGGGTCAAAAAATTGGGAAATCATCATTATGAAATCAGGTGCCTACACCAATTATGGAAAGATGGTCACCTCTACTAGGCCTGACCTTTTAATTCTCCTCTATGGGGCCTCTAATCTTGGCTTATCCAGCTGGGTTGTGATATCCTCAATTTTGACATGGCCAATTTCAGTGTCAATGACCCATTTGACTTGATCATCCAATTTTGATGCGTAGACCTATTCTTGATAGTGGTATTTCATGGTTGCTAGAAGTCGATCAATATCCTTTCCTCTCTTGCTAGAAGATGAGTCCATCTAAATGCTTGAATCTACAAGAAGAAAAACAAGTTTCAGTTCCTTATCCAAAAAAATTAAAAGTTCATTCACCTCGGGACTTCGGGGTTCCAGAGTTCCAAGGTAGGAAATTTTCTCTTTTCTAACAAAGATCTTGGAACTTCAGAGTTCCGGGGTACTGGGATAAACAATTTTAAAATAGGATTCAAAACTTTGGGGTTCCAGGGTTTTGGGCAGGGTATGCATGTATGAAGTCCAGAACTCCTTGGTTCTGGGGTAGGAAGTTTAGGCTCATCTCGAGACTTTGAGGTCCCAAGCCAAATAAAAGATACCCAATAGGATTCAGAAAAAGAAGGGCTTGTAAGGATGGACCTTAGAGCTTCGGGATTCTGGGGTTCCGGGATAAGTGGTAGCACTTCCTCATAAAAAAGGATAATCTAGAACTCCGGGGTTCCGAGGTTCCAGACTCATGAAAGGTAGGCTCAGCAAAAACCTCAGAACTCCAGGGTTCGAAGTAGGGAAAAGAAATCAAACTAGAACTTCGAGGGTCCGGGGTTTTGGGGTTGGAACTAGGACATTCGGGGACACGTAAGAAATCAAAAAACAAGAAAAGAAGAAAACAAACAAAACCCATGACAAAAAAGAAAAAATATCTAACCTACAAATGACAAAGAGGGCAAGAAAAATCACCGACCTGGTGAAATAAAATGCCCAAGAATGAAAAGGAAGCATGGAAGTTTGGAGGCACACAGTTAGGAGGGCAAGGAAGAAAGAGCAATGCATAAATGATCTTTTAATATTTCACTATTCATATTTATACCCCCCACCAAAAAAAACTCATCCGTATGAACACCTTAAAATGGACCCTAGGACTTTGAGGTCTCGGGGTTCTGAGCTCGACAATGAAAAAAAAGAACAAAACATCCCACCTTAGGACTCCAGGGTTCCAAGGTAGGAAATAAAGCAACACACAAGGATCCACCTCAGGACATCGGGGTTCCGAGGTTGACAAAACACAACATACCTCGGGACTCTTGAGTTCCGAGGTAAAGAACTGAAAAACACACCTCAGGACTTCGGTACTCCGGAGTTCTGAGGTAAAGAATACAAAACACAAGACAAAGAGACCAACCTCAGGACTCCGAAGGTCTGAGGTTCTGAGGTGGACAAAGAAAAGAAACAAGGAAAGAGACCTCGAGACTCCGGGGTTCTGAGGTGAAAGAAACAAAAATCAAAATAACAAAGAAACACAAGGCAAAAATAGGGGACCCATATTTCAACAAAAGGAAACTAATGGGGGATAGATATGCAGAGCATGACAATTCCCTTGATTAATAGGATTTTGTATAGTATCTACTACTATTGTCCTCTTGCGAGAGATATCTTGTTGTTGTATGGTATCTGTTGTCAGTTGTCGTCTGTCCCATTATAAATAGGATTTAAATATGAATTAAATAAATTAAATATATAACTTAAATATGTAATTTCAAAACTTGCATGATATTTCTTTTTTTTTTAATCTATAATTTTTTTATTGTATTACTTGGAAATAAAATATTACAAATATGGAAGTATAGGTGGTATAGTAAAACCACTAGAGTTCTGCCAACCACCATTCCCAGCAAAAAATGAAACCCTACTAAATGCAAAAACCTTAGAATTTCAATTTGGTGTACCAAAATTGTGAGCAAACATCCCCTCATACATACAAAATTGGGGAGAAAATGGGCATGGAACAAAAAGATACAAATAGACAACACCAAACACCACCGACCATAGCATGATTAACCCAGAAACGACCTATACTCTAGGTCATCATAGAATTATGAGAGTTGCTTCATTTCCTGGGTAGTCTTGGGTCTCGACCGCAACTCTCAACCCACCTCTTCTCGTGCCACTTCATGAAGGACACTCAAAACCTCATCAGACTGCATCAACCTTGTGAACATTTTGAAGGCCTGCCACTCACGCCAAGAAAGAGCTCTACATCTTGCCTTCAAATCATCATCAGTCCATCAAATGAGTGGTAGTGGCACCACTAGACCAACCACCCCTTCCTCAAGAACAATACCCACCTTCGGGACTACACAAGCACACACACTATCCAGATTTAACAGATAGTTTGAATCAATTACAACTCTCAGGGCATGTTTTACCTTGTCCACCTCGTCCTCAAACTGGAAACCCCAAGCAGAAATCAATGAATATGCCTCCATTTTCATCATGTAGCAATGACCTACATGGACAATTCCCTCTCCCAACAACATTTTCACACTCTCGTACAACCGCTCATCCTTAAACAAGAACAAACCTTTCAGCCTCTTACCCATAAATCGTTCAAGAAATGAGACTAATTTCTCATCAGTATGGAAGAAGAAATTGGTTTCCATGCTGCTTAAGAAATCCAAGACACCACTGCAAGTGCTGACAATATGATACCAATAAAATGGCAATCCAACTACACTCTGTGACCCTTTAGCTTCCAATTCACACAAGCTTTAAACACCTCACACTCAATTCGAATTTTTGACATCCAATGACGGCGACCATTGGCATTAATCACCAACTCTTCCATCATTCATCCGCATGTACTAGTTCAGCCACACAATTCGTCTGCACAAGCCAACATTAAAGCCGCCTAAAGGCTAAATGTTAACCATTCACTTTCAGTGGCATCCATACCATAAGGCAATATCATCGCATATCCGTTGTCGATTCCCGTGGGTCCCATTATACATAGGATTTTTCCCACCCAAACTTCATGTCACCTAACACTTCATCGTCCCATTGGCCATAGCCTTTCTTTCGTGTCGATGTTCAATAACATGTGTTTTCGGTAGAATTTTGTAAAAAAAATTATCGTTCCCACATTTGGCCCAAAATACACCTTACGTTGTTGATCTAAGCTCATCCAACGGACGACAGTATCCCTTCCCGAGATTATATATGAAGAGTAATAGTATTGAAAATGTTAATAAATAGTTTTTAAATTATATTGATTATATTTTATTTTTTAATATGTTGAAAATTATAATGGAAATAAATAGTTAAAAGTATTCCCAATATTTATAAATTTATAATAGTCATATTCAAAGTAGTGACTAGAAATTAATCTGTTTAAAAAAAAAACGGATTAAAAAGATTGAGAATGAAGCAATATACTTCAAAATAAATATAAAATAAATTAATATATTAATTTATTTATCATTAATTAAATTAATTATAATTTTAATTATAAATTACAAGCATCATATGATATAAATATTTTAAACGCATTTATGTATAAGATATTAAATATATTTCCATCTTTAAAATCTTACATTCAATAAAGTTTTAACTTTTATTTAACAAAATATTTTATTTTATTTAAGAAGTGTATTATTTAATTCTAGATATTTATTAATGTATAACATTTATATTAAAATTTAAAAAACATATTAAAATATGTAAATCAAATTTCTATAATCTTTGACTTTTTCTTTTTTTTTTTCAAAAATTGTCCCCAAACTTCAACATGTAAGCTCTCTACCTACAAAGTAGAGGTAAACAACCTGCCAAATAGAAGCAAACAGAATAAACACAAATCTAGCATGATAGTTATGACAAAATTCCAGTAGCCGACTCTTTATAGTTAAAAAAATCAGTATCACTTACACCTAAATACTGACAAAACTTAAATTTAATCTTCATCATCTGCCTCGTTCTCAATAATGTTGAAATAACGTAGCTCATAGACATTATGCTTTTTCAAATACTTCTTTGTCAAGCACTTCAAATATATTTTAGAAAAGGTCATCTCAGAAGTGACACTAAGTTTGTTCTTTAACTTTAGATAATAAATTAGAGTAGACCTGCTATGTTCGACATTATCTTCCCTCCTTTAATTACTATCCCATATCTTGAATCTTATAATTCCAACTTGGAGTCACATTTGGAATCTTCCTTTCTCTCTGTTCAAGATTTAATTTAATGAGATTTGAAATTTGTTTAAAATTTTATTTTTTTCAATGGTGAAAATTAAATTTTATATCCACACAAATTAATAGCTATTTAAGCTATTTCAGAGCATAATGATTATGCTAAGTATGGCAGGAACTAATAATACAATGAAATAGAAAACATTTTAAAAACCATAAAAGGAAAACTGAAAAGAATTGGAATTTGAAAAAAATTCATTAATATGTTGCGCAAATTTACAATTTTCAATTGTCGGAGTCCCTGTCCCTCCAAAACTTTAAATCCAAAATGAGGGAGGTTACGAGGAAATAGCCAAAAAAACAAAACTACGAGGAGCTAGTATTGGAATTACATGAAGATTGCATTAATGAAGTATAGTGTTGTTATTGATGTCAATAGTAACCGGTAATGGAGTTGTATTGCAACCAGTAGTGATGTAGTAATGCAACCAGTAGTAGAGCATTGAAGGAAATGGGTATTGTATTCAAGCAGAATGATCAACCAGTAACACTAACTTGTTCATATGCCAAACCCTAACCGATGGAGATGCCACGCATGCATGGTGCATGTGATGAGTTTCAAAGTGGTTTCGACGCGTAGAGATAACTATTTAATCTTGGGAATGAACAAATGCATAGTATGAAGTGAATAACACGTGATGAGTTACAAGATCCAATGTGCAGTGATCTACAAGTGGTTGAAGTTGTCTTGAACAATGTGTAGCTAATTGCTATGTAATCCAATGATCATGTTTGAACCGATATGTTTGTAATCTCTATGAGATCTTAGGTTTTGTGTTGTGTTACCAACCTATTGTATTTCATTTTAAGGTCGATGAGTTGTTTGTAATTATGCTGGTAATTTTGTTAAGTGTGGTACTGTGATTGATTGCCAAACCAAAAGGTGTATCTGCAGAATGTGTGAAGACAGATAGGAGCATAACAGGATCTGATTAAGCAGAGTAGTGTGATTACCAGATCAGCAAAGACCATGTTGTTCTCTAACAATTACAATAGTTAACTCCCTTAATCGGGTAAGCTTTAATAGGCTTGGTACTTTCTAGATCCTCTAACCAAGTGATCCATTAGCTTGGATTTGAAATCCTCTATCGAGGTTACTCCTAACAGGGTATTGCCTTTAACAGGGTATTGTAGTCAATCCCTTAACTAGGTGGTCCTTTATCGGATTTGTTCCTAACAGGATATTTTTGTAAAGCTTCTAACAAGGCTTGGCTCCTAACAGGGAAAACTTTAGAAGAGTTCAGAATACTTGTGGGTATTCATCCCCACCATGGTTTTTCCCATTTGGGTTTCCACGTCAAAAATCATTGTGTCAAGTGGTGAATGATTTTGTGGTTATGTTTTGATATGGTTAATATGTTTAACTAATAAAGCCACTTAGATGTGATTAGATGACCGGAAGAGATCTAAAATGAGCTATTACTAATGTTAGTAAAGTGGTTTGATATTTTGGTTAAATGGTATATGAGTTTCAAATCTGTTACACTGTTATATTGATGTTCTAGTCAACTAGTAAATTTGAGAGTGTAGTTGCAGTTTTGGTACAATATCTAAACCAGTTAGTTTTGCAAGTTGTGTATGAGTAGGGATTAAGTTTGGTAAAAGTTTATTTTGTTTTCTATCTACTGATTCACCCCCCCTCTCAATAGTTGACCAGATCCTTATTGAGTCATCATATCATTAATTGGTATCAGAGCATTTCAAGTCCTCTTATGTTTAAGCCTAACAAATTGAGGTAAAGATCTAGGAGAATATGATGAAGAAAGAAGGTTCAAAATTCAATAGGGAAAAACACAGAATCTGGAGTGATAGGATGAAGATATATATCAAAAGCTTAGGAAGTCAATATTGGGAACATGTTGTTACTAAATATAAGTTGCCTAGTGGGATTTTGTCAAATGATCAAAAGAAGGAGCAGTGGGAGAATAATCAAGCATTGGAGGTTATTATCAGTTCCTTGTCCAATTCAGAGTATGTTGATGTCCATGGATTGGAGACTACTTTTGAAGTACGGAAGAAACTTGAGGATATCTATAGCAGTGATGAGCATGTGAAGATTGCCAAAGAGGAGAGTTTGAGAGGTAAATTTGATTATATGCGGATGGTTGAAGAAGACAACATTCAATAGTATGGTCAGAGGATCAAGGAGATAGTTGGTGAGATCTAAATTGTTGGTGGTACAGTGGAGGATACCATAGTGGTTAGCAAGGTGTTGATAACCCTTCTACCATCCTACGCTATCTGAGTTGCACCCAATTCAGGAACTCAAGTCTATTGATAAATCAAAGGTAACTCTTGACTCCATCATTGGTAAATTAATTGCATTTGAATTAAATGGTTTTGATGGAAGTGTTAAGAGATTGGAATCTGCATTTAGAGCCTCAGTTTCAAACCCACTGATAAGGAAAAGAAGAGAAGCTAGTTACAGTCATGAGTCTAGATCCAAGAGAGAGGTTGATGATGAAGACAGTCTGATTGAGCTTGAAGCATTGGTGGCCAAGTAGTTACCCAGAGGTATTGGTAAGTACATAAGTAAATTAACTTTGAAGTGTTTTGCATGTAACCAGATTGGACATATTGTTGCTAGCTGTCCAAAGGGAGATAATTAGCAAAAACGTGAGAAGTATAAGAAGTACAAAGACAAAGGTAAAAGAGATTGTCTCATTGCAGTGGATGGAGGAATTATAGATGAAATTTGAAGAAGATGCAGATGAGGACATTGTCTTTGTTTCTATCAAGGAAAAGACATTAGATTAAAAGGCATTAGTCTCTCGCATGGATAACTCTGATGATTGGATTATAGACAGTGGTTGTTCACACCGCATGACCGGTGACTGGAGTAAGTTTCTTACTTTGAAGGAATTTGATGGAGGTATTGTGAGATTTGGGAATGACTCACCCTGCGTGGTAAAAGGAAAGGGGACCATTTCTTTGAATGGAAAGAGCAGTGCAGATGATGTCTACTAGGTTGAAGGACTAAAACACAATCTTTTGATTGTTTCTCAACTCAATGAAAAAGGTTATCCAATGGAATTCAAGAATGGGATGTGCAAAATCTATGGAAGCAAACATGAAATGATTGCAACCAAAAAACATACAAAAGGTAACTTGTTTCACCTAAGTTCTAAAGTCAACAATTTTTTAATTGCAAAAGTAGAAGATAGTTGGCTTTTCCATCGAAGATTTTGTATGTAAATTTTGATAACATTGTAAAAGTCAGTAAGTCCAAATCAGTAAGAGGTTTGCCTCAGTTGGACAAACCAATGAATGCTCTATGTAAGGAATGTTAGTTAGGGAAGATGGCATCCTCAACTTTTAAGAGCAAATCTTTCTCAGCAGAATATTTGCTAGATTTTGTTAATACCAACCTTTGTGGACCAATAAGGACTAGAATTATTCAAGGTGATTGGTATTTTATGATCTTTACTGATGATTGCTCAAGAATGATGTGGGTCACATTCTTGAAGGACAAAACATAAGCCTTTAGCAATTTTAAGGCATTCAGCGCCTTAGTTGAAAAAGAAAGTGGAAGAAAGCTTAAGTACTTAAGAACTGATCAAGGTGGTGAATTTACTATAGAGGTATTCACTAGATACTGTGAAGACAATTGAATTAAGAGACAAATTTCTACACCTAGGACACCACAACAGAATGGTATTGTAGAGAGGAACAACTAGTTAGTTGTTGAAGCTGCAAGGACTATGCTAGTACAAGGAGGTGTAGCTAAGACATTCTGGAGAGAAGTTGTCAGCACAACTATCTACACAATGAATCGGATGTTGGTTAAAAGAGGTAAGGATAAAAATCCTTATGAATACTAGTATTGTAGATCACCTAATGTCAGTTACTTTAAGATTTTTGGTAGCAGATGTTTTATCAAGAGACGTGATTATGTTGGTAAGTTTGATGCTAAGAGTGATGAAGACATATTTCTTGGTTACTCCACCAAGAGAAAAGCCTACAAATGTTACAACAACTAGACAAAGAAGATCATTGAAAGTGCTAATGTCCAAGTGGATGAGTTTCCTGAAGATTCAAGAGAAATCAGTGAGGAGGAGGAATATGAACCTTACATTTTGGTTTTGGAACTAGAACTAGTGAAACCAGAAGTTGGTGAAATGAATACTGCAACACCAGTTCAACCTGAATAGGTAGAATCTGTAGAAGATGAAGAAAGTGAAGAAGAAGAAGAAGAAGAAGAACCTGAAGACCATGATCATGTTATTCCAAGGTATGTTAGACTCAATCATAATCCTAATCAGATGATTGGAGATAAAGATGTTGGTGTGTTAACCAGAAGAGGAATAAGAGAGAATTCTTGTATGATCTCCACTATTGAGCCTAGAACAGCAAAGGAAGCTTTTGGAGATGATCATTGGATCAAGGCTATGGAGGAAGAACTTGACTAGATTGAGAAGAACAATACCTAGTCATTGGTACCCAGACTATAGAACAAGAATGTAATCGGTACTAAATGGGTATTCAGGAATAAACTGAATGAAGATGGAGTAGTGGTCAGAAATAAAGCCAGATTGGTATGCAAAGGTTATGCACAAGAAGAAGGTGAAGAATATGGTGAGACATTTGCACCAGTTGCAAGATTGGTAGGAGTTAGGACTCTACTTGCATTTACAACATATAGAGGATTCAAAGTATATCACATGGATGTGAAGTCAACATTTCTAAATGGAATATTGGAAGAGGAAGTCTACATTGAACAACCAGATGGTTATACTTTGACTGAAGCAAAGGATATGATGTGCAAACTACACAAGGCACTATATTGTTTTAAGCAAGCACCTACGACACAGTATGAAAGACTACATTCTCACTTGGTAAGGATAAGTTTTTAGAGAACCAGTGAAGACAACAATATATATCTCAAGATGAAGGAGATAAGATACTAGTTAGTGAGGTATTTGTGGATGATATCATTTTTGGAGGAAATGATGATATGTGTGGTGACTTTGCTAATGATATGAAAAGTGAATTTGATATGTCTCTGGTAGGAGAGATAAAAGTCTTCATAGGTCTACAAATCCAATAGATGAAGGAAGGTATTTTTATCACACAGTCCAAATATGTTAAAGAAGTATTGAAGACATTTGGAATGGGAGATTGTAAACTAGTTGGAACACCAATGGTTATAGGTTGTAAACTATCCAAGGAGGATGATCCTGTATTAGTGGATGAAAAGGAGTACAGGTCAATGATAGGTAAACTACATTATGTTGTCCACAATAGACCGGATAGTGCTCATCTAGTTGGATTAGTTGCCAGATTTTAGAAAATCCCTAAGGAGACACACATGGTATCAACTAAAAGAATTTTAAGATATCTGAAAGGCACAATTGATTATGGATTATGGCATCCATATGCAGGTAACTTGGTTTGAAAGTCTATACAGATGTAGACTGGGCAGGAAATGTTGATGATAGGAAGAGTACAACCGAAGGAGCTTTTTTTATTGGAGGAAGACTTGTATCTTGGAGCAGCAAGAAACAAATTTGTATATCACAGTCAATTGCAGAAGGTGAATATGTTGCAGCGTATATGAATTGTACTCAGGCAATCTGGATGAAGCACATTCTGGAAGGTTTCATGTTGAAAATCTTAGAACCAATAAGGATTTTTTGTGACAACACCAGTGCAATAAACATTTCAAAGAACCCAGTGTTGCATGCTAGAACCAAGCATATTGAGCTAAAGTATCATTTCTTGAGAGAGAAAGTGCAGAGTAAAGATGTGTCACTAGAGCATGTATCTACTAAGGAACAACTAGTAGATATCTTTACTAAACCTTTGCCTATGGCTACTTTTGAGTATCTTAGAGGTCAGTTAGCGGTTGTGTCCGTACATGAGGTCAATTAATTCGATGTGGAAGAAATCAGTCTTGGAGATTATTGAAGATCTTGAAGCAAGATTAGTGTAGAGTGGAGCTATTCCAGAGGGGGAGCAACAAGTTGCAGATCATTGTTGGAGATCGGTGAAGCATGGAATGGTTAGCTAGCTAGCTGATATTGATATTTACTTTAGCATTATTGTCAAAGGGGGAGAAGAAGTGTATATAATCGATAGCCATTTACCAGCTGAAGACATGGATACACAGTTGAATGAGATTATGTGATTGGAAAATGTAAACTAGGATTCCTATACCTATGTATGTACATTACTCTCAATCATCACAATCAAAAGGGTATTGATATTTGTATTGCCCTCAATGCCAAAGAGGGAGTTTGTTGGCATTACATGAAGGTTGCATTAATGAAGTATAGTGTTGTCATTGATGTCAATAGTAACTAGTAATGGAGTTGTATTGCAACCGGTAGTGATGCAGTAATGCAACCAGTAGTAGATTAGTGAAGGAAACCGGTATTGTTATTCAAGCAGAATGATCAACCGGCAACCCTAACCTATTGATATGCCAAACCCTAATCAATTGAGCTTGGTGAATTGGTTGTATTGATCTATGATCTAATGGTGATCAGAGATGGAGATTCCATGTATGCATGGTGCACGTGATGAGTTTCAAAGTGGTTTTGGCGCATAGAGATAACTGTTTTATCTTGAAAATGAACAAATGCATAGCATGAAGTGAATAATGTGTGATGAGTTATAGGATCCAATGTGTGATGATCTAGGAGCGGTCAAATTTGTCTTCAGAATAATGTACAACTAATTTCTATGTAATCCAATGGTCATGTTTGAACCGATATGTTTGTAATCTCTATGAGATCTTAGGTTTTGTGTTGTGTTACTGACCTATTATATTTCTTTTTAAGGTTGATGAGTTGTTTGTAATTGTGTTGGCAATTTTGTTAAGTGTGGTAGTATGATTGATTGTTGAACCAATAGGTGTATTTGTACAATGTGTGAAGGCAAATAGGAGCATAAAAGGATCCAATTAAGAAGAGTAGTGCTATTACCAGATCATCAAAGACCATGTTGTTCTTTAACAATTACAACAATTAAATCCCTTAACCGGGTAAGCTTTAATAGGCTTGGTACTTTCTAAATCCTCTAACCAGGTGATCCATTAGCTTGTATTTAAAATCCTCTATCGAGGTTACTCCTAACATGGTATTTCCTTTAACAAGGTATTGTAGTCAATCCCTTAACCGGGTGGTCCTTAAGTGGGTTTGTTCTTAACAGGACATTTTTGTAAAGCTTCTAACAAGGCTTGGCTCCTAATAGGGAAAACTTCAGAAGAGTTCAGAATACTTGTGGGTATTCATCCCCACCGTGGTTTTTCCCATTTGGATTTCTACGTCAAAAATCATTGTGTCAAGTGGTGAATGATTTTGTGACTATGTTTTGATATGGTTAATATGTTTAACTGGTAAAGCCACTTAGATATGATTAGATGATCGGAAGTGATCTAAAATGAGCTATTACTAATGTTATTAAAGTGGTTTGTTTTTTTCATTAAATGGTATGTGATTTTGAGATCTATTACACTATTATATTGATGTTCTAGTCAATCGGTAAACTTGACAATGTAGTTGCAGTTTTGGTACAATATCTAAACCAGTTAGTTTTGCAAGTTGTTTATGAGTTGGGATTAAGTTTGGTGAAATTTTAGTTTGTTTTTTATCTACTTATACCCCCCCCTCTCAGTAGTTAACTAGATCCTTATTGATTCATCATATCATTAGCTAGGGCACTGACACTGGACAATGGACCAATGGTATCCAAAAAACAAGACAAAAACTAAAACCCTTCATGGGTAACCCTATGGATCTTTCCCTCCATCTAAGTAGAATTATTCAGAGATGAGAAGCTCTAAGAATTTTGTTATCACTGTTTAAGAAATGGGTTTCCTTTTCCCATAATTGGCTAAGTTTTGATTTTTTTGGGTCAGGTATGCTATTAGGTGCTTCAAATTTGTTCTAGGTCTTTAAGGGTTAAGGGTTTTGTTTTTAATCGCTCAAGTGCCTGATAAAAAACCCTCTAGCTTCTATTTCTGCATTACTTTATTCACTTAAGTAATGGGTCTCTGAGTCATGTAAAGTGTCCCCGCTTGTTACTTGCCTAGGCGATCTCTGATTAATTAAAAATTTTATGCCTATCGCTTATGCCTTTTCCTAAATGTTGTTGGGTCCTGTAAGTGTCGCGCAACATTCAGATTAATCTATGCCTTTCGTTGTTTTGTTAGGCGAAGTTGTAGGTGCGTTAAGCTATGCGAAATAGCAAAAATCAAAAGCAAGCTTGATTGTGTGTATTGGCGGCCAGCTTAACGAGACCCCATCTCAAGATTGATCCAACGAATCGCATTGATTCACAACCGAAATAAGTAAGTAATTTACCTTTCACGAAATGGCGAAAAGGTTTGGCGGGACCCAGCGGTGAAGACTTTTCCACAGCTAAAAGGCGATCAAGTTCAAAAGAAATCGACAGCTCTCGTTGTTTCGCAGCCAAGTAATGTTCACTGTTTATGCTTCGCGAAATAGCGAAAGGTTTTTGGGTTTGGGCAAAGGAGGTTCCTAAAAGGCATAGTAAACATGCAGGTCCCCGAGATGTAACGGCCAGCACTGTTTTGTAGGAAGAAGGTGCTCACAAGATAGCTTTCACAAAATGGCAAAATGACATGGCATTCCAAGTGGGAAGTCCAGCTAGCTGAGATAACAAATAAGAAGTTGACACGTCAGTTCAAGAATGACCAAATGCCAAATGGATAAAGCTGAATCAGAAGATCCACATTTGCCAGTTTTAAGTAAGTTGTTAAGTATCATGCAAGTTCTTGAGATCTGATGGCTAGCACGGCTTCATGAAAAGAAGATGCTCGGGTTTAAAGCTTGCAAAATGGCGAAAGAGCTAGTGGGCCCAAAGGACAGGTAAGGCATAAATTTAAAGGCCGATCAACTCCATTTTGATCCAAGGGTTCTCATTATTTCATGACTATGAACCAACTGAGGATTAAGGCCCACGAAATGGTGAAAGACAAATAGAGGTTCTATCAGACATGACGTGGGATGACATTTGTTGCTTTGTGTGGGGCTTGATGGTGATGTGTCAGATGACACATGGTTTTAAAAGAAATTAAGGGCCCACCAAGGTGTAACCGATGGTTATGTGGGAATAGCGAAATGAGACAAGTGGCTGATTCAGAACTGAACCCAGAGGAGCTTTCAAGGCTAATAGCTGAGTGCCACATTGCATTTGTTAACTGGTAAACAAGTGGGGTATATAATACCCGGATAACGGCCCCACTTAAAAGGTGTTCATCTCAAGATTGATCCAATGCTTCTCGTTGTTTCATGGCTCAAAGACAGAAGTGGATTAACCCCTACGAAATGGCAAAAACTGTTAGCCGTCAAGATGAGGCATGGTTAGTTAAATGGGTTGACAGTCCCGGTCTTGACACCGGTAAAGATGGAAAATCTGATGAAGCAATTGGAAGGAGCTCTTTCGGACTATGATACAGAGAAATTGAAAAATATCAAACTAGAAGATGATTTAAGGGCAGCTCAGGATATCATTCAGGCACTTTAAGAAAATCTTACTGTTGCAAGAAATAAGAGAAGAGAACTTTGTGAAAAGTTGCAAAATGAGAATGATGAAAAGGAATCACGTAATGATCAGATAAGCAAGTTGAAACAAGAGAACATGACAACAAAGAATGAGATGTAGGATATGACTATGAGATTTTGCAAAGAGATTGAGGATAGGAAGAAGAATGAAGAAGAATTGACCAGAAGACTAAGTGATGCAGCAAATGAGAACACAAGACTTAGCTATGAAAATGACATGTTGAAGACAGATCTGATGCATACTTAGAATGACTCAAATGAACTGATGAGATAAAAAGAAGTCTTGGAAAGAGAACTAGAAACTGCAAATCAACACAAAGAAAAATTCAAGAAAAGCTTAGAGGAACTTGGCACCTTGCTGAAGAATCAAAAACCTAAAGGTGACACTTCAGGAATTGGCTTTGAAGTTGGTGAAAGCTCTGGTACTACAAATACTCAGGATCACAGCAAACCGGTAAGACAACCTAATGCTTATAAATTGAATGGAAAATGCTTTAACTGTAATAAGTATGGTCATAGAGAAAATGAATGTAGATCTAGAAATCATCAGAATATCAACACACCCACCCGTCAATGTTCTAAATGCAATAAAGTTGGTCACAACTCTGAAAAACTACAGAATGAATGTGAGATGTTATGTTTGTGGAAGATTTGGACATTTATCTAATCAATGCAGAACAAAAACTGGCATAGGTTATGGGAAAGCTATTCAGAAGAATAATGTAACTTTTTATGCATGTAACAAGATTGGGCATATTGCTAAATTTTGTAGAAGTAAAGGAACATCGATAGACAATAAAAGTTCTAGCTTGAAAGGTAAAGAAAAGGTTGAAGAGGTTAAGCAAGAATTCTCAAAACAATGGATTAGAAAAGTTGATCTAAATATTGGGAATACCCCTCCACCGGTAGAACCAGTCAATACTCCACCGGCAGAACAGAGTGATGCTTCACCGGCAAGACAGAGTGATGCTTCACTGGCAGGACAGAGTAGTGCTCCACCAGCAAGAAGTTCTTCATCTAATTGAAGAAAGTTTCCTTGAGGGTTTGGAAATCTAACGACACATATGCTATTATTCTCTCGGTTAGAGATAAGAAGTTGGGAATTACTTCTTACTGGCAAACAATGTTAAGTGAACACTTAACCGGCATGCATTTAATGTGGTAGATGGCGAAAAGACACTATATAATTGAGGTTTTGGCTCCATTTCATTTCATCAAGATTTCAAACCTACGAAGAGTGTGAAGATTTTGTGCTAAGGTATTTCGAGCAAGAAGCAAGAACACTCCAAGCAATCATCCATCCTAAAGGCAGTAAAAAGTATTTAATCATGGCATCCCCCTCTGCAATTGAATATATAGCAAACCCTACTATTGTTGAAGTGATAAAAAGACCTAGGCCCGTATTTCAGTTAGTTCCCAAGGTAGCTAAGAAAGATGATACCTTAGGTGCTTTTTCTCAAATTCCCAAGGGAGTTGTTTATGCTGAAGACCCCAAAATGTACATCCACTGTAACATTGAGGAACTAGGAGATGAAGAAATTAAGACTATGTTTAAAACTGTGATATGTGATAAAATCGGCAATGTAAAAGATGAACACAAGATCATTGAAACCCTAGGATTTACAAAGATCCTTAGCATTCCTAAATTCCCCAAGGATGTGATTAGGATAGTATTAAGTAGGGTACATGGTGAATTTTTCTGGTTAGATGCAATCCACAAAATCAATAAAGGAAGTTGTGAAAGCTGTCACAGGGTTATCGATCATCAGTAAGAGGCCAAATAAAACCAAGAAGGTATCCAATGGCCTAGTTACAAACCTAACTGGTGCAACATTCAACAAGAGGTCCCTAAGAGTTAATGATGTAATAGACATTAATGTAAGATTTATCAGCATGATATTAGGGTATAAAGCTACTCATGCAAATAGACTCAATTCAATTTCAAGTTTATGCATTAAGAGTGCTTATGATATGGTCACAGACAATGCAAAGATTGATATATGTGAGTGGTTAAAAGATGAATTAATTGACAACCTTGGAAAGATTAAGAAGGACAAGAAAGGAACTTTTAGGTTTGGAAAACTATTAGTATGTCTGATGCTACACATAACCAAACAGGTTCCCGGTATAGGCTACAAAGAACTTGGATATGATATACCGGTAGGCAAACAGTTAACAGAACTATTCAATAACATGGGAGAAAACAAGGAAAACAATATTCATGACTTCTTTCAAGCATTAAAGGCCAAAATGAAGAAAAGACTCAAGTTATCACAAAAGATTGTCGACAAATACAAAGATGGCATATGCTTTGTAATCAAAAAGGATGAAATTTGGATGGAAGCAATCATCCCTAGGATAGTTTGGGTAACCGAGATGGGCTATGAAACAAATGATCATATAATTGAAACATATGCTAAAGCACTTCTTGAAGCCCCCAGTGAACCTAAGGAAGAAGTATTTGGTAGTGCTGAGGCTATAGAAAAACAAATACAATCAAAGAAAACAGTGAAAAAGGTTGAGGCATTTGTAAGCAAAGGTTCCAGACAAGCAAAAGCCATCAAAGAAGATGTGTTAAAGAAAACCGGTATAACAAAGGATGAGTTAGCAGCTCCACAACCTAAAACTCACTTGTCACTGGTAGGTACTTCTTCAAATTGACATGCCTACAACTTTCAAAAGAGTTGTAAGGAAAAGAGATCCCTCATCGGCAACCACACCCTCACCCAGGAGGACAAGACAAAAACAACAAGCAGTGAGATCTTCGGTAAGAAAGGCTACACCAAAGAAAAAGAAACTTACACCCAAAAAGAAGAAGAGGACAAACAAAGACTTGGCCCCTCTTGATATACTGCTGAATGAAATTACAGAGTAAGGCAAACTGAAGAATATAGAGAAATTGTATGACACTTTGACTGCAGATGAAAAAGAACAAGTAGAAAATAGTGTTATATTGCATATGGACATGTATAAGAAATTTTTGATGGAAGTAATAGATGATGTACCAGATGAACTGTTTAAAAGACTAGAGGTAGGGAGACAAGCAGTAATAGAACTTGATAAGAAAATCAAAATAGAAAAGTTACTAGTTGTTTATCCAGTGAACTCACCTAAAGAGATTGATGATTTAATTTCTAAAGCCAACTGGTCAGTATTCTCTACTACACACCGACACATTGCATTAATGGTAGGAAGAGTCAATGAGGTGACTGAGGAAACAAAAAATGGATGGGATATATTCCTAGTTGAAAAAGAAAAACAGGAAGAATACAAGAACCCCAAACCCATAAAAGTTTATTAGAAAGATAGAGACAAGGGGAAAGGTAAAGTTGGTGGACCACCTAGTATCAAGGTTAGAGACAACTTACCCCCACCTCCTTTGATTACTCCACCAGTAAAAACAACAGCTACAGATGATCAACTGGCAGCTAAGAGTATGGATGTAGAGGATGGTAATCCTAATCCTGAAGTCTTATATGTTGTGGATGTTGATGCTCAAAAGATCAACATAGTGGTAGACAAAGATACAGCTAATAAGACTGATATGGCTAGTGAGCCTCCAGTAGTTGAGGAAACTAATAACACATAGGAGAAACCGGCAGAAGATAAAGAGAAAAAGGTAGAGATTCAGACTGAGATAGAGAAACAAACAGAGCAAAAGGCTCCAGAATAGGAACAATAGCAACAAGAATAGGTACATAAGGAAACACTACCACCGGCAACTGGAGAATTAAAAAAACCATTGCTTAAAGAAATGCAGACACAAACAGACCTACAAGAGGTCAATGCAAGATTGGTTATTTCCACCGGTACTCAGAATGTTGGTTCATCATCGGGCTACAAATCAACAAATGTGACTGAGGTACTATTAGACTCAATCAAGAAGATAACCGACTGCAGCTCACAAGCTTACAAGGTAATTGATGATACCATACCAATTTTGAAGGTAATTGCTCCTAACTGTAATATAGACAATAAAGATTCTTTAGGACAACTTGATACACTGTGTAAATATATCATAGAAAACATTGAGAAAATAAAGGAAGAGTCATTGAAGGATAAAGTAGAAATTGAAAAACAAATATTCTTCGAGCAGCAAATAAAGAAGTGTAACAAAGATTTTGACACACTTCTACTGGAATTATGTAATTTATTGAAAGAGTACAAAACTCTGTACAAAGACACTTGTAAGACAAATTTTTTGATTGTAGATATAGACAAAAAGATGAGCAAGGTACAGGAAGAGATCAATAAACTTCTAGATAATTTTGTTAACTCACCTCATACACTATTAGTTTTTGAGGAAAAGATAACAAATTTTGAAGAAGAATTACTTAAATTGGAAAGAGAGAGAGAAAGAATAGTGAATAAGGCAAAACATTTGAGATCAAAACTAAGTCCAAGATTGGAATATCTAGCATCACTATGGAAGGAAGTATCTGAGGCACTAATATAGGGAAATAAAACACCAGCAGAGCATTTGTAGCATCTCACCGGTACAGTGAAGAGAATAGAGACAACAATAAAGGATAGCAAGAAGTTTATGGATAGTATAAACTTGATTTTGGGAGATCTTTTTCAAATTGTAACCACCCAGTTACAAGGTTGAAACTACAAACTCTACTGACATCTTAACAACCTTTGTCATTGATGCCAAAGGGGGAGTAGTGGGATGAGAAAATTCAATATCATAGGAATCATATGCTCAGGGGGAGCACACACATTTTTGGTAATATTTTTGGACTTCACATTTTTGGATACATTTTTGAAATTTCTCATGAGTGTTGCCATCAATGCCAAAGGGGGAGATTGTTGGCATATGCACACTCTAATGAGACATTGTATATGATTGAAGGTTTTGTCATTGATGGCAACCTTGCAATCCTATGGCACCAGCAAAGGCATTATACTGGCATCACTAGATCACACTCTACACCGGCACCGGCACAAAGAAAAGAAGTATACCGGCACAGAGGCCGATAGGATTTTGTTATATTATATTTTGTTTATTATTTTGTAAGCCGACTTGGCATATTGTAAAATGACTCTTATATATAAAAGAGATCATTGTACACATTTTGGTGAGAAGATTAGTAAGCGATAAAGAAAATATTAGGTAGACCTATTATGCGAAATATAGGCTAAGGGTTTATGTAAGAAGCAGAGCAGCAACCGGTACTGGATCAGGCATTATAGATGCTAGTGTAAAGCAGTACAAGATATTGGATTTGTATAATCCTTATTGTAAGTTAGTGAGACTTCCCATTGAGCAGTGAGCTCTAGGCAGTTGGCCTTCCTGAATGTGTAGGCCCCTATTGTAAGTAATATTATCTTATTAGCTAGTGAGTGAATATTGTGGGTCACAAATCCCACCGAGGTTTTTCCCACACTGGGTTTCCTTGTTAAATTCTTGTGTTATGGTGTGCTTTTCATGTGGATGTTCTTAATTCTGGTTATTACATTATTTCTTGCATACCGGTATACTATTATAATATATTCTGCATGTTTTAAGTTAAGAAATTCTATAAACCAGTTAGATACTGATTAACCCCCCCTCTCAATATCTATGGGATTCCTAAATTTTTAGGTCCCAGAGACAACTAAGAGGGGGGGGTGAATCAGTTGTCTAATAAATTCAAACAAAAAACCAATTAACCAACTTAATGCTTAATACCGGTAAACCAGTTAAGTATGCTGGTAGACAGTGTTAACAGTAATTTGCTATACTGGTAAAGATTAATGCATGAAACATAAACATAAAGTCATCCACAACACATAACACCAATATTTGTATGTGGAAACCCTGTAAGGGGAAAAACCATGATGGGAAACCTTACCCACAATCAGATGATACTACTGCAGATAGTAAGTGTACATAAATGGGATCTGCACATGCAGAAAGGCCAATAGCCTAGAGCTCATTGCTCAATCAAAAAATGGGAGTCACACTGACTACAGTTGGATGGTTAAATCCAATAAGAATGTACTGCACAAAATAGCATCTTCATATGCTAGATTCAGTACCGGTGTAATGTTAATATGCTTCTACAAAAACCTAGCTTCACCTTCAAATGATGTCTTTGTGTATACCTCTGATTAATCTCACATATACCTTCTCACAATTCTTTTTTGAATTCCACATTCGATCTTACAAATAAGATCTTACATTTATACCATAACCTAAGATCAATTTTAGTAGGTCGGCTCTACAAGATATTACAATAAAAAAATTTTACAAACAATATAATATCCGATGCAATAACTGATTAAACATGACAGATTAATGCATTTACAACAATAATAAATCATCTCCATAGCGTGTCATGTTGATCTGGAAAAGATAAACCTACCGGTGTAACCCTATGTAACCCTGGACCTATTTTCCAGTAAAAGCAAATATGCAAATATGAATATACCAATAATTAATTCTTCAAAAAAAAGTGTCCACACAATGTTTTTGACATTACCAAGTGTCTTCCATATCATTCCAAGTGTCAGTGATCATTATATCCTGTCGGTGAACCATATACCAGTAACTGTGCAATAGTTACTTGCTTGTCGGTGAATGTTGCTGGATCTCCAAAGTGCTAGTGTTCCAGTAGGTGTTGACATCAATGACAAAACCATACCAAAATACCAACAATCTCCCCCTTTGGCATTGATGGCAACACAAGATGGAAAAACCATCAAGTTGCCAAAATAGATATGCCAAATACTAAAAACCAACAATCTCTCCTAAACAACAATCTCTCCCCCTGGGAGCAACATGTGTTTATCCAAAGTTTTATTTTCAATACCAATCTTTCTACCAATCTCTCCCCAAAAGATAATGTGTTTTTCCATATATATCTCTCCCACTTTGACATCAAATGCCAAAGTTACAAAATACCAATCAATTCAATATACCAACTACTCCCCCTGAGAAGTAGCTTCCTCATCAAAGACCGGAGTAAAAGATTTGTCTTTCAATTATGTCGGTTGATGATAATCATCAACTGTCTAAGTCTCTATCGGTGGAGGTATGACTCCAAGTTGATCTCTGAGATATTCAAAAGTCTCCTTAGGCAAAGGTTTTGTGAAAATATCTACAAGTTGTTCATTAGTATTCACATAAACTAGTTTTATCTCCTTTTCTTCAATTTTTTCCCTTAGAAAATTCAGTTTGATAGAAACATGTTTTGTTTTAGAGTGTAATATTGGATTCTTAGATATATCAATTGTTGCAGTGTTATCACAATATATAGTAATAGGTTCCTTGCATTTTACCTTTATGTCTTTCAACATTTACTTAAGCCATAGTACTTATGTACAGTTAGTTGCTGCTGCAACATATTATGATTCTGTTGTTGATAAAGATGTACAACCCTATTTCTTACTTAACCAAGAAACTAATCTCTTTCCAAGAAAGAATTCTCCTCCTGTGGTGCTTTTTCTATCATCCACATCTCCTGCCCAATTTGCATCTGTGTATGCACATAGATCAAAATTTTCATCTCTAGGATACCATAATCCAAGATTTATTGTGCCTTGTACCGGAAAATCCTTTTTACTGCTGATTCATGATTTTCCCTAGGATTACTTTGAAATCTAGAAACAATCCATACTACATTCATAATATCAGGCCTGGTTTGTGTTAAATACAGTAGACCTCCTATCATAGATTTGTATCTAGTTGGATTAACAGGTGTAGATTCATCTGTTTGAGATAATTTGCCATTTGTAGTCATAGGTGTGCTTACCAGTTTAGAGTTCTCCATCCTAAATTTCTTTAGTAATTCTTTCAAGTACTTGGATTGACTCAAAAATATACCTTTATCAGTTTGTGAAATCTGCAATCCTAAAAATAATTATTTTTCTCCAATCATAGACATTTCAAATTCTTGCTGCATTTTAATAGAAAATTCCTTACATAATCCATCTTCTCCTCCAAAGATTATATCATCAACAAATACTTCTATAATCAAGATGTCATCATTAGTTATTTTGTAATATAAATTGTTGTCTGCATTTCCTTTAGTAAAACCAATCTTTAAAAGATACTTATCCAACCTTGCATACCAAGCTCTTGGGGCTTGTTTCAATCCATACAGAGCTTTTCTTAACTTGCAAACCATACCATTGTCATCTGTCAAAGAAAATCCAGCAGTTTGTTCAATATAAACTTCCTCTTCAAGATCTTCATTCAAGAATGCACATTTAATATCCATTTGATAAACTTTGTAGTCCTTGTGAGCTGCAAAACCCAAGAATAATCTGACTGCCTCAATTCTAGCTACCGGTGCAAAGGTTTCATTGTAATCAACTCCTTCGTTCTAAGAATATCCCATACACACTAGTCTTGCTTTATTTCTAACAACCTTACCATCTTCATTTAGTTTGTTTCTAAATACCCATTTGGTTCCAATTACATTTTTATTTTTAGGCCGGGGAACTAATGTCCAAGTATTATTTTTCTCAATTTGTTCTAATTCTTCTTCCATAGCTTTAATCCAAAATTTATCTTCACATGCCTCATTGATAGATGATGGTTCAATTTGAGAAATAAGACATACCTCTTCAATTGCCAATCTTCCTCTTGTCATAACTCCCTTAAATTTGTTTCCAATTATCTGATCTTTAGAATGATTCAATCTTACATACTGGGGTGTCTTAGTTTGTTGTTGTTCTTCATTTACTGTGGAATCCTCTGATGGTACCGGGGTAACTGGATCTTCATTCTGTACCAGTGGATTTAGTGTAGGTTCATTTGTCACAATTTCTATTACCGGTTCAGAGTCTATATAACTTGAAGTTCCTCTGAATTGTTCATCAATCTTTACATTTGTACTCTCAACAATTTTCTGCAATCTTTTATAAAAACATCTATATGCCTTGCTCTTAGATGAATAACCAAGAAATATTCCTTCATCACTTCTACGATCAAATTTGCCAATATACTCATCTCTTCTAATATAATTTTTACTTCCAAAAATTCTGAAATACTTAAGAGTAGGAGTATTACCAAACCATAGTTCATGAGGGGTCTTACCGGTTTCACCTTTGATGTGAACTTTGTTGAATGTATAGACAGTAGTGCTAACTGCTCCTCTCCAATACACATGTGGTAGATTTGCTTCAGATAACATACTTCTTGTTGCCTCCAAGATAGTTATGTTTTTCCTTTCAACAACTCCATTCTGTTGTGGTGTTCGAGGTGTTGATAACTATCTTTTGATTCCATTCACTTCATAGAATGTATTAAAGTCTTTAGATGTGAATTCTCCTCCTTGATCTGATCTCAAACATTTGATTTTCTTACCGGTTTCATTTTCAACCATTGCTTTGAACAGTTTGAACTTTCCAAGTGCTTCTGATTTTTCTCTGAGAAAAGTAACCCAACACATTCTAGAATAATCATCAATAATTAGCATGAAATATCTATCACCCTGTAAGCTTTTAGTTCTAGCTAGACCACATAAATCAGTGTGAATTAGATCAAGAGCTTATTGGATTTTTCTGGAATACTTTTGAAACTATCTCTAACTTGTTTTCCAAATTGACATTCCTTACAAATTGTATTCTGAGGTTTCACAATTTTAGGTAGATCTCTAACTGCCTTAGAAGTACTGATTTTCACCATGCAATCAAAGTTTACATGACATAGTCTCTTATGCCATAACCAACTTTCATCTATATGTGCAATTAAGCATGTCTTTTCACTATTATTCAAATGAAAGATATTACCTCTAGTCAGATTACCGGTTGCAATTTCCAAACCAGTTCTATTCATGATTTTGCATTTTCCATTTTTAAATTGTAACTGAAATCCCTTCTCAACTAATTGACCAACTCTTAAAAGATTATGCTTCAATCCTTCAACATAGTAGACATTGTCAATGTTATGCTTACCATCAAGAGATGATGAACCCTTACCTTTGATTGAATAGGCTTTGTCATCTCCAAATCTTACTAAACCTCCATTGTATTCTTGAAAGTTCAAGAATTTACCTTTGTCTCCTGTCATGTGATGTGAGCATCCTGAGTCAATGATCCATTCATCCTTTACTTCAACTTTAGCTACTAGGGCTTGTTCTACCGGTTGAGCAGTAGGTGCCGATTGATCTTTTGTTATAGCAACAAAAACACATCCATTATCTGTTGGATCCTCATCAAAATCATCAGTCACACCTTCATCAGCAATATAACAAGATTTGTCTTTGTTCTTCTTAAATCTGTATCTCTGATATTTAGGATTAGGCTTGTATGAGCTTATAGCTTCTTCTCTTAGTCTAGCATGTTTATCAGGGCATCTCGAAGCCATTTGACCAATCTTATTGCAGTTAAAACATTTAAAGGGTGCTTTACCTTCATACTTACTTCCAACTGGACCTTTTGGCATTTTTCTTGCAAATAGTGCTTCAAGTTCTTCAAGCTCTTCATTCTCCTTCCTAGTTTCTTCAAGTTCTCTTGCATAAAAGGCTTTTCAGTCTGATTTGTCAAATGATGGAGCAGATGATGTTGATGCTTTAAAGGCCAAATCTATCTTTATAGTAGCAACAGGACCAAACTCCTCAATTTCAAAAGCTGAAAGTTTTCCAATCAGTGTATCCCTAGTTACTGATGTATTAGGCATTGTTCTCAGCTCATTTATAGCAGTAACCTTCATTTTATATGCCGGTGGCAATCCTCTTAAAATTTTTCCAACAATTTCATCCTCACTCAAGGTTCCTCCACAACATTTAATACCTAAAACAATTTCATTTACTCTTTCCATAAAAGCAGAAATTCTTTCATCTTCTTCCATTTTCAGATGTTCATACCTGACTCGGAAGCTTTCAAGTTTTGCAATCTTGAATGTGAAATCTCCTTCATTAAGTGTTTCCAAATGATCCCAAATAGATTTAGCAGTAGACCTATCTGATAATCCCATGATTTGTTGATCTGATAATGCGCTCACAAGTGCTTCTCTTGCTTTGCAATCATTTTCCTCATCTTTAGCTAAAGTAGTTGGAGCAGTCTGACCAGCTACAGCAGCAGTATAACCATTCTTTGTAACTTCCCAGATGTCTTTACCAATGCAATTCAGATGTGTCTCCATCCTGATCTTCCATATCCCATAGTTGGTTCCATCAAGTTTAGGACTATCCTTCCTGAAGTAATTAGTAAACATTGGATCTCCTCAAGTTGTTAAACTTCTACAAAAGAGGACTAGGCTCCGATACCAATTGTTAGGTCCCGGAGACAACTGAAAGGGGGGGGGCTGAATCAGTTGTCTAATAAATTCAAACCAAAAACCAATTAACCAACTTAATGCTTAATACTAGTAAACCAATTAAGTATGCCGGTAGATAGTGTTAACAATAAATTTCTATACCGGTAAAGATTAATGCATGAAACATAAATATAAAGTCATCCACAACACATAACACTAATATTTGTACATGAAAATCCTGTAAGGGGAAAAACCATGGTGGGAAAGCTTACCCACAATCAAATGATACTATTGCAGATAGTAAGTGTACATAAATGGGGTCTGCACATGCAAAAAGGCCAACAGCCTAGAGCTCACTGCTCAATCACAAAATGGGAGTCACACTGACTATAGTTGGATTGTTAAATCCAATAAGAATGTACTGCACAAAATAGCATCTTCATATGCTAGATTCAGTACCGGTGTAATGCTGATATGCTTCTACAAAAATCTAGCTTCACCTTCAAATGATGTCTTCATGTATACCTCTGATTAATCTTTCATATACCTTCTCACAATTCTTTTTCGCATTTCACATTCGATCTTACAAATAAGATCTTACATTTATACCATAACCTAAGACCAATTTTAGTAGGTCAGCTCTACAAGATATTACAATAAAAACATTTTACAAACAATATAATATCTAATGCAATAACCAATTAAACATGTTGGCTTAATGCATTTACAACAATAATAAATCATCTCCATAGCGTGCCATGCTGATCTGGAAAAGATAAACCTGTCGGTGTAACCCTATGTAACCATGGACCTATTTGTCAGTAAAAGCAAATATGAAAATATGAATATAGCAATAATTAATTCTTCAAAACAAAGTGTCCACATGATGTTTTTGACATTACCAAGTGTCTTCCATATCATTACAAGTATTGGTGATCATTATATCCTGTCGGTGAACCATATACCAGTAACTGTGCAATAGTTACTTGCTTGCCAGTGAATGTTGTTGGATCTCCAAAGTGCTAGTGTTCCAGTAGGTGTTGAAATCAATGACAAAACCATACCAAAATACCAACAAAGATGAGGCACGGTTAATTAAATGGGTTGACAGTCCCAGTTAGAGTTAAAGGCTGAGTGGTTAGAGTTCCATCTAATGCTTGGCACAGCTTAGGGAAAGGAAAGTGCTCGGGGGTTAAAGCCCGCAAAGTGGCGAAAAGAAGGTAGGGCCTGGAATTAAGGTAAAAAGATCAAATGAAAATAAGGACCAAACAGGTTCCATTTGATTGGACAATTGGTATGGCTTCACTGGTTTAAAGTGCACGTTGGCTACTCTCTGCGAAGTAGCGAAAGGATTTTTAGCTCGTTGCCGAATGAGGAAAAGTAAAAGGGTAAAAGCATCGCAAGTTTGATATGATCTAATGGCTAGCGCAGTTTGGCTAGATGAACATGCAAGGATGTTATGCTCTGCGAAATGGCGAAAGAGAAAAAGAGAAAATACACAGGTGTGTTAGGACCCATTGGAGCGAAATTTTTTGAATTCTTCTATGAATTCAATTCTGAAGGGACAGTCGAAGCATGCGGTATTAATGTTGCAGTTAAGAGCCCGACTACCATATATGATCTTGTATCAATTGACTGAAGATATCATTTTGAAGAGCTGTTGTAGAGAAGTGGGTGCAAAGCAGATTTTTTTAGGTGCAGAGCGAAATTTTTCGAGCCAAGAATAGGATATCTTGTACTCTTGTTTAGCAATTACTTGACAGTTTGTTTCACTTAGGGTTTTAATTTATTACAGAATTGTGTAATTAAGTTGCTTGCCTAGTAATTTTAAGATGGCACCTAAAAGGGAGTTCTCAGGAAAGGTTAATTACCAAGAAAGAGCGATTTGTGATAATTTCCTAGAACAGTTGACCTTGTCAACTAATGTGGCTGCTAAGGTAAAAGAATTAGTGCCAAGAGCTCCTCGCCTGAAAATAGGAGAAGGATTGTACAACAAAGGCAATTGGCTAAGAGACCCTCAGATAGGATTGTCTAGGTTGGGTCTTTTCAAGGTTGGATTCGGCATGAGACATTCAACAGCCCCAATGAACAGCATTTGGGAGTTAGATGTAGGAAAATTGGTAGTTCCTGTGGTGTTCATGGATGTGGACCTTCTAACTTAGGTTGCACACAATTATGACCCCACTACAAAGAGTATTAGAGACATAAATGAAAAAATCCTCATTGAGATTAATAATGAGGAGTTCAGAAATGCTTTTGGGCTTAGTGAATTTTCCAATTTTTTAGAACCCATCAATTTTAAATCACTAGCTCAGGTTTACAATGCACAGAGGAATCACCTTAGGAGTGGGCTCTTAAAGAATTCTTTGTGAACATAGGTGGGCTAATAGTTGTAGGACCCAATACTATGGAGCCTTTCTCCTTAAATCTGTTCACCCTTAGAGCCAAGGGATTATATTGGTCACTCTACCAAATTTTAGGAGAGGATAGTCAGGCAAATATGCTAACTCATTAAATGTTAATGATTGCTCAAATTTTGAATCCTTCTCTAGCAGTGACCTTTGATTATGCTTCCTATGTTACTGATGCCATCCATGAAGGCTTGATAGGGATAAAGAATGGGAAAGTGGATAGACCTTTTGGATGGTATTCCCTCCTCATGCACTTATTCTTGTTCAAGCGTGGTGACTATTTCGCAAATGGAATGGATCTTGTAAAAGAAAAGGATGGAGAGAAGATGCCAGTTCAGTTATGGAGTACAGTGCTTTCATGGGACAGAGAGGACACTAGCTACTTGAGATTTGATAGGTGTTTTGCATCCAAGATTAGGACTCTTATATGTTTAGAGAATCCAAGAGTCCCTAAGGTTCTTTTGGAATTAATTAGGCCAAAAGAGTTTACTGAAAACATTAAAATTGTCCACAATTGGGGTGATATGTACCTATACCCTATCTCCACAGTTTTCAGAGTGTATGGTTTCAAAGGCACTCCATTTTTGTTGCCATATTAGGTCCCTCTCAAAGTAGGAATTGTAGAAGTTCTCAGGTAGATTGGTGGTGTGCAAGAGGCAGAGCTAACAGGTAGAGGTAAAGGGACTATTTTCCCTACAGTAACTATAGCACATCAATTTGTGATAACTAAAGGAGGTTGGAAGTGTTTTGAAGATTTTCTTCAACCCTATCACTTATCAACAATAGTATCAAGGTGTGTCGACTCTAAAGATTTATTCAATGGTATATTCAAAAAGAGGGCAGTATGCAGAGGTACACCTCACCAGTTTCAGTTCCCTCAAGACCTCACCAAGAATGAGTTTGACTTGGATGAGCAAGAGATAAGGAAAGAAAAGTGGGTGGCCTATAAGAAGGCCCTTGATTTTGTGCACCAATTTGACACCAGCTATGATCCCTTGTCCAGTTTCCACCCCTTTGAAGAAAAGGTAAAATTCTTAATTCTTTGTTTTGAAGATGTAATGCAGACATTGAAAGAAAAGAGGGAAGTTGTGATTAAGAACAACCCTGAGAAAGCAAGACTAGTTTTAACTAGGTCTACAGCTGCCAAAGAAATCCCTCTAGGTGATTACATGTTACATAAGAAGTCCAACTATAGTGTGTTGATGACAACAATAGGGGAGCCTTCTACCTCAAAAGGAAAGAGGAAGATATAGGATGTCATTGACATTCAGGAGAGCCCAAAGAGGAAAAGAGTGCGAAAGGAAGTACAATCTAATGAACCCTTGTATTGCCCATCTCAATCCCCTATTCGTATAGCAGACGAACAGGCAGCAGCTGAGCAACTGTTACAATTAGGCAGTCTTGGAGAGATAGCCTACACCTATGATGAAGTGGAAGAGGGAATACCAAAAGAGCCCCTTAATGTCGAGATGAATATAACCACTAGTGCGTTCAAAGGCCAGGAGTTGGATCCTGAGATCAAGCAAGCTAGTGAAGATTTCTTGGCTGATAATAACTTTGTCACATTATGAGCTTTCAAGTAATTCATGTGGAAGCAGAATATTGATCAATTTAATGCAAGGTGTGAGAAGAGGAAAGGTGAGCAGCCCCACAAGGATCTGTCTGTGGTGGAGGAAGAAACAAAGCAAGAGATGATTACTGAGATCAAGACCATCACTCTTGTGCAAGGAAGAGACATGGTGGCTAAGGCTGGTGTACTCATTCTCCCTGAATGGGACATAGTGGATGCCTTTGTTTTAGAAGCAGTGAGGAAGGAGACTAAACCTATGGAGGGAGTCACTTTCAACAAGGATAATTCTGCCCTAGTTATGTGGTCTTTAAAAAGAGATGAAAATAGAAGGAATAAGGACACCCCAAGGTCAAGTTACCTTGGAGGTATGATAGTGAAAAGAGTACAAAACACTGGGGTGGTAGAAGCTGCAAGCACAATCCTAGAGACTGCAAAATTTAATGTTGCGGAAGCAGAAAGAGAGGCAAAGGAAAAGGCAGATCTCCAAGTTAAGTTGGAGATAGTTTTAAAAGCTTACAACAATGCCAAGGAAGAGGTAAGAGGTAAAGATACCATCATTGCCAAGTTGACAAGTCAGTTGGCAAGACAATACCATCAAGGTGAGTCTTCAACATTGATGATCTCTTCTTCTCCTTCAAGGCCTCCACCTACTAGCCCCATTATTGAATTCCCACCATCTCCAGCACCTTCTAGTTCCTAGTTGATTGAGATCACTCCCCATGAATTGGAGAAGCTAAAGCAGGCTCAAGCCCTGTATGCAAAGAAATGTGAAGAGAGAGTAAGGGTTACAGTTTTAAGTTTTGCTAACACCATATGGTCCTCACTAATGTACAACAACATGAGTAAGATTTTAGAAATGTGGAATGAGCTAAATGGAGACAAGGCTGTTATAATGCCTATTTTTGACAAGTGGAAGCCTAGAGAGAAGGATATAGAACTTATTTGTGTATCTTATGATGAGGCAAGGGTTGACCCCATTATTAAATCTACCAATGATATGACAAAGGATTTAGTAAAGTTGGCAGAAGAAGTAGATAATGTAGATAGAAAGATCAACTTGTACAAGAAAGAGTACACTGATCAAGTTTTTGGATTACTCCCAGGGGGTTTTGCTAGTCCAACACAATTAAAGGATAAACAAATATGGCTTAAGGAATTAGAAGCCGAATTGTCATTGAGAATAAAAGGAATTATTAAGTCAGAGGATGCCTCCATATTTATCAAAACAATTAAGGAGATTGAGAAAATCAAATCTCATTATGGTTTTCTAAACTTAGAGGTCAACAAAATGAGGAACTCTTGGAAAATATTAGCCAAGACAAAAGGAAAAGTGGTTAACTTCTCATGGCCTACTGATGATGTATACCAGAAATGGACAAGAAAATATGCAGTATTGGATGTGGAGCAGTTAGAAGATGTTGCAAAAGAACAACAAGTAGAAGAAGCTGTAGATGTTGAAAAAGACTTGTAACTGTATTTGGAAAAGGTTTTGTAACTACTTCTTAAGAGAAGTAATGATTGTAACAAACTCTCCTAGGAAAGTCCGAAGCTTTGTATGCATCCATGTTATTATAAATGGATACCAGGACTAGTAAAAAAGGGTTCACAAGGAATTGTAAGGAAACGCTGCAGAAATTTATCTAAGCTTTTTCTAAGTCTTAATGGAGAACATTCAAATGTTTTTGTAATACTTTCTAAAATAATATCAATATGCAGACCATCGATTTTGAGCTTAAAATTTGTGTTGTCTTCAATTATGTTTGGCAAATATTTACTGTTTCATTCTGAGTAATCTAGGGTTATTCCTTTTTGAATATGGGTTGTAAGGCGACTTCAAGTAGATGTTCTTCTTAGCTTTTCTCTTCAGGAGGGGAATTAAATACACGGGAATCATTTCTATCATTAAATTCTTTGTGGGATACTTTGAATTTGATAAATGCAGTTTGGTTTGGTGTGAGTAAAATTCTTGTGTGTGTCAGGCATATATGGGGATCTGTGGAAACGGAGCTGATAGGATGTGTGGGGATATTTGATTGTGGGAGCATTGCCTAAACTTAGATGACTCTGTGGCCAATGGATAAGGCAGCGGTATCTATTGTGGTTGTCTTTTTACATAGCTTGTAGGTCAATACTGAATATGAGTACAAGTTTTATTTCTTTGTTTCAGTTGGTTTTAAGGTGATAAGATCCACTAGTTTTTGGACTGGTTTACTGTGGATTTGTCTTTTAACAATGTGAACTCAGTTCACAAAAGGGTATACCCACCTGAAATTTGGACAAGTTCAAAGTGTAGAAGGTTAATCAAACCTTGTCATATGTTGTTCTGAAAGTTTCCTTCTCTTTGATCTCTCTTCTACAGACAGAGTTTATCATATTACTATAAGGGTCCTAAGGGGAATTAGATTTTGAGAACAAAAAAAGTGGTGACTCTACTAGGGAGAGTCATAGTGAGAATCCAAATGCAGATCTGGGCTTAAAATTATAAAGAAAATCATTGTGTGTTTCTGCAATAGATTGGTGTTTCAGTGAATATACATGTGGTGTCGGTAAGTCTCTATTTGAAAGTCCCCTTTATTTATGTTGATATATGATTTTGGTCTGAAGTTTTGCAAGTTTTTACTCAAAGCTTGTTTTCATATTTCCCACAAAAGTGGGTGGTGACTCTGTTATTGTGTAACCAGTCCTTGTGAAATAAATATAATTCTAAAAGGGAGACAAGCATAATGCAAGGAGGAAAAAACACCAGATCATTCATGAAGAATCATCCTCGTGAAATCTAGCAAGAAGGTTTGCCTGAGTAGTCATGAAGGGGTCAGAAGAGATCAGTACTCCATGAACCATCAAATGTTGCTTGGGTGCAAAAAAACAATAGTACCGGTAAGGCACCTAATCGACCTGTTTATGCAAAATCTAATTCTTCTTCTAGAGAATCTGAACATGATATATTAGGTTTCCACTCCAGATTGTTTGGAAATATAGATAATGTTCATACTTTAGATCAAGGTATATCTCATGTTAGCCTTTCTGGGAGAGATAGGACTAGTTCAAATGCAATCAGACATTCTGTGCCTAGAACAATTGATGGAAACATCAGCTTGATTGATATAGACCAAGTAAATGTATCTGACTCTGATGAGAATTTCCCTGATGGAGATAAAGTGTCACAAGAAATAGAATATTTAAATAGAAAGGTTCATCACTTAATCTCCTTAAGAGCTCAAAAGGAAGCCAATAGGGAAAAGGAAGTCAAAGCAAAACTAATGGAGAGAGATAGGCTTCTTAGACAGATAGCTGATCTTGAATTGTTGACCCAGGAAAAGGGAAAGAGTGATGATGAAGGTCCTGTGATTAGACAAATTCTAATCCCTAAGGCCAAGCCAACATATAGGTCAGTAATCCAACCAAATAGGGAAGTGCTTAGTGATCCACAACCTCCTAATAATAATGTTGATAAAGGGAAGCAGAAGTGGGTGGATGATGGAACTGGATCTAGAAATACAGAGGAGATCTCTCATAGATTATCAGCACATGAGAGAGAGCTGGAAATAATGAGGAAGGAAAAGGAGGATCTACAAATGGAGTTAGAGAAAGGTGAGTTGGAAGAGGCTAACCAGGAAATTAAAAGAAAAATTAGTTATCTAAAAGCTCCCCCTATCATTTTTCCATCAGAAGATCTCAGTAAGCCTAATTCTCGACAAATTTCCGTCCCCCCGGTTAAAATTCAGCCTACTATGCCTATTAATGCAACAAAAATTAATCAAGCCCCTGTAAACAATCAGCATAACCAAATCTCTCAAACCCTGATCCCCAATGTCAGAATGAACATGGGTAATAATAATGTTGTTGACCCTTTCCAAAGGAGACCCATCAATTTAGAGCAGTATAGACAATTGTTTTTTGATGGGATCCCAGGATACCCCAACCATGTTCCTACTGAGTTAAGGGATAGACTCCATAAATTTGCTGGAAACAATGCAATTAGTGCTAAGGAGAATTTAAAATCTTTTAGTGATTTAATAAATGATTATGAGATAGTGAATGAATATGTTATAATGAAATTATTTGTTCAGTCCCTGGTAGATGATGCAAGAGATTGGTACAGAGGTCTCCTAGCTAATAGCATTGGGTCTTGGGAGGACTTTAAGAATTGTTTTCAAGAACAATATGGTGACAAAACTAATGTGAGCTTCATGCTAAATGAGTTTAATAACATTAGAAAATCTGATAATGAAATGGTCATCGATTTCAATGCTAGATTTCAAAAGCCATGCATAGATTGTATCAGGTTATGAGGTTAGATGATAACATGTGTCTGAATACCTATTATAATGCATTTGATTCTAAAATGGCTTATATCTTAAGGGATAAAAATCCACATAGCCCAAGGGATGCATTTAGAATTTCTATTAATGTAGAGAGAAATAGAAAAGCATCCAGAAAGTTAGGGAGGAGAACTGATGGTAGGCTATGGCAAGAAGCGAAACAGCAACCCAACAAAGCTACTAAGGAGGAAGACAAGATAGAAAATTTGGTTACTACTATGAAGGATCTAACTGCCAAGGTAAATAAAAATGACAAACCTCATTATAATTAGCAAGATAGACCCCCTAGGCTGCATGATATGCCCTATAATACCAACTGGAAAGATGGCAAGCTGCAGAATGAGAAGCCTAAAAATACTCAGAGTCAGGATACCCCAGATCCCTTAAAAGGGAAAAATATCCATAATATAGAAAGCACTCCTTGGTGTATTGCTTGTGATGGGCCACATTCTCCTCATTAGTGTGCAGTAGCTCAAGCCCTTGAAGAATCCATGAGACAAGAAGTTGAGCTTGACATTAACATGTTTGAGACCATTGTAGAAAGTGATGAGGAATCTGAACAAAGTGAATTTAGTGATGTGTTGGATAATGAAAGGTCTTTTCAAGGACAACTAACACTGGATTGGCATCCTACTCTGAATGTGGTAACTATAGAAGATGAAGAAATTCATCTTAGAAGGCCTAGTGAGGAAGAAGTAAAGAATCTCATTAAAGCTGCTATAGCTAAGGCAAAGCATTATTATAATCTAAGGAGCACTAAAAGGGATAGTGATCAGGGTGAACCAGGTTCTATGTTTATAAAAGAGGCTCTTCAAAAAAGGGCTACAAGTAGTACTACTTCTCCTCCAATTGGTCAAGAAAAGAAAGAGCAAATTAAAGATGCACCCAAGAGTGCAGATGATAAAATTACCAATGATATACAAGGAGCTGCCATAGCAAAAAGGGCGAGTCAGCTTAAGGCAGAAACAATTAAAACTAATGCTAAGTTGAGCAGCAATTCCACATTTGATATGGCTCAGGCTCTTACACAGATGAAAGTTACTATCCCATTAATAGAATTACTCAAAATAAAAGAACATAGGGATGTTGCCTTGTCTTTGTTTTCTAATATATCTGACAGTGACACAGTCTTACCTACTAGTTTAGTTAAAATTGGAAAGGATCAGGAGTTCCACACCCCAAAGGTTTATGTCGGAACCACTATTACTCAAGAGCCTTCACAGGTAGATCCTTTTTATGTTACTTTGTTATTGAATAACCGGCTGATAAAAAACTATATGATAGACTCAGGGGTAGCTGCTAATATAATGCCTTATGGTGTTATGAAAGAACTAGGATTGTCAGTAACTACTGTATATGGAAAATGCTATGCTATGGATAATAGAGAGGTACCTATGATAGGTACAATGAGAGATGTTGAGGTGAAGATAGCAGCATTTCCTGAGGCAACTTACAAAATGGATGTTATTGTTACTGACACTAAGCCCCATTATGGCATGTTGCTATCCAGGCAGTGGGCAGCAGCAATAGGGGGAAATGTCCAATTAGATTTATCTTATGCCACCATCCCAATCAATAGGAATCAAGTCAAGTTGTACAGAGAACCACGTGCTCCTAGAGTAATTGAAAAGGTGGATCCTAACATGCTCAATTGTATGATAGATGTTGATCTTGATAACTTTAGAGTGCAACCAATTTTGCCCCAGTTGAAGAATATTGACTCCATTATGATTGAATAAGAGTCACAACAGCATGGTTTATGGCAAATGTATTTTGATGGAGCTTTCTCCAAAGAAGGGTCTCAAGTAGGATTCCTTTTTGTATCCCCATCAGGTATAACTTTTAAATATTCTTTTCTATTACCCTTCCAGTGTGCAAACAATGCTGCAGAATATGAAGCCCTGTTATTGGGGCTTGAAGTTGTAAAGAGGCATGGGATACAACTATTGAAAGTTTTAGGAGATTCAGAATTGGTTGTCTCTCAGGTAAGATCCAAATATGCATCCAAAAATGATAGGTTAAAGAGATATAAACATGCAGTTTGGGATGTCATTGAGCATTTTAGTGCATTTTCTATTAATTGGATAGAGAGATCAAAGAATATCATGGTAGAATTTTTAGCTAATGTTGCATTGAAAAATGATGATGCAACACTAACCAGCATATCCACTGTGGAAATAAAATCTAGGCCTGCCATCCCTGACAATGTGTATAATTGGCAAGTTTTTGTCAATGATGAAGATATTCTTAGGTTCATTCAATGTGTTGATGATTATGATGGACAGAAGATTGATTGCAATGCATTGGTGGAAGTGGTTGACAACAAGGAAACAGTGTTCGAAAACGACTTGGTCCAGTTGGAAACAAATGAGATACCTAAAGGGTTGGTAGAGCTAGAGAGCATGTTCAGCTACAATGATAGTCACTTGCATCAGTAGTCTACCACCAAATTGGAAGAATTGGAGGTAAACCTGGGGACTGAATCCTCCCCTAAGTTAGTATACATTGGGAAGAAATTACCCCCTCATGTCAAAACTAATCTTATTAATTTATTGAAGAGACATAAACATGTTTTTGCTTGGTCTTATGAAGACCTAAAGGCGTATAGACAAGACTTGTTTCAGCATGAAGTCCCTTTAATTCCAGATGCTAAGCCTTTAAGAGAAAAGCAGAGACCTATTAACCCCCTGTTAGAAACCAAGATGCAGCAAGAATTGACTAAGTTAAGAGAAGGGGGGATTATCAAACCTATAAGACATTCTTCGTGGGTCTCCAATTTGGTCCCAGTAAGAAAGAAAAATGGGGACATAAGATTGTGTGTGGATTTTAGAAATTTGAATGTTGCTTCTTTAAAAGATAATTACTCTTCCCCCAATATGGAAGCCATGCTGCAGAGAGTAACTGGTTGCGATCTTTTGTCCATGATGGATGGTTTTTCAGCATACAATCAAGTGTTGGTGAAGGAATCTAAACAATTCAAGACTACCTTCACTACTCCATGGGGAACATATGTCTATGTAAGAATGCCATTTGGATTGAAAAATGTTGGAGCTACATTTCAGAGAGCTATGGACATAGCCTTTAAAGAATTTATCAACATTATCATGGTGGTTTATCAAGATGATTTAACCTGTTTCTCTAAAAGGGTCGATGATTACTGTGGACATTTGGAAAAGGTGTTCAGTAAGGCTTTAGAATTTGGTGTGTCATTAAATCCCAAGAAGTGTCATTTTAGTGTCATTGAAGGAAAATTATTAGGGCATATTGTTTCCAAGGAAGGGGTAAGAATAGACCCTGAAAGGATTGAAGCAATAAACAATGTGCCTGCACAAAAAAATGTCAAAGGTATCCAATCTTTTTTGGGTAAAGTTAATTTTGTTAGAAGATTCATTGCAAATTTTGCAGAGATAGTGAAGCCCATTGTAAAGTTTCTTAAGAAGGATACAACATTTTGCTGGAACCAAGAAGCATCAAGGGCTTTTGATGAGATTAAAAGGGCCATTCAGGAAGCACCAGTGCTGAAATCTCTTGATTACAGTAAGCCCTTTTCTTTGTTCTCTTTTGCTTCATACCATACAGTAGTTGTAGTGTTGTTACAAAAGGATAATGAGGGATATGAACATCCCATAGCTTTCTATAGCAAGTCTTTGCAAGTAGTAGAATTAAGGTATGAAACCATGGAAAAACAGGCTTATGCTTTAGTTAAAGTTGTTAAGGTTTTTAGGCCATACCTTGTGAATGCAAAAGTTACTGCTTATGTCCCACATGTTGCAGATAAGGATATTTTCTCCCAATTTGAAGTTACAGGAAGAAGGTGTAGATGGATTAATAAAGTCCAATAATTTGACTTGGAAATAAAGATCACCAAATTGGTGAGAGGCTTAGGCCTAGCCAAGCTTATGACTAAATCTGATCTTCTAGATGTTGAGATAAATAATGTTGAAATCAAAAGTGTTTCACTCACTAGTATTGAAAATCAACCTTGGTACTCAGAGATAGTGCCTTTCTTAAGGGATGCAACATTTGCAGAAGGGATGACACACAATCAAAGAAGAACCCTGAAATTGAAGTCTCAGAAATATGTTCTCATTCAAGGTGACTTGTTCTAGAGAAATAGAGATGGAGGGTTACTAATGTGTTTAGATGAATTCCAGGTGAAGAGAATGTTGATTGAAATGCATAATGGAATATGCAGGGGTCATTACTATGCTAAGACAACTGCCGGAAAAATAGTCCAAGTTGGGTATTATTGGCCTACCTTATTTAAGGATACTCATGAATACGTCAGGAGATGTGACCCATGCCAAAGGTTTTCATCCAAGCTAAAATATGAAGGAGCTCTGCCCTTGAATCCAGTTACAGTAGAAGCCCCTTTTGTCCAATGGGGGATAGACTTTATTGAAGAGGTTGTTGAAAAATCAGGAAGAGGTCATAGGTGGATTATAGTAGCTACAGATTATTTTACAAAGTGGATTGAAGCTATTCCCACCAAAAGAGCTACAAGTAAAATTGTTATTGATTTCCTGATGGATTGTATCATAACTAGATTTGGGGTTCCTGTGAAATTAGTAATGGACAATGCTATGAGTTTTAGCTCAGAAGAGTTTGTCAATTTTTGTACTAGTCATGGGATACTCATGTCTTATTCCTCACCCTATCATCCTTAAGGGAATGGACAAGCAGAATCCAGTAATAAAAGCCTCTTGAACATTATCAAGAAAATCTTAGAAGAAAACAAGAGGTCATGGGATCAAAAGTTGAGACTAGCTTTATGGGCAGACAGAATCACTATCAAGAAAGCCATTGGAATGTCACCATTTGAATTGGTATATGGTGCACAGGCTAGAGTGCCTATAAACAATCTTCTTCCAGTGTATAAGTTCTTGCAAGCTGAAGACATGGAAATGTCAGAGCCTATGGAGGACCGAATGATTCAGATGGTTGAAGTGGAAGAAATCAGGTCATTAGCCCATGAGAGGAACTTGAAGTTCCAATTGTAGTCTAAGTATCTCTTTGATAAAAGGACATCATTGAGGAAGTTACAAATCGGTGATGTTGTTCTTCAGTGGAATGCAAGAGGACAGGACAAAGGAAAGCATAAGAAATTTGAATCATTATGGATTGGCCCTTTTGTGGTATGTGATTTAAATGGAAAGGATTCATATTTCATGAAAAATATGAATGATGAAGTACAGGAATTTCCAATACATGGACAATTCCTAAAACATTGTTTCTCTTGAAGTCCATGCATAGTAGGTCCTCTATTTGTATATATTTTGTTTGCTTTGTGTTGTTGTTGTTTGGGTTTGTGTTTTGGTCTATTTCTCCAGAGTTTCCTGAGTTTCTTGTGTTGATCTTGCGATCAACCATTCCCAATCAGAGCCGTTGTTATCACTGTTTAAGAAATGGGTTTTCTTTTCCCATGATTGGCTAAGTTTTGATTTTTTTGGGTCAGGTATGCTATTAGGTGCTTCAAATTTGTTCTAGGTCTTTAAGGGTTAAGGGTTTTGTTTTTAATCACTCAAGTGTCTAATAAAAAACCCTCTGGCTTCTATTTCTGCATTACTTTATTCACTTAAGTAATGGGTCTCTGAGTCATGTAAAGTGTCCCCCCTTGTTACTTGCCTAGGCAGTCTCTGATTAATTAAAAAATTTATGCCTATCGCTTATGCCTTTTCCTAAATGTTGTCAGGTCTTGTAAGTGTCGCGCAACTTTTAGATTAATCTACGCCTTTCATTGTTTCATTAGGTGAAGTTGCAGGTGCGTTAAGCTATGTGAAATAGCAAAAAGAAAAAGCAGGCTTGACTATGTGTATTGGTGGCCAGCTTAACGAGACCCAATCTCAAGATTGATCCAATGGCTCACGTTGATTCGCAGCCGAAATAAGCAAGTAAGTTACCTTTCGTGAAATGGCGAAAAGGTTTGGTGAGACCCAGTGGTTAAGACTTTTCCACAGCTAAAAGGCGATCAAGTTTAAAAGAAATCAATGGCTCTCATTGTTTTACAGCCAAGAGATGTTCATAGTTTATGCTTCGCGAAATAGCGGAAGGTTTTTGGGCCCAGGTGAAGGAGGTTCCTAAAAGGCATAACAAACATGCAGGTCCCCGAGATCTAATGGCCAGTGTTGTTTTGCGGGAAGAAGGTGCTCACAAGATAGCTTTCACAAAATGGCGAAATGACATGGCATTCCAAGCGGGAAGTCCAGCTGGCTGAGATAACAAATAAGAAGTTGACACGTCAGTTCAGGAATGATCGAATGCCAAGTGGATAAAGCTAAGATAGAAGATCCACATTTGCCAGTTTTAAGTAAGTTGTTAGGTATCAAGCAAGTTCTTGAGATCTGACGGCTAGCGCGGCTTCGTGAAAGGAAGATGCTCGGGGTTTAAAGCCTGCGAAATGGCAAAAGAGCCAGTGGGCCCAAAGGAAAGGTAAGGCATAAATTTAAAAGGCCGATCAACTCCATTTTGATCCAAGGGTTCTCGTTATTTCATGGCTACGAACCAATCGAGGATTAAGGCCCGCAAAATGGCGAAAGACAAATAGAGGTTCTATCTGACATGACGTGGGATGACATTTGCTACTTTATGTGGGGCTCGATGATGACACGTGGTTTTAAAAGAAAGTAAGGGCCCACCAAGGTGTAACCGATGGTTATGTGGGAATAGCGAAATAAGACACGTGGTTGATTCAGAACTGAACCCAGAGGAGATTTCAGGGCTAATAGCTGAGTGCCACGTGGCATTTGTTAACCAGTAAACAAGTGGGGTATGTAATACCCAGATAACGGTCCCACTTAAAAAGTGTTCATCTCAAGATTGATCCAATGCTTCTTGTTGTTTCGTGGCTCAAAGATGGAAGTAGATTAAACCCTGCAAAATGGTGAAAACCGTTAGCCGTCAAGATGAGGCGTAGTTAGTTAAAAGGGTTGATGGTCCCAGTCAGAGTTAAAGGCCGAGCGGTTAGAGTTCCATCTAATGCTATGCACAGATTCATGAAAGGAAAGAGCTTGGGGGTTAAAGCCCGCAAAGTGGTGAAAAGAAGGTAGGGCTCAGCATGAAGGTAAAAAGATCAAATGAATATAAGGACTGATCAGGTCCATCCGATCGGATGGTTGGCATGGCTTCACTGGTTTAAAGTGCACGTTGGCTACTCTCTGTGAAGTAGGGAAAGGATTTTTAGCTCGTTGCCGAATGAGGAAAAGTAAAAGGGTAAAAGTATCGCAAGTTTGATATGATCTAATGGCTAGTGCAGTTTTGCTAGATGAACGTGCTAGGATGTTATGCTCTGAGAAATGGCGAAAGAGCAAAATAGAAAATACACAGGTGTGTTAGGACCCGTTGGAGTGAAATTTTTGAATTCTTCTATGAATTCAATTCTGAAGGGATGGTCGATGCATGGGGTATCAATGTCACAGTTAAGAGCCAGACTACCGTATATGATCTTGTATCAATTGAATGAAGACATCATTTTGAAGAGCTGTTGCAGAGAAGTGGGTGCAGAGTAGATTTTTTGAGGTGCAGAGCGGAATTCTTCGAGCCAAGAACAAGTTCTCTTGTACTCTTGTTTAGCAATTACTTGACAGTTTGTTTCAACTGGAATTTTGATTTGTTACAGAACTGTGTAATTAAGTTGCTTGCCTAGTAATTTTAAGATGGCACCTAAAAGGGAGTTCTCAGGAAAGGTTAATTACCAAGAAAGGGTGATTTGTGATGATTTCCTAGAATAGTTGACCTTGTCAACTAATGTGGCTACTAAGGTAAACGAATTAGTGTCAAGATCTCCTCGCCTGAAAATAGGAGAAGGATTGTACGACAAAGGCAACTGGCTGAGAGACCCTCAGATAGGATTCTCTAGGTTGGGTCTTTTCAAGGTCGGATTCGGCATGAGACATTCCCCAGCCCTAATGAACAACATTTGGGAGTTAGATGTAGGAAAATTGGTAGTTCCTGGAGTGTTCATGGATGTGGACCTTCTATCTCAGGTTGCACACAATTATGACCCCACTACAAAGAGTATTAGGGACATAAATGGAAAAACCCTCATTGAGATTAATAATGAGGAGTTCAGAAATGCTTTTGGGCTTAGTGAATTTTCCAATTTTTTAGAACCCATCAATTTTAAATCACTAGCTCAGATTTACAATGCACAGAGGAATCACCTTAGGAGTGGGCCTCTTTAAGAATTCTTTGTGAAGATAGGTGGGCTAACAGTTGTAGGACCCAATACTATGGAGCCTTTCTCCTTAAATCTGTTCACCCTTAGAGCCAAGGGATTATACTGGTCACTCTACCAAATTTTAGGAGAGGATGCTGAAGCAAATATGCCAACTCATTACATGTTAATGATTGCTCAAATTTTGAATCCTTCTCTGGCAGTGACCTTTGATTATGCTTCCTATGTTACTGATGCCATCCATGAAGGCTTGATAGGGATAAAGAATGGGAAAGTGGATAGACCTTTTGGATGGTATTCCCTCCTCATGCACTTATTCTTGTTCAAGGGTGGTGACTATTTTGCAAATGGAATGGATCTTGTAAAAGAAAAGGATGGAGAGAAGATGCCAGTTCAGTTATGGAGTACAGTGCTTTCATGGGACAGAGAGGACGCTAGCTACTTGAGATTTGATAAGTGCTTTGCATCCAAGATTAGGACTCTTATATGTTCAAAGAATCCAAGAGTCCCTAAGGTTCTTTTGGAATTCATTAGACCAAAAGAGTTTACTGAAAACATTAAAATTATCCATAACTGGGGTGATATGTACCTATACCCTGTCTCTGTTACTACTTATCAAGTTGCCATTAGTTTTAATATTCAAAGTCATACTATATATTCTAGTCGGTTAGCACTACCAAATCATGCAGTCAGTATAAACAGAGAAGTCGGTATGCACAGTCTAGTCGGTTACAGAAGAAAGCAGTCACAGAACACAGTATACACCGAGCTGTCTACCGAGTATCGTTTTGAGACTACCGAGCAGTAAAGTTAACACACCAAGTTGATATTCACTGAGTGAAACGTGTTACTAGATACATTGAACCTAGACATGCATATGAAAATGTGTTACAAGATCGACGCACATCTAACCGTTATTACATTGGAAATTGCACCAGAAGATTGCGTATGATTACAAGGTCAATCTAACCAATGATGTATTTTGTTTAGTTATTGATTCGAGGAATCTTGTTTGTAAGACCGAAGCAATGAATTGGATCGACGTTTTAAGAGATCTATTTATACAGCATGAGTTTAGAGTTAAAGGTGTGTGCATGCATGAAGGAAGACTATTACAGAGACACAAAGGTCACCGACAAGATTTTTAGAGAATAGTCGAAGAACAGAGTAAACAAAAAGGTTTACCGAGTTACTATATGGGTTACCGAGGTATGCTATAAGCAAGGTAATCTTATCCTGAGCACATAGAATTTACTATAACATTTCAGATGTAAAGTTGCAGATGTTTGTAATGATTTTATTGTAGTATTGTGAAGTTGAAAGAGAAACCTTTAATAGAGTAAAAGACTCTAACCAAGTCTATAAATTGTAAAGCCTCTAACCAGGTGCAGCATTCAGAATAAATGTTCTAAAATCCTTTAGCAAGGTAGATCTAACAGATCTTGTTACTCCTAACAGGGTATGCTATCAGAAATAGCTAAATGTAGCTCTAACCGAGCATTCTTTATTATTGCAGTAGTGAAGTTGTGGGTGCCATCCCCACCGCAGTTTTTCTCTCTAACCAAGAGTTTCTGGGTAACCAAAATATATGTGTTATGGAGTGAATCATGTATGATTGTTATCTATTTGTTTTAACTTTATTTTATGTTACTGCACTATTCTGTTTATGCATAACAGTAAAGTTATTATTCAACAAAAAGTTTTGGAGTACTGATTCACCCAGCCCTTCCCAGTACATTATCTTTCCATATTGGGCCTAACAGTCTCCACAATTTTCAGAGTGTATGGTTTCAAAGGCACTCCATTTTTGTTGCCATATCAGGACCCTCTCAAAGTAGGAATTGCAGAATTTCTGAGGTAGATTGGTGGCGTGCAAGAGGAAGAGCTAACAGGTAGAGGTAAAGGGACTATTTTCCCTACAAATACTATAGCACATCAATTTGTGATAACTAAAGGAGGTTGGAAGTGTTTTGAAGATTTCCTTCAACCCTATCACTTATCAACAGCAATATCAAGGTGTGTCAACCCTGAAGATTTCTTCAATGGTGTGTTCAGAAAGAGGGCAGTATGCACAAGTAGACCTCGCCAATTTCAGTTCCCTAAAGACCTCATCTGGAATGAGTTTGACTTAGATGAACAAGAGATAAGGAAAGAAAAGTGGGTGGCCTATAAGAAGGCCCTTGATTTTGTGCACCAATTTGACACCAGCTATGACCCCTTGTCCAGTTTCCACCCCTTTGAAGAAAAGGTAAAATTCTTAATTCTTTGTTTTGAAGATGTAATGCAGACATTGAAAGAAAAGAGGGAAGTTGTGATTAAGAACAACCCTGAGAAAGCAAGACTAGTTTTAACTAGGTCTACAGCTACCAAAGCAATCCCTCCGGGTGATTACATGTTACATAAGAAGTCCAACTATAGTGTGTTGATGCCAACAACAAGGGAGCCTTCTACCTCAAAAGGAAAGAGGAAGATACAGGATGTCATTGACATTCAGGAGAGCCCAAAGAGGCAAAGAGTGGGAAAGGAAGTACAATCTAATGAAACCTTGTATTCCCACTCTCAATCCCCTATTCATATAGGAGATGAATAGGCAGCAGTTGAGCAATTGTTACAATTAGGCAGTCTTGGAGAGATAGCCTACACCTATGATGAAGTGGAAGAGGGAATGCCAGAAGAGCCCCTTAATGCCGAGATGAATATAACCACTAGTGAGTTCAAAGGCCAGGAATTGAATACTGAGATCAAACAAGCCAGTGAAGATTACTTGGCTGATAATGACTTTGTCACATGAGGAAATTTCATGCAATTTGTGTGGAAGCAAAATATTGATCAATTTAATGCTAGGTGTGAGAAGAGGAAAGGTGACTAGCCCCATAAGGATCCATCTGTGGTGGAGGAAGAAATAAAGCAAGAGATGATTACTGAGTTCAAGACCATCACTCCTGAGCAAGGAAGAGACATAGTGGCTAAGGCTGGTGTACTCATTCTCCCTGAATGGGACATAGCGGATGCCTTGGTTTTAGAAGCAGTGAAGAAGGAGACTAAACCTATGGAGGGAGTCACTTTCAACAAGGATAATGCTGCCCTGGTTATGTGGTCTATGAAAAGAGATGAAAATAGAAGGAATAAGGACACCCCAGGGTCAAGTTACCTTGGAGGTATGATAGTGAAAAGAGTACAAAACACTGGGGTGGTAGAAGCTGCAAGCACAGTCCTAGAGACTGCAAAATTTAGTGTTGCAGTAGTAGAAAGAGAGGCCAAGGAAAAGGCAGATCTCCAAGTTAAGTTGGAGACAGTTTTAAAAGCTTACAACAATGCCAAGGAAGAGGTAATAGGTAAAGATAGCATCATTTCCAAGTTGACAAGTCAGTTGGCAGGACAATACCATAAGGTGAGCCTTCAACATTGATGATCTCTTCTTCCCCTTCAAGGCCTCCACCTACTAGCCCCATTATTGAATTCCCACCATCTCTAGCACCTTCTAGTTCCCAATTGATTGAGATCACTCCCCATGAATTGGAGAAGCTAAAGCAGGCTCAAGCCCTATATGCAAAGAAATATGAAGAGAGAGTAAGGGCTACAATTTTGAGTTTTGCTAACACCATATGGTCCTCACTAATGTACAACAACATGAGTAAGATTTTGGAAATGTGGAATGAGCTAAATGGAGACAAGGTTGTTCTAATGCCTATTTTTGACAAGTGGAAGCCCAGAGAGCATGATATAGAACTTATTTGTGTATCTTATGATGAGGCAGGGGTTGACCCCATTATTAAATCTACCAATGATATGACAAAGGATTTAGTAAAGTTGGTAGAAGGAGTAGATAATGCAAATAGAAAGATCAACTTGTACAAGAAAGAGTACACTGATCAAGTTTTTGAATTACTCCTAGGGGGTTTTGCCAGTCCAACACAATTAAAGGATAAACAAATATGGCTTAAGGAATTAGAAGCCAAATTGTCATTGAGAATAGAAGGAATTATTAAGTAAGAGGATGCCTCCATATTTATCAAAACAATCGAGGAGATTGAGAAAATCAAATCTCATTATGGTTTTCTGAACTCAGAGGTCAACAAAATGAGGAACTCTTGGAAAATATTAGCCAAGACAAAAGGAAAAGTGGTTAACTTCTCGTGGCCTACTGATTATGTATACCAGGAATGGACAAGAAAATATGCAATATTGGATGTGGAACAGTTAGAAGATGTTGCAAAAGAACAAGTAGAAGAAGTTGTGGATATTGAAAAAGACTTGTAACCGCATTTGGAAAAGGTTTTGTAACTACTTCTTAAGAGAAGTAATGATTGTAACAAACTCTCCTAGGAAAGTCTGAAGCTTTGTATGCATCCATGTTATTACAAATGGATACCAGGACTAGTAAAAAAGGGATCGCAAGGAATTGTAAGGAAACATTGCAGAAATTTATCTAAGCTTTTTCTAAGTCTTAATGGAGAACATTCAAATGTTTTTGTAATACTTTCTGAAATAATATCAATATGAAGATCATCAATTTTGAGCTTAAAATTTGTGTTGTCTTCAATTATGTTTGGCAAATATTTACTGTTTCATTCTGAGTAATCTAGGGTTATTCCTTTTTGAATATGGGTTGTAAGGCGACTTCAAGTAGATGTGCTTCTTAGCTTTTCTCTTGAGGGGGGGAATTAAATATGCGGGAATCATTTCTATCAGTAAATTCTTTGTGGGATACTTTGAATTTGATAAATGCAGTTTGGTTTGGTGTGAGTGAAATTTTTGTGTATGTCAGGCATATATGGGGATCTGCGAAAACAGAGCTGATAGGATGTGTGGGGATATTTGATTCTGAGAATATTGCCTAAACTTAGATGACTCTATGGCCAATGGATAAGGCACTGGTATCTATTGTGGTTGTCTTTTTACATAGCTTGTAGGTCAATACTGAATATGAGTACAAGTTTTATTTATTTGTTTCTGTTGGTTTTAAGGTAATAAGATCCACTAGTTTTCGGACTGGTTTACTGTGGATTTGTCTTTTAAAAGTGTGAACTCGGTTCACAAAAGGGTATACCCACCTGAACTTTGGACAAGTTCAAAGTGTAGAAGGTTAATCAAACCTTGTCATATGTTGTTCTGAAAGTTTCCTTCTCTTTGATCTCTCTTCTGCGGACAGAGTTTATCATATTACTATAAGTGTCCTAAGGGGAATCATATTTTGAGAACAACAAATTCTTCGAGCCATCTGTAGTCTTGAAATTCATCCAGGAGAAACCATTTCCAAATTAAATCCCTTCCAATCCACACCCATTTCCTATGTCGTGTCAACTGCTCAGCATTCAGGTTCAAAAGAAAAGGTTGCCTGGCCACATTTTGGTCAAGGAGGAGAATCTTGGCTAAATGACTCACCCAAGGGATCCCCACCCCTACTTCTACAAAGATGACAACATTAAAGTTGTCCCTAAGGAATTCTTCTTTGAACATTCTCCTTAATGGCATCAACATATCCACCTTTTCTCCTCCAAAGTCCAGAAGAGGCGACGAGAACTAGGATGTAATGTCTGTGTTAACACAGTATCTATTATCATTTTTCAAAAAATCTTGGCCCAGCACCATCCTCATAGCCTTGTTAGTGAACATCCCGACCTCCTTACAAACTGATTGGAGGGTTGGGTCTTTGATGTATCCCAAAAAGTTCCTTTGGTCCTCCTTAGATGTGGTTCTCAACCAGATAGGAGTGTCCATCTTCAGAAATCTGAATACCAAATTATACAGCCTAAAGACCTAAACTAGAGGCAGAATTTCAACCATCGTTAGCTCCAACAATTTATCTGCCAAAGGAAAATTGAAGAAGAAAGAAATGGAGATCGTCTATAAATAGCTCTTGATACTAGCAATTCCTTCACTAATCATATTAATTTATTTATCCTTTAATTTTTTATAAATCTTTTGTATCTCTCAGTAAATCTTTCTCATAAATACACGAGTGTGTGAAATTGGTAACAACCGTAAACCACTACCAATTACCAAATTGGAAGTTGTGCTTGTTGAGTGGATCGTAGTTAGAGAATGTCAGTGACAAGAAATTAATAAATGTCGATACTCGATTAGATTTGATACGTGTCTACCATCTCCAATTCCATTCTGGGAACTTTCTAGAGAACTACGTTCTCTTCAGAAATTTGGGCTGAAATAAAACTTTAGCCATTTATCTACGATCATCGAACAGTTTTAAATCATTGATGGATTTTAGGTACGTGTGATGTGTCGATGAGGTCACATTTATCGATACATCGTGCAGAGTCCGAACTCAACATGATGTTGCATTAATTAGATGATGAAATGGCTATTAATAGATAAGGAAAATGGCAATGAATTTATGAAATTGCCAATAAAATATTTATTTTTCCATAATTAATGAAATATTAGCCAATAAATGTAAATAATTTTCGAATGGTAGATAAAAATCGCCAATACACTTAATTTTTTTCCTTCTGAGTATAAATTTTCGCCCATACACATATATTTTTTCCTTTAAACAAAAAACATTCGCCTCCGCCATTATGTATTCTCCCCACACAATAATGAATCATTCGCCAGGAGTTTATGGAATTTTCATACCCTAAAAAACATCGGCAACACAAATTAATTTTTTTCCAAATTTGAAAAATATTTCGCCATCAATATGAAATTTTCCACTCGAAAATAATGTATGATTCACCAGGATTTTACACTTCTGCTCGAGGGGTGGTTTCTTAAAGTTATCCCTGCTTGTGATTAAATGTTTCATGTTTTGTTTATTAATGCAGATGAATTGCCAAATATTCAAAATAATTATCATTATGTTCTATTCTATTTTATCGAATGTATTTACGAATGTGTTTGAAGCTAACAAGCAGTCAAAGTGTTATGATTTCTAGTTCAACCACCATGTAGATGATGGTCACTCCTAATTGTTCTAGCTTGTGAGATTTCCTTAATCTCCTCTAAGTCTTTTTTATCGGTTGTCTCCATGAACTTCAACTTCAATTTGAAGTTATTAATTTGGTGTTCAATCTTCTTCAATTCAGTTTTTATTCGTTACTCTATTTTAGGTGGGTAACCTTGTTTTTTAATTTAAATAAGGATCATATGTATAAATATCCCTTCGCTTTCTTCAGAAAGCTAGTTAGTTGGATAGTCAGTAGAGTCTCTCATTTTTGTAATCTGCAAAATTGTTTCACTTCCTTTCAGAAGCTCATCTCAATGAACATGTTCAAATTTTATAGGAGCGAAAAGTGGAGGATTAGGGTGACCTACCATCTTGGTCTCCAGAATTTTTCCTAATCTTTTGAATTTGGATCACGTGCATATTCTTGATCTAGAAAAGATCTCATTTGCCTGTCTAGAAGCTACAAGACCAAGGTGACCTACCATCCTAGTCTCAATAATTCAACCCAAATTTTTAGCTATAGGTTTCATATTATTTTTCTTGCTTAGATCTCTATTTGTGGCTCTTTCTAACATCTGGAACATTCTATTATTTTTGTTTTACTCCATTTCTTTACACTAGGCAAGGATGTAGGCATAGGAATAGAATGGTTAACATGGCTAGTAGGACTTCAACCAAGGACTTCAACACAACTTTTGATTGATGAAAGGAGGTATATAATAATTTTTATTAATAGGAATTCCATAAAATATTAATTGTACACATGTTAGTCATGGGGGAAATCCTATTAATCAAAATTATTATATACCTTCTTTCGTGAGTCTTCCATTTGTTTCACATCCATATCCCATACCAACATACCATAATGTTCCCTCTCCTTATTCTCAACCTCCACTTAAAACAATGTTGCTCCTTTATATCAATCCAATATGTCCAATTCTAATTCATCCACTAAAGCAACTATTAATAACCTAGCTCAAACCATTCCATCCTTTCAACACCAATTGGCTTCTTTAACTCAATCCAAATTAAATGTTCCCACATTTGATGTAGTAGGCCTAATATCTGATGAGATTGTACATGTGGTTCCTCCTAAGCATGTGGAAATTCCCCAATTGGGGTTATATGATGGACAAGGTGACCCCTTGACTCATGTCAAGACATTTCAAACCTTATGTAGTGATTTCTCTCATGATCAAAGAATCATGACAAAATTATTCACTCGAACCTTTAGAGGTAAAGCCTTGCAATGTTATTGTTGTGCGTCTCCATATTCTATTACTTCTTTTCAACAATTGGCTAATGCTTTCATTGAACAATTTCAAGATAACATTGGTCCTAAGATTACTTTGACTAATTTGATTCATTGTAAGCAAGGAGTTAAAGAAAACGTAATTGATTTTATTGGTAGATATAAACATTTGCATTCACAAATCACTTATCTTGTGCCTGATCATGATGTTCAAATAATTTTTATCGCTCATTTACAAAAGTATATTAGAGATAAGCTTCTATTTTCTGATTTTATTTGTTTTATGCAATTGTGTGTAGTGATTCATATTATCAACTTCAAGTGAATCAATTTGAATCATCCTCTTCAATAGATTTTGTTGATAAGAATGAGAGTGCTCAACAATCGTTTATGATGTTCAAACACAACAAAATTTTCAACAAGATAAATGATAACATCAACACTCAAGTGAAATCCATGACACCAGGTGTGGCCCCTTTATCCAAATACTTTAGAAAATTAACTCCTTTTTTTGAGTCTTTGCATAGTATAATGTTGAGATTGATGAATGCTAATGTGTTGCAACTTCCTCCCATCAAACAAATTGAATACTCTACACAATTTATGTTAGGGTTCCCATAGATACTGAGAGGGGTGGGGGAATCAATATCTGACCGGTAATGAAATTTTCTTAAGAAAAAACATGCAAAACATAAAGTAACAGTATACCGGTATGCAAGAATTAATGTAATTAACAGAATCAAAAACATCCACATGAAAAGAACACCATAACACAAAATGTTTGACGAGGAAACCCGGTGTGGGAAAAACCTTGGTGGGATTTGTGACCCACAATATTCACTTACTGGCCAATAAGAGAATATTACTTACAATAGGGGCCTGCACATGCAGGAAGGCCAACTGCCTAGAGCACACTGCTCAGTAAGAAGTCACACTGACTTACAATGAGGATTAAGTTAATCCAATATTCTGTATTGCTTTACAATAGCATCTTCAATGCCAGATTCAGTACCGGTTCTTGCTCTATTGTTTACATATACCCTTGACCTATAATTCGCACATTAGGTCTGCCTAATAATTTTCTTTATACTCACTATTTCTATCTTACAAATGTCTACAATGATCTCTTTTATATACAAGAGTCATTTTACAATTTGCCAAGTCGGCTTACAATAATAAACAAAATATTACATATCAAAAATCTTGTCGGCCTCTGTGTCGGTATACATCTTTTCTTCTGTGCCGGTGCCGGTGCCGGTGTAGAGTGGTCTTGCTGATGCCAGTGCACTATCTTGCTTGAATAATGCTTTACCGGTAGAATGTCTTGTCGGTGCCAGAGGATTGCAAGGTTGCCATCAATGACAAAACCTTCAATCACACACAATGTCTCATTGGAGTGTCCATATGCCAATAATTTATAGCTTCCCATGGTTCTAAAGCTTTTTGCCAATATCATTATCATCTAGGTCATGACACTAATGAATGTTACCAGTTGAGGAATAAGATTCAAGGCTTTATTGATAACAATACTATATCCATGGCTAGTGTGAATGACAAAGGGAATAAGTTTGTATCTCTTCCTAACCAAAACCTCTAAATCTTTTCCATTTTGCTACCTTCTCATTCTACCAATGTTGTTGAGTCTAAGCCACTTGCCTCTTCTCCTAATGACCCTGGTGTAGAATCTGATAATTTTGTGAACCTAATTGACAAACCTAAATCTACAAAAGACCTAAGCATTACCTTCAATCCTAGTGAAACTATTGTTGCACTTGATGACCCATTATATATTATTTTCAAGATCAAAGGCAAACTCTCACAAGGGACGGTCATTGATTTTGATACATGGTGAATGTGATTACTAAAGGATATCTTTGTACTCAACAATCACATCAAGTAACATATGATAAATCTGATGCTATGGTTAAGGTGTGATGGTTTTATTGCCCTACTATTGGTATTATTACTCTTCCTGTTAAGGTTGGTACTATTGATCCCCAATTGGGTTCGAAGACCTGAAGTGGGGCAGTCAGGAAGTTTGATAGGGGTGGTACCAATTGCATCCTATGAAACAACCTTCAATATTTTAGAAGTTGACTCTTCGTTGTTTAGGAAGGGGGGTTGGAAAGGGGAAATAAGGTATCCTAAGCCTAACCTAATTGGAAAATATAAAGGAAACTCATAAAATAAGGGAAATCTTTGGGAACATCTGTAGACAATGGGTACTAAGATTGACTATTAAGCAGAAAAAAGACACAGTACATCATTATTCCTTAATATCAAAAAGTTCAAGGCATTCAAAGTAACTTTGACATAAGATGCAGCATTCTAATCTAGTTAAGGGAGGGTGCTTGTAAAGGTGGAGCTTCAACAATTAATCTTAGAATTCCTGATAAGACCCTTTTTGATTTCACAAAGGTGGTATAATCTAAAATTCATTTTATGAACATGAAGGAGTGATCTATGCACATGATTCACAGTTTCATAAAGAAGAGAATGAAAAAAAATGCAAATAGAATTCGGCAAGTAAAACTTATAATACCCTAAAAATGGTCATCTAAACCATGAGCCCCTAATCTCGACAACGTCACCAAGGTCCTAACCAAAGGCAATTAAATAAATCTTAAGCACACAATTAATTTCTAAAATCATCAATGTCACATGGCAAAATTAATTAAATATTTATTTAATTAATTAAATCATTCCAAGTAAATCATTTTAAATAATTATCCTATTTATTTTATTGAATATCCTAGCATATTTAATTAAATAAATCAATTTGCCATTAAATCATCAAAAAGAGGAATTAATCTGAAAAATAAATAAAAATTGCCATAAATCTTCAAAAAAGGAAACAAATCAAAAAAGGAATTAATTGACAAAAAAAGAATTAAAAATTAAGAAAAGAAATCAATTGGAGATAATCTTGAAAAACAAATTAAAAATTGATAAATAATCTCAAAGAAAGCAATTAAAACAATTAAATATTAAAATTGAATGAAATAGAGAATAAATCAGTTTTTTTCTTGATTTTATCTTAATTTTAGTTCAATTTCCTTTAAAACTGAGAAAAGCATCCAATCACATCAATTCATCTAGATTGTGCTTCCTCTTGTAAAATCTTGACCGCTCATCATCATTTGATCTCAACCGTTGGTTTCTTTATGAATTTTCCATAAATTCAAGCTCTCATCTCTCATTCAAAGATCCTGGCGAATATATTGTTATTATATTGTTTTTGCTCTAGGTTCATTGAGAATTTGCATTGAGATATTGCATATTAGTTATTTCATATTGCTTAAATCATTTAGCTTAAATATTCATATAGCTTACTATTCATCCATCTAGCATAATCTTGCATCTATTTAGCTTCATCTCATGCTCATATAGATTAAATCCTTCGTCTTGGTGTAGTCTAGTCACTGGTATTGCTTATACAAAATCTGAGAGAAATCTTATACTCGCATCTTTAAGAAGGCAATTAATCGATTTGTTATGGTTTTATTATTCATGCTTATATGTGTTTAACCATACATCTAATGACTTAATTGAAGTGTTGTGTCTTGCAGCTTACATACTTAGTCCACTTTTCACACACACAAAACTTAGCACAAAACATTACTAATAACATCAAGAAAGTCAACATGGCACAATTTTCTATCCAGAATAATATTAAGGCTCAATTGTCGATTTTGAGACTTTACAAAACCAAGTCAGATTACCTGATTTGGTTATTAGTTTTACAAGATGTTTCAAAAAAATCTTAGCAATTATAGATATTCAATTATCTTTCCAAACCTAATACATTTGATTTTTGAGAACTTGGAAGAAAAGGGATCTTATTAGATCATATTCTTTTTCAAAAATAAATCTCTCTCTAAATCATCCTCTATCTCTGGTTTTTATAGCCTTTTCACTGTAGGGAGGATATAATCTTCATTTCACTACCATTTAGAAAGATCTGATTTGGAATGATAGTGCCTGACCACTTGTGTCCTGGAAAGCTTATGAATTACTGATCTTCTCAAAATCCTCAACATGTTGGACATGTGGTTTGTGTCGTGTTTTTGTATCGGTTCGTGGTAGCCTCGGACTCTGCATAACTCTCCTTCGGAGACCCAAAGATATCCACTAAGAAATGTCGAAGTCAGAAATTGAACACCCACCATACATGGCACACAATTGGAGAGTTAGGGAGCCCCTCATATTGTATGACCTTCTTTCTTTGTTGTGTCAATATGTTGTGGGCCATCAAAGAAAATTTGGGGAAGTAAGGTTTTTACTTGTAGAGATGCACAAAATCACGCGTCTCGTGAGGCTCATTGTACAATTAGTTAAAGAGTTATCCATCCGAATGAAAAAGGTTGGAAGGCTGACCAATGTAAAAGGATTTATAGTTTTGGCAACTCATAGAGGACCTAATCCAAATATCTCTAGTTTCGTAGACCAGTGTGTCGTATACTCCCAATTGGATCGACGAATCTTGCTATGAAGAGTCCAAAATGTGTAGCTCCGAAGTTCTCTGAAACATGAAGTTCCTGCCATAAGAGATAGTTGTAAAAATATTTTTCATGAAAATTTTCTATTTTTGCAAAAATGTAAACTTACTATACCACAGCCTGCATAAGGTCGAATGTTAGTTGGAAACATTTATTTAAGCATATATCAAAAAAGGTAGGTGAAGGAAAAGATAGGGGCACTCAGGCCAAGATTTTGGTGTAGAAAGGAGAGAAATATATGCCATAAGACAAAAGAAAATATCGTTAGAAATAATATCTTCTTTTACAATATAAAATTAGGATTTATTTTTGGGCCCTTAACTCGTTGTAATAAACACCCAAAATTCCAAAAAGTCGTAAGTTATGGTGAGCTTTCCCATTACTTGTGCATGTGCATTGTGGTTAATTATTTCTCCTTAGGTGAAGATAGGTAGAACAATAAATATTGAAATTATAATCTATGTGATTGGACCCATCCCCCTAAAGCCAACTAGATAGAGCATTGTTGTCAATCAAACATCTATAGCCCCAACAAGGATATCGCTCTGACCCCCCTCAAACATTGCTCTACTGTCAAACAGGCGTCTATAACCCCAATACAGTTGTCCACATCACATATTTACCTTTGGATAATTCTAAATTCCTTTCTTTTCTTTCTTCATTTTCTTTTTGTATTATAAAGAGGTAGGGTATCAGAGTGGTAGTAGGAGTGGCCTTTAGATTTTTCACTTATCCAAAGAAGTATTAAATTGCCACGTCATCATCTATGGAGGTATTAAATGTAAGTTTATCATGTGAGCTTTACGAGATCGCCACCTGTCCACGATGAGACATTCTGAAAGATTACATATCATATAATCATGAGTTAAGAATGACAACAAGATCATCATAGATTTTATATTGCAAAAGATAATATTAGAACATTAATACTTACTCTACCTGAGGTGTACGATCCACCTCATCCCTTGCTACCGCACAATGAAATGTTAACTCTGAGTGCCCACTATCATTGGGAATATTGCTAGACAGCATTTGATTCTTGAGAAAATCAAATTAAATGAATGGCCCTAATAAAACCTACTCGTGTAAGAAGTGTGGTTGTCTATAAAATGGGGCCCCTGTAAATTATAATTATCATTCAAAATTAGCAAAATAGAGTGATTAATAGAATTCCCTTAGAGATGGATACTCCTATGAGGTTGATAAGTTAAAAAAACAAAGAATCTTTCTGGGGCAGATAAGCAATGCTCACCTTGAGTATTTGCTTGGGACCAACAATGACCTCATCTTAGTGGCTGGAAAATGGATACTGGGAGCTAACTTCCTAGTTAGTGAGGATAGATATCGAGTGAACTCAGACATCTCATCCCACTTTGTAGGTTCTTTGCTAGACCTAGGAGAGCCAAAGGATGACATGGGGTTTGTTTGGGAAAGAGTATATTGGCGGTCTAGAATAAATTTTGGAGGTGGCGCAATATGGAATTGGGTTGCCTAACACCATTGACTTGAAAGCACGCCTAGAGCCCTGACATCATGGTGTCTTGGCACTAACTTGTCACCAATTTACACACCATGAGCATAGGGGAGCACCGAGACCATTCTGGTACGGCCTGTGGGTTCCTTCACAAGATTACAAGAATAGACCTTGCCTTCGATGTATGTTGGATTGAAGAGTTCCAAGTCATGGTGGATGGGATAGATGAGAGTGTGAGGAAGGAGGAGGCCCTAGTGGCAGAGGACGAGGAGGATGACAACCAGAATTCATCCAACTCAAATGAAAATTAGCTCTCTAGTGTTGTGTTGGTGCTAGTGTTGCTGCTCAAAAGATGAATCAACAATCTTTTTGTTTTTTGTTGTTTTGAAGATGGTGAATGTGAATTGTAAATATAACTTGACATATATATAATATAATCTAAGTATTTTATAGAATCATCTTGTGTATATGTTATTTTCTTCTCGTGTATATGAAAATTTAGTAAAATTTCTTTTTTCTTTTTATGCACTATTGAAGGTTGTGATTGGCTTGAAGGGAAGCACATGGATTGAGGATCACCATTTCCTCAAGCAATCCTAACCCTTCCTCAATCAATTGAATCTCAACACTTCATTTGACCATTTTCTTTATAAATAGGGCTCATTCCTTCATTGTTGAGGATACACACACACATAGGAGTTATCCTTGCATTATCATTGTTACTTAGAATTTGGATGTTTTTTAGGAAGCCGTTGTATTAGGTTCCAGCTCTTCCACTTGTTGGAATTGCTATTTAACCTCTAATACTTCATTTGCATCCCCATTATACTCTCCACAATCATCAACCACTTACCTTCATTTTTCATCTTAGTGTGAGTGCTTAAGCTGAGGGAATACTTCATGTACCCACGAGATCTTGAAGAGGAGAAGGACAAGGAAGAGCCAACATCATCAAGCATAGGGAGAAGTATTAGAGTTATCTAGTTCTTTATCTTTCTATTTGCTTTGTTACTAATCTTTCTTGATATGCTTTGAATGGATTTATCTTCATGTTATGTTTGTGGTTGAAAGTTTACTAACATGATTTTCATTGTGATTATCACTAAACCCCTTTTTCATTGCATCATTTGGTAAACCCGACATGAATGGTAGTAGTCAGATGAATGTTTAATATTATGACTTTTTTTTTATAAAGAGTCGTAACTTTTCTTTATGCCAGAGAACTCATGATTAATGATCATTTGTATGTTTAGTAATGGTTGCTAATGTTCTCCATGTTAAATTTGCTTGATTTTCTTAATCGAGTTGTTGCTATGTTATTGATTGCACTCTTTGTATGGAACGTTATAAAGCCATTTCAATGAATCCATTTTGTGCATACGCTACAATTATGGCGTACCATGAGCTCGCATTACTTTGAGGCAGCCTGTAACATAGTTCATATACCTTGCCTGTGATTCTGCATAAGGCGAAAGAACATACTACTCGCCATTGATTCTGTATTATGTGTTTGGGCTAGTCAAGCTGTTAACCAACACACTTCTTAAAGGCACTTCGAAGAACCTTTATCCTTCGGTAGTTACTATTTTGACACAGGCAGTTACTATTTATGCATGTTTGTGAACTCTGCAGTTTACTGCGTTCCTTGAAATGACATCTTTGTGAGGCATTCTGTCATGCCATATAATCTGTCTTTGCACCTCTGATGCAGGTACTTGAAAGTTTCTAACAGTCTTTTTCAGGTAGCGCTTTCTGCTGCATATCGTGCCTATTGTGCCAATCACAACATTCTCTGAGAAAACATCTCTTTGAGGCAGTGTCAAACAGTCGATGTGCCATGATTGCACTTGCTTGAAAGTTTCTAACGCCCATATTCCATTTGTAAGAGCACCACATCATGGCAGGTGGGACGAAAAGATGGAACATTGTTTAATTGCATCGGCTTGATAGTTTCTAAAGCTTTTTCAACAAATACATTTATGTGGTTTCCCTGCAAAAATTGGGTAGCACAAGGTTCATTAATACATGTTGCATCCTTGTTCCATCACATAAAGCCCCTTTAGCATACCTTCCTTCGATCACATCACTGCTCACACCTTGTGCAGGCTGTGGAATTTGTATTTACACCTGCCATTTGGATTAAGTTGAAAGTTTTTAAATCCTTATTCAAGATATCTATTTTCTGATTGTTGATTGCATGTTCTTTATATTTTACGTGCAGGCTTTTACAGCATTTCAACTATAATAATATATCGGCCAAAAATCTGTCAAACACGTATGCAATACCCTATTCCATAGCTCCCTGCATCAACGCACAGGCAGGGGAGGATGTTGGACAGCGTTTGTGAATGCATTGAATTTACTTGAACTTTTCTAAAGTTGTATCAACAAAACAATTTCATGCAGATCCTGTCATCAATGCTTTTCATGAGATCAATGTTTCTTTAAGACTTTTTTGGAAAGTTTTTTTTAATAAAAAAAGAGCCTTTTTCAGAACCCACGCGGGGGCTAAGGAAGTAGGCTTTTTTCCTTTTAAATTAGTTTTCTTTTAGACTGGCTTTTTTTTTAACTTAGTTGTTTAAATTAGTTTCTTTTTTAGAATAACTTTTTAAATTAGTTTTTAGAAATTATTTTTTTAAAATAGCTTTTTTTTTAATTTATTAACTTTGTTTTTAGATTAGCTTTTTAAAGCAGTTTTTTTAATTAGCCTTTTAAAATAGACTTTTTTTAGTTTCTTAAATTAGATTTTTTTAAGTTTCTTAAATTAGATTTTTTTTAAAGTAGTTTTTAAATTTGTATTTTTTTACTTTAGTTTTAATTTAGATTCTAATGTAGATTTAATTTAATTTTAGTCTTGTTAATTTAGTTTTAAATTAGTTTTAATTTTGTTAGTTTAAGTGTGGTTTTTTTATTAGTGTTTTTGTTACTTTGTTATGTGAAAAAATTGTTGATTTTGGAGATTAATTTTGGGCTTGCATCTTGTGCAGGACCTCTTTCTAATGAATAGTTTTGTTTTTTTTGCAAGTGTTGAAGACTTCAAATTTGCAATATTCTTTTTAATCATGTTTTAATGGCGAAAATTGATCAATCCTAGGATAGGAAAACTTTGTTTTGCACAAGCACATGGTTTAAAACAAACAAACATTTTGTGATATCGGTTAAAAATGAACATCCACATTGTCTTATTTGATGCAACAATTTGGTTTAAAATGAACAATCACTTTGCGGTCTTTGTTTAAAAAGAACAATCAACTTGTCATTTTGGGATTGAGCTCACACTTTTTATCTTGCAAGTGGTAAAAAGAACATTACACTTTTCGTTCTTCATTTCAAGAAAATGACATTATCAATTTTATGCTTTCTTACAAATAGTAAAAAGAACAACTCATTTAGCGATGTTGGCATAAAAAGAATCCTCATGTGTAATTGACAACTACAAACTCACATTTTGCAATATGGTTTTAAAATGAACTGACGTTTTGCGATGAAGGATTAAGTGAACACTTGGTTATCGTTCTTGTAAGTGATAGGTATATATTCTCCCCTTAATTGGGTGATCAAAAAGCAAAAATCACTCTTATTTTTCTTTTTTTGCAATTAAGATAACTCTTTTAGTAGGCATGCCCTCCAGAGAAGCCCATATGGTTGGTGAGAGGGGAACGACCTAAGTGGGGAACGACTAATGCCAAGTATTCCAATCCACTATAATCAAATGTGGATTGTGATGAAAATTACATCCAATAGTTTTGCTCATTGATTAGCCTTTCCCCAGTATTCTTGAGATACGTAAAGTCTTTGTTCTAAAAGTTGGGAAGCCTCTTGAGGAAATTTATCGGTGAAGACTAAACAAAAGTCTTACTAAAAAACTTTAAGAGTAGAAGCCAAACTAAGTTAGTTATCCAAACATTTGTAATATCATAGTGCAAGGGTGGGAAATAATCCGCCCCTAAAACACTCACCATACATCTCCCTGTAAAGCGGAAAATAATCGAACCCTAGTTGCTCTCCCCTCTTCTAACTCCAAAGACAGAGAAGGGAGGTTACTAGGGTTGACGGTTTTCACTTAGGGGAGACTTTACATTCAAAAGAGGGGTTGAAACCCACAAGATCCAATCCCACACAATGCAAGATTGGATTCTAAATGAGTTTCAAGGGTTAAGACAGCAAGGCTACCCTCTTTTGTAAAGAATGTGCATAGAATGATCAAGCTAGGAATGCATAGAAAGTGAGAAAGATTCGCTTATAAACTGAGATAGGGATATAGGATGAAGCTGCGGACCTGGAATTAGCAGTAAAATGTTGATACGGCGCTGTCTTGCAAATTTGAACAAAAGTTGACGGGATGATGGCGCTCGGCGTGCATATGGTCCTCCGAAAAATCCGCGAAACGAAGGGGGATCTGTTCGTCTCTGCACAAGGATTCCAGATCTTCAATTTCAGCCGCGTACCTGCAACCTACACACAGAAAAGCGAAGACGATTGGGGGGTTAGGGATTAGGGGTTTGCCCTTAGGTCAAACCCCGGTTTTGGAATTAACCAAGAAATGAGAAATGCTGTAAACGTCAATGATTGTAATGTAAAACAAGTACTAATACCTTGTTGTAAGGATGTTTGTATCCTTATGTGCGAAGGTATAGATGTTGTTGTATGTTGTATGTTGTATGTTGTATGTTGTATGTTGTAGTATGTGATCTCCTCTTCAATGGTTGAATCCTTGTCTTGAATGCAACACTTAGCCTTGAATGGAGACTTAGAATGATCAATTGCTTGAAGGAATGTTTGAATGCTTGAATGCTTGAATGTTTGAATATCGTTTCCACGCTTGTACACATATGTCCTTTTTTCATCTACCCAAATGGGAGAGGAAAATGTAGTTTATATACTTGTCAATTAGGGCTGATAGACTGATTTTCCCGACCTTAGGCCGACCAGGAAATGTTATTTTCCAATTTGCAAACAAAAAGACCCGAAGTCCCATAGGAGACCGGGCCCAAAATAGGGCCAGGGACCAGGGCACTGGGTGCCATGGTCCTGGGGGACCAGGGCGCTGGGCGCTTTGGTCCCACCTCCCGGGACAGTAGGGTGCAAGGAGGGATCAGGCCAGGGTGCTGGAAAAATGCAGTTTTTAGTGTCATGGACAAGTTTCGGGGTCTCCATTCAGGTTCCGTGTTGCGTTGCCATCGTGAAGACCGAAATGCAGTCGAAATTGCAAGCGTCACAATTTTAGGATGCTACACTCCCAAGAAAATGATCCAATTAAGAAGAAATTCTCTTTGGTTCAACTTCTAGTAAAAGGCAAAAAAGTGGGCGCACCCTAAGTTGTGATAGGGTTGTTTGAGCTGAAGGAGTATCACGATGTGGGTTGTGATATTAGGAATGACCTTTTTGACCTTAGAAGAGTCTGACTGATTTGTATTTTGCTTGTTCAAAAACCTATGAAAAACAAAAGAGGATTTGAAAATATCCTAAACATACACATTTCATCGAAGTCAAATCAAAGTTATCAAAGAAAATAAGTGTTTATGTGCTTGTGTGCTTGACGTGTCTTCTTGTCAAAGGGAACAAATATTTGAAACAAAGTTACACCCTAACAACAATCTAAACAAACAAATCACCACAATATTTACAAATGCATCATATCATCAAGCATATTAATAAATTCATATATCGTCGTCTTGAGAAGAAGAAACCGAGTCAAAAATAGATCTTAAAGAAGAACAAATTTCTTGATGCAGGAGCATCACCAATTCTTGGCAATGTTGCATCAACCAAAAACATTTTCTTTTGTTTTACAGTTTCAATATTTATTTCTGCATTTTCTTGCATTTTCTCACTAGATCTTGTGGAGCTGGATTTTGCTTGTGAACATGATCATGTTCCCTAGTCTTAAACCATGGAGCATTTGGGTCATTTACTAGCAAGTTATCGCTTCCAGATTCTGAGATAATTTTCTGGCACCAGAATCGCTTGGACCTATTTTCTATTGGCAAATCTTGCGGATCCTTTCTATAGCTTGTGGAGCTCAGTTTGTTGATTCCTATGTTCCTTAGCATGTGGCCAACCCTCCCTTTGATCTGCACTTCTTCCTTTGAATTTTTTGGAGGATTTTCATTGGCGGAGGTAGACCTGGTGGTTTTGCATGTTTGATCATGTTCTTCATTGTTTGATTCTTTTTGGGCTGACCGGATCCCTCTAGACCGTATAAATCAATGTAATTAAGCATCATAAATCATCAAAGAGAATGTAGAAGATATATCTTAGGATTTAGAGGTCTAGAGTTGACCGATAATGTAATTGAGCACATATGTAGCAAGCTAGTGAGCCGAATCTTGTAACCCAAATGTTATTGGTTGTCTGTAATCATTTTTCATGATCTAATTCATTAAGTTCTACATTACCTCCATCATATCCTCTTATTTCCATTGTGTTGATCCGAGTTGATCTCTTTGAGGTCCCTCTTAATCAGCAACTACACCATTTCTCGACATAAACCACAAACTCTTATTCAAACATCGAACCTTCCTTCACCATTTTCACGATTATCTACATGGTCATGGACATGAGTTTGATGAGGACTCTTTAAAAACACATTTCTTTCAACAAAGATCCGCCTTGTCCCAATCTCTCAATAGAAGTGGTAAAATCTCATTGCCATATCTACCTTAACCAAAAATCACCTATTGAGTCATTTTCTATCTAGGGTAGTCTTTCATCAACTCATGTTCTTAATCTCATCCACTATCTTATTTTTCCACAACTCACAATAATTTAGAAGAAATTCGAAGGTTTCACATTTCATATTCTCCATTTTTCAATCAAAATACATCTTCCATATTTTCCACCAAGAATCAAGGTTTTACACCCTTTCCAAAACATCTAAAATCCATTCAACTCTAAAACAAAGAGGTTTTGTTCTTAGTTCTTTTGGATATTGCTAATCATACCAACAAAATTACTCTCTAGTGTGTCTCTACATCTAGGATCAATCATCCTAAGGGGCATTACTAATCATCTAGATAGGTTAAAACTAGTTCATGGGTGCATCTTCTCATAGATAGGTATCTTGTGCTTGTAACAACACAAACCTTGCTACACCTCAACTCATAATTATTGAAAACCAAGAAATCAATATTAAAAAGGACTTTGTTAAGATCCAACCCTTAGTAAAATGATCACTCATCCATAAACACCTCAAACTCATCATCACCATCATAAAATCTTGGAATCATAAGAAGGAGATCAACCACTCACTTCTCACCCAACAAACTTCAAGCATGGCTAGGACCAGGTCTCAAAGTTGGAGAAACCCGCAAAATTAAATATGGGAAGACGAAGAGGACATCAACCCCTTTGGATCTCTTACACAAGAATAAATAGAGGAAGCAATTAGTAATCCCAGGTTCAATAGGCTCTTAGAAGAGATTCTTAAGGGGAATGCTAACACTCATTTCCTAAGACTTTCTCAAGAGGGTGCAAAAATCCTCGAAGACTTTGATATATCACAACTTAGGGATGCACCAAAACAAGCCCAACACATTCATCAACAAGAACTAAATCAAGATGATAGGAGAGCAAGGAATATTCCCAATTATGACAACAACAACAACTATCAACATGGGAACCTCCCACCTCCTCCCACATAAATGGATATGTTGAGACAATAAATACAAGACCTTGCCCAACAATTAAATTCGGGAAGGCACAAAAGCGATATGCTCTCGAACATATTTGTCCTTATCCATTTGATAGGAACATGGTCATGCCCCTTTCCCATGAAATTCCAAAACTCCAAAATTTGACAAGTACAAAGGAAAGGGAGATCCAAGAGACCATGTGAGAGAATTTTACTCTGCATGCTTAGAAGTGACATACGACGATAATGGCGAAAAAATGGTGAATGATAGATCAAGAGAAAAACTACCCTTTCCCTCAAATAGATGAGAGAGTCTCACTATTGATTACCCTTCAAATACTTTACACCATGTTACATTTGGAAGAGGAGAGGATAATTCACTAGATTCAATCACTCCACACGAAGATGGTAGATTGAATTCCAAATGAAGTGGGAATGATAAGTTGATCCCCTCTTCCTTGTTTGAAATGGAAAGGAATTGGTTGAATTATGTAATGCAAAAGTGACAAATAACTAATTATAGCATGAGATTGGAATATGGGATGAATTTGTGCACTTGGATCTGGCAATAATATGTCGAGACAAAGTCGCCCTACGAATTTGAGGAAAAGTTGCCTGGACCGTGGCAGGAATGTACACGGTTATGATTTTTCCATTATGAGGAAATTTCAAACACTTCTGGATTGGAGAAGAAATAGCCTTCATGGAAGATAGCCAAGGATAGCCAACTTCACACGAAATTGCTCAGAAGAGGGTATGATAACAAAGTCAATATCCATGGATTTAGTATGAACTTCAATAGGAAGAGTGATAGAGCCAATGGTAGGACAAGAGAAGCCATCAAATAATTTCACAACCACATTAGAAGCCTTGTATATTGGTTTATGTAATTGTAGAGTGAAAAGATACTCTTTAATTATGACATTAACCATGCAACAGGGATCAATCAAGGCACCACGGCAAGGGATATCCTTAACCTTTACAGCTATGTATAAAGGACCATCAGGTGCTCTAATGGTCTCGCTAGGGTGAAATGTAATACAAGGATTCTTAGGAAAATCTTGTGTTTCTACCATATTAACCAAGTTTGGAGCCATAGAGGCGAATTCTTCATAAGAGAGAGAGAATTAGGCACAATCTCAATAACGTTAGAGGTATGAAATGGCAAGGGATCAATGAAAATCTTGAGATTTTGATTAGGAGGAGCTACTAATATATTCCCTTTATCATTCACACCTGCCATAGATATAGTATTATTATCAATCAAGTCTTGAATCTTATTCTTCAATGCAAAAAATTTCTCAGTATCATGACCAGGTTGATGATGAAATTGGCAAAAAGATTTTTTATCAAAATAAGGGGATGCAAATTTAGAATGATCAATTTGTTTTATAGGAGGAAGTTTGATAACATTTATGTGCAACAACTGAGACATAATACTATGTAAAGATTCATTTAAAGGAGTGAATTGTCTTTCTCTTTGAAGATTTTTTAAAATAGAAGGCACACCTGTTGTAGCATTCACATTGTTGTTGTTGATTGGATCATTGAACTTGATGAAGTTTTTTATTGGTTTGAACTTCGCAAATGGTTGTTGAACACTCTCCCCCTTATCACTCAAAGCCATAGGAGTGGATTTCTCCATTTGACACGCAACCAGTTGATAATTGTGGAGTGTTGTGCACAATTGCGGAAAGGAAGTAAACTCAGACAAAAGAAGCTTTTCCTTGATATCTTTTTGTAAATTAGAAATGAAGATTCTTTGAATATCATTATTAGGTACATGAAAAGAAATTTGAGCACACAAATGCTTATATCTAGCAATGAAATCAGTCACTTTTTCTTTAACACCTTGTTTACAATGCATTAAATCGGTCAATGTGATTTTAGGGCCAATGTTGTTTTGAAATTATTGGATGAAATCATTTGCCAATTGTTGAAAGGAAGTGATAGAATAAGAAGGCAAAGAGCAATACCATTGTAAAACCTTATCTCTTATTTCTCTTGTAAACAATTTTGCAAGCAATCTTTGATCATAAGCAAAATCAATGCACAAGGTTTGAAATGTTTTGACGTACATGCGTAAGAGGATCACCTTTTCCATTATAGAGTTCCAATTGAGGGATCTCCACATGTTTAGGTGGCATAACTTTAACAATATCAAGATAAAGTGGGCTCGCAACATCAAAGGTGGGCACACCAAACTCTGATTGACTCATAGAAGCAATTTGTTGTTATAAAGAAGGCAATGTTTGAGCAAGATTGTTAATTGTCACTTCAGTAGAAGAATTGATGTTAGACATAGGCAATTGGGAAGGTGGTGTGATGTTATTGAAAGAAGGCGTGGACTGAGAATAAGGTGGTTGGATATTATGGTAAGTAGGCATTGTTGGTGTAAATAATTATTCATCATGGATATTATTACACTATACTTAAGTTTACTTAGGAAATGCATTTCATAGTAGTTTGGGTATGAGACACTTGGGTGTTTGTGCCACATTGGGATAGTGTGTGTAGGAGAATTTCCACCTTTTGTGGACTTATCTTGTTGTTACATTCTACATTCAGTGGGTGATCCACCTCATGTGGAATGTTTTATTGTTTCTCCTACCTACCCACACCTATATCCTACCTACCCTTGTTTCTTATTGAGCCACATGTCATGCTTGTGTGCTCACATATCCATATAGCCTTGCCTATATAAGCAGGCTCATATTCTTTGTAACAACAACTATTGATTATTTTCTATTGATGAGAATACAGTTTATTCTTGTCCTATATTGTGTCTCTATTTTGTACATTTCATTGAGCTCTTGATCTTGGCAAAAACTCACATGGTATCAAAGTCATTAGAGTGTCATTGATTCATCCTTGAAGAGGCATTATTGCGATGTCAAGAGGCAGATCTGAGGAGAAACATCTTTTGGAGGCATCCTAGACCAGATCTAACCTTGTCATTGCATCTAGGTGGTCGTTTCCATGAATTTTGGTTATAAAGTCAACCTATTTTGGTGAGAAATTTTTTTTGCCAATTTTGTTATATTTGTACGAATTTCAAAACAAAAATATTTATATTACTGCAAAAAAAAATTCTTTAAAAAAAAATTCTGCAGAAAAAAAAAAAAAATCATTTTCGTCAAAAATTTTGATAAAAAAAAATTTCAAAATAAAGATCATTTTGGGGGTCCGAAGACCCCCCCCAACCCGCAGGTCTACAGGGCTCCACCACTGGCAGCTTCACCGCCCACCGCCAGCACCTCCGCACTCCGCAGCCACCAACAACCTCTGCCAGCAGCTCCCCCGGCAGCTTCGTCCACCGACAACGTCATCACGCAGCCGCGTCACCCCCGCCGGCCCCTCTGGCACCGCCGAACCCGCCAGTTGCCGCCTCTAAGCACCACTGGTGACTCCCGCCGCTAGATTCCAGTGACCACCACCTTCCTTTCGGAGGCTACCCACGAGAACATTGGTGACTGCTAGCAGGGCCCGCCTGAGCGCCACGTCAGCAAACTGAGCCCAATCACCTGCCACATCAACAGCCTAGTTGGCTGCCAAATCACTTACACAGTCAACACCATGTTAGCACCTAGTCAACCATGAATTTTTGGTGATGGCCATACGGCCACCAAATTTAACCCCACAATTTTCTGACGTCATCATTTTTCAAAAAATTTGCAAGCCCCTCTCATTGAGCTTTTTGATTTTGCAGTTCAACTTCAAATCGCCATATCTTGCTCAATTTTGCTCCTTTTTTGGTGAATTTTTTTTTGAAATGGGATAGAATTTTGTGTACTTTCATCTGGTGGAATTATTTTTTGATTTTTATGGACATATTTTTCATATTTTTCAGTTTTTGGTGACTGTACCTATCCAATCCTCGTTTCTACAACTTCTGGGACTCCGTTTGGGCTCATACGAACTCCTTTTCAAGTGCCATTTTTTTTGAAAGTGCATTATTTTTTGTCTATTCTCAGAATATGCTATCATTTTGCAAAAATTGTGGGTATAAATTGTACTTTCATCATATAGTCTTATTTGGCCAATTTGGCATTTGTATTGCATAGATCTATCTTTCTAATCTTTTGCTTTGTAGTTTTCAGCCTATTGGGGCAGTTGTAAAACAAAATCAGAAGTCCACCTTGCCATTTTTTGCAAGTGGCCTATTGTACACGCACTACATATAAAGTGCCAAAATCATCATTTTTGGGGGGGTACTTTGATTGAATGAATTTGGGGGGTATCTCTTGTGATTTTTGTGCTCTTTTAGTCCTTCTTTTTTGCTACTATGGGTTCTTCTAATTTTCCTCTCTTAACCCCTCATAATTATGCTACTTGGAAAATTGATGCATGGAGTAAACTTATGGAAAAAGGATTAACTCATTACATTGATGGAACTATTGTTGCTCCCATTGATCCTAAGGTTGATCTAGTTGGTCACTTGGATTGGCTCACTAAAAATATCATGGCAATTGGTACCTTAAGAAAGTATGTATCAAAGGATCTCATTTTTCATATTGAGAAATGTACTCTAATCAAAGATGCTTGGCAAAAGTTTCAAGACTTGTATGGTCAAGTTGATGAGATTAGGGCATATCAGATTGATAGTGATCTCACCATTTTGGATCCCAAGAACTTTGATACTATACAAGATTATGTCACTAAGGCAAATGAGTTGAGGGCACAACTCAAAGATTGTGGCATTGATAAGAAGGATACTCAATTGATCTTCAACTTGATGGGCAAGCTTCCACAAGAATATGCAGCATTTGTTTTTTGTTTCCAAACCCATAGGATGACAATGGGTTCAAGCTACACAATGCCTACATTTGATGCTTTCACTGAAATGTTGATGATGGAACAAACTAAGTTGATAAGCATGGGCATTCTTAAGGCTTCTAAGTCTCAAGTATTAGTGGCAAATCAAGGGAACAAAGGAAATCAAGGAAAGGAAAACTCAAACAAGAAGAAATGGCAATCAAAGCCTAAGGACAAAGTACCATCTTCTCCACAACAAGGAGATTCATCCTCTTCCAAGAGGGATAACCCACCAAAGAGGGAGAGACCTACTTGTGCCTATTGTAAAAAGCTTGGTCATGAGGAGCGTCGTTGCCATTCTAAGAAGATTGATGAGCTCACACATATCCTCAAAAAGCATAGCATTGATTTGCCTAATGTCTACAAGGAAGATGATTCATCAACTTCCACTTCCACACATTCAAAAGGAAAAGGGCAAGCATTCATGGCTTCTACAAGTGGGAAGACTCACTCTTTTGGGACAAGAAAAGGAAAATCTCTTTGTGCTACTACCAGTCATGATTCAAAGAGATGGCTTCTCGATTCAGGGGCTTCTCATCATATGGCATCTTCACAGTCTATGTTCTCTACATTTGAGCCTTGCACCATGCCGCAGATTTTGATGGGCAATCATACATACATGGATGTGATTCGGAAAGGATCTATTCCCATTGGGGATAACTCCTTCAATGATGTGTTGTGTGTACCGCACACCTTGTAGCTGGTCACAACATTAGGTTATGCAGTAGATTTAGTGGATGCCAGCAAAAAGATAACCATTAAGGCATATGATGATGTTGAGAGTTCTTCCAAAGGAGTTGTTGTATTACCTATGAGGGTTGGGCCGATGGTGAAACATATAGTTTGCTAGGTTTTAGAACTTCCTCTACCATATAATCTCTTGTTAGGAAGACCTTGGATACATGCCATGCAAGCAGTCTCATCTACCTACCACCAATGTATCAAATTTCCACATAATGGGGTAGAGATTACAATCCTTAGTGATGCAAATCCCTTTACATATTGCAATAATATTAACCATCAACTAGAGATCATTGTACCTAACAACAGGGAAGCTATTCCTTCCTCGTCATATGTAAATCCATCTTCTCTTCCCAGCTCACTAAGCCCTACACCAAAGCAAGAGAAATTGAAAATGAAAATGGCTGAGGAAGGTCCTGGGGAATATAATCTTAGCCAACTCTTTTGTGTTGGGCAATTACTCACATCCCCTAGAACTCATGGCAAACCCCAAGGTTTACTTCAACCACCACTGGCCAAAAGCACTGGCACATTGGCACAATTTACTCCTGGAAAAAGTCAGGAGGAAGAAACCATGGATGAAGACATAGGAGAATGGATCTACAAAGACCCCATCGACAAAGAAATCCCAAAAGCTACGCTCCCCACAGACAAATATGGCAAAGGCCTTACTATCATGAAAAGAATGGGCTATGATGGCCATAGTGCTTTGGGACCTTGCAAGCAAGGATGACATGAACCCTTACAACCAAAGTTAAAACCCAGAGACAAAACTGGAGTTGGTTTTCAAAAGGAATCTCTTCCTAAGCTTAGATTCAAAGGGAAACCTAACAAACCCCTATATCAACCAATTACTCTAAGGAGGCCATCCTTGATTGTATCTGTGGCACCAAAAACACCAACTACACCAACAAAACTAATAATACCATCAGTAGCACCAACTTCACCAACAAAACTGATAATCCCATCAGTAGCACCAACTCCACCAACAAAACTGATAATCCCATCAGTAGCACCACCTACGCCAATAAAAACACCTATAGCACCCACAATCCCATCAGCAACACCAATAATCCTACCTACAGCACCAATAATTTTACCTACAAAACTGATAACACCATCAGCAGCATACTGCACCAATAATCCCATCAGTAGCATCAACAGAACCGATAACACCATCAGTAGTACCAGCAATACCACCTCCAGAAGTGCATAAACCTGTGACCAATATACTCTTCAACTCACAAGATATCTCAACTTGGTACAGTAATCAGATGCTAGAGAGTGATTCAAAGACAGACTCACATGAGTGGGAATTTGATTCAGTGCATCTAAATACTTCAGACAAGGAAGACACATCACCCCTTCCACCTCACAAAGATATACCTGTTTATGGAGAAGCATGGATTAAAACCTTTTGGGTTCTTGCACTAGAAGCACCTTTCACAGACCCTGTGACAAATCCTACACCAGAATTTGACGGGGAGAGTACCATTAATGACCTTCACACCACTGTATTAACCCTCACTGATGCCTCCCACAAACTTAATTTAATTGATGAGGTCATGCCTACCATCCATCCTGAACTCATTGAATGGAATCAACCAAATCCCCCATGCCTTGACCATTTCCAAAACTATGAGGCGCTCATAGACTTTTTGAAATTATGGGATAATATACCAAGCGGGGATCATAAAGTTGGATTTGCCATCGAACTTAACAGTGCAACATACTTTGGGGTAGATGCCAAACCTTTCGACTGCAAAAATATCACAATAAAACATGGATCTTCTCGTGAAAACCACACAGTGGCACATGTTGATCCCAAAACAGTAAAAATAAAGAGTGTATCCAAAGGTGAAAACCTCTCTGAGATGCCTGAGGATGAAAGGTTTTACATCCTCCCCTCTAATACTAATCAGGAGAGATTGACCATCCTCATAGAGGAAACAAATTAATTCAATTTGGGGACCCCTGAGACTCCTCACCAAATACAATTGGCATCTCTATTAACTCTAGAGGAACAACAAAATTTGCCAAATTCTTCCAGAAGCGTCAAATCAAGTTCGCATGGTCCTATGCAGAGATGCCTAGCCTAGATCCTGATTTGGTCATGCATCACCTAACTATAGTAGAAGGAGGTAAACATGTTAAACAAAATATTAGAAAGATGCACCCGCAGATTGATGTGCTTGTCAAAGGTGAACTCAAAGAGCTCTTAGATATTGGTTTTATCAGACCAATCGATTATGCTTATTGGATCTCTAATATTGTACCTATTGGTAAACCTAATGGGGGCATTTGTATCTGTACCAACTTGACCGATTTGAACAAGGCATGCCTTAAAGATGACTTCCCCTTACCAAACATCGACATGATTGTCGATCTAACAACAGGACATGCAATGCTTTCTCTTATGGATGGCTTTTCAAGGTACAACCAGATTAAGATTGCTCTAGAGGATCAACATAATACTGCTTTCACATGCTCATGGGGAACATACTGTTGGAATGTGATGCCTTTTGGTATGAAGAATGCAGTGGCAACATATCAAAGAGCTATGACTACCATATTTCACGACATGATGCACACTATAATGGAAGATTGTGTCGATGATTTACTAGCTAAATCATTAACCAAAGAAAGTTATCTAACAATACTGGATAACATCTTTGACAAATTAGAGAAATATCATGTCCGTCTCAATCCAAAGAAATGTGTCTTTCGAGTAACCTTTGGGAAGCCCTTAGGATACATTATCTCAAGAAAAGGAATTGAAGTAGATCCAACAAAATTCAAAGCAATCATAGACATGCCACCTCCAAAGAACATTAGTCAGTTAAGGACAATACAAGGGCAGCTAAAATCGACTTGGAGATTCATTGCACAATTGGCTGATAAGTGTCTTCCCTTCACACATCTGTTACACAAGAATATACGCTTTCAATGGGATTCAAAATTCCAGCAAGCATTCCAAATGCGTAAGGACTATCTAATGTATACACCATTGTTGATCCCACCAGATCCAAGAAGACCTCTATTGCTATACATTTCAGCTACAAATACGGCATTAGGAGTACTGTTGGCACAACACAATGCAGAAGGAAAAGAATGTGTTGTATACTATATCTCTCACACATTGGTAGGATATGAACTCAATTACACACCTATTGAGTGAGCTTGCCTAGTAGTTATCTTAGCAGCCACCAAATTGAGGCACTACATGTTAACGCACAAGGTACAACTCATTACCAAAATAGATCCACTCAAGTACCTACTCAACAAGCCAGCATTCATAGGCCGCTTGGCCAAATGGGTTATGATCTTGATTGAATTTGACACAGAGTATGTGGACCGCAAAGCCATCAAGGGGCAGGTTATTGAAGATCAGTTGGTTGATGCACCACTCACAGGTGACCATCCTCTTGTTTCTAATTTTCCAGATAAAAAGATCTTCATGATCACAGCTACACAACCTTAAGGATGATAAGCTCATGTTGTATAAAAGGATGGTGGATAGTTACAAAGAATCATTTATAACTATAACATTTGAGAAAGTACCCATAGATCAAAATCAAGCTATTGACGCAATGGCTACAATCGCATCTCTCCTGGATCTTTCACAAAATTCAAGACGCTACGAGTTCTTGGTAGAACAACTTTGGATCCCCACATATGATATCCCCAAAAATGAAATGATATGTCACCTTGTTAGTTCTGAATCCCCATGGTACGGTGAGTTCTTCAGTTACCTCTGTGACCATACACTTCCTCCCACCCAATCAAATAACAAACGAAAAACCTTCATCCACCAAACCACTCGATACACCATCATTGTCGAAAACCTATACAGGCAAAGTCTTGATGGTACTCTCCTTCGATGTTTGGAACAAGATGAGATAAAAAAGGGCTTGGAAGAGGTAAATGAAGGAATTTGTGGGGCTCACTCAAGTGGCCCTTTGCTAGAAAACACAATCATGCGAGTCAGATACTATTGGCCTTCCACAGAAAAAGACTCCTACTATTTTGTCAGAAATTGCAAGAAATGCCAATTTCATGGGGACCTGATACATGCACCAGTACAGGAATTGCAACCAATCACAACACCATGGCCCTTTTGTCAATGGAGACTTGACCTTGTGGGTAAAATTCATCCATCTTCATCCAACAATCATAAATTTATCATTACTTCCACTGAATACTTCACAAAGTGGATCGAAGCCATTCCACTTACTCAAGTCACCGGCAAGAAGATCGCCTCATTCATCCTTAATTACATCATATGTCTGTATGGTGTACCCATGTCCATCATCATAGATAACAGGTTTCCTTTCAAAAATCAGGATGTTTGTGAGCTCTGTGAGAAGTTTGACATCGAACACCGCTTTTCCACTCCATATTACCCACAAGGCAATGGTCAAGCCGAAATATCCAACAAGAACATACTATGGATCCTCAAAAAGACAGTCAATGATGTTGGTTGTGATTGGCACATTCGATTAAATCCAGCACTATGTACATATTGAACTAGCATTCAAACCCCTATAGGCGCAACTCCCTACTCACTGGTCTATGGAGCATAATCTATCCTGCCTATTAAGGTTGAGATACCATCTCTATGGGTCTCTTTGCACAATCTGATAGAGGATGAAGCATATCAAGTCTCATGTCTTCAGGACTTGGAACTGCTTGATGAAAGGCGATAAGCTACCTACAACCACCTCAAAGCTTATTAGCAGCACATGAGCAGAAGCTACAATCATCGAATAAAACCTTGCACATTTGAGGTTGGAGATCTTGATCTCAAAGAGAATCCTTGCAACCAACCAAACAGAGGATATCAAGGCAAGTTTGAATCCAATTGACTAGGTCCATATGTTATCATTGTTGTAATTGGGTCTAGGGCATATTAGTTGGCAACTTCAGAAGCAGAACCACTTGCAGATCCAATCAATAGCATGCACCTCAAACGGTTTCATACATAAGTTGTACAGGGCATCAAACTCCTCGAAATACATCAAAAAATACTAAAAACATTCAGAAAAATGTCTTGAATAAAATACCAAAAAAATCAAGAAAATAGTAAAGAAAAATCATTCATCCAAATGGTGAAAACCAATATGGTGGCACCTTGGGTAAGTACGATGGTGAAAACTTGGCAACTAGGTGCCACTCATAAAGGCTATGGCTCCATTGTCTTTTAGACTTGGTGCGATCATATCCATTGCATCCATTAATCTATCATTCAAACCATTGCTTGTTGTTGATTTGCAATCAGGGTTAGTACTTCATATGTCCCGTGTCATGCTTTTATAGCACCACCTAACTAGGGTCAATGTTCTTATACCTACTGATGGAAGTGGATTCTACATTAATTGTGATTCATTAAGTTTCTCATATCTTGAAATAACACCAAAAACATTCATAAGAACTCAGAAAACACCAAAAGCATTCAAAAATACTCAAATCGTCAAAAACATCAAAAATCAATCAAAAACTCTGCACCATAAATATTCCTTGTACATACACATCACAAAACAATACCAAACAAAACATTTTTTGAGTTACTCAAATGAGGATCGCTTATCAAATCCACCAACCAATCAAAACATCTATACACAACTGTCTTCACAAGGATGCATTCTTCCTCATAGACAAGACATGGTAACATTTTCTTTGACAAGAAAATTTTGTTAAGCTGATAAGCACTTGGTCAATTTGTTATTCATTTATTTGTTTATATCAGGTTCCTATGCTACTTTGGGATATCCACAAGTGATTAGAGTAGTCAGGATGGTTCCTAATATCTTTTTCTTTGTTTGTTGTCTACATATTGTTCCAATAAAGTTTTGGGGCATGTACTAATGGTGTCTACGTGGGAAGTTCACTAAGCTACGTGATCCTATGCAAAATATAGTCATGGATTATTATGGCTTACTGACTACAATGTATACCTCAACCATTTGCGCATGAACCATAATGGAGGGGAACTTTCCTTGTCTGCAATGCCTGCTTACAAGTGAAATGCTCAAAACTTGGTTTCTGCTACCCCAGCCAAGATCGATAATACCATACTCGATGATGAAAATTAAGCGCTATGAATAATCTATGGATCATCCTTTCATCTCATCTTTATATATTGCATTCCATTGCATTCCAGAAATTCATACATCCATATTGTTGCATATCATTCATACATAGTAATGACCATGGATACTCTTTTTTTTCTTATCCTCTTCCACAAGAATGAGTCCTAGGTCCTCCATACCTTCTATCTAACATTGAAACCCCCCCTCAACCTTTCTCTCTAGTTCATCATCATAAATGTATACCCTACATCGTTTCCCATCCTAAGTCATTCTATAAGCCAAGTCAGTTACTCTATCTACACAGGTACATCGAATCATACACACCTAGACTATCAACAGATACTTTTTTATCAGGTATCTTCGGGTCTCAACAGGTAATCGATTATGGAAATCCTAGACTACAACATACATTTATCACAATGACCTAGTCTGAACGGGGCTTCTATGATTCACCACAAATTAACCTACAATGCAAACACTATCAATTGATCAACCAATCAAACACAATCATCAACGGACAATTACATTAATTGTCTAAGTCTCCACGAGTATTTTTCTTCAGATACCTTGACTTCATCAAGCAATTACATCAATTGTCTAAGTCACAATAGGTCACTTTGACTCACTTACTCATAGTTTATCTTGTCCAAGCGACCAACGGACATCAACTATCACACTTTGACTCAACCGAGGCAATTTAACCAGTTGCATAAGATTGTCCAACCAATTTTGATCAATTGTACAATATCAATCAATATGCACACACTACCTTTGCATCGTATCTCCTACATGACTTAAGGGTACTCATTGACTTCCCCTTTCTTTGTATTAACTCCATTAACCGAGGCAATTTAATTGATTGCACCAGATTGTCTAACCAATTTTGATCAATTGTATAGTATCAATCAAGATGCACACACTACCTTTCCACTGTATCTCCTGCATGACCTAAGGGTACTCACTGGCTTCCCCTTTCTTTGTATTCACTTTGTTTTCTCCCATTCTTTCACCATTATTTCTTCTATTCTACCTCCCTCCAACCTCCTTCTCTTTTTCGTGAGATCACCTGATTTTTTGAAATTTTTTGGCTCATCTCTCGAGGGGGCATACCACCCACTCAATTAACATTTATGGGGCATATCTCTTCATACCTATTTTTCTTTCTTTGAAACGACGTGATAAACCACACCATCTCAAAGAGGGGCAAATGTAGTCACATAAATTTGTCCACTTAATTTAAATAAATATTTACTATTTATTTGATTATTTTAACCATCAATAATCAGTTAATTTAATTAATATTTAATTAATTTCATCCTCAACCTCTTCTTCTATTCACTAAATAAATTATTCAATTTATTTAAATTAATTCATTAAGCCACACTCTAAATTAATTAAATGAATAAATCACGTTTATTTAATTTAACCCCCTTTCCTCATTTAAATAAATAAATATTTATTTAAATCCCTAAACTACCCCCCCCCCCCCCCCCCCCCCCACTTGCATTCTCCTACAAATGCAATTTGCACCTATTTGGTTGAAATAAAGTTATTTTATTTTAATTAAAATCCTATTTTATCTCACCCACCAAACCCACTTGCATCCTAAACCCATTCTAGATTCTTCTAAACCATTCCTTATTAGCCTAATCACCCTCCCTAATTATTGCCACATTCCTAAGAAACTTGAAGTCACTTCTCAAAGCCTCCAAAGTCTTTGAAAAGCATTAAAGGTTTTATGTCTTCAACAAGTTAATCCCTAAAGTCTTCCAAACCATTAATGGTTCTTACATAACCATTTATGGCTCTTACATAACCATTAATGGTTAAACTCAACTCACCCACATGGTTAGAGACTTTCCCTCTAACTCAACCCCCAATTAACTCATGAGTCTCTTCAAGCATTCATTGCTTTGACCATGGTTATCCCCACTAACTCTTGCACAAGATTTTGTCCATTGGATAAAGGCATTATTCATTGGATAAAGGCTTTATTCATTCAACTCAACACTAACCTTACCTCCTAAGGTAACCTTCATGTCATCTCAAGCATTTAATGCTTCTTCCCTCTCTCCTCAAGACATCTCATGTTGACATTTTTCATCCTAGGATTGGGTTGAAATCTCTCACATGGATCACAAACCCATCAATCCTGGCCCTTGTTGAGATTACTCAATCTCAACCATCCATTGCTCTATTTTCCTTATAAATAGATCTCATTCCTTCATATCCAGATCTAGAAATTTTGTATGCATCAAACTTATACCAAATGCAAGAGAGCATGTAGGAGCACTTTTCTTTGTTATTTTTGGATAAAATTAATATAGATTAATTAGGCTTTCTCATATTTATCTTGCATTTGCATAATTAGTCATTTTTTATAATCTTGAATCTCCATAAGACATCCATAATAGTGCAAAAAGTTGAGGGCTACACTCATGTGGAACTTGGAGAGGAGAGGAACAAGGGAGGAGCAGCGATGAACATTTTGGAGAGCATTTGGGAGGGTTTAGTGTCTTTCCTCCATTTTTGTGTTTTCTATAATATGTTTGATATCTCTCTTGATATGCATGCTTAGGATTGTAGTTTCATTTCTCTTTCCTTTCTGATTGATACTAACAACATTGACATTTGAAATCTTGTGTTTCTTGAGTCCTTTTTGAAGTGCATCAGTAAGCTCATGTTTAATACCAAAAAAAATCAAATAACCATTAAGGGTATGTGCAGGGTCATGGTGTGCCAAAACAAGCCCTTAAGTGGCAATGAAATTTCAAAAAATCAGAGTTATGCAACTTGACATGAACATTTGAATAAGTTGTGAACATTATTTTTAAAATATGTAAGAAGAGAATCTATAGAAAATTGAAAGTAGTTTCTTAGCTACTAGTTGTGTTTTGGAAAAAAAAATCCTATTTGATGAAAATTTCAAATTTCAACGCAGTGGTACTAAAATTCTAGAAAAAGATAAGAAGTAGATGTATGCCTGACCACCGTAATCACAATCAAATCATAATATTTTTTTAGAATATTTATAATATAAGTATTAGACTCAAGTCTGGATGTGACACATATTTTTTATAACTTTTTATAAAGTAAATAATTATTTATGAATTTTTTACTACAACTTTTTAGAAATTCAGAAACTCCTACATCTGACCACCTTAACTTGGTCAAACCCTTGTGAAATTTTTTTTTTTTTAATTTTTCCCTATAGTAGACGAAGCATAGGATGTGATGCATGTTTCGGATTAATAAAAGGTTATACCATTTGAAAGTTATGAGTGTTTTTCAATCAGTCTATCAATCAGGACTATTGTGAGAATTCAATTAGAAAATGAATAATAATTATTTATTAAAGTCGAAATAAGACAAGCCTTATATTGTTGGAAAGTTGAGAACATCCTTAAAAAACCCTTTTCATTTTATCAATTTTGGCTACAAAATAAGTCGTCAACCACCAATGTAAAGTCTGGAAAATCAAGGAATACTGAAAAACACGTTTTTTCAGATGACTTTCTAGGCTTGTCACTTCCAAGCCAAATCCCAAAGTATTCCCGAGCCAAAATTTGAAATTTGAAAATTTTACAACAAAAATTGGATATCCAATTATATCCGATATCTGATTTTAATAAGTAAATTCACTAACTAAATTTGCACATAATTAATCTAATGTTTATTAATATATTAATATATAATATTTTAATATATTAATTTATAAATAAATTAGTATATGATATTAGGGAGAGGGAGAGGGAGAGAGAGGGGGGGGAAGGGAGAGAGATTAGGAGGGAGAGAGAGAGAGAGAGGGAGAGGGAGAGAAGAGATTAGGGGAGAGAGAGAGACATCAGGGGAGGGGGGAGAGAGATATTAGGGGAGAGGGGGAGAGACAGATTAAGACACCAAATTATGTCGTTATGGGTCATATGATGTCTTAAGGGGTCGTAGGACACAATATGACCCCTTAGGACACCATAGGACCCATAGCAACCCAATATGGTGTCAAAAGGGTTCATATTGTGTCCTAAGGGGTCATATGATGTCTTAAAGGGGTCATATGACACAATATAACCCATTAGGACATAATATGGCCCATAATGACATAATTTGGTGTCTTAAGGGGTCATATGGTGTCCTGAGGGGTCATAGTACACAATATGACCCCATAGGACACCATATGATCCCTTAAGACACAAAATTGTGTCGTTAGGGGTCATATGGTGTCCTAAGGGGTCGTAGAACATAGGACCCAAAACAATCCAATATGGTGCCATAAGGGGTCGTATGTTGTCCTTAGGGGTCATATTCTGTCCTACGACCCCTTAGGACACCATATGACCCCTAACGATATAATTTGGTGTCTTAAGGGGTCATATGGTGTCCTAAGGGACACAATATGACCCCTATGGACATCATAGGACTCATAACAACCCAATATGGTGTTATAAGAGGTTGTATGTTGTCCTTAGGGGTCATATAGTGTCCTATGACCCCTTAGGATACCATATGACCCCTAACGACATAATTTAGTGCCTTAAGGAATCATATGGTGTCCTAAGGGGTCATAGGACACAATATTATCCCTCTGGACACCATAGGACCCATAAAAACCCAATATGGTGTCATAAGGACTCATCTGTTGTCCTTAGGGGTCATATGGTGTCCTAAGGGGTCGTATGACACAATATGACCCCTATGGACACCATAGGACCCATAACGACCCAATATGGTGTCATAAGAGGTCATATGTTGTCCTTAGGGGTTATATGGTGTCATATGACCCCTTAGGATACCATATGACCCCTAACATCACAATTTGGTGTCTTAAGGGATCATATGGTGTCCTACGACCCCTTAGGACACCATATGACCCCTTAAGACACCAAATTATGTTGTTATGGGTCATATTGTGTCCTAATGGGTCATATTGTATTATATGGCCCCTTTAAGACATCATATGACCCCTTAGGACACAATATGACACCTTAGGACACCATATTGGGTCGTTATGGGTCCTATGGTTTCCTAAGGGGTCATATTATGTCCTACAACCCTTTAGGACACCATATGACCCATAACAACACAATTTGGTGTCTTAAGGGGTCATATGGTTTCCTAAGGGGTCTTAGGACACAATATGACCCCTTAGGACACCATATGACACCTAACAACACCATATGGTGTCATAAGGGATTGTATGTTATCCTTAGGGGTCATATGGTGTTGCATGACCCCTTATGACCCCTTAGGACACCATATGACCCCGTATGACACCATATTGGGTTGTTATGGGTCCTATGGTGTCCTAAGGGGTCATATTATGTCCTACGATCCCTTAGGACACCGTATAAACCCTAACAACATAATTTGGTGTCTTAAGGGGTCATATGGTGTCCTAAGGGGTTGTAGGACACCATATGACCCCTTAAGACACCAAATTGTGTCGTTATGGGTCATATGGTGTCCTAAGGGGTCGTAGGACACAATATGACCCCTCAAGACACCATAGGACCCATAGAGACCCAATATGGTGTCATAAGGGGTCATATTGTGTCCTAAGGGGTCATATGATGTCTTAAAGGGGTCATATGACATAATATGACCCATTAGGAAACAATATGACCCATAACGACACAATTTGGTGTCTTAAGGGGTCATATGGTGTCCTAAGGGGTTGTAGGACACAGTATGACCCCTTAGGACATTATAGGACCCATAACGACCCCTTAGGACACCATAGGACCCATAACAACCTAATGTGGTATCATAAGGCGTTGTATGTTGTCCTTAAGGGTCATATGGTGTCCTACGACCCCTTAGGACACCATATGATCCCTAATGACACCATATGACCCCTAAGGACAACATATTCTCTCTCTCTCTCTCTCAAATATGAGTAATAAAACCAGATATTGGATTTTATCAGATATTTGATTTATGCCATTACCATTAATGTGGCAACAGTAAAAAAAAATGGTGGCAACGGAAAAACAATTTGGGACCACAAATTTATACATTAAAATCGAATATCCAATTTTTGTAAATAAAAAAGAGCCTTGTGGGCCATTTTGTGGATTCCAACGGCCCACAGTCTGCATATTCTATTTTATGTTGACAATCATTGGTTTTTAGACAAGTTGAGACAAATTTGTGCGTTTGAGAGATTCTTAAAGTCAAATCTTACATTGTCAATCATTTAGGAGCATCTATGTGGAGGTAAATGGGGAGTAGTAGTTGTCGAAAGTCTAAACGCAAAAGAAAACTTTCAAATGACCAAATTAAAGTGTATAGAGAAAGAAATAGAGAAGGTCATAGGAGGAGAAGACAAGGTATGTTAAATATTGCTAATGTTACTTCAAGTGAAGAGGAAATTGAATTTGAAAATGTGTCACAAGTTATTGAAAATGAAAATGTAGATTTTGAAAGTGAAAATTTTAAAAATGTTGAAAGTGATAATGAAAATGCTCGACATGTGGAAAATTTGGACATTGGAGGTGAACAAGTGGAAAATTTTGACATTGGAGGTGAAAATGTGGAAAACTTTGACATTGAAGGTGGAATTTCTCAACCAAGTGAACCATATGTAACACCTAATTACTTTATAAATGAAGACCCTCCCATGGATGAAAGAAAAATTCCAAATCCAAGACCTTCAAGAACCCAAAAATGGTTACTTGAAATCGATGAGAACATTATGGCGAATCTTGAAGGCAAGAGGTCAACAAGAACCGTTCGGTTGTGGGCTACAAAAATTTTTGACCAAAATTTTAGCAATAAGACATTGACTGAGAAATGCTAACTCTTTGTTCAATTTCTAAAGATGATAAATATGAGACCATTTCTAAACAAATTGAACATTCGTATGAACGAGAAGATGGAGAGAAATTCTATTATTGTCAAAAATCTATTTGATGCTCTCAATTCTATTGGAAAGAATACCAAAGAAAGAGATAAGAGAGCCACTCAAAGAGTGATTACAACCTCCTTAGTAAACCATCAATTGAGGAAGACTCATCAAATGAGACAAACTTGTGTTGATTTTAACATAAACCGTAAAACTTTGGATAGAGCACTTGCATGAAGACAAAGACTTGACGATCCACTTCAACAAGATACATGGACTTTTGGTGGGAGGCTTCCATGTGTTGATAGAAAGTTGACTAACAATGTGAAGGAGGAGATTCAATAATTTTGGCACTCTAATTCTAGAGTGTAACCCAATGTAAAGGACGTTTTGAAATTAAGAATCGGCAACTGAGACTGCACACCACATCCCAAACATTTCTTCGAATCAAGCCAAACAATGTTGTACAAAAAAAATTGTGAAGTACATCCAACTTTTCAAATATCACAAAGGGCCTTTGAATCTTTGAAGCCATTTTATTGCACTCCTCTTAAGATTCGTAATACTTGTTGTTGCATGTACCATGCAGAGTTTTCAATGTACCATGAACTTTTATGTCATATTCATTCTACGATACATACTAATGAGATGTTGCAGGAATGTGATGCAATGCTATTTCTGAGATCATCAAGAGACTTTCAAGATCTATTTTTATGCCCTAGAGATGATGGTTGTTATTTCTATAGAAATGATTGTTTGAATGAGAAGTGCTCAAAATGTGGTGGGTTGTCAAAGTTTGTTTCATGTTTTCATGAGGGCAGTGAACATGAGTTTGGAAAGAATTATGTTGAGAAAAAAAAATATGAGACGGTGAAATATACTTTGAAGAGTGGAGGTGAAGGTTTTAGATGTGAATTAGTCTCAAGAGAAGTGAGTATTGCTGATTTTATTTTGGATTTTAAGGAAAATATTTTCTACAAGTATGCAAGGCACACCCATAGGTCTCAATGGTTGGATCAACAGTTCGGGATGTGTAAGAACTCTTTCCCTATTGGCATTATTGTATCGGTGGTTGATTTTGCAGAGAACTATACATTGCAACCACAGAATGAGGTACAGTCTTAGTACTACAATTCAATCTAGATTGTTATTTTTGTTCACATTACATATAGGCATGCTTTTGATAGTACAAAATAGGACAAGAAGATAATCACGGAGTATCATTTTTATATAACAGATGATAGATCACAATCCTCCGAGTATGTGCAACATTCTTTCGAGAATTTTTTTGAGTTCTTGCATGAGAAAGATATTGCAATTGATCGACATATCATATGGTCAGATAACTGTACGGGTCAATTCAAGAATTCCTATATGTTTTATTGGTTGAGTAGAATGCATGTAGAGAGGCGTATACCTCATATTTGGTGTTTTTTGAGGCAGGGCATGGGAAGGGGGAGCATGATGGAGCAGGTGCATATTTGAAGAAAGCTCTAGTTAAGGAGCAATTGAGGATTTTAGGTGCAAATTTATTTGATGCTCATTCTATTGTTGATTGGTGTAGTTCAACTTTGTCACATGGAGGTACTCTTGATTCAGTAGTGACCAGATTCTTTTGGTTAGTTGAGGAGGGCATAGTGGTAAATAGATTGGATTGTCAAACAATTAAAGATTCTTCAAAGATGCAATCATTTCTCAGCTCAGATGCAAGTACATGGACCATTTGGACAGGAGTGTTGGCTTGTTTTTTCAAAGTTGTGTTCGGTGTGATTGGGATCTGTGTGATTCAAGTGAGTGGGTTGATACGTGGGTTCCCCAATATCTAACTCCTTTATCTCAAACAATAACCTTGTCAAACGATGACAGGTAAAGTTCACTTGAGTATGATCATCTATAAGATCTTGTACAACCAGAACATGTTTTGTAGTTGTTGCACCGCAAGGGAATGAAGAGAGATCAGAATTTAGTTGTCATGATGTGTATAGGGAAAAAAAAAAGCTAACACAACCAGTGACAGATGATGATGGGTTCGCATATCCTATAGGTTCAATTGTTGTTGTGGGAACTTGGTTGTGAACATACATAATTAGAAAGAATGGCATACCTGCATTTGAAGACTACGAGAGACAAAAAACCATTATAATATATTCACACCTTATTATAGCTATAAATGTCAAGTTGTTGAAGCATCAAGTAAAACCGAAGACCAAAGAGCTATGGACAGTGACTATTGTTGATCATGAAGCAATATTGGATACTCTTAAGCAAAGAGATGACCCTTCAGGCATACTTGAGTAGTAGGTCTTTAATGGTGCCTTATTTTTTTTATCATGAATTTCATTTCAAACAATGATCATTAAACCTTAATGTTCAAGTTTGTTACGTGTATATTAAGGATGTGTTCAAAATGCAGGTCTATTGATGAACGTTTTTTTTGGCAACACGGTTTTTGCATGCACATAGTGAGTACACTCGATAGAATTAGAAGGGACGTATTTTTGCAACACAACTTATTATCATGCATTTGATGAGCTTTACAATTTTTGTTATTAGACAACACTATTTGATAATTTTTGATGATATAATTATCGCAAAACCTTTATGCTCATGCAGGTCTTTTTTGATGATATAAAATAGTATCACATTATGATTTTTGCATCAACATAGTGGGTTATGTTCACATAATTCAAAGGGACATATTTTTAGGGTGGGATTGTATCACATTATGATTTTTGCATCAACATAGTGGGTTCTGTTGATATAATTTGAAGGGGCATATTTTTAGGGTATATAATCCTACCTTTTCATTTATTATCATGCATTTCAATTGAAGTGATTATCATAAAGCCTTTATGTTCATCCATGCATTTTATGTGTAGACTAACAATTCTTAAAAATACAGGTTGATGCTAGATCATTCGTCGTTGACAAGACCCTCTCTTGGTGATGGTACATATTCCTTTGTGCATTAATGAGATTAAATTTTGTGCATACAAATTAAGTCAAGTGAATGTATTTCTATTTAGAAATGACCATACCTACTATAATTTTCAACCATGCAGAGAAATGCAGTGAGAAGGGCTTTAATCAACATGTGTCTTTCTTCAAAGTTATGCTTGTATACTTTGCAGAGAAACTGGTAAGTTTCATAATTATACAATCTTATACGTCTTAAAAATGTTTCAAATGATCTATTTATAGTTTGACAGACTAATTTGTATTAAGTGTTATAATTTGTTTCATGTAGCACATTTATTCGGCATAAAAAGGTTACTTATTTTGATCTTCATTTATATGCAGCATTGTTGTACGTAAGCTTTTCTCTTAGGACATTAGGATGTTTGATGCAGATGAAGTGGGATGTTGTATTTGTATATGGATGTGAATTGATGTAACTTCGTTATGATGATATACAATGTCCATGAGCAAATTGGTTTAGTTATATTGATGATATACAATGTATTTGTACATGAGTACATTGGTGTAGTTAAATTGATAATGAAAAGAAATCATGTTTTCATATCCCTTCATGGATGTCACATGCAAGTGTAATGGTAATTATGTGTATACAATACATGGAAATATTGATGATCATTATGTGTCTACAGTGTAATACTTGTTTATCTATATGTTTCATTGAATGAGTTAGGGCCACAGATTTCGAGATAGGATTTTGTAGGTACCCCTCTTGTGGCCTCGTAGGTCCAACAAATCGTTTACAGGTGCCATGAATTCTGAGTTAGGTCCCGTCAAAGTTTGACAATTTTTAGCACTTAGGGTGCTCAAGGGACGACGCCAATAGGGTATGACCCGAGCGTTCGACAGAGTGGGGGGGGAATAGGAGAATACATAGGGTAATAATTCCTAAATGGAAATGTCAGAGCCAACGGTTCATTATCACGACGAGCAGAACGAGAAATTGGCCACGTGACAACATTCGATTGAATGAGACTGGCGATTTTTTCGCCAACCAAAAAAATGTTGCCCTAATAAAACCATAGGAAAAATTTGAAAAATTGAGATAGGATTTTTCAAGGACCCCTCTCATGGCCCCGTAGGTTCAAATGGATCATTCGTAGGTTCCACGGATTCCAAGTTAGAGCCCGTCAAAGTTTGACAATTTTTAGCACTTAGGGTGCTCAAGGGACGATGTCAGTAGGGTATGACCCCGAGTGTTCAACCGAGTGGGGAGGAAAATAGGAGCATGCATAGGGTAATAATGCCTAACTAGACATGTCAGAGCTGACGATTTGTTATCACGATGAGCAGAGCGAGAAATTGGCCACGCGACAACATTCGATTGAATGAGACTGATGATTTTTTCGCCAACCGAAAAAATGTTGCCCTATTAAAACTGTAGGGAAAATTGAAAAACTGAGATAGGATTTTGTAGGGACCCCTCTCATGGCCTCGTAGGTTCAAACAAATCATTAGCAGGTGCCACGAATTCTAAGTTAGGGCTCGTCAAATTTTGACAATTTTTAGCAATTAGGGTGCTCAAGGGACGACACTGGTAGGGTATGACCCTGAGCATTCGACCGAGTGGGGGGTGAATAGGAACATGCATAGGGTAATAATTCCTAACTGTACATCTTAGAGCCTATGGTTTGTTATCATGATGAGAAGAATGAGAAATTGGCCACGTGACAACATTCGATTGAATGAGGCTGACGATTTTTTCGCCAACGGAAAAAATGCTGCCCTAATAAAACCGTAGGGAAACTTGAAAAACCAAGATACGATTTTGCAGGGACCCCTCTGATGAATACTAAGAGGGGGGGGTGAATTAGTATTCCAAAAATCAATGTACTTAAACACTTTACTAGACTAATAGTAAATCGGTAAAACAGTTTAGCAGACAAACCGGTTAGCACACATGCAAACCAAATAGAAAATAATGCATTTACCCACAGAAGCACAAACACCATAACACAAAAGATTTTGATGTGGAAACCCAAATGGAAAAAACCATGGTGAGATGGAACTCACAAGTAACTATTTGCAGAATAGGAACCAGACCGGTTAAGGTCATACAATGTTCTTTACCAGAACAGATCCTGTTAGGAATCTCAATCTCTGTTAGGAGATAAGTCTAGTTAAGGACTACCTTGCTAGAGGATTTTAGATCGATAGATGTGAACCATCTTGTTAGAGGATTTACAAAATTCTTTTGGGCCTACCCGGTTAAGGGCTTCAGACTTGTCGAAGATGTGAGTAATCAACAAGTGAGTGATCTAGCAAATAGCACAAATTGATTAGTTGGATCCTTGATAGCTCATTCCTAATGCATTCCAGCATTACTTCAGTCTTCAACACATTCACACTCTCTCTAACTCATCAACCACCTTAAACCCTAGCAACTACTAAAACCCTAGACATAATGTCCTTATAAAGGAATCTAATTTCATGTTGGTCCAATAAGATTACAATACAATTTCCTAGGTTCAATGCATCTAGACATATTCTGTAACATGACACAAAAAGTACCGTTAAAGTGTCGACACCATCAAACAATCGATGGATGGTAACTCATCACAAAATGCGGTTGGTAACTCATCACAAAGTATTACCGGTTCATACAAAATACCGGTTGCCGGTTTGACAAAAATGAAGACTGCGAAATGTGTGTTCTGTCACTTTAATCCTTCATACCGCTTGAGATCCTCGAATCGCTTGGGGTCAACATACCGCTTTAGACCAGTAAACACATCCTGCAAAACACCAGTAGTCTAAAGACTATAATGCATCATACCGGTTGGAAACAATTGTCAGTTGAGCATAACTCATACATATAAAAGTGATCTCAATGCAAGTGTGTGTCCATCAATGACAATCACAACATAATCATTAAAAATGCCAACAATCTCCCCCTTTGGCATTGATGGCAACACTTAGGAAAATTTTGACATCTAAGTGTTTTACAACAAAAATATGTCATAATCAAAATTACTCCCCATAAGCATATACACTATCCCTTTTCCAGAAAATACAATGTATACTACTTCTTAACATGAAAGTATACATCAAAACATTCAAAATTCATACTTCTCCCCCTTTGCCAACAATGACAACAAAAATAATATTGCAGACCAACCCATGTTTCATTAGTATTAAAAGAATAAGAGTTTATGACAATAAAGAATAAAGCTTGTCAAAAAATGATTTAAAGTCCTGCAAAAATTGTTTCATAGATAAGGACCAAGACTCAAGTAGGGAGGTAGCCACTTATTTCTCTGTTTGCATCTGGGAGACCTTTTCTTACATGACATCTATTGTGCTCATCTCTTGAGTCACCGTTAAGGCATCCAGATTGAGATAACATTTCTGAAGTATTTGTAGGCGTGGGAGTAGAACCAGTTGTAGTTCCTGCAAATCTCGAGTCTGATTGCTGATTTCCAACTCTATTTTGGTAGACTGGATATGAAACCGATGAACGGTATTCCCATAAATTGTAAAAGAGTCATAAGGCGGCTTGAAGGTGCTCATGTATAACTACAAGTCAGATTGTAGCTTTTTCTTCTGTACAAGCACATCATCATAAAAGAGATGGGGTTGGCAAATCTTACCTAGTAGTAGATTCCCCTCATCCAGAGCATTTCTTATATCTTTTTGAGCTTTTTGCAGATCAAACTGGAGCTCATTTAGCTTCTTCACCAGGGAAATGTTGAGAGCCCTTTGATGCTCTTTCTTGGTATTTTCCTCTGCTACCTCTTCTGGGCTTTGCACCTGATCATCCACTATGGTGCATAGGAGCTTCAATTATGCCAGTGATGAATCGGTATTGGGGAGGTTTGTGCCAGGTAACAAACCGGTAAGAGTGTCCACCGTAGCTTGGATCACATCTTGCTCCTTCTTCCTCCTTATCACTTCAAGGCGTTCTTGAGCAACCTTAATTCTCTGTAGTAGCTCCATTTCATTTGTAGACTGGAGGTCAATAGAACTGGTGAGGTCAGCCAATTTGGCTTGACTACCAGTTGCCTTTGGAGTCTCCATCTAAGTGCTTTTTGCCGCTTCTTCTTTCTTCTTCTCCACTTCCTTTCTCTTCTCCTCTTCCTTATCCTCCTCTACGTTCTTCTTCTCTGCTTCTTTTCTCTTCTCCTCTTCCTTATCCTCCTTTGTTTTCTTCTTCTCTGCTTCCTTTCTCTTCTCCTCTTCCTTATCCTCCTCTGCTTTCTTCTTCTCTGCTTCCTTTCTCTTCTCCTCTTCCTTATCCTCCTCTGCTTTCTTCTTCTCCACTTCCTTTCTCTTCTCCCCTTATTTATCCTCTTCTTCTTTCTTCTTCTTCACATCTTCTTGTTTCTTTTTCTCTTCTTCCTCTTTTCTCTTTTCCTTCTCTTTCCTTTTCTTCTCATCTTCTTCATTTTTCTTCTCCTTCGCTTGCTTCTTTGCTTCCTCCTTTTTTTCCTCTACTTCCTTTTGCTTTTCTACCTGTTCAACCTGCTTCTCCTATCCTCCTACTTCTGATGGTGTACCCTGAGCAACATCCTCTACATCCAGAGCATCAACATCAATAGTGTCTATAGGTTCAGTAACCGGGTTTCCTTCATTATCAAACACTTCATCCGGTTTTCTTATTGTCGGTTCTTGCTTAGCCTTCTTTATGGCTTGAAGCACTTTTTGTGTATGTACAGCAGTTGTCATATGCATATGAGTGTCCTTTTCAACATAAAAAATTCTCCCTTCTAATAACCAGAGTCTTTTCCTTCTAGTGAAGAAGAGTCCTTTATTTTGATTGATGACTTCAAATAGATCATAATTGGACAGGTTAGGAAAGTGTTGGGCAAAAAATTTCTCCCTTATTTCTTGTTCCTTCTCTGTGGCAATGCGTCATTTATTGTCTAAAGATTTATACAAAGAATCTGGTGTCTCAGATCTAATTTCTGAAGGCGACTAGTCATTAGCACACAAATACTTAATAATTTCCTGCTCAACTTCTTCCTTTTCTTCATCATTGAAATCATCATAATGATCTAATAAATCATTCAATAACTTTCTCCTAATATTTTTAATAGTTATTTGACAATGTGTCAAAGGTTTGTAGGAAGAAATGTCAATATTTATCGGTGTTGATGATGTTGGTTCATTCTTTGTCTTTTTCCTTGTTTGTCTTGTCTTCTTGGGTTTTTCTTCAAACACAGTTTCTTCTGAGTCCGGTGAATTATTCTTTATCTTCCTCTTCCTCTCAAAGACTGTGGCAAGTGCCGCTTCCGGTTTCTTCTTTGTAGGTGACCGCTTGGTAACTTTAGGACTTGATGGAGTAACCGGCGCTGATGTTGAAGGTATTGCCTTCCCTTTCTTTGCTGAGGGTTCTTTAACTGGTGTCACCCTTTCAAGATAGGTGCCTATTCTCTTTGCCTTCGGATCAAGAGGCGAGGCAAGTAGGGTAGATGTTGAAATGTGGTGACTGATCATCAAAGTATTGTACACTCAGCATGTATCCTTGTCGGGGACCGGGCTGGGGCCCAGGCAGGGGTTCGGGGGTGGTAGCCCTCGAGGAAAGCAGGGATTTGGGTGCGAGAGCCCCCGCAAAAAAAAAAATTGGGTATATTTTTTTGTTGATGAAAACCGACATAGTAATAAAACCCTAAAAAGACCGACTTTTTTTTTTCCCTAAAAATGCAAGTTATAAGTGGCTGGGATGCTTAAGGCATTTTAAGGTTGAGGTACTATTTTTGCTGGATAATAAGAAAGATTGGATGGTTGTGTATGGTGGACACAACCCATTCTGGGTGAACCACGTTAAATCTCTGTGTTATCTATGTCCTGTTTTATTCCTTTATCTTTTGTATTTAAATCTGCATATAATTGTTAGTTCATATTTGCTTCGAATCTGCTTGAAACCCTAACAATTGGTATCAAAGCGAGGTTTTTTGTAAATTGGTAGGACTTTAAGATTTGAGTGGGAGCAATGGAGGATTCCAAATACAAGGTCGAAAAGTTTAACGGCCAGAACTATCAGTTATGGAAAATGTAGATGGAGGATTACCTGTATCAAAAGGATTTGTGGCAGCTATTAGAAGGAAAGGCAAAGAAAGCGATCACAATGTCAAATGAAGAATGGGACATTTTAGATAGAAAGGCATTGGGATCCATTCAATTGTGCCTTGCATCGTCTGTAGCTTTCAATATAACAGAAGCAAAAACAATTGTAGATTTGATGGTGACATTGGCTAAGTTGTATGAGAAACCCTCAGCTTCGAATAAGGTATTTCTTATGAAGCATTTGTTTAATTTGAAAATGAGTGAGGGAGGATCTGTAGCGGAGCACTTAAATGAATTTAATATAATTACTAGTCAATTGTCTTCGGTAAAAATTACTTTTGCAGAAGCGGTTAGGGCTCTCCTGATTTTATGTTCTTTGCTAGAAAGCTGGAATAGCTTGGTTATGGTTGTAAGTAACTCTGTTTCTGGTAAAAATACTTTGATATTTGATGATATTGTTGGTGTTATCCTAAGCGAGGAAATGCAAAGGAAAAGCACGGGTGAGACTTCAACATCATCGGGTAGTGTTTTGAATGTGGAGAATAGAGGAAGATCAAAGGAAAGAGGAAGAGGCCCTGGAAATGAGAAGTCACGAGGGAAGTCAAAGAAAGGACGCTCTCAATCTAGAGGAAAGAAAGATTGTTGGTACTACGGAAAGCCTGGTCATCTAAAGAAATATTGTTGGTCTCGAAAAAACAAAGGAGACAAAAATGAAAATGATAGTAAGGAAGCTATTATTGCAATTAATACTTTACAAGATGCTTTAATCTTATGTTTGGATAATGTTAATGAATCCTAGGTAATAGATTCTGGGGCTTCATTTCATGCTACACCCCATAGAAAATATTTTCTAGATTATGTTCAAGGTGATTTTGGACAGGTATATTAGGGTGATGATGAGCCCTGTCAAATTGTTGGAAAAGGAAAGATAAAAATCAAGTTGCAAAATGGAAATGACTAGTTTCTGCAGGAGGTAAGACATGTTCCAAATTTAATTTCTGCAGGCCAACTAGGTAGTGAAGGTTGCATAGTTACCTTCTTAGACAATATGTGGAAGATCACTAAAGGATCATTAGTAGTAGCCAAAGGTGCGAAGGTAGGCACATTATATCTGTGTACTAGTAACACTTACTCTACCTTAGCTGCTACAGATAAAGTTACTGTAGGGACAACAACAATAGATGTTGCAAGAACATATTCGATAATGTGGCACCATAGGCTTGGGCACATGAGTGAGAAAGGGATGAAAATCCTTCACTCCAAAAATCTATTTCTAGGACTAAAGAAGATTGATTTAGAGTTCTATGAAAACTGTGTTTATGGTAAACAGAAAAGAGTCAGATTTCTCAAGGTTGGGAAAGAGAAGAAGAGTGAGAAGTTAGAGCTTGTGCATTCAAATGTATGGGGACCGACTCAGGTATCATCTCTTGGTGGCTCTTGTTATTATGTTATTTTTATTGATGACTCAACCAGAAAAACATGGGTACATTTCCTTAAACAAAAATCAGATGTTTTTGAAACTTTTAAGAAATGGAAAGCTTTGGTTGAGAATGAGACAAGAAAAAAGTTGAAGTGTCTCAGATTGGATAATGGAGGTGAGTATTGTAGCAAAGAATTTGAAGATTACTACTCCTTAAATGGGATTTGAAAGCAGAAGACAATTCCAGGAACTCCATAGGAAAATGGTGTGTCAGAGAGAATGAATAGGACTATCATGGAACGCACGAGGAGCATGAGATTGCATGTTGGATTGCCCTTACATTTTTGGGCAGATGTTGTACATATTGTTGTCTATTTGATAAATAGAGTACCTTCAACCCCTTTGGATGGTGGTATTCCAGAGGAGGCATGGACTAGTAAAAAAGGTAAATTATTCTTTTCTGAAAACCTTTGGTTGTGAAGCCTTTGTCCATGTTGATAAAGAAAACAGAACCAAGCTTGATGCTAAATCTCAAAAATGTACCTTCATTGGATATGGGATAGATGAATATGGCTATCGATTATGGGATTTTGAAAATAAGAAAATAATTAAAAGTAGATATGTTATATTCAATGAGAGGGTTATGTTAGATCCCGGAGACAACTAAGAAGGGGGGGGGGGGGGGGGGTGAATCAGTTGTCAACAAATTTCAAACCAAAAACAAGTTAACCAACTTAATGCTTAATACCAGTAAACCAGTTAAGTATGTCGGTAGATAGTGTTAACAGTTAATTGCTATACCGATAAAGATTAATGCATGAAACATAAACATAAAGTCATCCACAACACATAACAACAACATTTGTATGTGGAAACCCTATAAGGGGAAAAACCATGATGGGAAACCTTACCCACAATCAGATGATACTACTACAGATAGTAAGTATACATAAATGGGGTCTACACATGCAGAAAGGCCAACAGCCTAGAGCTCACTACTTAATCACAAAAAGGGAGTCACACTGACTACAGTTGGATGGTTAAATCCAATAAGAATGTACTGCACAAGATAGCATCTTCATATGCTGGATTCAGTACCGGTGTAATGCTGATATGCTTTCACAAAAACCTAGCTTCACCTTCAAATGATGTCTTTGTGTATAGCTCTGCTTAATCTTGCATATACCTTCACTCAATTCTTTTTTGCATTCCACATTCAATCTTACCAATAAGATCTTACATTTATACCATAACCTAAGACCAATTTTAGTAGGTCGGCTCTACAAGATATTACAATAAAAATATTTTACAAACAATATAATATCCGATGCAATAACTGATTAAACATGTCAGCTTAATGCATTTACAACAATAATTGATCATCTCCATAGCGTGCCATGTTGATCTGAAAAAGATAAACTTGTCAATGTAACCCTAGGTAACCTTGGACCTATTTGTCGATAAAAGCAAATATGCAAATATGAATATACCGATGAACATAACTCTAGGACAAGATGTCCAAATGATGTCTTTGACATCACCAAGTGTCTTCCACATAATTTCGAGTGTCGAATGTCATTATATCCTACCAGTGAACCATATACTAGTAACTGTGCAATAATTACTTGTTTGCAGATGAATGTTGTTGGATCTCCAAAGTGCTAGTGTTTTAGTAGGTATTGACATCAATGACAAAACCATACCAAAATACCAACAATCTCCCCCTTTGACATTGATGGCAACACAAGATAGAAAAACCATCAAAGTGCCAAAATAGAAATGCCAAATACCAACAACCAACAATCTCTCCTAAACAACAATCTCTCCCCCTAGGAGCAACATGTGTTATCCAAAGTTTTTCAATACCAATCTCTCCTTAAAAGGATAATGTGTTTTTCCATAGATATATCTCCCCCTTTGACATCAAATGCCAAAGTTACAATAATAAAATCAAGTTCATATACAAAATACCAATCAATTCAATATACCAACTACTTCCCCTGAGAAGTAGCTTCCTCATCAAAGACCAGAGTAAAAGATTTCCCTGTAAATTTTATCGGTTGATGACAATCATCAACTATCTAAGTCTCTACCGGTGGTGGTATGACTCCAAGCTGATCTCTGAGATATTCAAAAGTCTCCTTAGGTAAAGGTTTTGTGAAAATATCTGCAAGTTGTTATTTAGTATTCACATAAACCAATTTTATCTCTTTTTCTTCAACTTTTTCCCTTAGAAAATTCAGTTTGATAGAAACATGTTTTGTTTAAGAATGTAATACCGGATTCTTAGATATATCAATTGTTGCAGTGTTATCACAATATATAGTAATAGGTTCCTTACATTTTACCTTTATGTCTTTCAACATTTGCTTAAGCCATAGTACCTGTGTATAGTTAGTTGTTGCTGCAACATATTCTGATTCTACTGTTGATAAAGATGTACAACTTCGTTTCTTACTTAACCAAGAAACTAATCTCTTTCCAAGAAAGAATGTTCCGTCGGTGGTGCTTTTTCTATCATCCACATCTCCTGCCCAATTTGCATCTATGTATGCACATAGATCAAAATTTTCATCTCTAGGATACCATAATCCAAGATTTGCAGTGCCTTGTAAGTACCGGAAAATCCTTTTTACTACTGATTCATGATTTTCTCTAGGATTACTTTGAAATCTAGAAACAATACATACCGCATTCATAATATCAGATCTAGTTTGTATCAAATACAGTAAACCTCCTATCATAGATTTGTATCTAGTTGGATTAACACGTGTAGATTCATCCCTTTGAGATAATTTGTCATTTGTAGTCATAGGTGTGCTTACCGGTTTAGAGTTCTCCATCCCAAATTTCTTTAGCAATTCTTTCAAGTATTTGGATTGACTCAAAAATATACCTTTGTCAGTTTGTGAAATCTGCAATCCTAAAAATAATTTTATTTTTCCAATCATAGACATTTCAAATTCTTGTTGCATTTTAATAGAAAATTCTTTACATAATCCATCTTCTCCTTCAAAGATTATATCATCAACGAATACTTCTATAAGCAAGATATCATCATTAGTTATTTTGTAATATAAATTATTGTATGCATTTCCTTTAGTAAAACCAATCTTTAAAAGATACTTATCCAACCTTGCATACCAAGCTCTTGGGGCTTGTTTCAGTCCATACAGAGCTTTTCTTAACCTACAAACCATATCATTGTCATCTGTCAAAGAAAATCCATCAGGTTGTTCAATATAGATTTCCTCTTCAAGATCTCCATTCAAGAATGCACATTTAATATCCATTTGATAAACTTTGTAGTTCTTGTGAGCTGCAAAAGCCAAGAATAATTTGATTGTCTCAATTCTAGCTACCGATGCAAAGGTTGCATTGTAATCAACTCCTTCTTTCTAGAATATCCCTTACACACTAGTTTTTCTTTATTTCTGACAACCTTACCATCTTCAATAAGTTTGTTTCTAAATACCCATTTGGTTCCAATTACATTTTTATCTCTAGGTCAGGGAACTAATGTCCAAGTATTATTTTTCTCAATTTGTTATAATTCTTCTTCCATAGCTTTAATCCAAAATTTATCTTCAGATGCCTCATTAACAGATGATGGTTCAATTTGAGAAATAAGACATACCTCTTCATTTGTCAATCTTCCTCTTATCATAACTCCTTTAAATTTGTTTCCAATTATCTGATCTTTAGAATGATTCAATCTTACATACTGGGGTGTCTTAGTTTGTTGTTGTTCTTCAATTATTGTGGAATCCTCTGATGGTACCGAGGTAACTGGATCTTCATTTTGTATCGGTGGATTTAGAGTAGGTTCATTTGTCACAATTTATGTTGCCGGTTCAGAGTCTATAAACCTTGAAGTTCCTCTGAATTGTTCATCAATTTTTACATTTGTACTCTCAACAATTTTATACAATCTCTTGTTAAAAAATCTATATGCCTTGCTCTTAGATGAATAACTAAGAAATATTCCTTCATCACTTCTAGGATCAAATTTGCCAATATACTCATCTCTTCTAATATAACATTTACTTCCAAAAATTCTGAAATTCTTAAGAGTAGGAGTATTATCAAACCATAGTTCATGAGGGGTCTTACCGGTTTCACCTTTGATGTGAACTTTGTTGAATGTATAGACCATTGTGCTGACTGCTTCTCTCCAATACACATGTGGTAAATTTGCTTCAGATAACATACTTCTTGCTACATCCAAGATAGTTATGTTTTTCCTTTCAACAACTCCATTCTGATGTGGTGTCCGAGGTGTTGATAGTTGTCTTCTAATTTCATTCACTTCATAGAATGTATTAAAGTCTTTAGATGTGAATTCTCCTCCTTGATCTGATCTTAAACATTTGATTTTCTTACCGGTTTCATTTTCAACCATTGCTTTGAACAGTTTGAACTTTCCAAGTGCTTCTGATTTTTCTCTGAGAAAAGTAACCCAACACATTCTAGAATAGTCATCAATGATTAGCATGAAATATCTATCACCTTGTAAGCTTTTAGTTCTAGCTGGACCACATAAATCAGTGTGAATCAAATCAAGAGCATTATTGGATTTTTCTAGAATACTTTTGAAACTAGCTCTAACTTGTTTTCCAAATTGACATTCCTTACAAATTGTATTCTCAGGTTTCACAATTTTAGGTAGATTTATAATTGCCTTAGAAGTACTGATCTTTACCATGCAATCAAATTTTACATAATAGAATCTTTTATGTCATAACCAACTTTCATCTATATGTGCAATCAAGCATGCCTTTTCACTGTTATTCAAATGAAAGATATTACCTCTAGTCTTATTACCGATTGCAATTTTTAAACTAGTTCTATTCATAATTTTGCATTTTCCATTCTTAAATTGTAACTGAAATCTTTTCTCAACCAATTGACCAACACTTAAGAGATTATGTTTTAATCCTTCAACATAGTAGACATTGTCAGTGTTATGCTTACCATCAAGAGATATTATACCCTTACCTTTGATTGAACAGGCTTTGTCATCTCCAAATCTTACTAAACCTCCATTGTATTCTTGAAAGTTCAAGAATTTACCTTTGTCTCCTGTCATATGATGTGAGCATCCTAAGTCAATGATCCATTCATCCTTTATTTCAACTTTAGCTGCTAGGGCTTGTTCTACCGGTTGAGCAGTAGGTGCTGGTTGATCTTCTGTTATAGCAACAAAAACTCATCCATTGTCTGTCGGATCCTCATCAGAATCATCAGTCACACCTTCATCAGCAATATAACAAGATTTGTCTTTGTTCTTCTTAAATCTGTATCTCTGATATTCAGGATTAGGCTTGTATGTTCTTCTAGCTTCTTCTCTTAGTCTAGCATGTCTATCAAGGCATCTCGAAGCCATATGACCAATCTTATTGCAGTTAAAACATTTAAGGGTGTTTTACCTTCATACTTACTTCCAACTGGACTTTTAGGCATTTTCCTTGCAAATAGTACTTCAAGTTCTTCAAGTTCTTCATTCTCCTTCCTAGTTTCTTCAAGTTCTCTTACATAAAAGGCTTTCCAATCTGATTTATAAAATGATGGAGCAAATGATGTTGATGCTTTAAAGGCCAAATCTGTCTTTATAGTAGCAATAGGACCAAACTCCTCAATTTCAAAAGCTGAAAGTTTTCCAATCAATGTATCCCTAGTTACTGATGTATTAGGCATTGTTCTCAACTCATTTATAGCAATAACCTTCATTTTATATGTCGGTGGCAATCCTCTTAAAAATTTTGAAACAATTTCATCCTCACTTAAGGTTCCTCCACAACATTTAATACCCAAAACAATTTCATTTACTCTTTCCATAAAAGCAGAAATCCTTTCATCTTCTTCCATTTTCAGATGTTCATACCTGACTCAGAAGCTTTCAAGTTTTGCAATTTTGACTGTGGAATCTCCTTCATTCAGTCTTTCCAAATGATCCCAAATAGCTTTAGCAGTAGACCTATCTGATAATCCCATGATTTGTTGATCTGATAAAGCGCTCAAAAGTGTTTCTCTTGCTTTGCAATCATTCTTCTCATCTTTAGCTAAGGTAGTTGGACTGGGCTAACCAGCTATAGCAGTAGTATAACCTTTCTTTGTAACATCCCAGATGTCCTTACCAATGCAATTCAGATGTGTCTCCATCCTGATCTTCCATATGCCATAGTTGGTTCCATCAAGTAGACAGTGTTAGCAGTTAATTTCTATATCGATAAAGATTAATGCATGAAACATAAACATAAAGTCATCCACAACACATAACACCAATATTTGTACGTGGAAACCCTGTAAGGGGAAAAACCACAGTGGGAAACCTTACCCACAATTAGATGATACTACTGCTGTAGAGTCGTAAATTGTACGCACTTGCTAGGGTGGTACAATTTCACACCTAGTTTAGCACCCACCTTGGCGCATTTTGCATTTTGCATTACATTTCCCCTTTAGCACTTAATTAATCAAATTAATTAGGTCTAAGGTTCTATTTTATCATCTTCCACATCATAAAGTTGGGCCCTTTCATTAAAGTGTGCCCTTTTCATTTTATTCCTCCAATACATCATTTAATCAAAAACCCTAATTAAGTCCTATTTTGAACTTGGGGGCTTGATTTCGGGGCCAAAACATCTCGAAATCACCTGTAACTTTGGGATTCTCTCTAAAATCATCATATCCGACGGCCCTGAAAATTTGGTGAAAAGTTGTTGGGACCATGGCACCCGGAGTGCACATGGTCCCGAACATTTTTCCTGAAATTTTAGGAGCACGATCCAATCATAAAATAAAGCTTAACCCCAAGAAATTGGTGGGATATTCAATCTCTAGGTCAGCCAAAAGATGAAATTACGACCTAGGGTTTCATACATAAGAGCTCTCTTTCTTCATTTGAAAGGATCCGAATTTTGGTTTTCAGGGACCTTCTAGGCAGCGAAAGAGCAGATCTTTGAAGACTTCAACAACATTCAACATCCATCTATCAAGCATTCATCAATTTCATTCATTCATTTAGGGCTTGGAAGACATTGAAGAACAATAGGAGATTACCGACTGAAGATTGGCTTGTACCCCTCCCTTGGGGGTTGGGTATGATTTCATGTTGTTTTCATGTCTTTGCATAAGCTTCAATATATCACTTATTCGTGCTTTAGAGCATTTTGCATCTTGATTTGGAGCATTTACATTATCATTTACAAGAAATTAGGGTTTACTTTCTAGGTTGCTCTAGTTTGCTTTCTTGCATTTTAGGACCTTGCACACACACTAGGTCTACACACACAATACATTTTACAATACAACTTGGCTATTCGTGGAGGTGGAAATCACCGAAGTGGGGGTTTGACTAAGGCAAAACCTTATATAGCCGCCCAAACACCTTTTCAGATATAAGTGCAGGTTTCGGGACTCGGACGACGCCGCAGGATGCAGATCTGGGAGAAGCAGACTGAGACTGACCTTCCCACCAAATTTTAGAGCAAAAGACCAGGACAGGGGCATGGGGCACCCTGGTCCTACCAGGACAGGGGCACTGGGCACCCTGGTCCCTGGGACAAGGGCGTTGGGCGCCCTGGTCCTCCTGACAGACAGCATTTTCAGCATTTTTGACAGCTTTTTCCAAAGTGCAAAACAGCAGTTTTCGGAGCAGTTTCAGGGGCAGAATCAGGACAGTGGCGCCCGTGCTCCCATCCCAAACATTTTCATTCATACTTTAACTCCAGGTACACATTTACATTCTTGTCTTATCCTTGTATTTACAGCTTTCCATTGTTTAAGTTCAATTCTGCAATCTTGTCATTAGTTCCTACTTGCATTTTGGGGTTAGGGATTGAACTTGCATCATTTTATATTTCAATTACAACAAGGGAATAGAAATCCTAATAGGTATCCCATGGCTCTCTCTTCCACAAAAAAGAAGTAGCCAATTGTGTGATACCTCTAGGCTTTTTCGTATTCCACAAGTGTGTGGTTGAAAGTGAGATTTGGGCATGTTTGCTTAGTGTCACTTTTTCTCCTACACATTTTTGGTGAACCCGACGTGAACTCCAATCTTCTCTAAATTCTGATTTATGTTTTCAAATTTGAGTGTTTATGCTATTTCAAATTCAAATTTTTATTTACAAGTTTTAATTTCTTGCAAGATTTAAAAATTTAGAGGAAATTTTTGCTAAAACCCTAATTTTTCAATTCAAAGTTGAACTTGTGGATAGCTTAATTGGGATCAATAATTTCAAATCTGATTTAGGAACTCATTTGAATCATAAATTTTATCTACATTCTAAGTGCTTGCATTGGTTAAAATTAAACATTTTCTTCTATTTTGCATGTGTTATCATTTGAAAGAGGAAAATTGTTGTCATGATGCATTCATTTCATAGATGTGATAATGGGTTAGCTTCCCTTGTTTCAATTTTTCCTTCTCCTAAAGAACCTCCCCCCATCTATAACAAAATTTTAGTGCCTAAAAGAGTTGCTACCAATCCCTTTGAGACTCTCCCATGCTCTAAGGATGAAGACTTTAAGAGTGATCTTGACAACTCTCCTAAAATGTGCCCTTCCTATTTAGCTATCCTAGAGGAAGAGAATGATATCATAAACACCTTTCTTAATGTTACTTCACCTTCCCTACATGATGCCTCTCTAAGTGAAAAGGTATTGATGGAAATTGACTTATTTTCTCCTAAAGTTGGTCCTTCCAATGGGGGCATGTTAGTGCAACAAGAGGTTATGAACACTTCTTTCAAAGATCTCCTTCCGAAGCATGAATCTTTGGAGAAATATGTTCATGTTCCTCCTAAAAACACTCCCTTCATGAGGATTCTTTTGTGCAAGAAGATGACATTATCCCTACATTTCCTAGTGATGGCATTTCCTTTTCCAACAAAATTCCCACTAGAGATGATGAATTAATGATAAATGCTTACCCTTCTCCTAAAGTTTGTCTTACCCATAAGCATCCCTTAGAGAAAGAAGATGAAATAATAAGCAATTTCCTTAATTATCTCTCCCCTAAAGATCATATTGAACATATTTTGAGGAAAGAGGATGAATTTAACACATCTATTGATGCTCTCCCTCCTAAGGATGAGGAATTAATAAACAATGTTATCTCCTCTCCCGAAATTAACAATACTTCAAACATTCCTTTCAACAACCACTTCACTATTTGGGATGAACCATTAGAAGAAGGTGTAGATTATTCTCTCTCCCTTGATAATTTCTCACCTTCCTTGAATCTCAATTATTCTCTCTCTAAAAATAAAGCATCTCCCTCTCCTCAACTTGGTTCTACTCATAAGGATACCCTAGTTCAAAGCAAGATGGTTAACATCTCTTTCAAAGAACTCCCTCTCAAAAGGGAGACTTTAGAGAGTAATGTTGATCCTTCTCCTAGAGAGTTTATTCCCCATGTAGATCCTTTGATGACAGAGGATGATATGACCTTTCCTAGTATTACTCTTCCTACTAGAACATCAATGCCTACCCCTTGTCTCTCTCCTAAAATTGATTTAATCCATGATAAGATTTTAGTGCAAGAGAAGACTATTAATAATTCTTCCACCACTTTTGTGATTTCCCCCAAACCATCCTCAATCAATTTGATACATGTGAATGAAACACCTAACAAACCTCTCTTCACTGTCCAAGGTGCTTGTCCTTCTCAAAATTCTCAACCTTTAAATAAGCCTATCTTAGTGGTTCAAGGTGGTTATGCTAATGATTCTTTTTGCACTCCTAAGAAACCTATTATTACTGTGCAAGGAGGTTATTCTACTAAGAGCCCTTATGAGTATGCTAAGCAACTGACTAGAGAGAGTTATCATGCGGTTGCCCATACCTATAACACAAGAAACAATAGGCAACCTAATCCTCCTCCAGTTATCCCAACTTCACTTCCTCCTTCCCAACCTATTCTTCCTCAAGCTCCTCGGATTTCACAAATGCTTAGTAAGGACTATGATCTTATTGAACAACTTAAAGCTACCCCTGCTAAGATATCCCTTTGGGATTTGATCCAAACTTCTTCCGCTCATCATGGAATGTTACAAGATGCCTTGAAAGATTTGAATGTTCCTCCACCTAATACATCTAGTAATATAGTATCTTTGGTTAACTCTGTGATGAATCCTAAAGCTCAAATTGTGTTTACTCAAGATGAGTTGCCTACTAGTGAAATTCAACATCAATATGATCCCTTGATGATTGTGGTTATCATAAATGACACTGCTATAAGATGAACACTGGTAGATAATGGTTCTGGCCTTAATGTGTGTAGCATTAATCTATTGCATAAGATGAATGTGGATACATCTCTTATTGAGCCTGACTCTCATCCCATTCGAGGCTTTGATAATGTGGCTAAGTCTTCATTAGGTATTATCACCTTACCCATCACAGTGGGACCTGTTACTTTGCCTACTCCTATCCATGTTATGTCGGGAAATCTAACATACAACTTGTTATTAGGCAGACCTTGGATTCACAGTATGCAAGTTGTCCCCTCTACATTGCATAGACAAGTTAAATTTATTTATAACAATAAGACATATACCTTGATAGGTGATACTAATCTTCAAGCTTTTTTGCAAACATCTAAGCCTTCCTCCTCTAGTGATGACTCTTTAAACAAGACACCTATGGATGAATCCTCACTCTCTGATGATCAAAATTCTTTGGATGAGTCTAAAGCTCCTGAAGAAGATCCTTCTCGACTTGAGTCTACACATGAAAAGGCTTTTGATCCTGAGAAGGTTCTCGCAGAAGACGATTGGGGATCCCTTGACTTTAATCCCACCTTTGTAGGTGAGTATAGGGTTCCTCCTAGAGTGCTTAAAGTTAAAGAGAAGGAAGAAACTAGAGATCATTCAGTCTTACTTGAACCTATGAGCAATAATTTTGTGGCCGCTTCTCAAACTTCTTCTCCTCACACCTCTAATTATGAAGAGTTTGATTCTTTGTCTTATGAAAAACCACCTTCTCTTCCTGAAATGGCTGATCATTATGGTCATGGTTTTTGCATTTTTGCTAAGCATGGGTATCATGGAAATGGTTGTGGTGCTCATGAACAAGGGATAAAAGTTCCTCTAGAGACTAATTTTCACAATTATGCCTTTGGACTCGGCTATAATCCCTGCAAACGTACCAAAGCATCTAAAAGACCATCTCTCAATGTGAATGCTATATTTAGTAGTGATGATGATCTCACTTCAACTAAATCATCTTCTACTTCTATCAACTCTCATTCCCCTCATAAGGAAATCTTGGTGATGAACAAATCTCTTTATGACTCCCCTCAAATTTCTAAATCCACTTATGAATCTTTATCTCCTATTCATCATAAAGTCCTTTCCTCCAAGGATAAGGCTCTAATAAATTACACTCATCCCTCTTGTAAGATTTCTTGTAACTTTCCTTCTTCAATTTTTATCACTTTATACATGTTTTTGATCTCACTTATAGTTGAGCATTTAGCATGTCATATTCAAATACCTCATTCCATCTATCATGTCTTTAAATAACATTAATGGCTATTATGTTGCTCATCATTATGTGACATTGGTAGCTCATTTACTGGGGGCTCATTGTCATTCATGATGGTACAATTTCAAGTGCAATCATATTTTTGAAGCAACATAATAGCCTAATTTTCTATGTTATCTCTTGTTACTATGGGGACAAGAGTAATTTCATACATCTCTTCTTTTGCTTATGTCCAAATCTCTCCTTAGAAGATTGTGTAAGTCCTTTTTATTGTCCTTATCCTTGGGAGGCAATGATCTTTCCTTATTTTTATCTAAGGATCCACTTTTTCCTATTTCGTGGATGGTGTGAACTTTATTACTTGATGTTATTCCATGTATGCATTTGTTGTTGTTTGTTCAAGGATTCTCTCTTACAAGAGGTGTAAGTCCTTGACTACAACCTCTTTTGCACTTGGTAAAATACATCCATAATGAATTCATTCTCCCAATTGGGTTAAAAGGAGCGTCATCCTTCATTAAGAATCACTTTCACCTCGCAAAAGAAGGAAGTATGGCATTTTTATTCTCTTCTTTGTCTTATTCTAGAAGATGTTATATTTGTCTAAGACAATTCCTCTCGGGGATAGGTGTCTTTTGTACAAAGATCTCTTCTCCTCTAAGGATCTCCTTTACACATACTACAAGATATCCCTTTTCAACTATCTTATCCTTGCTTAAAGAGTGCAAAACTCTCTTGCTTGGATCTATGACATTGTTGCATTTTTGGGGTATCTTCTTTTGTGATGAAGGTAGGTATCCTTGTTCTACTTTGCTTATGACATAAACATTACACCTTTTGAGCAATGGATTATTCTCGGAACCAGAGCATAGACTCTTAGAGCGAGATGTCTCCATTTTTTCTTTTATGCAAGGTGATTATTCTCGGAACCAGAGCACAGACTCTTAGAGCGAGATGTCACGCTTTTGTACTATACATATATAGGTTGTAGCATACTCGGGTATAGACTCCTATGAGATGCTTCTAACCTCCCTTACACACACATGCACGAGGTTGAGTGGAACTAGCGACATAAGGCTAGACTTTCTCACTCTCCTCCCTTACATGGATCACCTAGACAAGATCTAGGGGTGAGAGGTCCATGTTTTCTCTCTCACTATTCTTCTCATTGATCACCAATGTGTGTATTCATGCTTTTTTCCTTTCTTTTCTTCTCTTTGCATTTTGTTTCCATTTACATCCTTCATCTTGTGTTACAGAACTCTTAAATCCTCACACTCTTTGTTGTGTTGGAATTGAGATTTAGTCCTCTTTCTTACCAAATGATTCTCCATTAGTTTTTGATCTCATATCAAATCTTCTTGTGAGCATTTGTCATCAATATTCTTTAACAATTTGAAGTGGTAAACATGATACCCTATTTCAACTCACTAAAATTAGCAAGCCGAAACAGTGGGGGGCATATAGCTACCCTCGAATTTTCATCACCTTCCTTAGTAAGCATTAGGTGATTTTGTGATCTAATGTGTGTTTTGTAGGGTGCGGTTCCTAACTGTGTACTGCAGATACCGCTGGGGGCTTCGTTCGACAGACTTATGGATATATCCTTTTTCAAATAATGTTTACTTTTCTGTACTTTAGCTTGCATATGCACATAGTGTTCATATGACCGCTAAAGTGGGGGCTAAATGTAGAGTCGTAAATTGTACGCACTTGCTAGGGTGGTACAATTTCACACCTAGTTTAGCACCCACCTTGGCGCATTTTGCATTTTGCATTACATTTCCCCTTTAGCACTTAATTAATCAAATTAATTAGGTCTAAGGTTCTATTTTATCATCTTCCACATCATAAAGTTGGGCCCTTTCATTAAAGTGTGCCCTTTTCATTTTATTCCTCCAATACATCATTTAATCAAAAACCCTAATTAAGTCCTATTTTGAACTTGGGGGCTTGATTTCGGGGGCCAAAACATCTCGAAATCACCTGTAACTTTGGGATTCTCTCTAAAATCATCATATCCGACGGCCCTGAAAATTTGGTGAAAAGTTGTCGGGACCATGGCGCCCGAAGTGCACATGGTCCCGGACATTTTTCCCAAAATTTTAGGAGCACGATCCAATCATAAAATAAAGCTTAACCCCAAGAAATTGGTGGGATATTCAATCTCTAGGTCGGCCAAAAGATGAAATTACGACCTAGGGTTTCATACATAAGAGCTCTCTTTCTTCATTTGAAAGGATCCGAATTTTGGTTTTCAGGGACCTTCTAGGCAGTGAAAGAGCAGATCTTTGAAGACTTCAACAACATTCAACATCCATCTATCAAGCATTCATCAATTTCATTCATTCATTTAGGGCTTGGAAGACATTGAAGAACAATAGGAGATTACCGACTGAAGATTGGCTTGTACCCCTCCCTTGGGGGTTGGGTATGATTTCATGTTGTTTTCATGTCTTTGCATAAGCTTCAATATATCACTTATTCATGCTTTAGATCATTTTGCATCTTGATTTGGAGCATTTACATTATCATTTATGAGCAATTAGGGTTTACTTTCTAGGTTGTTCTAGTTTGCTTTCTTGCATTTTAGGACCTTGCACACACACTAGGTCTGCACACACAATACATTTTACAATACAACTTGGCTATTCGTGGAGGTGGAAATCACCGAAGCGGGGGTTCGACTAAGGCAAAACCCTATATAGCCGCCCAAACACCTTTTCAGATATAAGTGCAGGTTTCGGGACTCGGACGACACCGCAGGTTGCAGATCCGGGAGAAGCAGACTGAGACCGACCTTCCCACCAAATTTTAGAGCAAAAGACCAGGATAGGGGCGTGGGGCGCCCTGGTCCTGCCAGGAGAGGGGCGCTGGGCGCCCTGGTCCTCCTGACGGACAGCATTTTCAGCATTTTTGACAGCTTTTTCCAAAGTGCAAAACAGCAGTTTCCGGAGCAGTTTCAAGGGCAGAATCAGGACAGTGGCGCCCGTGCTCCCGTCCCGAACATTTTCATTCATACTTTAACTCTGGGTACGCATTTACATTCTTGTCTTATCCTTGTATTTACAGCTTTCCATTGTTTAAGTTCAATTCTGCAATCTTGTCATTAGTTCCTACTTGCATTTTGGGGTTAGGGATTGAACTTGCATCATTTTATATTTCAATTACAACAAGGGAATAGAAATCCTAATAGGTATCCCGTGGCTCTCTCTTCCACAAAAAAGAAGTAGCCAATTGTGTGATACCTCTAGGCTTTTTCGTATTCCACAAGTGTGTGGTTGAAAGTGAGATTTGGGCATGTTTGCTTAGTGTCACTTTTTCTCCTACACAACTGCAAATATTAAGTGTACATAAATGGGGTCTGCACATGCAGAAAAGCCAACAGCCTAGAGCTCACTTCTCAATCACAAAAAAGGAGTCACACTAACTACAGTTGGATGGTTAAATCTAATAAGAATGTACTGCAGAAGATATCATCTTCATATGTTGGATTCAGTACCGGTGTAATGCTGATATGCTTTCACAAAACCTAGCTTCACCTTCAAATGATGTCTTCGTGTATAGCTCTGCTTAATCTCGCATATACCTTCACTAAATTCTTTTTCACATTCCACATTCGATCTTACAAATATGATCTTACATTTATACCATAACCTAAGACCAATTTTAGTAGGTCGGCTCTACAAGATATTACAATAAAAACATTTTACAAACAATATAATATCCGATGCAATAACCAATTAAACATGTTGGCTTAATGCATTTACAACAATAATTAGTCATCTCCATAGCGTGCCATGCTGACCTGGAAAAGATAAACCTGCCGATGTAACCCTAGGTAACCCTGGACCTATTTGTCGATAAAAGCAAATATGCAAATATGAATATACCAATGAACATAACTCCAGGACAAGATGTCCAAACGATGTCTTCAACATCACCAAGTGTCTTCCACATAATTCTGAGTGCTAGTGGTCATTATATCCTGTCGATGAACCATATACCATTAACTATGCAATAATTACTTACTTGCCGGTGAATGCTGGTGGATCTCCAAAGTGCTAGTGTTTTAGGTGTTGACATCAATGACAAAACCATACCAAAATACCAACAGGTTATGTATAAAGAACAAATGCAGAAAAAGAAACATGAATAGGACAAACAAGAATATGTGGTGTTGGATGAGATTCCTAAAAATGAAATGCCACAAGTACCTGATGCTCAGCAACAACAGATTGTCCCACAAACTCCTGCAAGTGTTAGACGTTCTACAAGGTCAAGTAGACCTCCTAAAAGATTTTCTCCTTCTTTGTATTCTATTTTATTAACTAATTCTGGTGAACCAGAAGAATATGAAGAAGCAATGCAGGTGGATGTCAAACAATAGTGGGAGCTAGGCATGAAAGAGGAGATGGACTCCTTGATGAAAAATAAGACTTGGGACTTAGTCCCTTTACCTGCAGAAAAAAGAGCTTTGCCTAACAAATGGGTTTATAGGCTGAAGGAGGAGGAAGGAGGTCAGAAAAGATATAACGGTAGATTTGTGGTAAAAGGTTTTGCACAGAAAAAGGGTATAGATTATGATGAAATATTTTCTCTAGTTGTAAAAATGACTTCAATTAGAACTGTACTTAGTCTTGTGGCTACAGATGATTTACATCTTGAGCAATTAGATGTCAAAACAACTTTTCTCCATGGAGATTTGGAGGAGGAAATTTACATGTTGCAACCATAGGGATATGAGGTCAAAGGTAAGGCGAAATTGGTGTGCAGGTTGAAGAAAAGTTTGTATGGCCTAAAGCAAGCACCCTGACAATGGTATTTAAAATTTGATAGTTTCATGGCTGAACACGGTTATCATAGATGTCATTCTGATCATTCTGTATATTTTAAGAGATTGGAAAATGGAAGTTATATTATCATGTTTCTTTATGTTGATGACACACTTTTTGTTGGGTCTAGCATGCAACATATAAATGATCTTAAACAGAAATTAGCTAGGTCATTTGCTATGAAGGATTTGGGTGCAGCTAAGCAAATTCTCGATATGAGGATTACACGGGACAGGAAAAATAGAACCTTGAATTTGTCCCAAAGTGAGTATATAAAGAAGGTGTTGAAAAGATTTAACATGCAGGATGCAAAAGCAGTTAGTACACCTTTGGCTGGTCATTTCAAATTGACTAAGGAGATGTGCCCAAAGGCACAGGAAGAGGTTAATAAAATGTCTAACATCCCGTATTCATCAGCTATTAGCAATCTAATGTATGCAATGGTATGCACAAAGACAAATATTGCACATGCAATGGGAGTTGTGAGCAGATTTATGAGTAATCCAGGTATGGAACATTGGAATGCTGTGAAATGGATCCTTCGGTATTTGAAAGGAACCACTACAAAGGCATTATGTTTCAAAGGATCTAATGCTACTCTGAGTGGATTTGTTGACTCTGATCTGGCAGGTGATATTGATTCATGGAGTACTACAAGGTATGTTTTTACTATAGGGGAACTGCAGTTAGTTGGATTTCTAGGCTGCAAAAGGTTGTTGCACTTTCAACCACTAAAGCTGAGCATGTTGCTACTACAGAAGCCAGCAAGGAGATGATTTGGTTACAATGTTTTCTGGAGGATTTGGGTCAAACACAGGAGGATCACCCATTGTATACTGATAGCCAGAGTGTCATTCATCTTGTGAATAGCTCTGCTTTTCATTCAAGGACAAAGCACATTCAGCTCAGGTACCACTTCACCCGGATTGTTTTGGAGGAGGGTCAGTTACGGATTGAGAAGATTCACACAAGTGAGAATCCTGTTGATATGTTCACGAAGGTAGTTCCACAGGAGAAGCTGATTTCTTCATCAGTTTCTATTGGTCTTCTTGATTAATAATTGTGGAATTTATACCAGTCAAGTCCTAGTGTTTTATCCAACGGATGTTGCATGTACAGTGATGTCATGTAGTATCAGTCTCCAAGTGGGAGATTGTTGATCAACAGGAGGAGGGGGGACATATGGGCCCTAGACTACTCTGACTGCCCCAGGTCTATTTTGGGGCATACCTAAACCCACACCCTGGAAAGGTTGGATGTCAAAGTAGTTCACATGTTTGCCTAAAACAAACTCAACATACATTTTTTTATGAAGTAGAAGGGGACATCAAGATTGTTGTTGGGTGGTTTGTCGAAAACCATCCACCAATGATCCCAAAAAAAATTGACAATGCCATTATTTGTGCACCATTTAATAGAAAGTTTTAGTTTTTAGGGGTCTATGGGTTGACCAGTGCGGGGATTCACAAACAATGAGGCAATAGCGGCTTTGGATATCTCGAGATCCTTGATCTCCATATACGACAAGCCATCTGCATATTGTTTCCTCATAGAATCTCACCACAAAAGAGTGGCATTGTGTTCCTCAGTCATGGTTTCCATACTCTTTATGATCGACGTGAGAAGATCAAACATTGGGTTTAGACGAGGGATCCTACAATATACATCTGCAATCCCCCTCAATTCATTCAGATTTTGTGCAATCAAATCCTGAATTGAGGGGGGGGTTGGCAAAGGGGGGTTTGGCAAAGGAGGGTTTGGTTGTTGTGGTTGTGGTTGATCAATGTTTTCATTGTTATCCCCCATTTTTAACCTAATTGAATGTAAACAATTGAATTTAGTTAACAAATTTAAACAATTTTGTATTTGATTTAAAAAAACCATATTTTCAATGAAAAAACAAATAAACATTAAAAAAATAAAAAAATTGAATGAAAATGATTGAAAACGATAAAAATTGAATGAAAATGATTGAAAACGATAAAAATCAGATATCGGATTTCCACAAAATCGTGCACCCTGTGGGTTAAAAATAACTCACAGACTGTCACAGTCCAAATATATTGTCTCAAAAAATCAGATATCTGATTTTTATACTTAATTTTTTTTAAATAACATTATATTATATTATATAATACGTATTATATTATATTATTAAATATAATTATATATTTTATAATAATATATAATATAATATGTATTATGTAATATATAATATTATATAATACATAATATATAATATAATATTAGATTATTAAATATTATATTATATTATATAATATAATATTTAATAATCTAATATTATATTATATATTATGTATTATATAATATATAATATAACATAATAATATATTATATATCATATAATATGTAATATATAATATTACATTATACATTATATAATATATTTTTTAATTTAAAATTAAAAATAAAAATCAGATATCCTATTTTATCCAATATCTGATTTTATCCGATATCTGGTTTGCTTAGGTAATTATCATGCCAAGGTGTACTGACACTCAGGCCAAGCAAAAAGTCAACACGAATTTTCGCATTTTTAGGCGAGTGGAGAAGGCTATTTTTTCACATCACTACTTTTTGGCCCCCCATGATCCTGCACTAACCCTTAAATGTATTATTAACATATTCCTTACCATTATTAGTTCTAAGGATTTTAATCTTACAACCAGATTGTCTTTCAACAAACATATGAAATTCAATAAAAACATCAAAAACTTGATCCTTGCTATGAAGGAAACAGATCCAAGTTCTCCTAAAAAAGTCATCAACAAATGTAAGTGCATACCTTGATCCTTGCATGGAGGTATTCTCCATGGGTCCCAAAAGGTCACTATGAACGAAGTGCAATTTATGATTTGCCCTCCATGATTGACCGTGAGGAAAGGGCTCCCTATGCATCTTACCACTCATGCATCTTGTGCAAACAATTTCAAAAGGAACAATGCTAGGCAATCCATCTACCATATTTGTTTTTTGCATCAAGGTAATATTATTAGAATTTATGTGGCCAAGTCTTTCATGCCAAACATTAAAATCAATGGTAGTAAGCAAAAAATGCTTTGAACGAGCAAACTCATAAAATTTGAATAAGTTATCATTGTCCATTTTAGCATTAGCAATAACTTGGTTATGCTTTGGATCAATGATATAACACATATCCTTATGGAATTCAATCTTATAATCTTGGCAAAGCTTAGCAACAGAAAGAAAATTTGATTTTAATTCAGGAACATAAAGAACATCATGTAATTTACTATTAGGAACATTGACATCACCAATAGCTTCTACTTTACAAGTATAATTGTTAGCAAGTTGAACAGGAATATTTGAAGCATTGGGATGCATAGCATCAAAAATTTCTTTATGAGAAGTAACATGTTGAAATGCACCAGAATCAATAATCCATTCAAGAGGCTTTGAAACATTGTAACTACAAGTAAATGCATGATGAGATGAATTACCATTATGATTACCTTTGTTATAATTAGGTTTATGTTGTTGATTATTTTGATTATTTTGGTTCATTGGATTTTTATCATTTTGTTTCTTAAAACAATTATTAGTCACATGACCATCCTTACCACAATACGTACAATGGGGTCTCTTAGAATAATTATTCTTTTGATTATTATTAGAATTGTTATTATTCTTTTGATTATTATTAGAATTGTTATTATTATGATTATTATGATTATTATTTTTAGACATAAAAGCATGTTCACTACTTTTAAGAGTACGAAACTGAATTAATTTAGCTTCCTCTTAACGTAATAAATTACGAAAAAATATAATAAGTTAATTGAGTAGCTAAACTAGGAATAGCAAGTTGAGCATGAATAATAGTAATTAATTGCTAACATTGACGAGGAAGACGTTTTTTAAGAATAAGATGAATTAAACATATATCAGCGAGAGTAACTCCTAAACCAGTTAATTGGCCATTAATAGAATCAAACTTTAATAAGAATTCATCCATGGTTTTAAAATCCGTATACCTAAGGTCTTCGAGTTGGTCTTGAAGCTTAATTTTTTGGGATTTATTTGAGCTATCGTAAGTTGTTTTTAAAATTTCTCATGCTTCATATGCTTTTGTACAATTTCCAATAAGAACATACAATTCGGGAACCATCAAAATACCAATTAAACCAAGTGCTTCCTCATTTTGAGCCTTCCATCTGCCTTGGTCAGCTTGTGGAGCAGTTGAAGCAGGTTTAGAGGTTTTATCAGTAGCAATATCCAAAATGTGCTTGAAACGAAAAATAAAAGAAATATGTGTTTTCCATGAATGATAATTAATGCTATTTAATTTAATTTCAGGAATTAATATAGACATGATAGCAAAACAATGAACAAATTATGATTAGTATTGAAAAAATACCCCCTTGAATTAAAAACGAAAAATTAACCTCATTAATTAACTTGAATCAAACTTGAATAATAACTTTTTAAAAATAACAATATTTTTCAAAAGAGACTATTTATCAAAATATTGTTTCAAATCATTAATAACAAATTTTAAATTTTTAAAAACATTAATTTTATTTGAATCTTAATAATAAAATAAAACTATTAAAAAAATAAAAATTTAAAAAAAAAACAAAAAACTTTATTTAAAATTTTTTATATATTAAAAAACTTTATAAACATTAAAAACTTTTTAATATACGTATGATTAAGAAAATAAACTTTTGAAACCTTTTATATTTAAAATTTTATAAACTTCTGATAAACTTATTAAACTTTTAAATATACTAAACTATAAAGTTTTTAAAACCTTTAAACATACGTGAATGATAATAAAGAAAAGAAAAAAAAAAACTTAAACTCTTTATTAAGTTAGAGGAAACGTAAGAAATGAAAGAATGAGCATGCAAGAGACAGGTTAAGATAGTGTAGAGACGTTAAGATGGTGTAGAGGCGTTACAAGCCAAGAATGATAAACCAACTGACAACGCAAGCACAAAACAGCAAGCACAAAACAAAATACAGAAAACAAGTAAGAGCTAACGTTTAGGGTAGAAACAACAGAGACATTACTTGAATAAATTTAGATAAAAAAAAATCCTTTGAATAAGGTGTTTATTATTTAGTTTTGAAATGAAAGAACAACAAAAAAATTGAAATGAGATGAAAGGTTGAAATGAAGAAAGAAGAGGAAACGAAATGAAATAATGAATATGATAACCTACAAAAAATGTTAGAAAACGTATGAACTAACCAGAACCCTCCACCCTGGTGGAGTTTTCAATATGAAACTATAATGCTAATATGAGAAATAGCTGAAAGGTACAAACCACCATGATAAGAACCAAAAGAAGAGAGACAAAATAGCATCTAAGAACAAAAATAGATTAAAACTAATAGTATGAACCTTCTTACTGCAAGTGAATCAGAGATGCAACTTAATAATCAACCAGTTTTGGTGGCAAGCCTTCCAAAATGAAAACTCAAATCAGAAAGAGACTTTGGCAGCAAGCTTTCCAAAGCTTATATATATATATATACTAGAACTAAAACTAAAATGGTTAGACCTGCATGCAAACTTGTTAACAAGTTTGAAAAAAAAAATTCAAACTGTTAAAGAGAAAACTTCTTCTCTTCTCTCAAAGAGTGCCTCCAAAAAAGGTGAGCTCCAAAAATGAACTATGGCAACCTTCATCAACTTCCACTTAAACAAGGCCGATGGTATTGCGCCTCTGGTTGTTGCCTTTGTTTCTGGTGTTGCCTTGCCTCAGGAGTGTGTGGATGCTTGCGGTGGCATCCCGACTGATCGTTTGAAAAATGTTGGATCTTCTTCCTCGATGGATGACCCTCTCGCATCCCAGATTGCTACTGGATCTTTGTTTGATTCTCCGATTTTTGTTGTCCCTGCCTCTCTTGATGCTGACTTTGTTCCTCCTGGTGATGGGAGGTCCTCTATTCTGGACCCATCCTCTTGGCAAAACGCTGCTGCTAGGGTTGAGGAGGAATGGATTACTGTTAAAAGTAAAAAATCTAAATTGTCCTAGTCCTCTTTTGATATGACCCTTCGATCCCACAAGGGTACGACAAATTCTTGATCCTTCCTGGTTGGGTTGGGGCTGCTGATTTTTTGCAACCCGTTGGTTTTTGGTGGGGGTCGTTCTTATGATGTTCCCCTTCTTTTGATTGGTTGTGCCGAATCTCTTTTGTGTTCTATTTCTTTGAGTGGACTTTCAAGTTTATCTTTCGATTCGGGTTGCAGGTCCTAAAACCTGTCTTGTATAGAGTTTATGGTCCCTTAAAAACTTGATTTTCCTTAATAAAAAACTTCCACTTAAACAAGGATTAGTAACTTGCTCTAATACCATGAAAGGAAATACAAGAGCAAAAAAATAAAAGATAAATCCAAGTAAGTATATTGATTGAAGTAATGTTACCAAAGTAGAAAGCAACTTGAGAGTAATCACTCAAAACTTGAAGAAGAGACAAAAAAGTTTTTGAAAGGGGAAAAGCAAAGCAAAACCCCTTATGTATTATGAATGAAGGGAAAGCCTAAAGAAGAGACAAAGACAGACACACACACACACACACACACACACACACACACACACACACACACACACACACACAGAGAGAGAGAGAGAGAGAGTTTTCATTACAATTATATCATAAAGTGAAGAATGAGAGGAGAAACATCTCTTAAATAGAGATGAGAAGAGGAGATACAAAGTAGCTCCCAAATCTATGAATGCCACCATTCATAATATGTGTGTGCAATGTGTCAACATCCTCTTAAGGAGGATAAACTAATAATCCTTAATAGAGGAAAATAAAAGAAATGACTTGTCCTCACACATGTACTAGAGGACAAATTACATGTGGGGATTCCAAAGGAATATCCCAAACTAAATACAAATAAACCTAAGTCAAGTAAAGATTAAATATTCTAGCAATTACTCACAACAAATAGTCACTTGAGCAGGAAGATATAATTGAAAATCACCTACAACCACTCCAAAACCAACAAACTAGAAACACCCCCAACACACCAAAACTAAAAATCTTTCAATCTCTTCGATCAACACAATCTATCCCTCTGAATGAAAGATAGTCACAAATAATCAGCTAGGTACTGTCTTTCAAGCATGAAACTGATGGTTGCTAGGAGGCTCTCAATTTCAAAGCTCAATCCTGACACCTTTCCGACAACATAACATTATCATTCATCCAGCATTCCCGAATGAGAGCTCAACGCTCTTATTTATAGATTTTGGAGGCTCAAATTCAAATTCAAATTCCACTCACATGGTGCCCAAATTCAATTAGCACTTCATTTCACCTCCTTAGTATAATTCGCCCAACTCGCATCCTCTCTTAATTACCACTTTTGATAAATATAATGCTTATAAAATAACATTGATGGAATTGCACATTGGCATCTCAATATGAAGGTGGAATATTTCACCAAATTGACTTAGGATAAAAATAATATTTCCCTTCTCTAAGTCGTCCAAGATCATAGTAGGGTCATCTTATTAGAATTATCAATAATGTGTAAAGTGAGTGCTCAACAATGACTTTTAAAATAATAATATAACTTAGGCAATTTTACTTAGAAAATCGTCCACTTGCCATAAGTTATCATTTAATTAAAAAACACCATGTCGACCCCTTGAAGTCATAACACAAATTACGCCTAGGCCATGGGAAATAATAAAGTATTAAAAAATACTTCTGCTTCCAAATACTGAATACTGTCAAAATGCATTGAGGCCAAGGTACTAAACTGCATTGCAGAAAATAGTCTTCTAAGTTCGAACATAAGATCTTGCCAAAAATATATTGTCAAAAATAGCCATTGAACTGAGCTACAAAACCCCTACCAAAAATAGCACTGCTATAAATAGCATACTGCTAAAAATAGTAAGTGTTTTCAAAGTGATTTTAACCTCAATCTTACTATAAATAGCATACTGTTAAAAATAGTAAGTGTTTTCAAAATGATTTTAACCTCAATTTGAGCAACTATCGTACTTACTAAAAATAGTAAGTCCAGAAAAGGTCTTCAAATTGATTTGCATGTTATACCATCGCGAAACTCTCAGAAAACTCAAAAAAACCCAAAGAATTTAGCTACTTCCGACACCACTTACTAAAAATAGTAAGTCGGTCAAACTCCATTGCTTGCTATGCATGCACCCTCATTGTGAAACTTTTTGAAAACCTTGAAGGAATCCAAAATCAGAACTGTAAAATTTCAACATACAAGCCACCAGAATTGCAAAAGCATCCTCCTAGAAAATTGGAAACCCTAATATATGTCTCTGATTGACCAATGGGTCTCAGAAGTGGCCAATAGTCCCCAAAACCAACTAAATCGGAAAAGGAGACATTACAATTATTTTCATCATTTTCTATTAGAATATCATTTTATCAATTTATACAATTCTAAGTATCAAATTGTTTTTGATATTAAAAGTAGCAAAACAAAGATGCCGACCTTTTACAAACTCAGGTCGAACAAGCCATAAACAGCAGGTGGGACTCAAATATCCAATTGTTTAATTGTTAAACAGTCAATAATTTTACACCTCTGCTCAAGTTTTATCTTTAATTGTTGAACCCAGGAACATTTTTAAATAATCATATGCTATTAATATCTAAACTGTTGGCCAAAACAATCTCACAATGATACAAATATGTTCTTGGCAAACTTTGCCAGTGTGCCTCTCTGCTAAAACAATTGGAAGCAGTGTAAGCCATATCCGCTGTCCAATGACTTTTATATATCAATGTTCAAATTTTTGGCCGCCTTCTCCTTAACAGTAAAATATTGGAGTCCGTAAAATGTAACAAGTAGAAAATAGCAACTAAATATTAGATTTTATTAAATAAATTGCCTTCCAAGTAACGAGTGGCTTAGGGGAGAGTTAGCTTGCTCTTGTTTGAAACTAGATCAGCAAAATAAATTTCAGTGTAAAATTAATATATGGTGCTGAAAGTGGAATGCCACTTTGTAAGGTATTTACAATAAAAAGTTTTATAAATAAAAGAGATTAAGGAATACCATAGCTTGTATACTATTTAATGCTCATGTTAACAACTCGTAGTTTGCTACTCCATAAGTGACACGATTCCGGCTACTATTTTATTCAGACATTAGCTTTGGAAGTCCAATCTAATAACTTTAATTTAACCAGGAAATATTCCTTCAATTTCCAACTACTCTAAATACTTATGATCGTTAACTGTTGAGTCTTCATTGTTATGCTAATGGCGTTCAGAAGCAATGACAGTTTTAGAAAAACATGAATGTAAGGAAGTTTAGAAATTCTTTGTACTCTTAGAGCTCCGTAAGTAACAAAATATTAGGAATTCTTTGTACTCTGGTATTTTTTGAAGTTTTATATGCATTGAACTTGATTATGCCAGACCCAAAGCAAGATAGAGTACATTTGAACAATTATCTCTGAAAGGATTTGAACGCAAGGCTCCACAATGGTTGCCTGGAAGCCCCAACGAGTTACCACTTAGTATTATCTATCCTACACCTATTTCCTTCAAATTTATAATAACATTGAGAAAAAACTCGAGGATATGATTCAATTTACTGAAAGTGAGACTAATTAATAATTATTATACATTTTCAATTTTTTGGAAAAAAATGGCCAGTTGACTCAAATTAGACACTTGAACATCCTCTCTTCAGTTCAATCTGGATGTCCTTACAACATAAATCATCTCATTGGCATGAGGTCTATCCAATTCATATCCCTAAGGAAAACTTTCTCTAATGCAAATAGAACTTTACTTCTGCAAGCACTCTGAAAAAGGGCAATTACATTGTTCTAAATGGTAAAATAAAAGTCATCTCAAACCAAAAAGGCCCAAGAGACGCAAGGTGAGATCATCTGCAGATATATGCCCATGTTCATTACAAAACTCACCAATCTCAACAATGAAGGGTGAAAATCTAGGAATGATAACTGAGCTCTATTCATTTCTTCCTTCAAATAAATTTTTCCAGTGATTTATAGAAGGATATTTACAACTTTAAAGGACAATCCATGATATCGTTTAACTGTGAGTATAGGTAATGCATGTGCTTTGCCTCCTCTACAACATAAGAGAAACCAGAGTGCAAAGCAGATATTTCCACACTCTAGCAAACAAGCCTCTAAGAGACAAATCAACCCAGGGTGATGTCCTGTACAGTGTAAAGAACTATGAATCAAGAAATAGGCATTGCAACACCATCATTTGATCTACGCCTTATAGAACTTGAGTACTCAAGACCACCATCAGAAGAACTAGCATGTGAAGAAACTAATGTAGACTTTCTTGAGAGCACCGGATTCAAATTGCCATTTCCAGAGCTTTCTGAATTATCAGGATTATTGCTTGATTGTCTAGAACCATCATGATTGTGACCCTCATCTGCCAGTTTCCTCAAGAGATTCATGACAGTTGGAAGAAATTTTGTTGATAGTGACAAAATTCCAGGCAGCTGCACAACATGGATCAGTAAATATTACAACAACTGAACATACTAAAGAATGAGACAACCACAGCGAAGCAAATATTTACTTGAAACTCACATAAAATTACTTACAATTCCATGATTGAACTCTCCAGGAATGTCCAGTTGCACCCACAAAGCTCTGCCTAACAAGTAAAGAACAAAAAGCACCCCAATATAGAGTGGATTCCTATGGACAACACGTTTCAATGGCACTGTCAACCCACTGAGCATGCAAGCAATATGTACAAGAAAAGAAGCACAAGAACTCAACCTCAAATGGAATGCATGCATTATACCTCAAGAGAAGCATAAACTCATTAAATCCCAAAACAAAAATAGCAAGAATTGCCCATGGTGGCGGCAACCAGGAAGAACTCTTCTTCTTTGCTTCCTGGAAACATTCACAATGATCTAGCCCTTTAAGAATTTCTTCAAGATATTCTGTCCATTCATAATCCACAAAATAAAGAAAGCACAAAACTTTGCCTCTAATAAAACCACCTAGACATCATGATCTAGTACATCATATTCTGAGCATTTGCCTTTACCATCTGTAAATATTTGTGGTCAGTAAGTTAACACAAGAATAACTGATTATAGCAGTTAATTCATTCACTCGACAAATTTATGTTCGCTATTTATCTCAGGAAGATATTAGACAGAAGGTGCTTAGTGTTTATAATGTTGTAGTGACTTAAGTCTTAAACATTATGTATGTCTGATAAAGAAACTTACACAATGTAAGTTATGACTACCGTATAACATAAAATTTGAAGAGTAAATACATTCACTTTAACTTTTGTCCACTTTTTATCTCAAGTAGATATTAGACATAAAATTTGGACTTTAGACATAAGGTATCAATGCTTATGTTGTTATAATGACTTAAATGTCATGTATGTCTGATAAAGTAATTTCCATAATAAATTCAAAACCAGCATAACTTCCTCCCTCAACAACAAAAAACTGCACACATATTCAAATGTGTGCTTTACAAATTCTCTGTCATTTTTTGTGCATGCATTCTTTAGGCATGTCAAGAAAGAGTGCCAATAACAAAAATACGATTTATCCCAAAAGAAATTGTGGGCCAAGAATAATAAAGCAGAAGTTAAAGGTAGCATAAGACTCCAAGAAGAGTATGCATAAAAGGTGCCTCCACTAGACAACAGTTATGCAGATAGTTTGCTAGGATTCTGTTCCATTGCATCCTCTGATTTCATCTACAACTAACATGAATACATTTAATTTACTATTGATTCCAAAAATACAAATTTTGGTTCACTAGGCTATGAGGAGATTGAGGGTGTTACAATTGTGTTGAATGATGCCATAAAATTTGTAGTCAAGGATTTTAGCTTTGTTTCAAAAATGAACTGTTGAGGAATCTGGACCAGAGATAGAAAAGATAACAGTCTGATAATATTTAGGAAGGATGGACTTTAATGAGATCACTGCAATGAATATGTTTTCCTCCACTGCGTATCTATATAACTCTGTTATATTAATCTTCTACAATAATGTCGACAACTTGCTGGGTCATGAGATTATCACGGTTATTGATTTCAATTACCAGCAAGTTTTCGACGCCTTTGCATATATAAGGATGGAGAGTCATGTCCACGTAGGGGCATGACTTCTACGTGGCTTATGTCACGTAGAGTCATGACCCTACGGGGACATGCCCCTACGTCCCTTGTTCACCGCTGATGTTCATTACTTAACAATGATGGTGCTCGGGCTCACTAACTAATTCGACCCCGATAGTTATTGGGATTATTTTGAACCATATCGATTATTAGATAAAGTAATAAATATGTATATATATATAGATTGCTTCAATCCGAATGAAGCTATATCCTTAACACTCCCTCTTAGCAAACGAGGATTGAATTTCATAATTGAGTTTTAAGGAACAACCTTCTAGATATACATATTCATTTGACATGATCATTCACTCAGTAACACTTACTAGTGAAATACTTCATATCTCAGGGAGATATGGATTATCTGATATCCAGCACTCTGGGACAACAACCACTTGAAGTCTTATCAAATTACAACCTTGATTCTAGTGATAATTGTAACATTGTCATTATCATGGGTGAAATAATTTTAGTATCATGATATCCAGCACATTCCGGGAAAGCAAATTAATGTAGTCAATCATGATATGATTGTTATCATAATTTCCGACATATTTCGGAACAACCATTTAATGATAACAACTCAATAACTCGTCATAGAAAAATTTAGTATCAAAATTTCCGGCACATTCCAGGACAGCAACTTAATGTAGTCAATCTTGACACAGATCAGGCTATTGTGAAAGTCGTCACCTTACAATAGCGATCTTACACTTACATCACATGAAAGATTGTCACCTTTCATGACATAGCACATACATGCAATATTGCATCCAAGATATTCATGAATATATCAAATTACATATGAATCATATTAATATCAGAAATTTCCATTATAATTTAGTCATACCAAGTTTACCTCTAAAGTATTCCACTTTCAACTTTGCAAGAGGTTTGGTGAATATGTTGGCACTTTTCTCTTCAGTGTTGATGTAGGTCAACTTGATAACATCTCTGTCTACCATATCTCTTATGTAATGGTATGGGATTTCTATATGCTTGGATCGATTATGAAAGACTGGATTTACAGAAAGTTTGATGCAACTTTGATTATCACAATGAATCACAGTGGGGTCTAGGGGTTTCCCAAATAGTCCAACTAGCAATTTCCTTAACCATACTGCCTCACGTGCTCCCATGGAGCCAGCCATATATTCATCTTTAGTGGAACTCTGAGCAACTACTAACTATTTTCTGCCAAACCAGGATATCATAGCTGATCCAAGACTAAAACAACACCCCGTTGTACTTTTACGATCAATGGAACTACCTGCCCAGTCGGAATCAGAATACCCTTGGAGTTGTATCTCAACATTTTTATATTTCAAGCCAAGTCCAATAGTGCTACGCAAGTATCTCAGAATATGCTTAGCCGCCATTAGGTGAATTTTCTTAGGTTCGCACATGAAGTGACTTAACACATTGATAGCGTAACAAATATCAAGGCAAGTGTTTACCAGGTACATGAGAGATCCAATGATTTGTCTACAGTATGTAGGATCTGTAGGTTCTGAATCTACTGCTTCACTTTTGAGATTATGAAGATTTGTTTCCATTGGAATGGAGAGAGGTTTACAATCCATCATACCAAATCTGGTCACGTTATCAATGGTGTATTTTCCTTGATTTTGGAAAATATAATTCTCCTTTTGCCATACTTCTAGGCCCAGAAAATTGTGCAGTAGACCTAGATCTTTCATATCGAATTCAGCCACAAGATCTTGTTTGCATTTTGCAATGAGGTGATTTTCTCATATTATCAACAAGTCATCAACATAGAGAACAAGTATTAACATGTCACCATCGGATATTTTGAAGTATATGTTAGAATCTACTTCATTTTTGGAATATCCTAGTTTGGAGAGATAGCTATCTATCCTTCTATACCATGCCTTGGGAGCTTGCTTAAGGCCATAGAGATCTTTTTTTAGTCTACACACATAGAGGTTTCTATCATGTGTAGCAAAGCCTTTAGGGTGTTCTATATATACTTCTTCCTCAATAATACCATTCAAAAATGTGGTCTTTACGTCCATTTGGTGTATCTTCCACCCTTCGGAAGCTGCAATGGCAATGATGGTTCTCACAGAAGTATATCGGGCAACTGGAGCAAATGTCTCTTCGTAATCAATGCTAGCCTTTTGAGAGAACCCCCTGGCAACGAATCTGGCTTTGTGTTTTTTAATACCACCATCTGGTGCATATTTGATTTTGAATAACCACTTTGATGAGATAACTGATTTGTCTTTTGGTCTAGGTACAATGTCCCAAACATCATTCTTTAAGATAGATTGGTATTCCTCAATCATTGCATCTTTCCAAGCTTGACATGTTAAGGCTTCTTCAACATTTGATGGTTCAGATTTTGTAAGTTCAGTCATGAGTGCAAGATAGCATGATTGACTTCTTGTTTTCTTATTCTCTTTGAAGATTTCATTAGGTTCCACATTATTTTCTTCAATCATCTTTCTTGCCCATAGTGGTCTTTTCTTGTTGTTAGGATTTTCAGCATTCTCGAAATTAGGTGATTGAAGTTCACGACTTTCTATGCTATTCTCCCTCTGATTCTCAATTGTAAGATTTTCATCTAATTTTGTGGTTAGATCATCTTCTGCACTTAGAGAGAGCTTATAAGCAGCATCTTCTTCAAATTTGACATCTCTACTGATTTCAATAGATCTTCGTCCCGGAATATAGACTCTGTATCCTTTAGTGGTTTCACTGTAGCCAACAAATATGCCTTTCTTCCCAGAGGGTTCTAGTTTGGTTCTCTTTTCTTTAGGAACGTGAATATACACGTGGCAACCAAAGATTCTTAGATGGCTTAAATCTGGTTTATTTTCTATAAAGGCTTCTTCAGGTGTTATATTCTCTAGGATTGAATGAGGGAATCTGTTTTGAATATACACAGTTGTATTTGAGGCTTTAGCCCAAAATGAGATATGTAGATTTTGATCATGCATCATGGCTTTGGCGGCTTCGATGATGGTTCTATTTGTTCTTTCTGTGACTCCATTATGTTGAGGAATGTAAGGTTCAGTACACTCCTTAATCCCAACAAAAATGCAGAATTCTTTAAAATTTTCAAAGATGTATTCACCCCCATTATCTGATCTTAGAGTCTTTATTTTCTTCCTAGTTTGATTTTCCACCAAGGCTTTAAATTCTTTGAATTTTAATAACACTTCATTTGATTCCTTGAGTTTTCCTAGAGTAATCATCAACAAATATCACGTAATACAAGAATCCCCCTAGTGATGGTAATGACATTGGACCACACAAATCAATGTGGACAAATTCTAGTACAACTTTTGATTTGTGTTCACTTGAGGGAAAGGACCCTTTTGAGTTCTTCCCTAAAGCACATCCTTTACAAGTTCCAACATGATCAGATTTTAGATTGGGTAATCCTGTGGTAATCTTTCCTATAGAAGGTAGGGCACTAAATCGAAGATGTCCTAATCTTCTATGCCAAATTTCATTAGAGTTTGATACTTCATGATTTAGTGCTTGTTTTTTAATATTACATAATTTGTATAAACTACCATCTCTAGATCCTATAGAAATAGAATTCTTTATGTTAGAATTTTTAGGCTAGAGTAGAACTTTATCTTCATGGAAGGTGACACGATATCCCTAATCAGCTAGTCCTGAAATAGAGACCAAATTCCATTTGATACCTGGTACAAAAAGAACATCTTTCAATTGTAATGTAACTCTTGTTCTTAATTGAATTGAGCAGGTCCCAATTCCTTTCACTGGATAGGTAGAATTGTCTCCTATTGTAACTTCTTCAATTGAGTGGCCTTCAAAGGTTTCGAATTGATCTCTAAATCCGGTTATGTGTCGTGATGCTCCACTGTCAATTATCCACATATGTTTGTTTGAGTTTAGTTCACTTGATAAGGCTAAGAAAAATAGAGGATTCTCTACTTCCTTGACTTCAGCTATGGTAGCTTGAGGTTTCTTTCTTTTTGGACAGAATCTTTGAGTGTGTCCAAATTTATCATACTTGTAGCATTGGATCTTGGAGAAGTCTCTACTTTTGTGGTTATTTCCTCTCTTCCATTTGAACTTCCTTTTCTCCCCTTTGTTACTTGTGTTAGCATGTAGTGCTTGAATTTCTCCCTCTTTGTTTGGACCCAATCCTCTTGTGATTAGTTGAGATTCTTCTTGAGTGCAATCATTCTTGAGTTGATCGAATTTTGGTAGTGTCGGACGAGCACTAATGCCTTGAATAAAGGATTCCCAACTGGATGGTAATCCCTTAAGTGCTATTAGAGATAGCTCCATATCATCTACATTACTTCCAATAGTTGATAATTGGTCTTTCAACTCTGAAATCCTCATGAAATAGGATGTAATTGTTTCTCCTTTATTCATGTAGATATGCATTAATTGATGCTTTAAAGTGAGCAATCTACTTGCATTATTTATTTCATATGAGTTTTGAATGGTCTTGAACATATCATAAGTTGTAGTTAGTTTTGAGATGGTTGGGAGAATGTGATCTTTAACAGCATCAATTATGATTTTCTTAGCCTTCTTGTTGTGTCTTTTCCAAGTTGTTTTCTCTGGCTCGTCTTCGAGCATATTCTTCTATGTATGCATCTAGTTCGAGTTCTTGAAGAATTGTTGTTATTCGAATTCTCCATGAGACAAAGTTGGATGCGCCTTCAAGTCTATCCTCCACTCTAACACTATTCACCATAATTGTTTTGAATGCAAGTCTGAAATTTTTTAGAAAAGAGGTGTTTCTATTTTTATTATTTCTCTACCAACTTGGCTTTGATACCATGTTAAGGAATCTGGACCGGAGATAGAGAAGATAACAATCTGATAATATTTAGGAAGGATGGACTTTAATGAGATCACTGCAATGAATATGTTTTCATCCACTACGTATCTATATAACTCTGTTATATTAATCTTCTACGATAATGTCAACAGCTTGCTGGGTCATGAGATTGCCATGGTTATTGATTTCAATTACCAGCAAGTTGTCGCCACCTTTGCATATATAAGGATGGAGAGTCATGTCCATGTAGGGACATGACTTCTACGTGGCTTATGTCACATAGAGTCATGACCCTCCGTCCCTTGTTCACCGCTGATGTTCATTAGTTAACAATGATGGTGCTCGGGCTCACTAACTAATTCGACCCCGATAGTTATCGGGATTATTCTGAACCATATAGATTATTATATAAAGTAATAAATATGTATATATATATAGATTGCTTCAATCCAAATGAAGCTATATCCTTAACATGAACAAGAACCTATAATCTATAAATCAGCTTACCGCTAACCTTGACATTGGTGTGGATTTTCATACAAAGAGGTGCATTGTAACCAATGTCATGCAGGGAAAAGTGGTTGCCATAGGCATTGAGCATAGCAGGTTGTACAAGCTAGTTGACCTTATGATTTATCACAAATCAATTTGGGTGCATTAGTTGTGAAAGGCAATGGTGGTGTCAGGGCATGAGAGATATCGTTATCTCAACCTTCAATATTTAACCAAACCAAGCAAATCAACATGGTTCAGAATTTGTTGACTATCTATGAGAAGCAAGATATATGTACAAAGTGTTTTGCTAGTAACCAATGATGGAAATTTGTTTCCTACAAAAGGAGCATAGAATGCAAAGGGAGCTTTGGATCTCATTCATGCATATTTAGGCAAGTCATCTAGAAAATCATTCACAATTCTTGGTCTGCCTGTTTTGGTTCCTTTGTCACGTTCAAAGCACTTGTTGAGAATTTGATAGCTAGATGTATCAAAAATTTGTGAACAAATAATGTAGGCAAGTTCATTTGTCCGCAATCTCAAGGCTGCTGTAAGAAGGACCGTTCTGCGAAATGGAGTAATTGACTAAAAAACCCAGATGATAATGGAGATGACCCAGTGTATGATGCAATGCCAAGGCATGCCACGTGAATATTGAGGTGAAATACTCGACACAAAAACCTATCACGTAAACATAAGTCCATACAAGGCATTAAAAGATGTTACACCTGAAGAATCTTAGTTCAAGCCAAAGCCCAAGGTCATACATTACTGTGTTTTTGGTTTAGCTGCACATGTTTTAGTTCCTAGTAAAAAGACACCAACTAGATTATGAGGCTAGAAATATTTCTTTGTAGACTGTCATGAACAAACAAATGATTCATTGATATTTTCTACTAACAAAGTCATCATTAGTCCAAATGTTGATGTCAAGGAAACAAAACCTTTCTTTGATTGTAATTTGACCGGCAGGCAGTTAGTAATATGTCAAGAACTTGTATTTTGATATCTTGAACTCAATCGTAGTCACTAGAATGTCAACCTTTGGTGATATTACTTCCACGCCACTGGTTTATCAGTGAAGAAAATCTGCCCTGGCTTCAACTCAAGACATGGTTAATTCACCAAAAGAATTTCAAGTAACAAAACCATGGAGGCCCAAGTGGTTTCCTTCCACTCTTTAAGATGTGTGGAGGTGAATTCCTAAATCAGATGCATGACCCTAACATTTGTTCCACTCTTTTCAGCTGCAGATGTTCGTGTTCCTGATAACAAGCAAACTAAATTCTAGGAGGCTACAAATACTTATTTGCTAGCTATAGTGAACAATCAAAGGCATCCAAACTCATTGAGATCTCTACTAACAATGTTATCATCAGTCCAAATGTTGATGTCAAATAAAAAAACCTACCTTCCTTTGTTAATTTGACCAGTGGATAGGTAGTAATATGTCAGCCTCCGGAACTAGTATTGTGCTTCCTTTGAAAACATAGGGCTCTAATTCTTCTTGAGCTCTATCAGAATTTCTTCTGCTCCTAGTCCTTATGATGTGTGGGAGGATGACCTTCCTAAATCAGATGCCTGACCCTAACATTTATTCCACTCTTTTCAGCTGCATACGTTTTCATTTCCAATAACAAGTAAATCATATTCTAGGAGCTACAAACACCTCTTTGATAGCTATAGTGAACAACCAAAGGCTTCCAAACTCATTGAGATTTCTACTAATAAAGTATTCATCAGTCCAAATGTTGATATCACAGAAACAAAGCCTTTGTTAATTTGACCAGCAGTTGGGTAGTAATATGTCAGGAACTAGTATTGTGCTTCCTTTGAAAAAGTAGGTCTCTAATTCTTCTTGGACTCTGTCACTATCACTAATGTGTCAGCCTTTGACAACATTACTTCGACACCATTGGTTTCTCAGCAAGGAAAATCTCAGTTGGCATCAATTCCAGATGTGGTTGCTTCAGCACATGAATTTCAAGTAGCCCAACCATAGAGATCCGAGTGATTATTTTACTCCTTCAGATGTGTGGGAGGATGGACTTCCTATATCAGATGCACAAGCTTAACATTTATTCCACTATTTTCAGCTACAAATGTTGAAGTTCATGATACAAGTAAACTAGATTCTACGAGCTAAAAATATTTCTTTGCTGGCTAATGTTTTAGTTCATGATAACAAGTAAACTAGATTCTAAGAGCTAAATATATTTCATTGCTAGATAACAATTTAGTTCATGATAACAAGTAAAATAGATTCTAAAACGTACAAATATTTCTTTACTAGCTATAGTGAACAATCAAGGCATACAAACTCAATGATATTTAAACTAACAAAGTCGTCAAGAGTCCAAATGTTGATGTCAAAGAAACAAAAAATTTATTTGTTTGTAACTTTGACTAGCATGTGTTCATAATATTAAGGAATTGGCAATGTAGTTCTTCTGAAAACTTTGTGCTCTTATTCTTCTTGTGCTCCATTGCAATCACCACTGTGTCAACCTTTGGCTGATATTACTTCGACACCATTGGTTTATCAACAACAAAGATCTAAACTGGCTTCAATTCAAAGCAAGGTTGTTTCAACACAAGAATATCAAGAAGCCCAGCCATCGAGGCCCAAGCGATTTTATTCCACCCTTTAAAATGTGCAGGAGGATGAATTTCCTGAATTAAATGATTTACGCTAGTGAGTAGGGAAACAAATTGTTGGTTCAATTAAGCATGCTCTCTTTACTCTCTTTTGGCTGTTTCAAGGTGCCTGAGCCACAAAATATGCACAAGCTAAAGGTAAATCTAAATTAAAAGCTGCTGCAGATTGAGTATGATGCCTTATTGAAGAATTGCACCTGGGAATCGACATGGTTACCAATTAAAAAGCCCACTAGATGCAGATGGATGTACAAAATCAAGTGTAACATTGATTGTGCTTTGGACCATAGTTTTAAAATATGTGACCCATCATAACTCAAGAAGCTCAAGTTTGACTCAGACTAAGCAACTCACCAATAACTCATATGGTCTCTTGCAACATCATGTTCCCAAAAATTACGAGTTCAATACACATCATAGTGTCATAAGATTATAATGTCCCCATTTTGAAATAGAATTTAAGAGTAAATAATAATAATAAAATTAAAATTAAAACATGAAAGAATATAATTAAATTTTAATTAAGTTAATGAATGGTCAAAAGACATGAAATGAAAAGTTGTGTCTCCCTCGAACATGAGATATAAAAGGGAGAAGAGAACCTCTTTTGAGGGGGATGATTTGGGAATGAGAAGTGCATATCTGTTTTAAATAAGATGTGCAGATCTGATCTTCAAAGGTTGGGTCCCTTTCAAAGGGCATATATAATGAAGAGTTGCACTCTTTCAAAGGGTGCTAATGATGGAAAGGATGTGTCTCCTGCAAAAAGGGCATACATGATGAACAGGCGTGACCTCTCCCTCACATTGAGAGATATAAAGGAATTGAATCAAAAACATCCAGTGAGATCACCATCAATCAGATCAGATCAGAACTGTTATTAAGCTGCAGGCAGTAACATCCTTGTTCTTGGTGGTATGCATGGGGATGTGTTTAATATGTATGCTAAATATATGAAGCCTGGTAATGTTCTTATGCAGAATTTAATAGCAATATTAATATAGACCACACTTATGTATGACAGTGTCATACCCCTGATTGGAATTCCTTCTAGCAAGAAAATTATCTTATAAGTTCGTCCCTCTCCCTCTAGGGACAGCAATCTTATGTTTAGTGGAAACAATTAATTAATTAATGCATTATTAATATTATTAGCAAGGAGGATCAGTTAGCACAAATTAAAGAAGCAAGTCATTACTTATGGTTGGCAGCAATTAAACAAGAAGGGTCATATCTCCCAAAACAGTTGTGACCGAATGGAGAGGCATGTCTCCTCACCGCCTATGAAAGATCCATAAAGCCATATCAGATACAACAAGGCATCGAAGGATAGAAGATGGAACAATCTTAGAAGGAGAGAACAGAATAAAGAGATCAAATCTGCAGCTACTGTTAAGTTAGGATGATATTCTGGTATGAGTTCCTGTGCACATACGTTTAGAGTCAGCAACAATGTTATAACTTATAACTATTTCTGCATGTAAATATGTATATATTTCTGCATATCCATTATACCTATGTTCTGCATATCTATACTGTATACTGTGGAGATTCTGAGATCCATGATAGATAATACAATATGTTCATATCTGTTATGATATATTTCTGAGGGTTTATTCTAAGTATTATTGAACATTATAAAGGAAGTGTTGTTTGTAACTAGGAAAGAGGGTTCAGATTGCCCTAAGGCAACATCCGAACCTCTTCCCTTAAGCATAACATGGAGGACCGGCCCTAAAAGGTTTAACGTGGCCCTAAAACAAAGACCAGCCCCATCCACCACGCCACATTAAATTGGCGCCAAAATGAATATGTAAATGGAGGCCAACTTAAAGGTTATGTGGGTTAAATGATAATATAAATAATGATCATTTACCAAACACAAACACATTCTTATTTTCCCTCTTGCAAAGCGAAATACCTCTGCAACTAAGTATGCGAAATTGAGAAGTAAAATTGGGCGAACTCATCCAAGAAGGTCAAAGGCATTGGTTGTTCCAGAATTCTGTTAGATAGCAGATTTGTTGCAGACTTGGAATAATTAGAAGGGCAGATCTGACCATTAAACATGCAGATCTGATAAGAGGCTGAAGAGTTCAGCTAAGTATTGTATTGGTACAATTCAGATTGAATACATAATCTGACCTGTGGGTCTTTAGTGCTGGGTTTTTCCAGGGTATTTGTGTTTGTCTCCTATGCACTTACTTTCATTTTATCATTACTTTACTTAATATTAGCAAATAATTAAATGCTGATAATCTGATTACTAATCTGGGTCACAAAATTAACATGGTATCAGAGCTAAGGTGTTACTAGCTTCTGATTTTAGTAAATCATTTGTTGCATATAGCTGCTGTTTGTTTTCAGATTAAAATATCAGGTTTGAAGGCTGAAGATAGACTTGAGGGAGCCATTGATTTTGCTGCTTGGAAGGTCTGTATTCTATTGATCCTTGAAGAGAATGATCTGCAGAAATTTGTAGAAGAAGAAGGGCTATCTCCTCCAGAAGATGCTGAAGAACTGAAACAGTTCAAGAAAGATTCCCTCAAGGCTAGGAGGATCATAATTGAATCCGTCAAGAATCATCTTGTCACTATCATATCAAAGTTTGTGTCTGCCAAGGAAATGATCAAACACTTGGAAGAGATGTATGAAGTCAACAACCTCAGCAGGGCACTTGCACTAAGACAGCAGCTTCTTCACATAAAAATGAAAGAAGAAGAATCAATCATAGCCTACTTGATGAAGACCAATGAACTAAAGGACAAGCTAAGCACTCTTGATTGCCAAATCTCGGACAAAGATCTTGTTATGATTGCATTAAATGGTCTACCTGATGAATGGGAACCATTCATTCATAGTATTGGTGGAAGAGTTGATCGTCCCAACTTTGAGCGTCTTCAATCTGATTGCATCGAAGAGGAATCTCGAATTGAGGTAAGAGGAAAACTCAAGAACTCTCACAAAGATAATCATGTTCTCTTAGCTAAATCTAGGAAAGGTGGACATTGGAAGAAAGAAAAGAGAAGCAAAGATTTTAGATCCTCCTCCTATGATCCAAGGAAGAAGTCGAGATTCCTCTCACATTCGTTGCTTCAGATGTGATAGTATGGTCACTATGCCAGAGATTGTCAGAATGATCCAAAGGAAAGGGAAGTCAACTTAAATGAAGTTGCCGAACAAAGTGAAGATTATCTTCTTATCTCTGCTCTATCCAGCAATGTTCCTACGGACAGCAATACGTGGATACTTGACAGTGGTGCCTCCAGACACATCTCAGGTTTTCGTGAGCATCTCTCAGATCTGATTGAAAAGAACACCAACCTTCATGTAGTAATCGGTGATGATGCTCGATACTCGGTAAAAGGTTCTAGTACTACCTCTTTAAAACTAGATTCTAGTATTTCCTTACAACTCTGTGATATTCTCTTTGTACCTGGTATTAAAAGAAATCTTATTTCCATTTTTGCCTTAGAAGATAAGGGTTTGCAAATAGCATTTTCTGAAGGGAAAGTACTCGCTTGGCCTAAGAAATCTAATTTCAAATCTGCTAGTATTATTGGAAATAGATGTGATAGTTTATATAAGCTTGCAGCTAATCCAATTCAGGCTCTCATTCATGAGACCCCTGAATCATGCGAGCTATGGCATAGAAGACTGGGACATCTACACTTTCAAGCTCTTCCCACTCTCGATAAAATGGTTAAAGGTATGCCTAAACTCAATTTATCTCATGATGATGCTTGTAAAGGTTGTGCAATGGGCAAGAATGTGAAGAATCCTTTTCATAAAAGCGATATTAGGGCTAAAGAAAGGTTAGAACTTATTCATTCAGATTTATGTGGTCCTATGTCTGTAGCATCTCCTAGCGGTTTCCTATATTATGTTATCTTCATAGATGATTTCTCTAGAAAAACATGGATCTATTTTCTTAAATCTAAAGAGTCTGAAGAAGTCCTAAACAGATTTAAAGAATTCAAAGCCTTAGTTGAAAATACTACAGGAAACCGAATCAAATGTCTGAGGTCTGACAATGGAGGTGAATACACCTCAAGTAGTTTTTATGACTTTTGTATTAAAGCAAGAATTAAGAGGGAGTTTTGTGTTCCCTACAATCCTCAGCAAAATGGAGTTGCTGAAAGAAAGAACAAGACCATTGTTGAAGCTGCAAGAGCTATGATCCATGATCAAGACCTCCAACCTTTTCTATGGGTGGAAGCATCCAAAACAGCAGTGTATATTCAGAATAGATGTCCTCATCGCACCCTAAAGGATGTGACTCCCGAAGAAGCCTTTACAGGAATCAAACCTGACATCAGTCACCTAAGGATATTCGGGAGCCTGGTGTATGTTCATGTGCCTAAAGAAAAACGAACCAAGTTGGATCCATCTGGAAAGAAAGGCATCTTAGTGGGATACAGCGAATCTTCCAAAGCTTTCAGGATTTACATTTCAGGTCAAAGGTATGTTGAGGTAAGTAGAGATGTAACTTTTGAAGAAGATGTTGCTTTCAAAAGATCTAAAGGTTCATTATCCAACAATAATGATATGGAAATTGAAAATCAAGATTCAATAGTTGATGCTAACCCTGAGATACAGGAGGAGCCTACTGACCTTCCAGATCAGGAAGTTCAGAATGACTCATCAGAGCCTATGCTCCCTATCGATATACCTCAGGATATTGTGGTCTGCAAGAAGAGACCACTTTGGGTTAGAAACACGATTCAAGATGCTGAAGGTTTTGCTACTCCCAGAGGAACCTTTAGAGATAGCAAGAGATTCCAAAATCATGTCAACTACATTTCTGTGATGTGCAATATCATTGAGTCTAAACCTCACAATGTCGAAGAAGCTATGTCCCATTATGCTTGGAAATTAGCCATGGATGAAGAGTATGGGTCTATCATCAAGAATGATGTCTGGGACATTGTACCCAAACCCAAAGGTAAGTCTGTTGTTTCCTCTAAATGGTTGTTTAAAATTAAGCATAATGCTAATGGTAGTATCAAAAAATATAAAGCTAGGTTTGTAGCTCGTGGTTTCTCTCAAAAGGAAGGAATAGATTATGAAGAAACTTTTGCCCATGTTGCTAGATATACCTCTATTAGATCTATAATAGCTATTGCTGCAGCCAAAGGTTGGGAGCTGCATCAAATGGACGTTAAGACAGCCTTCCTCAATGGTGTCATTGAGGAGGAAGTCTATATTGAGCAACCAGAAGGTTATGTAATCCATAAAAGAGATTCTCATGTTTGCAGGTTGAAGAAAGCCTTATATGGGCTCAAACAAGCTCCTCGTGCTTGGTAGGAAAGAATTGATAAGTACTTACTAAGCTTAGGATTTTGCAAGAATGATGCTGATGCTAACATTTACTTGAAAGTTTATAATGATGAGATGCTTATTTTAGTTTTGTATGTGGATGATTTATTTCTCACTAGTGAAAGTAAATTAATCATAAGATGTAAGAAGGAATTAGCCTCAGAATTTGAAATGAAGGATTTAGGTCTAATGCACTACTTCCTAGGGTTAGAAGTATGGCAAAGATCCAATGAAATTTTTCTAAGTCAAGGAAAATATACTATTGATATTTGAAAAGATTTGGAATGATAGATTGTAAACCTATGCATACTCCTATGGAATCTAACTTAAAGAAGTTAAGTGTTTCTGCAGCTAACTCGGATTTTGCAAATCCATCTGAGTACAGGCAGTTGATTGGTTCTCTGATGTACCTAGTCAATACTAGGCCAGATATCTGTTATGCTGTGAATGCTCTCAACCAATTCATGAGCTTACCTAAACTTGTTCACCTAGTTGCTGCTAAGCACATCCTAAGATACCTGCATGGCACGATTGGTTATGGGCTGAAGTATTCACTTAATACCTCAATCCTCTTGGAAGGCTACTCAAATTCAGATTGGGCAGGAAGTGTCAAGGACAGGAAAAGTACTTTAGGGATCTGCTTCAACTTAGGCTCTGCAGTGATCTCTTGGGCATGTAGAAAGCAATCTTCGGTAGCATTAAGCACTGCAGAAGCTGAGTACATTGCCGCATCTGTTGCATCCAGAGAAGCAGTGTAGCTTTGCAAGCTCCTTGTTGGATTATTTGGTCAAGCTAGTGGTCCTACCACCATTCATTGTGATAATCAAAGCTGTATAAAGATGTCAGTAAATCCCGTATTTCATGATTGATCCAAACATGTGGAAACACACTATCATTTCATTCGGGACATGGTGCAAAGAGGTGCCATTCATCTAAAGTACATTAGCATAGATGAACAGATTGCGGACATCCTTACCAAACCGTTATCCAAGGTGAAGTTAGAATACTTCAGAGACAGACTTGGTGTTGTGGAAAACAGAACCCTGATTGAGAGGGAGCTTCAATCTCAGTGACTCTATCTACAGCAGTTTGAATCATTCTTTGCTTGTGTGCAAGAATGAATTATGTCCAATATATGCTTGTGTGCTAGATGGAAAATTGTAATTATGTAAAGACCCACTTTTGTATTACACTTTCTATGCTTGTGTGCTAGAACCATCCTATGCTCGTGTGCTAGGTGGAAGATGTAATTCTATGCTTGTGTGCTAGATCCATTCTATGCTTGTGTGCTAGATGGAACTCTAAAGGTTCAAATTATGTATTCTCCTCTTCCCTAGTTAAGAGGGAGTGTTGTATGTAACTAGGAAAGAGGGTTCGGATTGCCCTAAGGCAACATCCGAACCTCTTCCCTTAAGCGTAACATGGAGGACCGGCCCTAAAAGGGTTAATGTGGCCCTAAAACAAAGACCAGCCCCATTCAACACGCCACATTAAATTGGCGCCAAAATGAATATGTAAATGGAGGCCGACTTAAAGGCTATGTGGATTAAATGATCATATAAATAATGATCATTTACCAAACACAAACACATTCTTATTTTCCCTCTTGCAAAGTGAAATACCTCTGCAACTAAGCATGCGAAATTGAGAAGTAAAATTGGGCGAACTCATCCAAGAAGGTCAAAGGCATTGGTTGTTCCAGAATTCTGTTAGATAGCAGATTTGTTGCAGACTTGGAATAATTAGAAGGGCAGATCTGACCATTAAACATGCAGATCTGATAAGAGGCTGAAGAGTTCAGCTAAGTATTGTATTGGTACAATTCAGATTGAATACATAATCTGACCTGTGGGTCTTTGGTGCTGGGTTTTTCCAGGGTATTTGTGTTTGTCTCCTATGCACTTACTTTCATTCTGTCATTACTTTACTTGATATTAGCAAATAATTAAATGCTGATAATCTGATTACTAATCTGGGTCACAAAATTAACAGGAAGAGAAGTTACAGTTAGGAAAACGGTGTTGGGGTTACCTTGTAGGCACGCCACCTCATGGTTTAAGACCGGGGAGTCCCAAGAGGCCAAGGGGGTACAAAGATACTGCCCTTGGGCCTATGAAGAATAGACTTCCTGGGAACCTTACTGTAACAGCCCTCATACCTTCTATCATGCTGAATATATATGTAAACCATGGGTTATAGGACAGGTATGACAAGTGGAGCAAAATGGTGATAGGACGCCTCACTAGGTAGGCGACCTCATTGATGGTATGGGCCACATGAGATCAAGGGGGTTAAGCCACCCTTGAGCCTAGGATAGAGGGTTTCTTGGGTACCACACTTGGTCATCCTTTAAAATGAATTCATGCTTTACTCAAATAAGTTCTTAGGATCTGTTATAATCATGCATTTTATAATTTTATATCTTCTAACTTGCCTACAGGGCTTCATTCAGAATACCAGGTATCTCTAATCTCATTCTACTCTATTTAGGGCATTACATTGGTATATGGAATCATGGAGATTGGATCTTAATGTTAATATTTATAAGTTCAATGATTATTAATATTATGAGGACCTAAACCAGGATTAATTTGAAACATGTATTATATGTGATAATTTAAGTTAAAAATAAATTACCCCCTTAAGACTTAAGCTGAAATTGTTATTCTAGGGCTTGAATAAGGGAGATTCCAAAAGGGAACATTACAAAGATCAAAACTTACAAATCCATATTATTATTTTACTAGCACTCATGATTTTACCAGCAATCACATTTTAGCCAGTTTAAGGAAAAATCAAGTGAATATCCAAGATGCCATTAAGCATTTACAATCACCAGCAAGCATCTGAATGCAGGTGGTTTTTATTTAGATTGCAAGTTTATTTTTACTCACAGGTAAAAGGAAATGCAAGCAAAAACAATGTGGAATTGTTTGAATTCTATCACACCTATATGAAGTCGAGTTTTTTACTAACATGCACACTTTTTGCCTTTCACTAAGTTTTTTGTGCAGTCTCATGATGACTCTGATTGATCAATCCCTCTGAGCTGAATCTCTATGTCAAAAATAATGGTGATGACATTGTCATTCTTGTTGTCTATATTGACAATCTTGCCATCATAGGGAGAAACTAATCAGAAGCTTGTGATGAAAAATAAAATCTTATTAAACCACCTAATACTCAACCTAATAAAATAATCCACAGTTTAAATTGTCAAAAAGCTAAAATTTACAGGAAAATGTCTTAATTCTAGGCAATGAGGCAACCTCAGGCAAAGAAACAGTTTTATGGTACTACGAAATCCACAAAATTTTCCTAGAATCAATTCTTGCATTGGTAAGACTAACCTGAGCAGCCAATGCTTGACTAACAGTGTACTCTGTATCTGATTTAAATTGTCTCCAGAGTGATTTGCATTGAACTGGTGTAATCAAAATATTTGAAGGTGGAACCTGCAAAGATAAAAATAAATCTTCCAGACTATCCAAGAAATTAAAACAAAAGAATAAATAACCCAGAAATTGAAGAAAAATCAACCAAAAAGCATACCCCTTCCCAAGTGCTTGATGCAAGTGCATTCATTGGAGTAGATACGCTTCTCTCCAAAATGGAACCAACTGCATCAGCACTTTCTGTTAGTGTAGAAGACAGAGTTGCCTCAATCATATCTGGTTCCTCGTCCAATCGTATGGCTGCCATAACAGCAAGCAGCTTCAAAGACTGCAAACACAGATGTTCAAACTCTCATAATAAATATAAATAAATAACGAAACAGAAAATATAACTAAAATTTTGCAAGCATAAATATAATGCAATAGACAATGCATAAAGGCAACTAAAGCATAATATATCTTCTCATATATGGAAATTAGCTTGCCAGGACTATAAATATTCCCTCACTAATTAAAGCTAATTATGCTATAAACTCTGATTTGGATAACAATCAAATAGAGCTATTCTCTAAACAAAATCTCTGGACAACTAAGGGGCTAATTTCATTTTGAAGTGACACAGAAGCATGCTGGGAAAGCAGTGAGAGAGTACAAAATAACTTCAGAACCAACTCAAAAAGCATTTTCCATAAGATGAGAAATCAATCCATAGCATCAAAATTTTGAGCTGCCAAGTTTAAAACTATGATTTACCCTTCCTTGAAAACAGAGGCTACTATCAAAACCAAGAGCCTATATTAGAACCCCTGGTATCACAAACTCAAAATCAAACAAACCAAGCCAACCATGTGATGGCTGGTTAAAGCTACCTACACCTAGAGCTGCATTAATACACCAGAATGTGCAGCAATCCTTTTTACCAAATATAATATCAAGCCAAGCATGAACTTTACCGCAGAACGAGCATCTTTTGTAATAGCTCTAATATCTTCCTTCCCAGTCCAGACCCTTGGCATCGAATCAGCATCATGACTGAAGACAGATGAAAACCTGCAAAGTATGGCCACTAAAAGTAAAGAGCTTTGCTTTACCATAATTTAGAACAATGTAGCAAAAATCTTTCTGAGAGTTGACTCAGCAAACCAAATGATCAAAAAACAATTCAATTAAATCAGAAAGTCAAAAAATGTTGAAAATTTCATGAAAATGGAGACAAAAACAGTTTGTTTGATTTCATGCCAAATTGAGGTCCAATTGCTATTCTTGATAAAATCCTGATTTTTGGCAAAATATCATCGATCTGATTCGGATCTAATTGGCAACAGCCCTTGACACAATAATTTGCAACTTTTTCCAGATATTTGCTGGAATGATTTAAACACATACAATTCTCAATTAGCACAACTGGTAAATTATGGTTACCTCTCCTTCATGAGAATGAGAACTTGTCCAGCTTCTTCTCTGGCCTTCTTCTCCACCACGCTTCTTCCGTAATCTTTTAAATCTTTAACCATCTTACTAGAGGTCACATCATCAATCTCAAATCCAGCAATCACGGATGTAAAATCTGATGCTGCTCTTTCGGTAACAATCTGTAGAAGTTTCCTTATTTCTGGCCAAGTGTTCGGTGCTGCAGCCTCGAGAAGAGAGGCCACTGGTTCAGCAAGGTCTTCATTAAGCCGCATCTGTACACCCACAAAGTAAGAACATATCACCAATTTTCAACATGCGGTCCCAATTCAAAAGAAGCAGAATTTTTTTATATTAATAAACTTCCAAATCAGGAAACACTGAATATAGGAATTTTTTAAAATTGCCTCAACATATGGCACAGATTATCATAAACATAATGTGGTAGACAATCAGGTTAGCCTGATATATAGCCCACCAATATTATTCCAGTACAAAGTTAGAGCCTGCCATTGGCAGAAGGGATTATGATGGATTGTTGTCATATATAGAGCCCTACCTCGAACTGTTTTTTAATCTCAGACAACTTAGCAGCTTGCACAGATGCTGCATGAGAATCAATATCACGCTGGAGTTTGTATCGAGTTTTTGAGGAATCCCAATTTGCTTGTTGAACTTTTGCATCTGCAAAGTTGAAGTGAATACAATGTTTGATCAAAAATTATGGATAACAAATATTAAAGCTAAATATTTGCATCTTCAGCTGAAGAATAAAGTTAAATAATTCTGAACTTAACCATAAATGGTTGTCATCTCTCAAGACTGCTATTTTAATAGATCAAATCACCCAATGCCCAAAGATAGCATGAGATCGACAAAAACTGTGATAAAAAACAAAGGCAAATTAACATATATAACAAAGTCAATAAATAATATGCATTACTCAATTTAGTGTCTTGTAATGTCCCCATGTTTATGCCATCTTGTTCTGCTAGTGTTAGCCAGTTTTTAGGAGTTCTCAGAGGTTTCCAGTTTCACAAGGAGTGTTACTATATTCTTGGTGAGCTCAATTCTCAATTTCAGCAGGTTTCATCGATAGTTGCTATTTATAGTAAGTTCTTGCATGGCATTTATCTTTCTGGGCTTTTCTGGGTTTGTTCTCTTTGGTCCCCGGAGAATACTACTACTATCTACAGTAAGTGCTTGCATGGCATCAATCTTTCTGGGCTTTTTTGGGTTTGTTCTCTTTGGTTCCTAGAGAACACTACTATATTAATATATAGTAAGTGCTCATATGGCACCAGTCTTTCTGTTTATTTTTTTTCTGGGTTTGTTCTCTTTGGCCCTGAAAAACATTGCTATTTATAGTAAGTGTTTGCATGGCACTGAACTTTATGGGTTTTTCTAGATTTGTTCTCTTTGGTCCTCGAAGAACGCTGCTATTTATAGTATGAGCTTGCATTGCCATCAATTATCATCTGATAGATTCAGTTGGTGCTCGCAATGTTACTATTTTGGGATAGCATTAATGATCTTGGTGACTTATAGTGTTTTGGATATATTATTAAAATAACATTAAAACATTAAAGTTAAATTAAATATTTAACTTGACGTTATTTAAACTAATAAAATGACTTTATGTAGCACCTAAGGAGATATAAGTTTTTATTCCAATTATCAAAATAAAATGCTTTCTAAAAAGGTGGGTGCCAACATAGGGAGACATAAGGTGAGATTGAAGTTAATTTAAAAAGTACAAAAAACCCTAATTAGAGAGTTGGGCTTGGAAGAGTTACAAAAAAGTGTTTTTGGAGCTCATTTGCAATATGTTGAAGTTATTATTTCTGATATTTCTCTCTAAGTGAGAAGAAGAAACCCTATGTGGTTCTAGAGATCGAACGTGGTTCATCTCAAAACTTAGGAGGAAGAAAACCCTCCTTTGGAAATCAGTTTCAGTAGTGGAAGATCTACCCTAGCTGGTATTTTTTGGAAATATTGTTCAGGTATTTCACAGTGCATTCAGTTTTGAGATATTTGTGTGTTTTCCCTCAGTGACAAGTTTGCAAAAGATATTCCTTTATCATTTCAAGTATGCAAAGACAACATTGATACACCTATCCTTGGCATGGGATTATTCTTATTTCTTGGTGTGGAATTTGTATTAAGTTTTTGTGTGGAGTTGTGACCCTTGCTTGGCATAGGGTTTTAACTTCTATTTCTTGGTGTGAGAATATCTTTAAGCTTTGCCATGGGTTTTTATATTTGCTGTTTGCAAAATCATCCCTACTATGGTGTGCATGAGCAGATCCGTAGACTGATGTTGGTCTGACAATCATTAAATATTTATTGCAGATTTCTTTGTCAGAGATTTCAAGGGATTCAGGTAGTGGGTTGCTGAGTATAGTTCTGTGGTTTCCTGAATGTTAATATCAGCCATTGAAGGATTTTTCCATTGCAGACCTATAAGCGTGGGTGAAGTATATAGAGGTTCAAGTTGGGCAAATATCTTGGTACCAAAGTGCTGCTGTATGTACTTTCAAAAGAGTAAAGGTCTGATATATATTATGTCTACCTCTTTCAAAACTGATCTTATCTCAGAACTGTATAATTCATTGATATATTTCTTACATTAAATATTTAAAGGGCTTAATCTCTACTCATTGCCTATTTAAATTGGTATTTTAATGAACAGTATTTGCTGCATTCAAATGTATGTTTTAATTGCTGAACATTGAACTTAAATATGAAAATCTTGCAACACATAAAACCATCTTTACACATTGAGTAAACAGATTGTTAAAACGGCATGGTTAACAATGCAATCAGTAAGACAGCCAACTGTTTGAAAAAATACCATCATAGTTAAATGGTGAAAGAAGTACAATAATTTGGTTACAATTTGGGGTAGCTTATTACATGTCTCTAGTAATAACAAACAAAACATTTCTTGACAGTAGTCAATCAGACTGTGTTGCTGTTGCAGCAATGTATTGTCATCCAATTTGGTCAGAATATAGGAAATCCCATTTTGAAAACCCAGTAAAGTCTAAGTAGTTAGTAATTACTAATTAATAATTAATTTTGTTTAATTGTGCTAAGTACCACATGCCTAAAAGAAAGACTGCTTATAAAGACCAAAAGCATTTATCATACAATATTTTCTTATTAACCTAGATACAATATTTGTGTTCCCATAAACACACCTGCACATTCTTGATCAAACTGTCCCAGACAACGTTTTGTACAGCACTGAACAACAGCTGCAAAGCCTTCACCATTTTGTACACCCTCTTCAAGTTCATTTTTGAATCTATTGAAAGCATCAGAACGAAGATGCCCTAACATGGCCTGATAGGCAGGGTATACAAGCTGCAAAGAGCTTCAAGTTTAGCAAGATATCATGTCCTAATCTTTGATCAAATAATTCCCTGAAGAAGGGAGTCACCAATGATTGGAAGCAAAAAACGCTATACCATGGTATCCAGACAGAAAACACTTACATCTAATGACTTAGTCACCAACTGCTGGCGTTTTTCTGTTCTTACGCTCTCATCAAAATAAAGCACTTCTGCATCGTAACTGAAAATGCAACCGACCAATTATCAAAATGATATTCGTATTTGCTCCAAAACTGAAGCATTTAAGCCCACAACACTGATTGCTGTGAGTATCACAAATTCAAGAATGACAACATGTTGCAAAGCTGCAAAGTTTGTTCAGAAAAAGCACAAGAAGATTACTCAGGAGATACTAAGTTAGAGATAGCGTTTGGGATTCTTTACAAAACCATTTGAGTTAAAATAGAACACTGGAAAAATGAATAGGATTTTATTAACATTTACTTGGTTGGATACAATTCTTCCTTTAAAAAAAAATTGATAATGAAATAGGCAAGTTTTATATAATTGAAGAGAAACCCCAAATGTAGACTGTAGTTAATGTTTGCTAGACGCAAAAACATTTAATATCACTGAGTCTTTGTTCTATGAAATATGCAATATTACAAAAAAGCATAATACTGCCTAAGAGTTACAAAATTTGAAGACTGCCTCATACAATTTTATGTTTGCAAAATTCATATGAATAAAACAGACCTATTATTAACAAACTGTCAAATTCGTATTACACTTTGCAGAGGAAATATACAGTAAACCAGAGCAGTTCAAAAGAACATTGGGAAGAAATTATTTCGTCTATTAGAATTTATGACCTACTCAAATACATGTTTTCTTGAATTTTTTCATTGACATGACATAGCAAAATTATGTTAAAAGTATAATGCGGCTCCAAAAGTTTGTAAACTATTCTGAAAACACTATTTGCTGTGGATTAAATGGCATTGATAACAGTGGAGCTCTTAAAATCTAAGGTGGTTCGTCTGATTACCATGAGTAGGTAATAGACTAACAGTGAAGATGTGGAGACATACATAAAAGCTAATTATTGGAGAAACTACTTATTCAACAGACTACATGCATGCCATATCAGCAGCTTGTGAGATGAATTAACAATGGCATGAAGTACAAGCACTTGCAGTGCTTGAAACAAAACGTGCAAAGAAGTAATTCTATGTTATTTACTTTGGATGTTTTATTACTGAAACACTCCGACTTCAAAATTAGCTGAAATGCACCTTTATTTTTCATGCATAACTTTTTATATCTTAGTATTTGGCAAATTCCAATTTCAGAACTAGCCTCAAAGCAGACAGCTCAAAAGGGCCAACATAGAATCAATTATTTATATTAGAACTGACAAGCCACTCTAAATAGAATAATTACTTTCACTGAATACAAAACACTTCATACCTTGACAAATATTTGTCCAATATAGTGCTCAATTTTCTCCCAAACCCTTTAACAGGTCTAGACTGTACTAATTCCTCCAGCTCTCGCCAACCCTAAACCACACGATGAACAAATAAAAAATTAAGCTTAAAGATTCTAGAGACAGAGACGCATGGAAATATTTGCAATATGAACTGCAACAAGAAAGAACAAGAACAAACCAAAATCTCTTGATGAAACGCAAGTGACCAGAATAAGAAATTTAGCATTTTCTTCAGCCAAACCTTAAAAAAGAGCTTTTATAGTTTAAAATGTTAGGAACTCTCCAAGCATCAGAACAAGCAAGATCTCTGTTCTCTTTTTTTTATATTGACGAGTTAACAGACAACTGCAGGCGTACATAAACACAAGAAGATAAGGCAGAAATGAGCCCATTAAGCTATAAAGCAATAAAAGTGATAACCAGAAATTTTCAAAAAAGGAAGCTGTGAAAATAGCACTTTCATGAGGGAGTACTCAAACTCAGGAGTTTTTGGTAGCTTCAAAATAATGACTTCTAAAACATAGGTCAGGACAAGTATGAGGTATTTTTTCATTTTCATTGTTCAACATTTTAAATTCAGTTATAAATGATTTCTAAAATCATTGGGCAAGAACGTGGTATTCTTACATGTTTAATATTTTAAAATTCAACAAGTGCCACAGTGTTTACTACATGCCTCATACTTGTCTATTTTCTCATAGCTTAATTTTTCTTGTATTTTTAGTGTATTGTTCTGTTTCCTTTTGGTTTATTTACCTAAATTTTCTTCATATTCACATTGCCTAGAAATAACATTGTTGTTCTTTTCTACAAATGCATGGAACTGAACAGAGGCCAGCAAACTCAGAAAAACATTATCCTGTAACAATTTGAACAGGTTGTGACAGATACTTTTTGCTCACAGTAAAACAAGAATATGAATGGCACATTTAGAACAAGCATACTCCTAGAAAGGTAAAGCACAGATAAATTGAGCAGCATGTTGGAGTAGGTTCTCTTTAAATTGACGTAAAGGGGGAAAAAACAAAAAAAATTAAAGAATAGAATAACGCAGCACCTGTGCTTTTCAGTTGCTTTCCTGTGGATTAACCTGCTAGTTTCTGACAACAATACAGTACTTCCATTGGTTTTCGGCTTATTTTAGCATGTCTTCATGTGCCCACATTTGGTTTCAACAATCTAGCTGAATATATATAATGCCGGATCAACTAAACTTTGTTGTGGACATATAGTTGAAACATTAAAGTATAGTTGATGGTAACTAGTTTAAGTACCAGCTAAATTGATTGGTCCAGTAACACATTTACTGTAAAATTGGGTATACAACCTAAAAAAAAAATAACCTTTTTAACAATTGACTTAATCAAACAACTTAAAAAATATGTAAGGGATTATATGACATTGGCACCACTATCGACAATGGGATGGAAATGGAAAAACATGCTCCCATTCTTGGTGGACAACAATGACCGAGAATTGGTGCAAATTCTTGAGGGCAGATTAATAACACTCAGACCTAGGCCAGATGAGCTTATATGGTCGAGATCAAAGGATGGACAATACAACTGCAAAGATGGTTTCAGAACCATATATGATGAGGCAAACAATATCAAGGACTATATCCCTAACACAATATGTTGGGACAAATTCGGTCTCCCAAAAGCTGGCTTCTTTGCATGGGTGGCAGTTCAAGGGAAGGTCCTACCCGCGAAGCAATTTAAACTTAGAGGTTATGAAGGACCCTCAATTTCTTTCTTATGCAAGAAAGATGAGGAAACAAATGATCACGTGTTCACAACCTGTAACTACACACATAAATGCTGGTATTGGTTGATGGCACAACTAGGTTGGTCAGGTGCCCTCATCCCTTGCCTAAAGGATTGGCTTAGAAGTTGGCCAATCATCAAAAGGAATAGAATCTTCCACAATTTATGGATATGCAGCCCAGCAATGGTAATCCGGGAGATCTGGAAGGAGAGGAACAGGAGAATCTTCCAAGAGACAGAAATGAAGGTAGAAAATTTGATAGCAAAAATAGAAGCCTCCATCACAAAAACCTCCAACAATAGGAATTTGACCATCCCACAATATGACAAGACATTTACAAACTGGGATAACTACATCAAAAAGCAGTGTAAGGGGATTAAAATCCCTCCTTTCTTTGGGAAGGGGACCAGAGACAAGACCGATGGTAGAAAAGCATGCAAATGGGTTCCCCCGGAGATTGGATGGTGCATCCAGAGGCAATCCAGGGGAGGTAGGGGCAAGATGTATAATCCACTCACATGAAGGGATGTGTATTGGATCGAGATCCCGGTATCTTGGGCATTGCACAAACAATAAGGCAGAATTGTTGAGCTTAATAGAGGGTTTAAACCTATGCAAACAATTAAAAATATCCAAATTGGAAATAGAAGGGGACTCGGCCATCATAGTTAATGCAATAAGGACTAGGACAATGCCAAACTGGGAGCTCAGAAGTTTATTGGATAGAGCCCTTTCTCTAAAGGAAAGCTTCTCAGATTACACGCTCAATCACATATATAGGGAAGCTAACAAATTGGTAGATAAGCTAGCTAATTTAGGGGCAGATGGAACAAATAGAACCACATCATTAACATACAGGCAATCAGACCAAGATACTCATATGCAGGTAGAGATTTAGACATAATCCTAAAAACAACACATTCACAGCACATTCAGACACATATTAGAAGGTATACATATGTATATGCACAAATAGCGGTATATATGTATGTATATATTTGTATTTATATAATTATATGTGCACACGTGCATATATATGGTAGCAGATACATATATAGATGTGCGTATACATATATAATTATATATATAGATACACACGGACACATATACAAACATATGCGCATATAATCATATATATACCTATAAATAGTATTCTTAGAGCAGAGCAAACAAATATACACAAAGTATGTTGGTATGCATATAGGGATACAAATATATGCATATATAGAAAACAACATACAATGACAGGACAGAATAGGGCTGGAACTTTCACAAATGTGACAGAAATGCTCATCTGTACACATATAATAGGATTATCTTAAATCTATATACACATACATATATATGCATTTATATATAGATATACAAATATGGATATAGATACATATGCATATAGGCATATATATATATGCATGTATGCATATAGGTATATATATAGATATATGCACATAGGTGCATATGTGTATACATAAATATACATGGATGTATACAAAAGTATATAAATATGTATATAGATATATATGCATATAGGCATATATACATAGGGATCTCTCTATGTAGACTATCGAGTTTCAGCATATCTCCAAATAGGTTCCTCCGATGGTTAAAAGGTATTCCGATGAGGAGTTCTTCGTAGTCCACATCTCATTTGGTACATCGGGTCACCTTATCGGGTATCGGAACAACTCATTTTATGTTTCTCTGATGACCCGATGACATCGCCCTCATACTTGTGCATCCTTTTACCTCTCCGGTCTATCGGCATATGCTTCCCCAATGAAACCTCCTTCTTGTTCATCGTCTTGCAAAGCTTATCGGGTGTCGGGACATCCTATGTTTCTCTGATGACATCGGGATCCAGCTTGTCTATCTTTAGGTTTATCGGCTTATGCTCCCCCGATAAGGTTTCCTTCCTAACAACTACCTCGGCTTCCTCATCGGGTATCGGCGTAGCGGAAAATGTCTTCTTCCGAATAGTTGTTGTCATCCCGATGACATCACCTTGGTGCTCTTTTAGTCACTTCTTTCGGTGTAGGCTACCCCGATGAAATCACCCTATAGGGTATCTGGGTAGCTATTTCCTACACTCTCTGATGTCCTGACGACTTCAAAACATCCGCTCCGCATTCTCCTTCATCGGTGTAAGTCATTCTGATAGCCTCCTCCTCTATGCCCAGCTTGTCTTCCTCATCGGGTATCAATATAACCTGAAACACCTCTCCCCGATGACTCAAGTTACTCCGATTACTCACTTTAGGTATTGCCTCACCAGAGTAAGTCCAGCCAATAACACTGCCTGTGTTACCTAGTCCATCGGGTATCGAGGTAACCTAGAATAATGCTTTCCAATGACCCGATGACATCGCCAACAAGTGACCGCTCCACTTGATATCGGCATAGGTTCTGCCGACAACCTCATCGGGTATCGGGGTAACTTTTTCTTCATTATGCCGATGACTGTGAATGCTATGCCGATGATTGTCATGATATCGGCGTAGCTCTTCCCGAGAGATTACCAACTTGCCAAACTTTTTCCTACCGATCGCACCCTGAGAAAACGCCATCGGGCGCATCGTAGAAGGCCTTCTTTCACAAATAACCATGGTAATGGGCTTCTGAAGCATTGAAAACATTCCTGAATGCACTCATGACCCTGCTTCTGTGATGAATTGTTTGCAATTACTAATATAACTAATCTTATACATAGAGATATAGGATCTGCAGTTAGGACAAGGCACATATTGAACTGTTCACAAAAAAACTTTGATATAGCATAGATAGCGAAGGGTAAGAAACTCACTTGATGACAGTTTCAAAACATATAGTTATACTAAATAAGTGAAGTTTAGAATGTGGATGTGTTTTGAATCAGGCACATACTAAAATACACTAACATGGAGTACTTTAGTAACTCTGGCATTTTGGTTTACTCAGCATTTATATTAAAACATATATAAGTCTCGAATATCATGGTAAGAGCATGAAGTACAGGCTAGATAGGTTGTGTTATTATCAGTCCTTTGTTGACTAGTGTTTATACCCCTAATATTATTGTAGACTGGGTAATCTTTCATAGTATAGCTAATAATTTTTGATGCTGACTTAATATGAAAGAAACCTAGGCTATAATAACTGGGGTAAGTATGCAGAGATAATATTGGCTCTTCTTCTTTGGCACTAACACTTAACAAAGTGGTTTTGCAGAAGGATTGTTTTGAAAATCTGTTTTTGCAAGATAATCAGAAGATGGCAAATATGGCAACAGTGAACTAAGAAATTTGGCGGAAGTGAACTAGGATGTTACCTAAGAAGGGCTTTTTGATCAGCCAAAATGCAAAATTTGTAAAAGATGGCAACAATGAACTAGGATGCTACCTATGAAGGGCTTTTGATAAGCCAGAATGCATAATTTGTAAAAGATTATATGTAAACCATTAAAAGTTAGTAGTCACTGACTGGACCTATGGTCCCGGGCAAGGCCAGAGGTTTTCTCCTCTCCGCTCTTTCCTAAAGGCGCCCGCACTGAGCGGAGATTGTAATAAAATTTATTAATAAAATATGGCTTAGGCCTTTTACTGAGCAATAAAATAGAAAAATAAATAAAAAATAAAAAAAATGTTGATGCATTTGAATAGCTCTCACCCCCATGTAAGGAGAGAGATTTAAACGAACAGTTTAGAGAACCTAAATTTTGAAAGGTGATGCTTTGTTTCTACCTCTAAACAAATAAAATAAAATAACACTATACATTTTCTTTGCTCATGACAACCCCCTCTTTAATTCAAGGAAATACTTTCATCCTTTGAATTCCAAAGTCCAAGCTTGATTGAAACTAAAGTCACCGTTTTATCTTTTAAGATTAAATGTACTATGTGCCGAATAAAGTAGGGTAAAAAAAAATGCAATTATGTTAGCAAAAGTGGATTGTCATATTAATTGGACATCACATCAACTTAATGTTGTTTACTGCGGAGTCTTATGTATTCCAGTCATGCTAAACGATGTAGGAATTTGTTAATGGTGTAAAAGCACTCAAAGTTCATGGACTTGAAGCTCCCCAGATTGGATCTCGACCTAACACATTTGGAAATTTTTGTCATTTTAGTGTATATTGTTTGTATCAGATTAGCTTGAAAATGTTCCAAATAATCTGCATGCTTTTGTAAAAAAAAATATTCCTTCTGGTATTTTCTATGTAGATATACATAGAAAGCAAATATTAGTAAGTATATTTTCATTTCATCCATGATTACTTAAAGATTACAGATAGCCTGACACGAAATATATTTATTTGTGCCTCACTCACTATTGATGAGATTTTTTATGCTAGGTTGCCGGTTCAGGTTCAGGCACCGGTTCGGGTTCGAAGAACCGGTACGCCAGTACAGCAAAATTTTGAAAAGGGGTTTGGGTTCATTAGTACAAAAACATGTAAATTATATATATATGCAGCCTATAAGCATGAATTAAGATTAGCATGTCACAGCATCATATAAACAACAAAACCAACATAAACTTGTAATCATAGCATCATGATCATGCCATAACAGCATCATATACATCAAGTTTAATATCAAAGTGATAAAATATTCAAGTATCATTGTTTCAACTTTCAACAATTTAAAGTTTGATCATCAAATGGATTCTCTAATTCGTCATCCTCATTCTCCTCCTCCTCATCATTGACATTGACATTAGATGAATCAATGCCAATGCCAATGACACTTGCACTTGCACTTTAAGTTTGCTCGCTATCTGAGTCATCAAATGCAACAAGCTGAGAAGTGAATTTATCCAAATCAGTATGTTTTGGCTCCATATCCCATATCTTCATTTCCCCTTGCTTGTAGTCATGTTGCTTGTGTGAAATGAGCCAAGTTAATGTTTTAAAACTCACTTTTAGAGTCATTTTAATTTTTTACGTGGTGGAATTATTAAAAAAAAAAATTGCAAAAAAAAAATTCCATTTTTGGGCTGTCAAACCCCTGGGTTCGACTTGGGTCCTCTTGGGTTCGACCCTAGGTCCTCTTGGGTTCGCCCTGGTTCGAACCAAGCCTGCGAACCACGAACCCTGTCCGAACCACAGGCAAACCGGACCTGAACCCTGAACCAGGACCATACCGGACTAGTACCAGGGGTCTAGGGGGCCCAACCCGGTAACTCAGTTTTTATGAGATTGTCCATTCCTCTCACAACTTCGTGAATTTGTGCATCAAATAAAGTAAAATAAGAGGGTGAATTGAGCGGCCAATCAAAACAACTTTTAACATTGAAAATCATGTTGATGAGAAAAATCAGAAAAATGATAAGTTGATATTTGACAAAATAATTGAAAACAATTTCATTTTGAATACAATTGTATCCTACCATGGCATGTAATATTATATTGGTAAAGTATGTTTGAATGAGTGAAGATGGAAAAAAACAAAAATTAAAAATATGAACTCCCATACAACTCTCCAGTAAAAAAAAGCTGGAAAACACATTCAACTCGTCAAAAAGCACACTGGTCCAACGCCAAAATTGCTGAGTCAGAATATACTCCTTCAATTTCCTGCTACATGATAAATCACAATATCAGAATTCACAGATAGAGTACCTCATCAATGGACAACTGATCAACTTTTTCTTTTGCAATCTCTTCACATCGAACAGTTGCAACCATCACCTATCATAAACCCAAAGTCAAATGGTAGTAATAAAACAAAAGATGACAAACCTATTTATCATTTGTCAAAAATTCATAATACAATAAAAAAGTTGGAACCTTATGAGCAGGCAAGTCAAGGTCCCTATTTTCTTTGATAATTTTCCAAATTTGCTGTATGCTGAATGGAAAACCAGATGCAGGGACAACTGCTCTTCTGTCACCAGCAAGTCCACCAGGTGTAATGGAGTTGAAAAAGCGTTCTCTGAGGAATGCAACCTAGGCAAATATAGCACTGCTAATGATCACTGAGAGGAAACTCTAGATAAAAGACTGGCTATCATCAAGGAAAAAATTACACTGTATTATACAAACATCAAAGAGCAGACATGCTGATAACCCTGTCTCAGAAATCTTAAAGAATGAATTCCTCAAGGAATATAAAATAATCAAATAAGAAATAGAACCAAGCATAGCTACCGACTAATTTTCAAAAGCTTACAGAATATAGCTTCAACACGGATAGGATTGCATAACAAGGTAAACCAAAACCCAGCTGATTTGGCATTTATTAAACTCAAACTGCAATTTATGATTTTGAGATTTGTCCAGTGGTACGTAAGAGAGTTCTACAAGAAAGAAGAAACACTTATTACCTGCTCTTTGAAAAGTTCTTCTTTCTCTTCATAACTTGACAAAGCTGTAACTTCAACCTAGATACAATCAATAAGGAGTATATTTAGTGCAATGGACAAGTGGACAACTATTTAACATTGTACAAAAAGAGCACCAAGATACTATTCGTAAAATTTTTGAGAAAAAAAAGTGAATAAACATACATTGAAAAACTCACTAAGTGGTGTCTCTCTGTGTTTTGGTGGTTTTGGGACAGAATTCCAAATCTGTATACCAAATTTATGATCAGTGTAATGCCTGAAAGTAAAATGTGTCAAAACGAACATAAAAATGCATAAAAGAATCACCTTCTGAATATCTTCTCGAAGAATGGGCTCCAGAACTTCTAAAGGTGTCTATACATAATAGAACCAGAAATTTGTTACAAGAAAATCAGCACATTTAAACTGAAAAGTAAACTAGAAAACTCAATGTATAAAAGTCACTATTCACATTGTGTCTTTGAACCTCAAAAGGTGCTGTGAGGAGTGACAAAATAAAAATATGCACCTTCGTCTTATCCCGAATGACAAAAAGTAATGTTGTCCTTCGCGGACTAAACAAACGCATCATGACCTATCATAAATGAAGAAACGTGAATTAACAAAACAATCAAAAACTCACTCCAACAACTTCCAAAGACAATATACCACAGAATACCTGGAACACTGTTTTTAATAATGGCTTGTTTGCTGCTTGTTCACGGCCAATGTCATGACACCACCTGAACAAATAACCATTCATAACAGATCACTGACAATATACAGACTACATTTTATGCACTGCATCACATGCAGAAACAGATGAAAGAAGAATATTTGAACAAATGGTACTTACATATTTATCAGCACAATGTCTGAAACTGCTAAAGCAAAAAGTGAACTCTGCTTCTCAAATGTCGTATCATCCTACAACCAAAATAAACAATTCATTATAATGCTCAGTACCATGCTGATGCAAAAGAGAAGCACTAATTCCAAATCTAGGAGTGCTTCCAAAATTATATTGCTATCCTACTCAAATTTTAGTAGTAAATACTAATAATTCAGATGCAAGCTCAAAAGAAGTGATTATGTTAGATTGCATTCAGAGATAAACCGAATGTGCACCTAATAAAGCTACAAGTGTACTATATATGTGTCAATTATTGATCGTATATTGTTTACACCTAAGTTACCAGGTCTCTCATTTTTGGGCCCAATTGCCATACCAGATGTGACAGATACAGATGCGGGAAAGGACATGCATTTGGTCACGACATGGCCTTGCCATCCTGGGTATCCTGTAGGTATGTGTCACAGAGAATCTGAAACCAAGCAATGCCAGGCCATACCCAGGAGAACCCATTCAGAGAAAGAAAGGCAAACAACCAAACTTTAAAAAAGTCAATTTAAAAAAACCATGATGGAGCACCCATGGTTTGCCAATCAGAAAAATGAGCCAGCAGGGCCACAGCAGCAGCACTAACAGGTCTGCAACATTTTCTTTTCCAAAGCTTGACTGGAAAAAATCATTTTGTTGCAAAGCCTCCACATATGCTTATCATGACCTAACTGTCTATGTGATGCAAGCTAAGTGATAACACAAATTTGAGTTCTAAACAAGTTCATGTAGAACGTGTTAGTATGGGATAAATTAAATTGGATCAAACAATCTCCCCACATCCATTTTATTTATCATTCTATTTTCTGGAGCATCAATTGCAAGAGTGTGAAGTTTCCAACCCTGCAATTAACCTCTATGACGAATCACAGTTAGAGTTAGATTGAAGACATAAGAAGGCAATTGAAAAAAAGGGACTCCGTATCAGGTATTAAAATGGTTTCCAAAAGTTCATTGCATCTGAAGACCTAATTGAAGGGAATCGACAGTCTCTAGCTTCTTTTTCCAGTGATGGCCTTATAAGCCAATAAGGAATTTCCAATCAATCAAAACCCTATTGGGTGCAGATTTTATACCACACCCTTTCCTTAAAAGGAATCTTATTGCCAACAAGATCATTAAACACAATAGTGTCAAATATGATAAAATTATCACATTTGCAATGGAAAAAAAAAGAAGAGAACAACCTTGTTTAAGAAATTCAAGATTAGTATAATGTCTCATTAAAACAACCTTGTTTAAGAAGTCTCACGTTAGTACAATCACCCATTAGTAGACACCCACTTTAGTATCTGGTCAGGGACGGCCTTGGAAGATGTGTGTATTAGAAGACCATGAATTTGATTAGTTTTGAGTCGTTTCATTTAATGTTAAGAAATGTAGCTGGTCTGGTTTGAAGTCTGGAATTGATTACAGAGATTCATAGAGTAGGCTGATTGCCTAAATTATAAATGATAGGTCCAGATGTGATCTAAGGATAATATGGTGGTTAATATAATGTTTATCCCTTAATTTGATTAATTTCTAATTATTCTATACCAGAAGACAAAATTCTGTTGGGTGGTGTGAAGGTCACAGGTATAAACTTATAAAGAAATCCAAACAGAGTAAGAGGAGGGTGCCTAGTTCCATGGGAAGAAACTGAGTCAGCAGTAGCAGCTCACATGGTAGCAAGAACCGGGGATGACAAACAATTGTAGACACCTGGGGAGTAGAACAGGGAAGGAGCAAGGCTCAACAAAAACAAACTCAGATATTAAAGGGCCCCAATCTTGAAGATCATACTGGAGAAAGGAGAGCCTTGGAGAAAGAAACCAGTGATGGAGAAATATTTAATCAGAAGAACACCAGACAAGTCAAAGTGGCATAAGTAAATGAGGATCCAGGTGGAAGCCTTGAGAAAACTGGAGAACATACAGGTGAGGATACTTGGAAATGCAAGCTGAAAAGCAATTGGAAGCGGAATATATAACCCAGCGCTCATATAGATTTAAAGCCAACCAAATAAAACTGGAAATGATGACTATGTCAGGGATTATCCATGGAGAATTAATGCGTAGAGTGATGGGATTTGCTAAAAGGCTAGTTAATTTGGTCTGTTAATTGGTGAAGTGTCTGAGTTGGAAGCTTAGGCAGAAAGTTTACAAGAAGAAAGGATGGGAATTAAGACTGATTAAGGATAGAAAGAGGGTCGAAAGAGGAGCTGGCTTGCCTCAGAAATATGTTTCTAACATTACATTATCTGTATTAAGGTGAATTGCTACTTGAATCATTATTAAAATCTGCCACAGTTTGTTTATGATTTGTGAATTGTTTGATTTCCCTTATCCTAAAACATTTGCATGTGAAGCTGTATGGTTATTCTATTTTGTCTAGAAGAAGATGGGAAGACTCACCCTAAGGCACTTGAGGCATGGATTTTAACATTAACAAAAGTTATTCAGCTATGAGGCCTCAGCCGAAGTTTGGTGATTTAGCCTACAGGTTTGGTCACCTAGAAATGCATCTCCCTTTCTATTGGAAGTAAATCACAACTAACAATATGAGAGTCTCAATTACCTGGTTTATTAGATCCTTGCTTGATTGTTGACTCTTTTACGGTGGAAATTCCTTATGTGTGAACTAGTCAGAATTTCTGAGTATATGTGTTAGAACTTAATTCAGAATGGAGCCCTTGGTAAGAAGGAAAACGGAAAATTTGGAAGAAAGTAGAGTGATCGGATGAATTCCATGTTAGGGGTGATGTAGTCGGAGGATAGGCAGTGATAATGGCACTTCTTTTACCCCACATAGAACTTGGCACTTGTTGTGAGAGAGGCCCCGTGGAACAGCAAACCTGTTTCCTCTGCTTAACCAGATGGAAAGTGGCAGCAACATAATCTAAAAGTCCTTCAGTGAAATCAAACTAATTGTTTTATTTCCATTTGATATTAATGATTAAGTAGTTAGTTAACCATAAGAAAACCATAAAAACTGATTATTAATCTCTGTATTGTTTGAAAGAGTATCATACTAACAAGGTTTTGTTATATTTCCTAGAAGATTAATGACCATTGATGGATATATGAAAGAAATTCCTAGTCTAGCTCATGAAGGAAGAATAGTTAAGAAAATGAATAGTGCTCCTTCAATAAAATGAACCCTCAGTTCTTAGTGTATTCCCATAAGAAGGCTGTATAACTAGTATTTTCTTAGGTTCTCTGTTGGTTTCTACGAGGATGGAGAGTTGAGGCTTGAAATATACCTGACTAGATTTATCTTTAAGTCTACTTTAGATTAAGGGTAATCTGTAGGATTTCATATAATTTGTCCAGTTTGTGTTTGAGAGATTGTATATGTATATAACTTAGGAGTCGAGCTTGATGGGGTCAAGCTAGGAAATTCTGAAAAATCAACCCTTCAGTATTTAAGGATGAACAAATTCAGAAAGCAATCAGTTGTGCATAATTGTAAATTGGTTTATGTGAATGCCAATTTATTGAAAACCAAGTTTTGATTTTAGTTATAATGAATTGTGATCTGATTCTGAATCTTAGAAGAGCAGAGGGTCCAGAGCCAGAACTTATGATGTAAGAGTCCTAAAGATAATGTACTTATACTGCAAAATGAAGGTAATACTAGTGGACTCGACCATGTTATATGCTTAATTTCCAATGTTTATATGGATTCTGGAGCTCTGACTATGATTTGATATCTGCTTACCTTCTAGAAGTTGGCCTAATGAAATTCTATTGTGAAGACTCAAGGAATGGGAAAATTAAAAGGTCAATTAGTGGAACTCCACTTAATTCAGATATGAGTTAGTTTACCCTGTTGAGAGAGAAATCTAGGCTCTATTCAATATTAAATCCTTGAGCTTCTCTCAGCCACAGTTTTACATTCAAGATGCTAAAGCCCTGTATCAATATTCAAACTTCTGAGTCCCAGTGTAGGTTGGACTAAGGCATTCATGGAGTTTTCCAAAACTTTCAAACCTTCCTAAGTTGGAACATTTACCTGTCAAGTGATGTGGTGGACACTAAGTACAGTCCAAGTCCTGCTTGGCCATCGTGGGAATCCATTTGTTTTAGGGGGCAAAACCAGAAAATGTAAATTTCTTTTTGGTATTCCTTGTTCTGCTTGTCATTTCACTCTTCTTTTGAATGCTTCTAACATGTTTGCCTTAGTTTACAACAAATCTGCAGAAGAGTTCCTGAGAAAGTCTCCAACTCAGCAGCATTTCAGTTTCAATCTTTTTCCTAAATCCTTAAGTGAATAATGTTCCAGATGAAGGATTAAGATTCCTACAGAAAAATCCACATGACTGCCTCAAAGTTGACTCACATGAATATGCATGATGGAGGAGATTTTCAATTGCAATCCCAAGGTAAGGTTACAAATGATACCAGACTTATCGCCTAAGTGAAAAATTGAATCACATTCTCAATCTCCTCAACGCTATTCAAGGTTATGGACATAATTTGAATCTTTTCATAATATCCCAAGCAGCCAAGATTGTGACAGATATCACAATCCCCATAACTTGTTACTCAGATGTTTATTGGTCTAGTTCTGGCCACTGGGACTTGAAGTCCTTGGCCTTGACCAAAACCACAATTAAACCTTACTCAAAACTCAGATTACATCTTGAGTTTTCAAGGTTCACCATGCCTAATGCTTGAAGCACGTAAATAAAACCTCAAATTCTAAGTATCATGGAAGACAAACTAATGAGAATATGACATGAATGAAACAAGTGTTCAAGGTTGGAGCAAGGTTAAGGTCCCCATAAACGGTTTTAGAAGATCATCAAAGTACCAAATTAAATTAAATTGGATCAAGCAATCTCCTCATGTCTATTTTCTCTAATAACACGCTTACTGTTGAAATTTTAATGATGCGAAGTTAGACTCAAGGTCAAAAATATAAGAGAAGCAATTGGAAAAAAAAAAAAAACTATTGAATATTAAACTGATTTCCCTAATTTCATTGTGTTTGAAGACCTTATTGCAAGTTCTTGTGCTTGGATAAGTTTTTTTTTCTTGAGATAGCCTGCAAAGTTGATGAGTTTGAAATTGATTAAAACTTTGTCAGCTCTGGATTCTAGATAAAGCACCCATTTCCTCAAACAAAGGAACCTCTGTTGCCAATAAACACATTGAAAAATAATTTAAAGCCTTGTCCTAGCCGACCTTCTTATTAAACAATGCTAGTGTTACATGAAACTGTATTAGAGAAGACAAATCAAACCTTTCATTACCACCTCAAATGCAATTCAGATTCAGGCAGAGCAGAAACGAATTCACAGCAGAGAAGACAAGGAGTCACATTTTGTTCACCATCATAATTGAAGGTTCTTTCTTTGTTTTCCCAGATTTAATGCAGGCAATGAGGTGCATGGAGCATGGAATGAAAGACTCCATCGAAAGGAAAGGACAACATTTGTAAGGACAAGCTCAAGAACTTCAAAGGAGATGCACAAGGAGGTGAATCGAGGATGAAGGTCTTTCAACCACAACAAGAAGGACATCTCAACATGCAAGGAGCTGATATTGCGACATAAAGTCAAGAACTCCACTAGGCAATTCAAGTCTAAGGTTTTTCAAGAATCAAAGGTTGAAAGTGGAAATGTGAAGATGAGACTTGAACACCAAAATGATGCAATTTGGGAATATGACCCATAATCAGTCAAAGGCCACATGATGATGTTGAGTATCAAGAGACATTGCTCAAACACAAAGACTTCCTTGTGATGATTTACAAAGCGAGCAAGTGGCTAAGGTGGCATCTAATCCCCTTCATCCACCAATCAAATCATGACAAGTCAAGGCGTCCAAGTGCATTGAACCTGACTCATCAACAAACTATGCATGTGGAGGGCACTGAATTCAATGTACCTAACTTTATTTCCTATTGGTCTTTCACCTAGAAAATGTGTAATCAAAGCAATGTAATGATCTTATTGGTCAACAAACCCTAATTAGGGTTTCATCTTGTAATCTTGGCCATTGATTTCGAATCAATCCTAGGCCCTTGATTATAATGGAGAGTCTATAAAAGGCCTTGCCTTTTCATTTGTAAGAGTTAATAGAATAGTTAGTTCCTAATTAGAATATTCAAGTTAGAGTAGAGTAGGAGGGAAGATAGAGATTGTTGCCGAGGCTTGATTGAAAATACTACTTCCGTTGAAGCTATGGTGGAATTTGTGTCTTATTTCAACATTTTGCATGGTTTCTATTTCTCTAAGTTTAGTTAAAGTTCATTGATCTTAATGGAGTAATGTGATGATATGTGATGAATTCCTTGGTTCATACTTTTTGTGGTTTGCTGATTGTAAGCTACAGTGTAAAGTTAGCCTAAACCTTGTTATTGTAGCTAAGTTCGATTGTAGATATTTGTTCCAGATGTGCCAGTATTGGGTATTTGCAATAATGAAAATCATTCACTACCTTAGGAGACCGCATCAGTTTTTGTGTAGATGTTGTTATCATGATGAAGCAAAGCTTGGTTTGAAGGAATTTGATCATCAATCATTATCATCATTATCCTTAGGTATTAGATAAGATTTATCTAAACCCTTTCCCTTTTGATATTTTTTTGTTTGAGAAAAGGTAGTTTGCAAGTTCCAACTGTGATTCATAAACGTAAGTCCCTTTGTGATACCAGCATATTATTAGAATAATATCTTTCTCTGTGTTATTAATGGTCATTTAAGTTGTTTCTAATTTCGCCTCTAGTTAATGATTGTTTCTTTTAGAAACATAGTCTTTGTAACTCTATTTAAAGGAGCTTTGTCTCCTTGATTAATTGAACAACATCGATTCTTTGAAATCCATATGCTTTTGCACCTACGTTATAGTATCAGAGTAGAAAGAAAAATTTTGTTTTTTCTAAAAAATTTCGAATGAAATTTTTCATCACTGAAAAAACAAATCTAGGGCCTGTGATTTTTTAAGAATTCGAAATTTAAATTTTTTTTTCTAAAGAGTTTTCTTTCAGGTGGTTTTTTCTACTGTCCTTCGTGTTTTCTGTGGCAGATTTCTTTTTAACCAGACCTTCGTCCCGCGACACCATTAATCCTCTGTGTGTGACGCGATTTTTTCCACCTGCAAATTTTTCTACCATTTTTGGACGGAAATCTGCATTTTTGATTAGGGTTTTTACCCTTCAAATCAAGTCGAAATTTTTTTCTGATTGCAGATTCTTGATGGGTTTTTCGAGAGCTCAACTGGGTTGTTTTCAAAAAAATTTGTGGGTGCATCGTTTTCCATACCTCGAATTTCGTGCCAGCAGATTTCAATTCTGATTTCAGATTCTTTCTGGGTTTTTCGCAAGGATTTCTGGGTTGTCTTCGGATTTTTGGGTCAGCCGTAAAATTTTCTCGAAATCTATGTTGTTTTTTGCAAGGATTTCTGGGTTTTTCATCTGTTTTTTGAAGTTTGTACTTATATCTGCCTCTATTTTCTGCATTGGAATTTGTGTCTAGACTTGTCTCAGTGCATTGAACCTAGTACCTCAAGTTTTGTGCACTTAGCATCTTCTCAGTACCTTGTTTTTCGTGCCTCAAAAAGCGTGAAGATGGCTTATGGGCATCGATGTTTGTTTCGGTTTTTAATTTTTTTTTACTTGAAAAAAATTCTGATGGGTTTTAATATTTTTTTCCCTTAAAAAAGTCTCTTGGTTTTTATATATTTTTTGTCCCTGTAAAAAAAAATCATGGGAGGGTTTATAATTTTTTCCTCAAAAATTGTACTTTGCTGCAGTCTATTTTTAGTCGCACCTGGAGTTGTTGTGCGAACATCTACACTAGTCTCTTGTTTGCAGTCTATTTTCAAGCATCTTGCTCATCTGCAATAGTTTGGAGGGTTTATCGTCTTTGTAACTCTATTTAAAGGACCTTTGTCTCCTTGATTAATTGAACAACATTGATTCTTTGAAATCCATATGCTTTTGCATCTGTATTACATATCACATCATACAATTGAGTCTATCCATTTGCAAAGTCAAGATCTGACTAAAGAATCCTTGGGGTTACCTTACTTAATCATATCATTTAGCATATAAGGTTTCCTTGTTCAAGAGAGGATAGAATACTTCGTATTTTATAATGTGTTCGAAGTGCATAAAAACACATCAACAAATACATTCATTCAAGTCCCGCATGGTAGGTGAATTGGCTTGGGCCGTGGGTTTGCTCCCCATTGGTCTCGGGTTTGATTCCCTGCCAGGTTATCCCGGCGGCTGGGGACTACGGGCGGACTCATCCGCCTCCAGAGGACTAGTCTCGCCTCATCTCGCCTCTCCTCTGACCCCAACTTGGCTCGCATAAGCCCAAGGTAAGGCGAGGTTGGTCGCTGGGATGAGACGCGGGGATACCTCTGGGTTAACAAAAAAAAAAAAAAAAAATACATTCATTCAAGGAGAAGGATAATATATTATGAAAGAAAATATCACCTCTCCTCTTTCTCTCCCATCAGTACCCTCCAAGTCCATAACTAGAGTACAAGGCTCAATGCCAACAGCCTGTGAAAGCCAAATACCTTGAGTTGTTTGAGACCTGCAAAAAATGACATCAAATTTATTTATTCTCGATATATAATGACAAATTATACATTAAAATTTAAAAACAAAAGAATACAAGCAATAGGGAACTGACCTGCCCATGAAAGCATCCATCTCCCTGAAATTTGTATGGAAAAGATGATTCAGAAGAGTACTTTTTCCTGTCAGACATAGAACACAAAGCACAAATTGCAAATTTATGTGATTTCAAAAATTATCAATCTTGCAATTTTGCAAGAGTAGTTAAATTAAAAGAGCTTCCATTTCACGTTCCAAAATATCAGGAAGAAAATAGTCTGTAGAAATGAATATGGTACTGCAGATATTCCTACTATGCTTTGCAGTTTGCAATGGAATTGAAGTACTTAAGTCCTCAAGCAATCAAACTTAAATACCAAGAGAAAGGGAAATGTCCAATGTAAGCAGAAAAATTTGTTCTTTATAAGGAACGAATTTAAAGTAAATATATTAACATCCAAGAGTAACCAAATCCATCTCAAGAAACATGATACTACATGAAATGAATAAAAACAAACTGAAACATAATTACAACTGAAAATAATAGAAATTGCTATCTAGAGAGGGTGAAGAACTGGTAAATTCTAGTCAAGTCAAAAAGATCAAAGCAATGAAGTGCAAATAACCAAGAGAACGGAAAGTTCGTTGACAAAGAAAACACCAATAGAAACCAATGGTGGAGACCAAGGCTAGCTGTAATCTGTAGCAAAAGTGACCAGTATTCACATTAATCACCACAAAAGGTGGAATATAAAATCCGATGATGTCCATAGGATAATGATCTGGCCTAATAAGGCCTTGCTGAGAAATCCTTGGAAGTCTAGCTCCTGCTAACATCTATTCAACAAAACAAGTAAAGAGAAAGCTTATAAAGATCACCCGTTACCCTAGCTCAGACCATGAATAAGAAGAACTAATTGACCATCTCTGATGGAAAGCAGAGAACCCTCCACCATTTCCATCCCAAAGAGAGTCATGACATGTCTTCCAACCAAAAATTCAAAAGGACCAAGCATTCAATCAAACTTTGTAAAAGGACAAACAGCAAAAGAAATTGTTGCAATATTATGAAAGAGTCTTCTCTAGAAGTCAGAACATGACAGCAATCACTTTTCCCATGCATGAGAGTTTCTCCCCACATGTGCTGCATGTAACAAAGGCCCAAGGCTGGAAACAGTTTCACAATATGCAATGTCAGAATAACTAAAAACTTCAACATTCCATCTGCTATCTCAACAAAAATATTGAAAAACCAGAATGATTTCAGCAAACAATATTAGAAGCAAAGCCCCAAAATGAAAAGAAGTTTGATGCTCAACACAAGCGTAACATAAATATCTGTTCTCTAAGTAAAAAAAAAATTTAGAACGATTAGACAAATCAAGATGTCAAACCCATCAAAAAACCCTACCACATCCAAGAAAGGGGGCACAGACCACAAATTAGGAAACAAGTTCACTGGACTATTTGTTAGAAGCTTGAAACACATTCACCTCAAGAGATGCAGCAAAGGAAAAGCTCAGAAAACGCATCCTAAGTCTGAGCCAATGCTAGAGAACAAGATGAGTCTAGTTATTGGAAGACAAAGACTACCAGTCAAATAAATCATTGAGTTCATTTTATATTGAATTTCTGCCAGCATAAGCAAAACCTAACAATTATGACAAGAATAAGACGATACAGTTGACAACTAATTTATGATTAATGCTTTATGTAATTGGGAGATAAAATTCTATCCAGTCAGCCCCCTTCTCTAAGCTGCTGGCAGATCCTTGAAAGGGTGCTGTTCTTTCACAATATTGTTTCTTATTATATGGTATTTCTATATTCTAAAACTTTTGTGGGGTATGAATAGGGGTGATGGGGAAGGGGTTGAGCAGTTGAATTATTACATTTAGATTGATTCACCAAATGCTAAGAAATGTTAAATCATACGAAAAATATCTTTTGAAAAATTTTAAATCTTACAAAAAAACATCTTTCGGTGTTGAGGCCTTTGTAAAATTATGCTAAAATGTTTGAAACATAACTACGTAACAATATTCACAGAGCATTCACTAATGCTCTTAAAGTTCAAAATATTACCGGAAATCAGCACCTTGATTGCACCCACAAAAAACATTAAAACAAGTCCATACAAAGCAACCAACAACCACAAGATCCAAACTCCAAAACATTCAACAGTCATGGATGTTTCTGTAGGTGCTAAAACATGCTAGACGGATAGAGGCTAAGTGAATCCTACACCAGTTCCAGAAAGCCCATCAACACTGAAGGACATCAATTTCCCAACTGAATCAAGCTTCTTCAAATACCGGAAACTCCAATACCAGATGCTGACAAAGTCAACAAGTCAAGCCACCAAAGACACCATCACTATAATCAATCAAACCAGAATCTACCCCCACAGCCATGGGACTGAATTGGCAAGTAGGGTTAGCATACTGGTGTCAAATATTTCTCATTCCCCCACCCAACAAACATGACAATGGTCAATTTTCCTTGATCTACTGCATTTCCAATTTATTTCTTTGTATAACCCAGTTAACTAAATAAAGGTCGCCCTCTTTGTTCCTTGGTTTTGTTACTTCCTGATTTTAGCTTTCGATACTTCATATTGGTTGTTGAAGTTTGTTAAGCAGTTAGCACTCATGATTGGCTACTTCAACTTCCCATACTCTTTTGGTCCTATTGACCTACTTTGGTCATCCACGCACACTATTACATCTTATTTCACTAAGCCTTGAAGCTGGGGTATCTTATTCAAAATAAATTAGCATCTATGTTTATTCATCAAAAAGACAGCTGGATGAACGTAAACACATACCACTGCTCTGAGGACCCATGATAGAGACAACAGCATATGAAAGGCCACGTTCTGCTAGCTTCACAGCCTTCACTAAATTATTTAGGGCAGCGTCATTAAATTGCCCTTTTCCATCAATAAGCTGGATAGAACAGCCCGCTTCCCCAGACATATCTGTAAAACACACAATCAAAAGATAGTTGAGCCAGGCCCTTTTCCATATAAGATTTTCATTAACTTTTCAGTTCAACAGTTAGGAAACCATTCCAGGGTCACTGCAATAATTTCTTAAACATACCAAACATAATTAACCAATCCACTCATATATTTTTAACTTTTACAGCTTAAGTTCCATTTCATTTATGATTACAGGACTATTTCAAAGATAATTAAATTATAATAAGGAAAAGTCTATCTTATGTGGACTGCTAGTCCATACAACCACCAAATATTGAAAGAAGTTTCTAAAATGAGCACAGATTAATCCTTAAATGGGATTCCCAGTAAATACAGAAATTTAAAATAGCATTTAAACCGATCAGGCTAACAATGAATAGATGTGGATGTTGCTGAAATTGCAACAGTTATTCAAATTACAAATTTATAAATTACGTCTGATACACACGCACACAAATATGTATATGTGTGTGTGTGTGTCTACACTTTGCATGGTTTGAAAGTAATATCATTTTCACAAAAAATATTTTACTTCTATTTTCCCAGCACAACCTTCAAATTGTCTCCTTGATTGATATCTGAATCCCTTGAATATTGTGTTATAGAAAGTTACATTCTTGATACATTAGAATATTGATATCCTTCATTAGAATGGGTTATAGAAAGTTACATTCTTAATATTGTGTTTCTGCCACCTCTGTTATCTATCCCACTTAACTAATGTTGAATTCAGTTCCACTATCCTACTACTATATTTCTGGTTCTCTAATATTTTGCAGAGGTGTGCCATGGCTTTATTCTTCATTAGTCAATGTCAACTCACATTTCCCGTTGAGTATAAGATCGATTTTTCAATCCAAATAAGTAAAAGTGCAATCAAGTAAGAGATTAGTATGAGAATACAAAAAGGTGGGTGTACATCAGCAGGGCATCCTGTCTGAACCATTTATGTACAAAAAGCCTAAGAAAATGATTCACAAGTTACAGAACAAAATTGATGCATAACTCGTTTGTAAAACTCGGGAAACAATAGTCATTATTGTTAAAATAGCACACAATTTGAACTCTACGAATTCCAAATGTTGAATAAGAAATTAGCAGTGGAAATTATAACCCATATTTTCATGCAAAACAGCTGATAGGTGTAATGACCATGAGTTTAACTTTCATATTTATGATTGTATATGAATGTACCTTGAGAATGGAATTAATAAGTGAAAGTGGGATTTTCCCTCATGAGTTTTGCTACTATAAACCCTCTTTTTCGAAACTTGTACAAGAATTGCACTTCTCTTTATTGGACAATAATATAAATTTCAATCAGGGTCCATTCATGTTATCTGCTTTACACCCTGATTATGGAATCACCAACGCCATTTAGAAGAAAGTACTACAAAATTACTTAAAATTACTTAGAATTTTAATCCGTCCTTGCTGTCGTGGCCCTCACAGAGAATGATTTAATGTAAAAGAACAACTCCAGTGAAACCCACAAAACATGAATAGTTTAAGATGACGGGCCACAAAGTGTTTCCCGAAAAGTCCATCAAAAATCATTTTTTAGGCAATTAAGCTTCGAAGCTTATTTCTTTAAAGCATAAATAGTTTACAGCTATGCCACTTTATTTCACACTGTACAAAACAATCAGACCAACACAATATTCGAACACAGTCAATAACCATGTATATGACCCTTGAAAACTCATAATACAAATTCGATGGATTGCGTGAATTCCTCCGACGGTAAAAGAAAAAAACAAATACCGGGAAAATATTACATTTTTTAGTGAACAGTTCAACAAGGTGTACCCGATTAAACACAGTCTGAAATAAAAATAAGCTTTGGAACCTTTGAAATCACGCCACAAGTCCTCGAGAGCCGCACCGGCAAAAAATGAGGCTTCTCTGCTACCTGCGAATACGTCGCTGACAATTAAGTTGCGGGTCACTGAGATGCTTGAAGAATCGACAAAAATTAACGCAACAAACTAAGGTGGTCAATCAATCTATGTTAAAAAGAAATTTAGTGGAGGGCTTTCAATACAACTCGTAGAAACATCTGCAATGATTCTCAAGAAACAAATGTAGCATAATTATTATTAGAATATACGTTTTTTCTTTTCAAAATAGATTCATGGACTCGTCCTACAAGAAAGATTGTATTTGTACCCTGCAAGTGAAAGGGATAAAGTGGCGGTTCAGATATGTACCTTGGTATGTGTGAAAAATAGCAATCGCGCGATGAACTGTACTGTGAGTCAAAATTATTTCAAAGTTAGTTTTATGAATATTTTCATTTTTATAATAATATTTTAAACCTATATTTATTTTTGAATATATATTTATATGTGAACTCTAACAGTTGAAGAAGATTTTTTTTTGTAAATATAGATTATTATTTATTTATTTTCTTTAGGTAAAAATAAAATATATCTTAAACAAGAGTAAGTAACTTTAAACTAATTATTTTGGATAAGTTGAAGTAACTAATAGCTTATATTCTAACTATTATTTTGGATAAGTTGAAGTAACTAATAGCTTATATTCTCAGTGAAACCTTCCCAATCTAAAACTTTCCAATTAGACATTTCTTTTGAGGCTTATTTGGCTAGATGATATATCATCCTATTCCACTCTTTACAGATATGTGCAAACAATATTGATTCAAAGTTGTGGTCACAAGAAGAATATGTCTAACCACCTAAATCAATCTCCATAGAAGTCTTCCAAATTCCTTTTATTCATCAAGGAAACCAAGATCATAAAATCCATCTCACATAGAACCTTCTTCCCTCCATGGACACTAGCCTTTTCCAATGCCTTAGAAATTGCCTAGGCCTTCATCTGATTATTTGTATGCAATCTCATATAGGTAGAGAAAAATAAGTGTACAAAGCCTTCACAATCTCAACCAATTCCACCAATCCCTACTACATTTGAATTACCACAAGCAGAGTCATGTTGTTAATCTTTAAAAAACTACTAGGGGGAGGAGACCACTTACTAGACCTTTTCACCTTTCGACAAGGTTGCAATTTATGATCAGGCCTAGTTTGTGTGGTAGTGAATGGGACTAATTCTAAGATTTTTGTTGGTGTAAATAATTATTCATCATGGATATTATTACACTTACTTAAGTTTACTTAGGATAATGCATTTCATAGTAGTTTGGATATGAGACGCTTGGGTGTTTGTGCCACATTGGGATAGTGTGTGTAGGAGAGATTCCACCTTTTATGGTGTTGATCTTGTTATTACACTATCATATCCACTTATTGTGGAGTGATAATTCCACCTTCGGTGGGTGATCCACCTCATGTGGAATATTATATTATTTCTCCTACGTACCCTTGTTTCTCATTGAGCCACATGTCATATTTGTGTGCTCATACATCCATATGGCCTTGCCTATATAAGCAGGCCTCTATTCATTGTATACAACTATTGAACAACTATTGAACTATTGAATCCAGTTGATTATTGATCATTTTCTATTGATGAGAATACAGTTTATTCTTGTCCTATATTGTGTCTCTATTTTGTACATTTCATTGACCTCTTGATCTTGGCAAAATCTAACAATTTTAGCAACAAAAACATCTAGAGAAGACAAAGGTTCATTAGTATCAAAATTGGCCACGGTAGTTTATTTGAGCATAATCCTAATCTTATGCCAAACTTGCATAACTACACTTTACCACTCTTAAAAAATACATTGGTTTTGCTCGAACAAATTTTGTCTAAGGATAAAAGAAGGACCAATATTCCACACATGTCACTACAAGGAAGCACATGGTAGTTAGAGGTTGACCCATATTATCCCAAAACTCCAAGAGGAAGGAAGCTATTATTCTAGATTTGTTCGAGATATTCCAACATAAGCACCAAATCATTACAATTGAGGGGCATTAAAAAAGGTGATTAGTGGATTTTTCATTATTGGCATAAACCTAACACAAATGGAAGGTTATCAGAATCCTCTTTTCCTAATGTTCTCCCAAGATAGGCATTTGTTCTAATTTTGCAACCACACAAACATGTTGCATTTGGGCTAACTAAATTTTATTCCAAAATTTTCTCCACCAAGAAGAAACACAATGCCCTTCACTTCATTTTTGTAAGGAATGACATCCAAGAGTAACTAAATAAACTCCTTGTCTTGGCCCCAAGAAATAATACGTAGATCCTCCAAAAAATAAAAAGTGTGTTTAAGAAAGAATGGATACAAGAATATCTCAATCCTTTGTAGATTCTCCCCTAGGATAGCTCTAGGGCTCTTGCCAATGAATATGTAAAGAAATAGAGCACTTAAAATTAATAATTCTCGACCATCCCATCTCCAAAAAACATCACTCAAAGATTAGATTCAGGAAAAGAAGAGAGAATGTGAGGGTTGTTATCCCAAGAGTCAATCTAGAACAAAGCACTATTGCCATTATTAATATCCAAAACAACCCTTAATCAAAGAGGCTCCCCTTTAAATCATGCTCCAAGTCATGGATACTTTCCCAATCAAATTAATCCATAGAATGTCCTTATCCTCCACTCCTCCCAAATACTTATGATTGAGAATTCCTACCCAAGTTTAATCTGAATTTTTGCACTATCACCAATATAATTTAGCAACTAGGACCTAACTATTGAGTTCATCTAGCCTCAGACCAAGCCCTCCATTTGCTTTTAGCTTGTAAACCTAATCCCAACTCACAAGATTCCATTTTTGGAAATCCAAACTTCCTACCCATAAGGATTGTCTAAAAAGAGCATCAAACTCCTTAAGAAAATTCTTGGGAGTGCACAAAATTTAAATCTTGTAAATAGGAAGAGATTACAAAATTGATTTTAGAAGAGTCAATTTCCAGAAAAGGATAACCACCAATAGTTGACCCTTAAACAAAATCTATGCAAAATCTTCCTCCAACGAATATTATTGAGCATTCCCAAAGAAAGATGGATTCTCAAGTAGTCCTCAGGAAGTTGTCCAATATGAAAGAAAAAAATAACAATTTTATGCTAACCATGCTCAAACATATTGAAGAAGACAAAACTTGATTTTTCTTTGTTGATTTGTTTGCCAAAATAAAATAAGTATATATCTAAAACTTTGCTAAAATTGGAAGCCTCCCCAATTTCAGTTAGGTCCATCAAAGACATGTCATTTACAAATTGAAGGTAGGTTTGAGACTTCATATTCTAGGCCTACTATAATCCCTAAATAAGACCATTATCTTTATGATGCTTCAATAATCTATCTAAACCTTCAACAAATAAAATAAATAAATAAGGAGATAGAGGATCTCCTCGATTAAGTCCCCAAGAAGTTGAAAATAGGTTTGAAAGAACGTTGTTAATCAAAACAAAGAATAAAGTTGAGGTTACATATCTCACAACCCAATCAACCCACTTAAAAGTAAAACTAAAAGCCAATAAGATGTGTCAAAGGAATGACCATCTAACTCTATCATAGGCTTTAGGCATATTAAGTTTAATACATGGTTTTTCTTTGGATTTAGACATAGAGTGGATAGCTTCAACTGTCATAACTATCCCATCTTTGATGCCCTTTCACAAACCCCCCGTTCTCAAGATATTAGGGGAGCCAAATATTTTTTATGCAGTCTAAAATAAACTTAGTGATTATCTCACAAGTCACATTATAGAGGGTAATAAGGCTAAAACAGTCTAATGAGTTAGCTCCTTCTTTTGGGGGGATGAGAAAGAAAAGCATAATTAATGGATTTGAGCATCTCTTTATTTACCTTTAATTCTCTAACATCCTCTAGAAGATCAATTTTTAGAATTTTCCAAAATTCTTGAAACAATTCTATAGGAAACCTATCAACTCCAAGAGATTTGCCCTTCTTCATCTAAAACGCAATTGCCTTTAGCTCCTCAAAGGAAATGGGTTCTAAGAGGGCTTTGTTCATGTCTTTGGACACCAAGGAAGGAATTCAATCAAGTAGTAGTCTCTCCTCAACCAAATTTTGAAGTCCCTACTCAAAGAACAAAGAAGAAAAGTGTCAAACAACTTTTGCAAAAATATCTTGAAAAGAATTTAATTGACTTCTTTGGAAAAATATATGACCCCTTGTGTGTTCCTTCAGAGTTAAGGAAATAAAGTATTTTTATCTCCTTCCTAAAACCAACTCATCTAAGATTTTTGTTTCCATAAAATTTGTTCCCGAAACTACCACTCAAATAGTTTTTTAGACCACTTAGTCTCCCTACAACAACTCATCTCTCATTCATAAGACAAGTACTCTACCCAGCTTAGTCTAAATTTGATTTTTAGTTTTGAGAACATTTCCAAAAGAGAATCTATTCCATTTTGTAACTTTTAATTTAACAAATCAGCACCACTTCAAAAAGGAATACATAATTGATCATAAGTCACTTCCCCTCTAATCACCACCCCTCCATAAAATTGACCAAATTGATATCCCAAAGCCACACAAGCTGAAACTTAAAAGGAATCTTCTTGGGGGTAGAAAACATCAAGGCTCGGAGAATTTTATGGGACAATGGTCAAACCCTTTCAACCTCAGAATTTTAGAGTGAGAAGCCCAACTATTACCCACCCAAAAATCCAACACGAGAAACCTATCCAATCTTTCAAGAATCATAACTAGAGCAACCTTTTGTCAAAGGATGATACCCAAACCCTAGCATTTCAAAAAATTACAATCATTTTTTAGGGATATATGAAAAGTGAGTATCTAGTGCCTTGATAAAAACCTTACTCTACTAGTGACTCCCCTATCGATTTCACCTTTTCCTAGCCGTTTTTCCTTCCAACCTTTAACACTTTATCATTTCCCCCTTTCTTAATGTTCTTTTGTTGAAAACCTAACAAAGGAGGGACCTTCCTTTTGACTTTTTTTTTTGCCCCAAATTCAACAAAGGATCTATGATTGCATAAAATTTTGTTTCTTATTTAAAAATTTACCATCTTGATGGAATCAACTCCTAATAAAGATATTATTTCTTGGCGGAAATTTCCATGCTTTGGTGATCCATGCTTTTTTAGGCCCATATGTGTGGCAGTCGGATTAGAAAAGATTTTTGGATCTAAAAATTTGACTCCTTTATTAGATGGAATCTTTTCATGCTCCATTATTTTCACTTCCTCAAAGCTTTCTACGATGGGTATGTGCAAGATCATGGTGGGCCAAAACAAGCCCTTAAGTGGCAACGAAATTTCTAGAAAAACAAAATTAGGCAACTTGACGTAAAAATTTGAATAAGTTATGAACAATATTTCAAAAATATGTAAAAATAAAATTTGTAGAAAATTGAATCTAGTTTCTAAGCTACTAGTTGTTTTCTAAATAAATAAATAAAAATCTATTTGATGAAAATTTGAAATTTCAATATAATAGTACTAAAATTTCAAGAAAAAGATAAGAAGTAGGTCTATGTCTGACCACCCTAACCACAATCAAATCATAATATTTTTTTATAAGATTTTAAATATAAGTAGTAGGCTCATGTCTATATGTGAGATATTTTTTTATTATTTTTTTTAAGTAAATAATTGATTATGATTTTTTTTACTACAACTTTTCAGAAATATAAAAACTTGTATGTCTAACCACCTTAACTTGGTCAAAACGTTATGAAATTCAATTTTTTTAATCCTATAGTAGGCAAAGCATAGAATGTGATGTGTGTTTCGAATTCAAAAAATGTGATACCGTTTGAAAGTTATATATATTTTTCAATCAGCCTATCAATCAGGACTTTAGTCAGAATTCAATTAGAAAATGAATAATAATTATTTATTAAAGTCAAAATAAGGCAAACCTTATATTGTTGGAAAGCTAAGAATGTCCTTAAAAATCCCTTTTCATTTCATCAATTTCAGCTAAAAAAAAAGTTGTCAACCACCAGGGCAAAGTTTGGAAAAGCAAGGAATGTTGATGTTTGTAGCTAGGTCGGATCCCTTCTAGGGCCAACCTAGTACTCTTGGCAATTAAGTGGCATGTCGGCCTTAGGCTTATTATTAATTCAATTTGACTTTGTGTAAGTTTGGCCCTAATTGGGTGTCATATGTAACTTGTCATTAAGCAAGACCTATATGTAACTTGTAATCGTATTGGACAAGACCTATATGAATGTAACTTGTAATCTATAAGTCTCTTCCTATTCTTAGCGCCAAAACAATAAAGCCAACCTAGGTAAATTGGGAGGCTATGTCACATATATATACAAAGCTTCATTCATGCTTATGACACATTCATTCCACATAGCGATCTCCTTCAGCAACAATCAAAGAATACATTCCTTTAGTAGTGATCAACGAATAGCATCTACAGTCAGCAAATATCTTCTTAGGACAGTGAATTCTCTCCTAAGGACAGCGAACTATCTCGTAGGGACAGCGAACTTCTTCCAAGACAGCGAGTCCATTCAGAGGTTGTGAATCTTCTTCATTATTAGTGAATGATGTTTGTCTTCCTTCATCAGCATTCAAGTGTTTTACAGATAAGTCCATGATATTGTTGTACCCTAGTTTTGAATCTATCACTCTACTATGCATATTTTGTTGCTCAAGTGCTTCAAGTGTTGAAGCAGGCTTGTAAAGTTTTATATTGATTTTGCCTAATAAGATCTGAGATTATTGTTGGGTTTTTCACCTCCAAGAGGGAGGTTTTCCCAGGGTATTCTGGTGTTCTTTATGTGCATTGATTTTTGGTTTTCTAATTTTGCTATCTATATATTATAGTCTAATCCTAAAACTAACATGGTATCAGAGCTAAGGTTGATTCAGTTGTGATCAGACTTTGTGATAGCAGCGCTCCTACTTCTTCACGCCATTTCGAGCATTGAAGATGGTGACCAGTTTAAAGATTGAAGACAAACTTGACGAAGCTTTAAACTTCACCTCGTGGAAGGTTAGAATCCTTATTGCACTTGAAGATAATGATCTACTTCAGTTTGTAGAAGGAAAAGATTGCCTGAAGATCAAGAAGAGAAACTCCAATTTAAGAAGAATGCAGTCAAAGCCAAGAAGATCCTGATTGACTCCGTGAAGGATCACCTTGTGCCTATCATTTCCAAGATGGCTTTGGCCAGAGATATGTTCAAGACATTAGAAGGGATGTATGAGATCAACAACACAAGTAGAGCACTTGCATTGAGGTAGCAACTTCATCAAGTCAAGATGGCAAAGGGTAAATCAGTTATATCCTTCTTCATGAAGATTGTAGAATTGAGAGATCAACTTAGCGCCATTGGAGATGAAGTTGTGGACAAGGATCTTGTCATGCTAGCGTTGAATGGCCTTCCTCACTCTTGGGAGCCATTTATCCAAGGCATAAGTGGGAGATCCAAATTTCTGAAATTTGATCACCTTCATGTTTATTGTATTCAAGAAGAGTCGAGGTTGATATCAAGAGGAATTGAGCATAACCATTATGATGTGAAAAATCAAGTCCTTTCTACACAACTTCTATGGAAAGAGGCAAAAGAAGAAAGAGGGATAGTGACAGAGGTCTAGATCTTTTTCCGACAAAGAAGAATGACTTATCTCACATTCAATGTTTTAGGTGTGACAAGTATGGCCACATTGCTCAAGAGTGCAAATCGAGGTCTACTCCTCTAGCTTCTTCTGCAGAAGTTGACAGAGGGACACCTCAGGAGGAGCCAAGGTCAAATGTCAACTTAGAAGGGTTCTTGTTCTAAAAGGAGGAAATGTCATTTTTCAGCTTCAGAGGGAGCCTGACATTTTCAGCTTCAAAGGGAGCCTGACATTCCAGCTTCAGAGGGAGACACGTCATCATGAAGATTTAGTTAATGCATTTTTCTCTGTGATGGAGAAATTCAAGGTGCAATCCCTTGTTAATGAGTTCTTCTCTGTGAGGAGAAGTTCGAGGTGCAATCCCTTGTTAATGCATTCTTCTCTGCGAGAGAAGTTTGAGGTGAGAGCTCTTGTTCCACCCTCTGCAAGTAGGCATGGTGGAACCACCCTCTATGAGTAGGCATGGTGGTAATGCACTCTTCCCTAGGAGAAGTTTGAGGTGAAAGACCTCTTCCACCCTCTACGAGTAGGCATGGTGGATGTCATAGCACTTGTGTTTGTTCACCCTCTAAGAGTAGCTATGGTGAACGTCATTTGGTTTCCATTCATGGGATAGCCATGATGGACCCACCCTCTAAGAGTAGCCATGGTGGTTATGTTCATTTGTAATTCTATTCATGGGAGTAGCCATGATGGACCCACCCTCTAGGAGTAGCCATGGTGGTGGTGTTCATTTGCATCTTTCATGGGAGTAGCCATGTATCTCGGATCTTGAGAAGGTCTCCTTCCTAGCTAAGAGGGAGTGTTGATGTTTGTAGCTAGGTCGGATCCCTTCTAGGGCCGACCTACTACTCTTGGCAATTAAGTGGCATGTCGGCCTTACGCTTATTATTGATTCAATTTGACTTTGTGTAAGTCTAGTCCTAATTGGGCGTCATATGTAACTTGTCATTAAGCAAGACCTATATGTAACTTATAATTGTATTGGACAAGACCTATATGAAAGTAACTTGTAATCTATAGATTTGATCCTATTCTCGGTGCCAAAACAATAAAGCCGACCTAGGTAAATTGGGAGGCTATGTCACATATATATACAAAGCATCATTCATGCTTATGACACATTCATTCCACATAGCGATCTCCTTCAGTAACAATCAAAGAATACATTCATTCAACAGTGATCAACAAATAGCATCTACAGTCATTAAATATCTTCTTAGGACAAAGAATTCTCTCCTAAGGACAGCGAACTATCTCTTAGGGACAGCGAACTTCTTCCAAGACAGCGAGTCCATTCAGAGGTTGTGAATCTTCTTCATTATCAGCAAATGGTGTTTGTCTTCCTTCATCAGCACTCAAGTGTTTTGCAGATAAGTCCATAATATTGTTGTGCCCTAGTTTTGAATCTATCACTCTACTGTGCATATTCTATTGGTCAAGTGCTTCAAGTGTTGAAGCAGACTTGTAAAGATTTATACTGATTTTGCCTAATAAGATCAGAGATTATTGTTGGGTTTTTCACCTCCAAGAGGGAGGTTTTCCCAGGGTATTCTAGTATTCCTTATGTGCATTGATTTTTGGTTTTCTGATTTTGCTATCTATATATTACAGTCTGATCCTAAAACTAACAAGGAAAACTCAAAAACACGTTTTTGCGTTGACTTTCTAAGATTGGCATGTCCTAGCCAAATCCCAAATCAATCCCAAGTGAAAAATGGAGGGAAAAAAGTTATGTCAGAAAAAATGGATATCTATTATTAACGGATATCCGTTTCTTGAGGTCATTGTTGTGATGTCATGTTTTCCAAATCGGATATTCGTTATGAAAAAAAAAAAATTTAAAATAATTTTAGTAAAATGAACATAACTTTTACGTTTCATATCGAAATTTTGAGTTTTTATAGGCATTGGAAAGGTGATTCAGAGCTCTATGATATGGAATAGGTAGTATTTCAATATTTTGTACTCAAAATTAATTATAATTAATTTAAATTCATCTTTCATTTTTAAAACATCAAAAGCTCACAACTTTTTCATATGAATTCCCTATTTCATGATTTTTTTGTGACAATCATCTCAAAATACTTGAAACACTAAATAAGTAATTAATAATAGAAAATTTAGGTACTTTAGTGAGTTTAATAAATTTTCGTAAACCATGTTATCTTTGTTTGTTCCTTTCTCTACCTCTCTCTCCTATGATCTAAACCTATCACTACACCTGTTTGTTGCTCCCTCCGTCTCTTTTATCCATATTTATGCATCTCTCTCTAGACCTATCTCTCTAACTCTCATTGAATCCCTCGTTCCTTCTCTCTCTCAAGCTCTACACTTATGTTTCTACCTCTTCATCACTTCCTCTATCTCACTCTCTCTCCCCTAAAATCTAGACTAGTCTCTCTACATCTCCTTCCCATCTCTAGCAACAAAATTCAAAGGGGAGGAGGAGAGGGATAGAGGGAAGTATCAACAAAAGGAGAGGGGGAGAGAGGTCAAAAGGATGGGGTAATTGGGGGGAAGAGAGAGAGAGAGAGAGAGAGAGAGAGAGAGAGAGAGAGAGAGAGAGAATTAGGTGGTAGAAGAAGAAGGAGAGAGAGAGGAGGTGATTGGAGTGAAGAGAGAATGAGAGGGAGAGTTGAGGATAATTAGGGGGTAGGAAGAGAGGGGGAGAGGGGAAAGTATCAACAAGGAGAGAAGAGAGATGGGGAGAGAGGTGAAGAGAGAGATAGAGTAATTACGAGGTAGGGGAGAGGGAGGAGAGGGAAGTATCTATAAAGGCATAGGAGGAGAGAGGTGAGAGAGAGACCGAGTAATTGAGGGGAAGAACCAAAGAGAGAGTTGGGTGTAATTAGTGGATAAGAAGATATGGAGAGGGGTAAGTATCAACAAAAGGAGAGAGGGAGAAATGTGGAGAGAGGTGAAGAGAGAGATAGAGAAAGGATAATTAAGAAGGATGGAAGTTTCAACAAAGAGATAGAGAGAGGGTAATTAGGGGTCTCTATCCCCATCTCTCCCATCTCTTCCTTTGTTTATACCCCCCTCTCTCTCTCTCATTACTTTCTCTTTGGCCCTCTCTCTTTGAACCTCTCTCCCCATCTCTCCCTCTCTCCCTTTGTTGGTACTTCCCCCCCTCTCCTCCTACCCCCTAATTACCCCCAACACTCTCTCTAATTATCTCTTACCCAGTTACCATCTCTCTCACACACCTATCTCCATCTCTAACTTTATCCCAACTCTCTCTCATTCTCTCTTCCCCCCAATTACCCTCTCTCACAACTCTCTCCCCCTTGAGCCCTTTGTTGATACTTCCCTCTCCCATTCTTCCCCTCTCTCCCTCCCCCTTAATTACCCCATGGGGGCTTCACTTACTGAACCTGGGTTATAGCACGTGCGTTCATGGCATACTAAAGAATCCCCCTATTTTCAAAAAATATTGCCCTAAACTTCTTTTTTGTCACCCCCTCCCAATACACATCACGAATTAAAAGCCCCCCTCTTTTCACCAAATATTGTATTTTTTCATAGCCGGAATTAAAACCCCCCTATTTTTACCGATAGGCAATATATTGCACCCTCATTTTGGGATATTAAGCCCCCCAATATGGATGCACGTGATATAATATTGTCTACCCAGTGAAGCCCCTGTGAATTACCACCCCCCCCTCCTCTAGATCTCTCGATACTTCCCTCTCCCCCTCCCCATAATTAACCTCTCTATCTCTCTCTTCACTTTTCTCTCCATCATCTCCTCTCCCTCTGTTGATACTTGCCCCTCTTCCCATCTCCTCCTACCCCCTCATTTCCCTAACTCTCTCTCTCTAATTCTCTCGACCCCCCAATTACCCTTTCTCTCTCTAACATCTTCCCCCTCTCCCTTTATTAATACTTTCCTCACCCCACTCTACCCCTCCCCCTAATTACTCTATATATCTCCCTCTCTCTCCCATTCTCTTTCCCCCTAATTACCCTCACTCTCTTACACCTCTATCCCCTCTCCCCCTCCCCCTAATAACTCTTTGTCTCTCTCTTCACCTCTCCCCATCTCTCCTCTCCCTTTGTGGATACTTGCCCCTCCTCTCCTCATGCCACCTAATTATCCCCAACTCTCTCTCTCTCTCTCTCTCTCTCTCTCTCTCTCTCTCTCTCTCTCTCTCTCTTCCACCCAATAACCCTCTCTTTCTCTAACCTCTCTTTGCCTCTCACTTTGTTGATACTTCCCTCTCCCCCCTACCGACTCCTCTTAATTATCCTCTCTCTCTTTGTCTCCCCCCATCTCTCTCTCCACTTCTCTCCCCATCTCTCCCTCTTGCAGTCTCTATTACTCTCTCACACATCCCTCTCCCCCTCTCCCCCTTCCTCCCTAGCAATAAAATTCAAAGGGGAAAGATACTCCACACACCTCATCAAGAACTAAGATCCAAATATAGCTAACACAAAAACATATAAATTAGAACGATAATCAAGATCCATTACCAATAGGGAGAAAGATCTCTACATAGATAAAAATAGAGGAGATAGAGAGGAAGATACAAATAAAGAGAGGGGAGAGGGATAAAGAGAGGTAGGAGAGATAAATATATGGAGAGGGAGAGATATAGATGTATAAAAATAAAGATACAAATAGGGAGAGATATAAGGGTGAAGAGAGATGAAGAGATAAAGAGAGTGAGAGATGGAAGGAGAAATAGAGAGAGATAGACAGACCTAGAACAGAGATAGACATATAGATATTAAGGACTATGAAGAGAGATTGAAAAATACTAGAGGACAAGGATGGATAGAAAGAGGGAGACATATCTAGAGATTGAAAAGGAGAGAGGAAGATAGAGATAAAAATGAAGATAAAGGGAGAGGGAGATGAATAGATATAGAGAAAGAGAGAGGTAAAGACAAAGATAAATATATAGAGAGATAGAGAAAAATGGATAGAGAGGATTGCATAGAGTGAGATAAAAAAAAAAGGATGAGATATAGAGATATAAAGGAAGAAGAATATGGATAGATAGAGAGATGTACATAGTGCGAGAGAGTGATAAAGAGAAATAGAGACTATAGATAGGGATAGATAGATAGGGAGAGAGAAAGAGGGAGATATATAGAGATCTATATAGAGGTTATAGGGAAGGATGGAGTGAGAGAGCCAGAGATATAGAGAGAGGGAGTAAATCAAGAGATAAAGGTAGAGAAAGGGAGAGATACATAGAGAGGGTGATAGGGGAAGAGAGGGAGAGGTAGATTAATCATGTATCGAGGAAGAGATATAAAGATAGAGGGACACATAGAAAGAGAGATGGATAGGGAAAGAGATAGAGATGTGAAGATGGAGGTAGAGATAGATATGGATAGAAAGTGATAGAAAGAGTAGGACAAATAGAGGGAGAGATGGATTGAATAAGTGAGATTTAGAGATAATGAGATATAAATATAAATGAAGATAGATCTATAGGGAGATAAAGATCGAGGGGACAAGACAGGGAGAGAAAGGAGGTGCTAGAGACAAGTAATAAATAGGTATAGGTAGGATAAGGTAGAGGGGGGAGATAAATAGAGAGAAGAGATATTAATAGAGAGACGTAGAAATAAGGAGTGACAAGGAAAGAGTAGGAGAGGGAGAGATAGGAATAGAAAGAGGGCGATATATTTAGAGATAGATGAAACTTGGGATATATCTAGATGGGATGAGAAAAGGAATGATAAGTAGAGAAGGAAGAGATAAATAAAATATATTTATAGAAGTATAGATAGACAAGTGATAGATAAAGGAGGTGATAGGTAAAAAAGAGACTTTGTATGCAAAAAAAATTAGTTTTTAAAGTTTTCAAAATGAAGGATTAAATTCAAATGATAATAATTAACTTTTGGTCTATAATCTAGTAAAATTACCTTATCCTTTTGATAGGTCTCTAAATTACCTTTCCAATGCCTGTAAAAGATTGAAAATTCGATAAGAAACACAAAAGTTATGCCCATTTTACTAAAGTATGTTTTTGATGTTGAGCAAAATGGATATCCATTTTGAAAAATATGACATCACAATAATGATGTCATAAAATGGATATCCATTAATATCGGATATCCGTTATAAATGAATATCCATTTTGTTTTGGTATTACCAAACCAATTTCAAGTTTTGGCCAACCCATACAAAAAGTCAAAGCGGATTTTGGTGTGTTTGGCAAAGTTTAAAATGCTATTTGAGGGTAGCTCCAACTTAGAAGCCACCTCCCAAATTTTGCTTACTACTTTATATGGCCCATAGAAACATGACTTAATCTTTTAAGCCCCATTGGTTTTGATTGATGACTACTTGTAAGGTCGCATCCTTAGAAAGACCATGTCTCTTGCTTCAAAAGTTCATTCCATCCTCTTTTTATCTCCACATACCTTTTGTTGATTTTGGGCTTGGAGAAGGTTATCCTTAAGCTCATTCATTATATTAATGCTTTCTTGTATGAAGTCTCTAGCTCCTAGAAATCGACTCTCAGAGTGAACCAAATCTCCAAAGGATTTCACAGTGTATCCACACAAAGCCTTGAAGGGGTTTATCGCTATAGGCATATGATGAGTATTATTATAGCAATATTTTCCTAAATGAAGCCACTTGACCCATGCATTTTGTTATCCTATAACATAAATTTGTAGGTATCTTTCCAACCATTTGTTAACTATTTCAATATGTCCATCTGTTTGTGGGTGGTAACTTGTGTTGGGAGTTAGTTCTATTCCTGCTAGCCTAAAAAATTTCTTGCCAAAAGAGACTGAGGAAATGACTACCCCAGTCACTTTCAAGGTTACTAGGTAATTCATGCAATCTAGAAATTTCTTTAAAGAAAATCTCAGCTATTTGAGGTGCTCTAAATTATGTGGAAATTCCCATGAAGTGTGCATATTTTGTCATCTGATAAACTACCACATAAATACAATATTTACCCTGTACCTTGGGCAATTCGGTTATAAAATCCATAGATATGCCTTTCCAATTTTGGTTGGGAATTGGTAATAGCGGGAGTAATCTTGCTGGAAAAGTATGTTCATCTTTATTCCTCTAACATACCATGCATTTCTTAACATACGTTAGCACATCTCCCTTGAGGCCCTTCCATGAGAACCTCTCTCTGATTTGTTTATAAGTTTTGTAGTATCCTTGATGACCCGCTGAGGGATTATCATGATAGTTTTTTAATATCTCCTTCTTCACCTTAGATCCTAGTGTAATGTATATGATCTTTATAGAGGATGAGGTCATCCACAATTCGATAATTTCATCTTATATCTTCCCTTCAATTAGGTCACTAGAAAATGTGTCCTTAGCATATTCAATGAGTATGGATGTTTTCCACTTGGTTCATATTGTTGTAATTGCATTAAGATGACATCTTTGAGATAGAACATGTGCTACGATGTTATTCTTGCCTTTCATATATTCAATATCAAAGTTATACGTCTATAACTTACTTACCCATTTTTGTTGCCTATCATTTAAGTCCTTTTGATTTAAGAAAAACCTTAAGCTGTTGTGATCGGTCTTAACAATGAATCTCCCACAAATTAATTATTGCTTGAATTTTGCTAGGGCATGCATCATTGCCAGCATCTCTTTGTCATAAATGGAAAATGTCCTCTATGGATCCTTAAGTTTCTTTCTTTCAGAAGCTATGGGATGTTTGTTCTGCATCAACATAGTTCCAATACCTTCTCTCGAGGCATCACAATATAGCTCAAAAGGCAAAGTAAAGTCTAGTATGGCCAAAATAGGGCATGAGCTCATAACTTCCTTGAGTTTATCAAATGTTGCTTGGGCCCCTTCATTCCATGTAAAGGCCCCTTTCTTAGTGAGATCGGTGAGTGGAGTTGTTAGTTTTCAAAATCCTTTTACAAACCTCCTATAGTAGCTGCAAAGACCCAAAAACCCTCGAATGTGGGTAAGGGTTCTAGGTTTTGGCCAACTCCTGATGGCCTCAATCTTTTCCTCATCTACCCTCACTCCTTGTGTACTAATCTTATGCCTTAGATACAAGATTTCTTCCATACCGAATTCACATTTTGTTAATTTTGCATATAAGGAATTTTGCTCAAGTATCTCGACAACTTCATCTATGTGCTTCAAAAGATCCTCCTAGGTTCTGTTATAGATTAGGATGTCATAAAATAAAAATAGTAAAAACTTCCTCAATTGACCTCAGAAGGTGTGGTTCATACAATATAGGAAGGAAGCAGGGGCATTTGTCAAGCCAAATGGTAAAACAAGAAATTCAAAATACCCATAATTGCATTTAAAAGATATTTTTGGTATGTCTTCCTCCCTTAGACGAATTTGGTTGTATCCTGATCTTAAGTCTATTTTGGAGAAGTAGACTGCCCCATGAAGTTCATCAATGAGTTCATCAATTCGAGCAATGGGGTACTTATTTTTTATTGTCTTTTTATTTAGTGCCCTATAGTCAATACACATCCTCATCGTGCCATCTTTTTTCTTGGAGAGCACAATGGAATAAGCGAATGGGCTACAACTTGGTTGGATGTGTCCCATCTCTAATAATTCTTATATAGTTTTTTTCAATTTCTTCTTTATATTTGTGTGGATGGCGATAGGGTGTGGTAACAACAGGTTTTGTCCCTTCCTCTAGTTCAATGGAATGTTCAAAACCTCTTTTGGGAGGTAGACCTAGAGGAATATTATCAAAAACATTTTTGTGTTTCCTTAGTAGTGGCTAGATATCAATATGGACTTCTTTACTAGTGGGAGTGGTTTTGTCCAAGATTAGGCATTGGGCTACCCATTTCGCTTGATTATGACTAAGGATTTTTCACATCTTTTTTGCTGAAATTACCCTAGGAGATCCATCGAAGAGTCCTTGCAACGTAATCTTCTCCCTGTTGTTCTTGAAATGCAATTCTAAATTTGAAAAGTTTCTATTCATATCTCCTAGTGAGTCTAGCCAAGGGATACCCAAAATTAAATCTGTCTCCCAATTTTATAGTATAGAACTTATCCTTAATCTCATGCTTCCCTATGGAGATGTTAAGCTGAGGAATATTTCTAGTACATGAAGTTGTAAACCCATCAGCTAGAGCTACCTTAAATCCTTTGAAGTCTTGTGTTTCCAACCCCAATCTTTTGGCTAGATCCTCATCTATAAAGTTACGTGTAGCTCCATTGTCTATCAAAGTCGTCACCTTTTTCCCTTTAATTACTCCTCGAATCCTAAAAGGGCGGTGTTTTGTTGCCCTTGAGATGGATGCCAATTTTCCTCCCTCCTCATCTTCATCATTGTATTTTACCTTTTTGTAAGGGGTCTCCCCATCTTCATCAGGTATGGTCTTAATGTGATGAGCTTGGCCCTCTTTACACAACTATGACCAAGCTCCCAATTTTCCCCGCATTTGAAGTATATTTTATTCTTCCATGGGTTTTTCTTTTTGCAATCATGCCTTGGACTCCATTCTTCATTACATTTATAGCATAACTTTTGCTTCTCGCTCCAACCTTGCTCACATTTGTGCCCTTTTTCCCATTTCTTCTTGTAGTTAAAATATAGACCTTTCCTCCTTAATTCGTCTCATTTGTCATAAGAAATAAAGGCCTTCTTGTGGTCATCCCTATCATGGAAGTAGTTATCTTTTGATGTTCCTTTCTTAGAGTGATCCTGCCCCTTGGTTTGTGCTGCCTCTAGCTGAGTAGCTTTAAGGATTGCTTTTTGAATCATAGGAGGCTCAAAAGAGCTTACTTATTGTTGGGTTGCATCGATTAACCCTTCTATGAATAGGTAGATGAGTCTTTCTTTGGATATCTCGAGGACCATAATGACTAACCTTTGAAATTCTGAGATATACTCCTCAAGAGATCATTTCTATCTTATCCTTGTAAGCTCTTTGAAGTGTTCTTGGGGGTGGGTGTGATCAAACCTTTAAATTAGTTTTTCCTTGAAAGCATCATAGGTCTTAACATTTTTGTGGTCTTGTGTAGCTAGGCCATGATGCCACCACTCATGTGTTGTTCCTTCTAAGTGCAATATAGAAAATGTGATAGCATCCTTTTCTGTCATGGGACAAAGGGTGAGGTAAGTCTCTAGTTTTTGAATCCATGAATGAGTTGAGATTTTCCTAGATCCATCAAAGTTGGGAATGGTCATTTTCCCTACCTTGTTTTGTATTTACCTGTTAGGTTGTTACTTCCTTTTCCTATAGTTTCTCCTTGAGTTGGCTTCACAAAATTCAGAGAAGGGGATACTTCTTTTAATTTTAGGATCTAATTTTGCATATTTTGCAGCAAGTTCCCTCATATCGAGGATATTAATTTTTGCACCATCTCTAGGTGGCTCCTCCCTAATTAGAAAAGGGGATATATTTGTTCAATGGGTAGACTCTCAGATAGTCCTATCATCACTTTTTGATTGTCTTGGAGATCTCTCCCCTACATTCCTTTGGTTTGGTATGAGGTTACTTATGGTTGTTGTTATGTTTTGTAAGGTCTGGGTAGTTTGCTCCATGAAGGTTTTAAACTCATGTTCCATGGCTATTGTAGCTTTCCTTTTTTCTCTCTCTAGAGCTCTTAAGGTCCACCGACTTAATTGCATCAACTAATTCCCTTAGGCTGGCAGGAACTTGGCTCGGATACCACTACTAATGTCCCTCTTCCTAAATTACTCTATTCTGCCCTCGATTACAATTTCTCAACTATCAAGAGAGTTTTACGAAGGGAATATCCTTATCTCCTTGGTACGAATAACCTCCAACACAAGTTAGAGGATACCCTTCTAATTATAACATATGGATGGTTGTCATTTATAAATCAATTATGGTAATATAAATAAAGAAAAATAAGATATAGAAAAACTCACTATAATTTATATAGTTACTATAATGAAACTTAAATAATTTTGCAAACAACATTGTAATGTAAAATCAGAAGTCTTGGGCCATAACTATAAGAATCCTAATTGTCTTGATAGGGTGCCTCAGCAACGGTTATCCCTAATCATGTCATTTTGTGAGGGTGCCTTAATGATGGTTTTCCCTCTACTTGAGAGGGTACCCTAATAGCAGTTCTCCCTCTATCTGAGAGGGTGCCTTAATTGCAGTTCTCCCTCAAGAGACAATGTCTAGCAATATCAAAGATCAGATTTATAAACATGGATCAATCAAATGGGCAGGGCGTTATCAGTATCGGTCATAAATATGCAACATATTAACACTATAAATATATAGATATTATCACACCACAAATTACCATAAAATGCATCTATAGTTTGCTATATATAATTCATAGAATTCTTACCAATTTGTGTTGTTTTGTAACTATAAAAGAAAATAGGGTTGGGCCCTCACGCTACAAGAGGTAGTGTGTCCCTTTAGGGCCGACCCTAAAGGGAGAATACGCCTCACCTTATGAAACAACAAACAATATAACGTGTGGCCCCAAAAGGATTTTCGGTAAAATAATAAAAGGGTTTTTGGCGCCAAAGTTTATGAGGTCGACCCCATATTGCATCCTCGGCAGCTCATATAAATAAAGAACATTTTGGTTGCAAATGAAATCAATCAAGTTCGATCTGCTCTTCAAAAGAAAGGTGTGAATCTGCTCAACCAAGTGTGAATTATCTCTAGAAGGGTGCAAATTGTTTTGAAGCCTCTCCTTCCAAGGTGATGGTTGATGAATCATCTTTAGGCATTTATGCTGGTGAAGAAGAAGATCTATAGACTTTGTTTAATCAAATCTAAAAATTGTTGTTTGAATTCTACACAAAACTGAAGGTGATAGGTGTTGCTCTTATCTGTTGTTAAGATGTTGTAACAAAATCCCTATCTATGCATTGTACTATTACAATTTAAAGTGAATATATAGTCAGACATGTGGGTCTTTATAGCTGGGTTTTTCCTCATCATAGGTTTTCCCAGGGTAAATGTTTTGAGTCTCTTGTGCACTTGCTTTGTTTTCATGCCTACTTAATCTGAAATTCATTTTATTAATTCTGATTTCTGATCTGAGACACAAAATTCTACATGGTATCAGAGCCAGTTTATACTAACATCAGATTTCAGTAAGGTTATTTTTTTGCATCTAGTTGTTTGTTTTTCATATTAAAATGTCAGGTTTGAAGGGTGAAGACAGACTCGATGGAGCCCTTGATTTTCCTGCCTGGAAAGTTCGCATTCAGCTCATACTCGAGGAGAATGAGCTCCTCAAATTTGTTGAAGAAGAAAAGTTGTCCCCTCCTGAAGATGCAAAGGAACTAAAACAGTTCAAGAAGGATTCAGCCAAAGCTAGGAAGATCATCATTGAATCCATCAGAAATCATCTTATTACTGTCATATCAAAGTTTGCTTCTGCCAGGGAAATAATCAAACAATTGGAAGGAATGTTTGAAGTCAACAATCTCAACAGAGCCCTTGCTCTAAGGCAGCGGCTACTTCATATCAAAATGAAAGAAGAGGACTCAATCATGGCCTACTTTATGAAGATCAATGAACTGAAGGATAAACTAAGTACTCTTGATTGTGAAGTTCCAGACAAAGACCTTGTTCTAATTGCATTAAATAGTCTACCTGATGAATGGGATCCCTTCATTCATATCATTGGCAGGAGAGTTGAATGTCCCAACTATGAGCGTCTTCAAGTTGATTGCATTGAAGAGGAATCTCGCATTGAAGTGAGGGGAAAACACAAGAACTCTCACAAAGATGATAATCATGTTCTTACAGCTAAAAGTGCAAGAAAGGTGGGAATTGGAAGAAAGATAAGAGAAGCAAGGATTTCAGACCTCCTTCCTATGATCCAAGAAAGAGGTCGAGAGATTCCTCTCATATTAGTTGTTTCAGATGTGACAAGTATGGTCACTATGCTAGAGACTGTCAGAATGAACCTAAGGAAAGGGAAGCAAATTTAAATGAAGTCTCTGAACAAAATGAGGACTATCTTCTTATCTTTGTATTATCAAGCAATGTTCCTACAGACAGTAATATTTGGATAATTGATAGTGGAGCCTCCAGACACATCTCAGGTTATCGTGAACATCTTTCAGATCTAATATAAAAGGACATCAATCTTCATGTAGTAATTGGTGATGATGTTCGATACTTCGTAAAAGGTTCTGGTATTACTTTAAAACTAGATTCTAGTATTTCCTTACAACTTAGTGATATTCATTTTGTACCTAGAATTAAAAGAAATCTTATTTCCATTTCTGCTTTAGAAGATAAGGGTTTGCAAGTAGCATTTTTTGAAGGTAAAGTACTTGCTTGGTCTAAGCAATCTAGTTTCAAATCCGCTTGTGTTATTGGAAATAGATATGATAGTTTGTATAAGCTTGCAGCTAACCCAGTTCAAGCTCTCATTCATGAGGCTCCTGAATCATGTGATCTATAGCATAAAAGACTTGGATATCTGCACTTCTAGGCTCTCCCCACTCTTGGTAAAATGGTTAAAGGTATGCCTAAACTCAGTTTATCCCATGATGATGCATGTAAAGGTTGTGCAATGGGTAAGAATGTGAAGAGTACATTTCATAAAAGTCATAGTAGAGCTAAAGAAAAGTTAGAGCTTATCCATTCATATCTATGTGGTCCTATTTCTATAGCCTCTCCTAGCGGTTTCCTTTATTATGTTATCTTCATAGATGATTTTTCTAGGAAAACATGGATTTACTTTCTTCAATCTAAAGAGTCTGATGAAGTCTTAAATAGATTTAAAGAATTCAAAGCCTTGGTTGAAAATATTTCTGGAAAGTGAATTAAATGTTTAAGGTCTGACAATGAAGGTGAGTACACCTCAGGTAGTTTTCATGATTTCTGTGTTGAGACAGGAATTAAGAGGGAGTTTTGTGTTCCCTACAATCCTCAACAAAATGGAGTTGTTGAAAGAAAGAACAGGTCCATCGTTGAAGCTACAAGAGCCATGATTCATGATTAAGACTTGCAACCCCTCCTATGGGCGGAGGCATCCAAAACAATAGTTTACATTCAGAATAGATGTCCTCATCGTGCTCTAAAGAATGTAACTCCTAAAGAAGCCTTTACAGGAAACAAACCTGACATCAGCCACTTAAGGATTTTCGGGAGCCCTGTGTATGTTCATGTGCCTAAGGAAAAGCAAACCAAGTTGGATCCCTCTGGAAAGAAAGGTATCTTAGTAAGATACGGTGAATCTTCCAAAGCCTTCAGAATCTACATTTCAGGTCAAAGGTATGTTGAGGTAAGTAGAGATGTAACTTTCGAAGAAGATATTGCATTCAAAAGATCTAAAGGTTCATTATCTAATGATGATAATATTGTGACTGCAAATCAAGAATCAAATGTTGATACTAACCTTGAGATACAGAAGGAGTCTATTGACCCCCTAGAACAGGAAGTTCAGGATGATCCAGTTGAGCCCATGGATTCTACAGATATACCTAAGGATATTGTGGTCAGCAAGAAGATGCCACTTTGGGTTAGAAACACCATTCAAGATGCTGAAAGATTTGCTGCTCCCAGAGGAACCTTCAGAGATAGCAAGAGACCTCAAAATCATGCCAACTACATTTCAATAATGTGCAACATCATTGAGTCTGAACCTCACAATGGCGAAGAAGCTATGAATCACCATACTTGGAAGTTAGCCATGGATGAAGAGTATGAGTCTATCATCAAGAATGATGTTTGGGACATTGTACCTAGACCCAAAGGTAAGTCTGTTGTTTCCTCTAAATGGTTATAAAATTAAGCATAATGTTGATGGTAGTATTGAGAAATATAAAGCTAGATTTGTAGCTCGTAGTTTTTCTCAAAAAGAAGGAATAGATTATGAGGAAACATTCGCTCTTGTTGCTAGATATACTTCTATTAGATCTATAATAGACATTGTTGCAGCTAAAGGTTGGAAACTACATCAAATGGATGTTAAGACAACTTTTCTAAATGGTGTTATTGAGGAAGAAGTCTACATTGAGCAACCAGAAAGTTATGTAATACATAGAAGAGACTCTCATGTTTGCAAATTGAAGAAAGCCTTATATGGCCTCAACCAGGCTCCTCATACTTGGTATGAAAGAATTGATAAATACTTACTAAGCTTAGGGTTTTGTTAGAATGATGTTGACGCTAATCTTTACCTTAAAATATGCAATGATGGTATGCTTATTCTGGTTTTATATGTGGATGATTTGTTTCTCACTGGTGAAGATAAACTGATTATGAGATGTAAGAAAGAATTAGCCTCAGAATTTGAAATGAAGGATTTAGGGTTAATGCATTACTTCCTCCTAAGGTTAGAAGTATGGCAGAAATCTAATGAAATTATCCTAAGTCAAAGAAGTACACTGTTGATATTTTGAAAAGATTTAGAATGATGGATTGTAAACCTATGTCTACTCCTATGGAATCTAACTTAAAGAAGTTGAGCATCTCTGCAGCTAACTCTGATTTTGCAGATCCATCTGAGTACAGGCAATTGATCGGATCTTTGATGTATCTAGTTAACACTAGACCAGATATCTGTTATGCAGTGAATGCTCTCAGTCAGTTCATGAGCATGCCTAAGCATGTTCACCTTGTTGCAGCTAAACATATACTGAGATATCGGCAAGGCGCTATTGGTTATGGACTGAAGTATTCACTCAATACTTCAATCTCCTTGGAAGGCTATTCAGACTCAGATTGGGCAGGCAGTATCAAAGACGGGAAAAGTACTTCGGGTATCTGTTTTAGCTTGGGATCTGCAGTAATCTCTTGGGCCTATAGAAAATAATCTTCTGTAGCATTAAGTACAGCAGAAGTTGAGTACATTGCAGCATTTGTTGCATCTAGAAAAGCAGTATGGCTCCACAAACTTCTTGTTGGATTGTTTGGACAACCTAGTGGTCCTTTTCTACCATTCATTGTGATAATCAAAGTTGCATAAAGATGTCTATCAACCCAGTATTTCACGACAAGTCAAAACATGTGGAAACTCATTATCACTACATTCGGGATATGGTTCAAAGAGGCGTCATTCAACTAAAGTATATCAGCACAGATGAACATGTTGCAGATATTCTTACCAAGCCCTTGTCCAAAGTAAAGTTTGAATACTTCAGAGACTGACTTGGTATTGTGGAAAATGAAGTCCAGGTTGAGAGGGAGCCTCAACCTCAATAATTCACTATGGATCAAGAATGATCCATTGTTCTCTTGTGTGCAAGAATGGAAGGTTCTAATCTACACTTATGTGCTAGATGGAAGGTTGTAATTGTATAAAGACCCACTTGTGTATTACACTTTCTATGCTTGTGTGCTAGAACCATCCTATGCCTGTGTGCTAGGTGGAAGATGTAATTCTATGCTTGTGTGCTAGATCCATTATATGCTTGTATGCTAGATGGAACTCTAAAGGTTCTAATTATGTATTCATTTTCTTCCTAGTTAAGAGGGATTGTTGTTTTGTAACTACAAAAGAAAACAGGGTTGGGCACTCACGCTAAAAGAGGTAGCGTGTCCCTTGAGGGCCGACCCTAAAGGGAGAACACGTCTCACCTTATCAAACAACAAACAATATAACGTGTGGCCCCAAAAATATTTTCGGCAAAATAATAAAAGGGTTTTTTGCGCCAAAGTTTATAAGGTCGACCCCATATTGCATCCCCAGCAGCTCATATAAATAAAGAACATTTTGGTTGCAAATGAAATCAATCACGTTCAATCTGCTCTTCAAAAGAAAGGTGTGAATTTGCTCAAACAAGTGTGAATTATCTCCAGAAGGGTGCGAATTGTTTTGAAGCCTCTCCTTCCAAGGTGATGGTTGATGAATCATCTTTAGGCCTGTATGTTGGTGAAGAAGAAGATTTGTAGACTTTGTTTAATTAGATCTGAACATTGTTGTTTGAATTCTACACAAAATTGAAGGTGATAGGTGTTGCTCTTATCTGTTGCTAAGGTGTTGTAACAAAAGCCCTATCTATGCATTGTATTATTATAATTTAAAGTGAATACATAGTCAGACTAGTGGGTCTTAATAGCTGGTTTTTTCCTCATCAAAGGTTTTCCCAGGGTAAATGTTTTGAGTCTCTTGTGCACTTGCTTTGTTTTCATGCCTACTTAATCTGAAATTCATTTTATTAATTCTGATTTCTAATCTGAGATACAAAATTCTACAATTTGAATATGTGGCTGAGTGTATTTGTGGCAGGACGTAGACTTTTCTTTATTACTTATTTTTAACTTTTTCTTATTTTTCTACGTATCCGCTCCCATGTCTACTGGAAGGTATTTATCCTTCCTACCGTGGGTGGAGAGTCACATATCCCCAGCCACATCTATTGGTGGTAGCGACCCCTTTGAAAGGTCATTGCCCCTCATAATCCCTGTCATACTCCATCGAGGGTGATAACAATAATAACCATGCCTTTTCAATAATCGATTAATATTCATTTAATTAGTCAATTAATATCTAATGTAAATAATAATAATAATCAGTCAAATTAGTATTATCCAATGCTATTATTGGGAATACGTTAAAAAATTCTTCTATAAGAATATAAGCGTATATTACTGCCTGTGACTTAATAATAGTTTTGATCTGTTCTGATCAAACTGAAAATATCAGATTTAATTAATAAATTAATATCAATTTCAGATTTAAATATCAAATTTAATAAATTAATATCAATTTTAGATAAGCATATCAATTAATCAGTTAGTATGTATTAAATTTTAACCAATCACTTTATGTCAAATTTAAATGATCATTAGTTAAAGATGAATATTATTAAACACTAACATGTGGAATTTCTTTATATAATAATATGAGGGATACAACAATTGGATTAAACCCCACATGTCAAGGTTTGAGAAATTAACCTATGAGGGATACAAAAATTGGATTAAACCCCACATGTCAAGGTTTGAGAAATTAACCTATGAGGGATACAACAATTGGATTAAACCCCACATGTCAAGGTTTGAGAAATTAACCTACTTGATTATGGAAATACGATCCCTCCTCAAAATATATATTTGATTAGTTATTTTGGTAAACACCACAAAAATTACCTATTTGTAGCTACAATGTTTTTATGTCTCCTTCTAGGTTCCATTTCTATTGAGCCCAAGCTTTTAAAAAAGTTTGAAATATACGAATTCACATAAACTTGCAAATTATAGCATGATTCAACAAATAGAGGACATCATCTGCTATAGACTCATTGGAATTTGGTTAATTAATCATTTTTTGCTCATATATAGCTTCTTTCATTAAATGCAAAAGAGACCAGATAACCTTTTCATGTATAGATGAAGAGGGCTCATATTAATTAGGATAGAGCTTTAAAGGAAATATTAGGTTGTTCCACAAACCCTATCCACAAAAATGTAGGTTGTTTGCTTGTAAGAACCAATAGGGAGAATAAGTGACTAGAAGGGTTAGAAAAAAAAAAGGAAGGAAAAGGATCTGCAATGCGCCCCCCACTTAGCACCCAAATCATGCTAGGCTACAAACAAAGAAGGGAAAAAGTGCCCCAAAATATAGGTCAACAACCTCACAAATCCATAAGGACAATGACTAACAAATGTGTCTCTGCACTTGCCTCTTTCATCACTCCATCCTTAAATATAAATTATTATTACAATGTTCTAGTGTTAGTTTGATAAGAATAAATTAAACTAAATCTTCATTTTACAAAGAGTTTTTTCAAGTTTTTGAAATATCATAATTAATATCTTGTGTATATATTCTTAATGATTTAGATGAACATTTTTAATATTTTGTATTTTGTATTTTCTTGATATAGTGAATATTAAGTTTATATTAGTATTGTGTGAGTAGTTTGACTCTAAACAATTTGTGCAATTCAACATATTACTACAAAATCAATGGTTGAAATAATATGCAATGAATGGTACTCCCCTTACAAACTCAAACACACGAGAAAAATAGAGAGATAGATAGAAGAATGCAAGAAAGAAACACTCGCTTTCTATTATCCCAATGAAATGAAATTACAATATTCAAAAAATGGCAAGCTACGACCACATGGGCTTTCTCATTACAATAATTTGCAGTCAAAACCTCAACTTGCACTATTGTAGTTGTCTTCTGAAACCCCCCCATTTGCCTTCTTTATCCAAAATGTTTAACTGGCCTACAATATTCTAGAAAGTGTAACTCCCATGGCACCATAAATCCAACCATCCATTTCCCTGCTCAAGAAGATATTTTGAAAAAATTTTATGGATTTTGGCAGTACAACATCTCAAGGTCATAACTTTTGATCCAACCATTGGATTTTCAACTATAATATATTGTTGGAAAGATCCCATAAAGGTGATTGTCCATAAAATGTGATCATTAGAGAAAATTTTGATTTTCAACCAATTTTTAAGCCCATCTTGAGTCTCCAAGTGCCTCAAATTTGACTTTGAACATTTTTTTAAAAAGATTTTGAAAAATGAAAATCTTAATATCTCGTAAATGACAAATGATATTGAAGTGATTTCTTCACCATTGACTTAATTTCACCATTCTAGATGTCTATGTAAGTTTTTGTGTCCATGCATGCATAAATGCCAACTTACTAAAATTAGTAACCCTACCATTTTTAGCCCTTATTAAAAAAGAAACAATATTGTTAGGTGATACAAGATTGCTCTTACACCCTGAATGCTCCTACATCAGACACCCAAGGTAATTTGAGAAGTGACCTTGTCACATCTCAAGAGTTAGAGGAAACCAAGATAATCAAACTCAAGATTAGACAACCAAGATGAATCTTCAATTGGTCTTCCTCTGCATTTTACCAGATATTATGTGTATTGCTTGTTCCTTGTGCTTCGACCTAGTTGACTATCCAAGATGTCTTCAATTTTCTCCTCCTCTAAAGTAGGTGTCAGAATGTTCCACTCTGCTCCTATTGATTCCTCTTCATTTTTGCCTTCATGATATTCCGTCAAATCTAAAATATTGAACATAGGTAAAATATTCAATCCACCCAACAACTCTACCCCCTGGGCATCTCCTGAATCATGTTTTTTCAATATTTTCAATGGTCCAAATTTCTTCATTTGCAACTTATTGTATGTTCCCATTGGAAACCTTTCTTTTCTCAAAGGAACCATGACTTCATCTCCAATCTAAAACTCCTTATTTCTCTTTTCCTAATCTGCCTTAGCCTTATACTTAGTATTCATCTTATTAATGTGCTTCCTCACCTCTTCGTGCAAGTTCTTCAAATGCTCTGCAAATTTTTTGGCCTTGACACTTCATTTATCCTTTGTCTATTTTCCTCAACTCTGAAGAAATTCTTGGACTAGTTCCATATACAATCTAGAATGGTGATTTATCAATGCTCCTATTGATAAAACGGTTGTATGCAAACTCTACCTATGGTAAAATCAAATCCCACCCCTTCGATTTATCTCTAGCTAAACATATTAGTATGTTACCCAAACTCCTATTCACAACTTCGACCTGTGCATTAGTCTATGGATGGTGTGCAGAACTAAACTCCAAATTTGCCTTCAACTTATTCCATAATGTCCTCCAAAAATAATGAACAAACTTGTTATCCTAATCTGAACCTATACTCTTTGGTCGACCATGTAGTCTTACCGCCTCTGTGAAAAATAACACTACAATATTAACAACATCATTAGTCTTCTTACAAGGAATGAAATGTGTTGTCTTTGAAAATCTATCCACCACCACAAAAATGGAATCATGTCCTCTCCATGTCATTGGCAAACCAAGAACAAAATCTATACTAATGTCCTCCCATGTTCTCTCGAGTATAGGTAATGAATGATATAAACCAATGCTTTAGCTTGTGCCTTTTGCCATCTAACATACTCTACAACTCTATACAAACTTTTTCACATCTTGTTTCAGTTGTTGTTAATAGTAATGTTCTCCAACAAGAGCAATGGTCTTATATCGACCAAAATGTCCTACAAGTCCTCCACTATGCTTCTCCTTAATCGGGTTCTCTCTCATGGAACTTTTTTGGAATGTACAATCGGCTTCCTCTAAACAACATATCATATTGGATTATGAATCCAACCACTTCATCCTATCCACCGTAACTAGCTCCTTACAATCTTTCCAAGCTTCTCCAAAATCAAGATCCTCTTAATACAAACTCTTGAGTTCATTGAACCCAACCACTTCAACCTGCATTTCTGTCAACAAATTTTTCCTCCTACTTAAGGCATTTGCAGCTCTATTAGACCTCCCACTTCTATGCTTATCTTTTCAACAAATCAAAACTCCTTGTTTCCCTTGTAGTCCATTTGAATTATTTCTTGTCTCCACTCAATGTTTAAGTTAATGATGCACAAATATTACTAGTAAAGTTTGTTATTAGAATTGATGCCCTCCATTATGAGAATCTTCTTTGATATACTCTCCTCGAGCATGTTGCAATAGTTGCTCTCCATAATGTAGTTGATTTTACTCTGTGAAACAATCCAAGGAAGCTAAAACAACTAGCTAAGTGGATTTATTTTCAAGAGTTCCCTTCATGAAAACCAATGCTAACGGTGAAATTTAACAATAAGATGTGTATCTATAAGAGAAAAATTTGAGCTTTTCAGTGTGGGAGGAAATCCATTAAGTGTAATTATTATGACAATATAGAAGGAATGTGGATGAGGTGTGGAGATTAATGAGTCCTTGGTCTAGAAAATTAAATATTGATATGAGCTCAAACAAATCACACAAATGACTTCTACAATCCCATAAACAAACTTTTCTCAAGCTCTTTGAACTAGTTTTCAACCTTACACTTCATATGTGTTTTTTCTTTCTTCTATTGTTGCTTTTAGATTGTCTACATTGAATTGTTATATATTATAGAAAAAGTAGTTCATATTTCCTATAATTATTGACTTTATTTGCAAAGAGAGCTAGTGCCTACAATATAATGCTTCAACATTTAGAATTGCCTAAAGTTTAAAAAAATCTTGTCAAAAATATTGGTCAAGATTATGTTCATGCACTCCAAGCTCTTTGAAATAAATCTATAGCTTACATGTTTGGAAATTTGCTTGCATTTTTAGATAATCTATACCACATTCATTATTATTTCAACCATAAAATCGATAAGAACAAAGTCTCCACAAGGACAAAAATCTCACATGGAGGTGGAGGACATGGATTCATATGAAATCAATTATTAGGATTGAATTTATGGTCTTACATCATTTATTATAATGTATTAGCCATAGATTTTAGAATTGCACAAGCCCTTTCACAAATAAAGAATGCCTTTAAGGTATATATTCTAATACATGTATTATTGGATGATGCAAGGGATGAACTATTCTAGGAGAAATTATGTGGAGTTATATGTTAAATTATATTTTGAATGAGTGGGTAACAAATGTTGCAAATACGAGTTCTTGTTGTCACTGATGTCAAACTTGTTGATCTAGATATGTAACTTAGTGACATCTTTGGTCCTTTGGAGTTGTGTAGTATAGTAGATTAGATTTGTAGTTGTGTGGATACTTGGTGACTGATTGCAGTCACTTCAAATATTATATCAAGTGGTAATATATCTTTTATGGGGCTTTGGAGATGATCTTTGTTGTCCGCAACTGGAGTTATGTCATTATGTGTTTAGGTGTACAATGATAGAGTGACAACGTATAAGGATGTGTTGAATTCCTCTACCTTCAAGTTTTTGATGATGCAATTCATTGATTTGTGTTTGTAAATATTAGGTGATGCTATGTAGAGCATTCACAATAGTTGTTGGTGGTTCGCATTGTAATTTGAGCAAGTTGTATTGGTGTGCCTTAACCACTTTATCACTTGGAGCTGACCTATAATGTTTTGGTGTATCTAGTAGAATGCAGATCTATATATGATGATTTGGGATGGACAGGAAGGTGTGCTGACATGGTGTGATGCCTCACACATTTCATTTTGCCTTGCACAATGCATTGGAGATTGTTTTTGGGTTGATTGTTTTGATTCTACACGTTCCATCCAATTAGGCCAGCCTAATTGATATTGCTTTGGTTGTGAATGGTATAAAAGAAATGAAATCATTTTATAGATGTATGTACGAGTTGTGTGAAGATTTTGTGAAATGTTCAAGTACAATAGAACACTAATAAAGGTAGTTTTAGATGTGTATTAACAAATAATTGTGATCAACATATTAGTGGGTGTGGTTGCCAATAGTTCAATCATTTTGATGTATCTCATTCATATGTAATGTATCTTGCCCTGAAGAAGTGATCTTTAGTGTCTGCAAGTCTTTGTATATTGCCTTGAGGTGGTGCACCTCAGTTTTGCAAGTCCATGTCAGGGGCAATTAGCTCCTTGGCCTTGAGCCTAAACATTGTAACGTGTTCTTCATATAGTGAGATAGATCTCACTGTGCTTTTTCCCTCATTGGGTTTTCCAAGTAAAATCTTAGTGTTCATGTGATTGCTTTTGTGTTTTCAGTTCTTTATTTTTTCAAATATGATAAATGATAAGTGAGAAATTAAATTGGTTAAGTTTTAATATATTCTTATTCAAACCCCCCCTCTCAACATCCGACAGTGTTCAAAAATTGGTATCAAAGCTAGGTTCCTGAAGAAACAGTTTAACAACTAAGGTAGATCCTGGATTTTAACGTTGAAGTATCATAAAATTGCGACCCTAGCAATTTTCGACTGCATTAGGGTCCTCATGCATGCGAATTTGAATCCTCTAGCCTGATCGGAGACCGAAGATTGCTCAGCTTGCGGAAATAGCTTCTTCCTTGGCCTCTGCATCACCTCGTTCGCACTCTACCCTGGAGAAAGGGGTAGGATAGGGGCGTGGCGCCACTGTCCCCCCTTAGACAGGGGTGTGGCGCCCTTGTCCTCCCAGGACAGGGGCTCCCTGTCCTATTTTGGGGCAGGACCCTTCCTAGAGTTGCATTGTTGGTTATGCATCGGGCGAGAAACTCCCCTGATGTCGGCCTGTGACGAAATTTGAATCCACTAACATGTATTTAAGGGCCATTCGTCCTCTCATTTGCATAAGTTGGATAGGTCGAAGTTGAAGACATTCAAGTTGCACAAGCGATCAAGCATTCAAACATTCTTTTTCAGCATTGAGCATTCTCAAGTCTCCCTTCAAGGCTAGGTGTTGCATTCAAGTCAAGGATTCAACCATTGAAGAGGAGATTTATTTCAACATTTAATTCCACACAAGCACTTCTATCAACATTGCTACTACAACCTCCCTTGAAGTGATTTACAATTTAGTCTTTCATTTACAGCTACTTGCAAGTACTTTCTTTCATTACTTGGTTAATTCCGAAACTGGGGTTTGACCTAAGGCAAACCTCCAATCCCAACCCATTTTCCTCTCTTTTTTGTGTGTAGGTTGCAGGTGCGCAGTTGTACTTTCAGATTCGGGCTTCATTTGCAGAGGCGAAAAAACCCTTTTCGTTTTGTGGATTTTTTTGAGGACCGTGTACATTCCTGCCATGGTCCGAGCAACTTTTCCTCAAATTCGCAGGGCGACTTCGTCTCGACATTTTACTGCCAGATCCAGCTGCACAACTTCATCTCATATTCCGATCTCAAGTTATAATCAATTCTTTGTCACTTTTGCACTACATAATTCAATCAATTTCTTTTCCAAATCAAACAAGGAAGAGGAGATCAACTTATCATTCAAAATTCATTCAGAATTCAATCCACCATCTTCATGTGGAGGGATTGAATCTATTGAATTATCCTCTCCTCTTTCTAATGTAACATGGTGAAAAGTGCTTGAATGGTAATCAATAGCGAAACTCTCAATTCTCTTTGAGGGAAAGGGTAGTTTCCTTCTTGATCTATCATTCACCATTTTTCCACCATTACAAACACTATGAATGAACTTGAAAAGGATTTGGATGTTATGGAACAACATGAGTGGGACATTGATTGTTGGTGTAAATAATTATTCATCATGGATATTATTACACTTTACTTAAGTTTACTTAGAAAATGCATTTCATAGTAGTTTGGGTATGAGAGACTTGGGTGTTCGTGCCATATTGGGATAGTGTGTGTAGGAGAGTTTCCACCTTTTATGGTGTTGATCTTGTTGTTACACTCCACATTCAGTGGGTGATCCACCTCATGTGGACTATTATATTGTTTCTCCTACCTACCCACACCTATTTCCTACCTACCCTTGTTTCTTATTGAGCCACATGTCATGTTTGTGTGCTCACATATCCATAAGCCTTGCTTATATAAGCAGGCTCATCTACATTGTATGAAAATGGAACAATTGATCATTTATCTATTTGATGAGAATACAGTGTATTCTTATCCTATATTTTGTCTCTCTATTGTACTTTTCATTGAGCTCTTGATCTTGGCAAAATCTCACATGGTATCAGAGCCATTGGGGCTTCATTGATTGGTTTTTGGAGACATTGTGGAAGGCTTCTATTTTCGGATCTGAGGGACTGCATTTTTTGGAGGCATCTTAGAGCGTTTTCGACCTCACCATTGCGTCCAGGAGGCCATTTCCATAAAAATCGAGTATAAATTCGACCTATTGTGGCGAAAATCGATTTTTGGGTGTGGAGGAAATTTTCTGCTCAATTTGGCTGGTACAATACGGAATTTTCGGATTTTTTTTAAAAAAATTATATATATTTTTTTTTCTGAAAATTATTTTCCAATTTGAAATTTTTTTTTGAAAAAATAAAAAAAATTTGGAAATTATTTTTCAGGATCCGTACCTTCAGCGCCACGTCAGCAGTCCAGTTGGCTGCCAAATCACCCTGCCACGTCAGCAGCCCAGTTGGCTACCACATCACCTGCCAAATCACTTGCACAGTCAGCACCAAGTCAGCGCCCAGTCGGCCATGAAGTTTGGGCAACGGTCATACGGCCATCAAATTTAACCTCGCAGTCCATTGACATCATCATTTTTTCAAAAATTTTGCAGGCCCCTCTCATTGAGCTTTTTGATTTTGCAGTTCAACTTCAAATGGCCATATCTTGCTCATTTTTGCTCCTTTTTGGGTGCAATTTTTTTTGAAATGGGCTAGAATTTCGTGTACTTTCACGTGGTGGAATTATTTTCTGATTTTGATGGACAGATTTTTCAGAATTCTCATTTTTTTGGTGATTGTACCTGTCCAATCCCCATTTCTACAACTTCCAGGTCTCCGTTCGGGCTCATACGAACTCATTTTCAGGTGCCGATGTTTTTTTAAAGTGCATTGTTTTTTGTCTACTCTCAGAATATGCTATCAGTTTGCAGCAATTGTGGGTAGAAATTGTACTTTCATCATATGGTCTTATTTGGCCAATTTGGCATTTGTATTGCATAGATCTATCTTTCTGATCTTTTGCTTTGAAGTTCTCAACCTATTGGGGCAGTTGTAAAACAAAATCAGAATTCCACCTTGCCATTGTTTGTAAGTGGCCCATTGTACACGCACTACATATAAAGTGCCAAAATCATCATTTTTTGGGGGGGTACTTTGATTGAGTGAATTTGGGGGGGTGTCTCTTGTGCTTTTGTGCTCTTGTGTTCCTTCCTTTCTGCTACTATGGGTTCTTCTAACTTTCCTCTCTTAACTCCTCATATTTATGCTACTTGGAAAATTGATGCATGGAGTAAACTTATGGAAAAATGACTAACTCATTACATTGATGGAACTATTGTTGCTTCCGCTGATCCTAAGGTTGATCTAGTTGGTCACATGGATTGGCTCACTAAAAATATCATGGCAATCGGTACCTTAAGAAAGTATGTATCAAAGGATCTCATTTTTCATATTGAGAAGTGTACTCTAATCAAGGATGCTTGGCAAAAGTTTCAAGACTTGTATGGTCAAGTTGATGAGATTAGGGGATATCAAATTGATAGTGATCTCACCATGTTAGATCCCAAGAACTTTGATACTATACAAGATTATGTCACTAAGGCAAATGAGTTGAGGGCACAACTCAAAGATTGTGGCATTGATAAGAAGGATACTCAATTGATATTCAACTTGATAGGCAAGCTTCCACAAAAATATGCAGCATTTGTTTCTAGTTTCCAAACCCATAGGATGACAATGGGTTCAAGCTACACAATGCCTACATTTGATGCTTTCAATGAAATGTTGATGGTGGAACAAACTAAGTTGATAAGCATGGGCATTCTTAAGGCTTCTAAGTCTCAAGCATTAGTGGCAAATCAAGGGAACAAAGCAAATCAAGGAAAGGACAACTCAAACAAGAAGAAATGGCAATCAAAGCCTAAGGACAAAGCACCATCTTCTCCACAACAAGGAGATTCATCCTCTTCCAAGAGGGATAACTCACCAAAGAGGGAGAGACCTACTTGTGCCTATTGTAAAAATTTTGGTCATGAGGAGCATCGTTGCCATTCTAAGAAGATTGATGAGCTCACACATATCATCTAAAAGCATAACATTGATTTGCCTAATGTCTACAAGAAGGACGATTCATCAACTTCCGCTTCCTCACATTCAAAAGGAAAAGGGCAAGCATTCATGGCTTCTACAAGTGGGAAGACTCACTCTTTTGGGACAAGAAAAGGAAAAGTTCTATGTGCTACTATCAGTCATGATTCAGAGAGATGGCTTTTAGATTCAGGGGCTTCTCATCATATGGCATCTTCGCAGTCTATGTTCTCTACATTTGAGCCTTGCACAATGCTGTAGATATTGATGGGCAATCATAAATACATTGATGTGATTGGGAAAGGATCTATTGACATTGGGGATAACTCCTTCAATAATGTGTTGTGTGTACCCCACTTGACAAACAATCTCCTTTCTATCTATCCAATCACACATGGCACAACTAAGAGAGTTGTGGAGTTCACACCTGAGTCAGTTTTCATTAGAGACTTGGAGACTAGAGCTATGATTGCAACTGGGATGGTTGATCATGCATCTCGGTTATACTCCTTTTCAGATTTTGTTGATGATGATGATTTCACATTTGATGATTCTACACATAATGATCACACTTCTTGTGATGGTTCGGTTTTTTAGGAGAACTTTGGACACTTGAACATGGGGATTCTCACATGTGACCCCATTCTTGAGCCTTGTATTCCATTTCCTCATATTGATATCACATCACCTATTGCACCTGATGATGCGGATAGTGCGACAGTTTTGCCTTCATGTGATTCAGTGCAGCAGGATATTCATTGTCTTCCAACTTCAGATTCATGGGATGATTACTTGACAGACATTGCAGGTTTATTTATGGAATCCTACATTGCAGATTTGGGAGACATCATTGATAACATTCATCTTCTCTTTGATGAAGGTGATCCTTCTTTGATTGTTGCGAGGGAACACTCTGACCCTCTTGCTCATTCTCTACATGATCATTCTTTCAAGGTTGACATGATTGTGAATACTTATGTACAGCAGTTGGAGGAGGTCGCTTTATTTTTTGAGGAGACATGTGAGTATTTGGGACATGTTCTACATCCATCTCCACTAGATCTTGGAGTGCCTTTTTCAGCAGTGTGGCATAGTTTACCACCTTTGGTGTAAATAATTATTCATCATGGATATTATTACACTTTACTTAAGTTTACTTAGGAAATGCATTTCATAGTAGTTTGGGTATGAGACACTTGGGTGTTTGTGCCACATTGGGATAGTGTGTGTAGGAGAATTTCCACCTTTTATGGTGTTGATCTTGTTGTTACACTCCACATTCAGTGGGTGATCCACCTCATGTAGACTATTATATTGTTTCTCCTACCTACCCACACCTATTTCCTACCTACCCTTGTTTCTTATTGAGCCACATGTCATGTTTGTGTGCTCACATATCCATAAGCCTTGCCTATATAAGCAGGCTCATCTACATTGTATGAAAATGGAACAATTGATCTTTATCTATTGATGAGAATACAGTTTATTCTTATCCTATATTTTGTCTTTCTATTGTAATTTTCATTGAGCTCTTGATCTTGGCAAAATCTCACATTGATGTTGTAGTGGATATGGATGGAGAATTGAGGTATGCTCTAGCAAATCTGGATCAAAGCAAAGATAAGTGCAAGAAATCATAAGAGAAAATTTCCTATCTAAGAAAGCTAATTGATGAAGGAAGAAAGACCATTGATGACCTTGAAACAAAGCTACATGACAAAATTGGAGTATGTACTAGACTTGAAGAAGAAGTACTTATGTTGAAGAAGGAACTGAAAGATGCAAAAGAACAAATTGACAAGGTCTTGAAGCTTAAACGTGGCAATGAATTGCTTAATGTGATGTTATCTCAGAAGCAAACTAAAGATAAAGGTGGACTTGGTTTTGAAAAAAGTGAAAGCTCTAAGACTCCTAGCAAAGAGGATAAAGGAAAGGAAAAGGTCAAGGATGAATTCAAGAACTCTAATTAAGATAAAAATAAAAAAAAAAAGGTTTCATTTAGGTCTGGAACAAGAAGAATTCCAAGAGACCTCCTCCTGCTCAAACCAGGTATTCATCATCTTTTAATGGTAACTATTTTTCATGCAATAAGTTTGGACATAGAGCTAGTGAATGTAGAAGTCAAATTAGAGCTCAGTCATTTAATGGTCAATTCTACTCTTGCAATAAGTTTGGACATAAGGCAAATGAGTGCATAAGTAGGATGGTATGGAATGAATATGTGAATACAAACTATAGTAGAAATGTTCATCCATTCAATGTATATTGTTATGCATGCAACAAATATGGGTACAAAGGCTGTTGAGTGCAAGTCTAATATTGCAATAAATTCGAACACATTGTTAGGTTTTGTAGAGGAAAGAGTGAGTAGACTTCTAGATTGGGAAAGAAAATTGATGTCAATGAAGAAAAGGAGAAAATGAAGATGGCATGGGTGAAGAAATCAAATGAGAATGTGAAGGGAAAGATCGAGGATGGGTCCACAACTACTGATGGTACAAATTCCTCTTTTGGAAACTAAGTAATGAAGCATTGTTTAAGGGTGCAAACTGATTGCAAACCTTACAAACGCCCCTTTCAGTTTGATTGTTGGATTGCTTTCAACCAGGCAAAGGTTGGGAAGGTATTGTCGAAGCTTTCCAAATGTTTGTAGCCATTCATAATGCTATTTATGGATTCTGATGAAACCGAGTGTCAACTTTTTGCGTTATAATAGTAAAATGCATCTATGTCAATGAAACCCTAAGTAGGTGGATGCAACAGATAAATTATCTCGAGTTCATTTTTATCACTTGTGATCTTGTGAATTTGAAGAGTCTTTAGTGTGAATTAATTTTCTAGTGCGAAAAGTGTGTTTGAAGGTTTTCTGCATACTCCAGTTTTTCAAATCAATCTATGAAAGTGTCAAATGGCTACTCCAATCATTGTTGATCAGGCATTGAAGCCACAACCTATTTTCAAACCTTATCCTTATGTGGCAATAGTGAATGACAAGAAGAGGGGCATTTTTTAGGGTTCCAATCGATGTGGTTTACATAGAGGAAGTTAGGGCATATATCCATGCACCTTTTGCAAAGATCAGTCATGTGAAATTTCATGGTATATGGAAGAAACTTACAGAAGACGACCTAACCACATTCAAGAGGTAGTATAAGAATATTCCAGAGATGGGTCTAAACATTTGGAAGGATTTCCCTAATTTTAGCTATGCTTAAGCATGGGTTCAAATCAATTTGATCCAAATTCATGATGATGTGATGTAAGGAGCGACCATACAAAATTATGAAGTATGGCATTAGGGCATTAACTAGTTTCTGCTCCATTGGTATTGTTTTGGTAAAGAAGATGGTGAACAATAAAACAGTTAGTGAGCTTACTGATTCGGTGTATGAAATAAGAGCTATGACCATGGAGGGCATCATTGATCCAGGAGTCTGTTATGTAACTAAGTATTTGGCGTATAAGATCTATTACTAGAACCGTGAGGATTCTGCAATTGTGATAGCAATATACATATCACCGTGTGTAAGAACATCTAACTATTTATATGCACAATAAGTTCTTGGGGAAATCCTCAACAAAGTCCCACAATGCACATCTGGGATACACGTCACCACTACTTGCATATGGGATGTATAGATCAAAAGTGTTGGATCCTACATCTATGCAATCTTTATTGAAGAGAAACCATTTGTACTCCACATGTTGGCTATCAAACTACACAAATGAATACAAATTCTTAAGTAGCATTACAAGTGGATCAACTCATCTAGGTGGAAATGAACCATTTCCTCTCTATGATGGATCTACAAGCTCGTATCCTCATATTTTTCCAATGGAATAAATTCCAATACATTTGTGAATCTTCCAACATGAAAAATATCATATTCACTTCTACAACTCAACTCCTGTTGTAGTCACACTTGCATTTACATTATAAGCTTCACAATTCTCTTGGGCACTACAAGAATAAGAATAAGGACTTTCTCAACTTCACTTGAGTACATAGGGCCAAGCTATTTTTTCTCGACAATAGAAGAATGTTGTGTCATACAACAACATCTACCAACGCCAATCTCATTAGTCACCCCAGAGTCAATGTCATGCAATTTTAATTGGCAACCCTAGCATTTATATCATCACTACTAGTAAAATTGTCTAAGTTTGTAGAGTTCATGTAGAATTTGCCTTTCCACAATCTACTCTTACTTGTATAGGAAGTATACAACCCTCAAGAAGGTAACATGAGTACAAATACACCCTCTCCTTACAATAGAGAACCATAGGGATAACTTATACATTCCTTAGCATATGTAGGCATCTGTGGTAAGAGCATCAATTCCATAATAATCACACAAACACACTTGGGAGCTATAACTATCAATGACAAATAGGAACATTTACTCTTAAAGAAAGGACAAATGATAAAATTCTAGTTATACATGAGTTTCTTTCACAGTTTCTGGACAAACACAAACTCTCTTATGCACAATATTGGCAAATAAGCTCACCTTCAACCTACATTGTTATTAATCTCAAAATTAATTGCATCATCCAACTAGTGTCTACATAGTTAATCACACCCCATTTATGTCACCTTTGAGTACACTAAAACACAATGTGGGACCATCACTCCTCAACAAAGCATGAATGATTTGTGCGTAACTATATTTGTTGCTTCATTAGGTCAATATTAGCTTCCTATCATGTGTAAGCTTCTTCACTGCATAATAAAATGTGATGGAGTTCATTGCTCCTTAGGAAAGGGCTTATGAATAAGCTTCGCCTCACACATCAATACATTAATAACACTACTTGATTTGCACCCTTGCATAGCTACTTGCATGAAATCCTTTTCCATAGCTACCTTGGCATAGATGCATGTCCAACTAAATCAACATGCACACGACCACAAGCATAGATCTTACTAGTTATACACTCTATACTTACGAGATCTTTGTGTGTAGCTATTATGCCTTCCTCAAAGCATCTTCAAGCATCATGATTCTATATGTTCCTTCACATGTACCTTGGCACATGTTATGTGCATGTTTTCCCTTTACAAATCCATATTAGACCATACACAAGAGACACATGGAACATTAGCATCCAAATGTTATGCTCCTATACACACATGACACCTCTCAATCCTTGCACCATAAGAAATGACTTTATATTGGTTTAACAATTAGATGTGTATCCAACATGTGGCAACATTTCACACGACATGTAACCTGCACATATGAGTTTAACACTTGACAACATTTTATCCACACATGTCATGTGTGACCATACATGTTGGACACATAAATGTGAGTATCAACTATTAAACTCTCCTACAAAAAATCTTATATACCTTATATAGGAGAGCTATCAAATATGAAGCCATATGCATACCCACTTGACAATCCAACACTCTATCCCACTCTCCACACATATCAATAGGCTTTGCAAATTCCAATGTATTCCTTAGCACGATCTAGACAAATCAAGGACACCTCATGTCCCTTTCTTAATCACGAAAAATTACTCTTAAGTCTTTTCTTTAAATAGTACTCTTATGCTTTTGTTTATATTCTCATATAAATAGAAGTAGCATTTTCATTGGTCTCTTTGTATCTTAATGTGTTATAGATCGTCGCATCTCGTCTAACTAGATCCATTGCGCATTATATTTTTTAAAAGATTCTAATTACTTAGATAGGTTGTGGATTATCTTCAATTATGTTTTTAGACTCAATTGAATCAAATACAATAGTATTAGCTTTTTAATAAATATGTGATATCTATATATATATAATCGAAAAAAGATTTTTTAAATATACATAACAATACATTACTTAATATTATAAACCAATAATTAAGTAGGCAAAAATTATTATTTTTATTACCTTATTATATAAAGAACCATTCATATCATAACGAAAGATTATGCAAGCGTGTTTTGTATTGTGCAAAAAGTAATATGAATTCTAAAAAATCTTTCACTTTTTGTTTTCCAAGCACGATCTTCAAAGTGCCTCCTTGATTGATACCTTAATCCCTTGTCATTCGTACAACCTGAGGTTTGTCTGCTTATTACCATATGCAAACATTTCGGGATTTCCAGCTTAGAAATATAAGATTCATAATAAAGGGTTACAGAAAATTAAATTTTCAATATTGTGTTGCTACCACTTGGGTTCTTCATCCCACTATAAGTAATGCTGAATTCAGTTCCATTATTCTTCAATTAAATGTCAATGGAGGTGTGTGATAGTTGTATACTTCATAGATAAATGTCACCTCACATGTCTATCGAATAAATATGATTGATTTGTAAATCCAAATAAGTAGAAATGCAATCAAGTAAAATATTAGTATGGGACTACAGAAAGGTAGGCCTATATCAAGGCCACGACTATTCTAGCTCCAAAACAAATCTTTCATACAGCGTGTTAGTGACAGGTTAGTCAATCGCAACCGTTAATTGCAAAATCTACGGTGTAAAACGCGCGACTAACACACGTGTTAGTCAATCTGTACTATCTTTTTGGAACTAGAATAGACTCGTCCCTATATCAACAGGACATCCTCTCTCAATAATTTGTACACAAAAGGCATGAGAGAAGATTCACAAATTACAGAACAAAAATTTGATCCATAACTTATTTGTCAAACTTAGGAACAACGGCCATTATTGTTAAAATAGGACACAAGCTAAACTCAAATGCATCACAATCTTGAATAAGAAAGAATTGAGTAGGGGAAATTAATTAACCCATATTCTATTCACAACGGCTGATAGGTGTAATGACTGTGAGTTCAATTTCTAGAGTTGTGATTGTATATGGATGTAAATTGGAAATGCAATGAATAACTGAATGTATTGAAAGTAAGATTTTCCCTCATGAATTTTGCTACTACAAACCCTCTTTTTTGAAACTTTAAAAGAATTGCCTCTCTTTCACTTCTATTGCCCTGGCCAATAATATAGATTTCAAATATGGTTCATTGATGTTTTCTGCATTGCACCCTAATTTCGGAATCACCAATTCCACTAGAAAAAAGATTCAAAAAATCATACAGAATTTCAGTCTGGGGTGGCACTAAGCAAGCAGAATTTTATGTCAAAGAACAGCTACAGTGAAAATTCACAAAACATGAACAGTTTATGATGACAATTCATCTTCGAAACTCGTTTCTTTGAAGCCTAAACAGTTTACAGCGATGCCACTTTATTTAACACTATAAATAACAAAAAAATCCACACCACATTCCGAATACAGGCAAGAACCTTGTATATAAACCCTTGAAAACGCATAACGCAGATTCGATGGATCGAATGAATTCCTCTAAGGATTCAAAAATAAGATACAAACTTTAAAAACATACACAGGGAAAACATTAAATTTTTAGTAAAGGTTCAACAAACTGTACCCGATTAACCACGGCCTGGAACAAAAATAAGATTTGGAACCCTAGAAATCACGCCGCAAGTCCTCAGGTGGCGCACAAACAAAAAATTAGGCTCCTCTGGTCCCTGAGAAAACACCACTGACAATTAAGTTGTGCAGATCACTCAGATGCTTAAATTATTGTAATAAATTATGCAGAAAAGGAGAGATTTCGATCGATACATATAAAAAAATGTGTGGAGGGTTTTTAATATGCTCTTCCTTTTTCTTTTTAACGAAAAGAATGAGGAATGACTCACAGGAAACAGATGGTGCAGAATTTCTAGAATGTACATTTTTCTTTTCAAAAAAGAATCATGGCGGCTCAAGAAAGTTTATTCAGCTCCTCTTCAACAATCGACGTGGCATCCTTTTCATTTTAGTAGTTGAATATGTTTTTAACATTAAATTAGCAGTTGCATAACAAGCAATCAAAAACATTAAATTAGCAGTTGTATAACACGCAATGTTAGTCACATTCGTCGTATTGCGTGGCTAAAAAAGATGTTGGTCACGCAAGCCACAAAATTGCGAAGGCGCATAACACACAATGTTAGTCGCATTCGACGTATGGCATGGCTAAAGAAGGTGTTGGCCATGCAAGTTGCGAAACTGCGAAGGTGCATAACACAGAATGTTAGTCACGTTTTCTTTCCTGAACATCCTTACCTATTTGAGTAAAGTTATTCCTCTACACTATAACATAACTAATATATGACAGATCCAAGGTGTAAAACAAATGTGTTATTTGTTTTAATTGTTGACATGTAATTTAATGTTAAACAAAAAATCATGTTTAGTCACATCTATTGTACATAAAAGTGATGATTTGATTAACTTGTATTTGCATAACAAAGATTGGTGTTGACCGGTCAAGATGAGCTTATGCAGCAAATCATAGACATGAGCAGTAGTTATAGGCCTAAAATTTTTAGCTTACTTTTTGTCTACAGATAAGTGGTTAATCATGAAGGTTTTGGAGGCAATAATGACATTGCTTTATCTGGCAGGGCCTCAAGAAACACACAAAACCAGTGATCATCACAGTAAAGACAATAATCAAATCGCTATCATGGAGGGTAAATGTTTTGGTTTTTTAGATATGTCTCATTCATAGTTAAAAAGCATTCAAGAAGTCACAATCCCATCACATAGTAGATAGAATAGTAGCTAAAAGCAAAGTATACCACGTGATATTGTGGCAATCAAATAGAGTAGACACAATACATATATTATCATGTTTGTATCTAGTAAAGTCATGGGATGGCAGCCTTCAAAAATATCTTAAAGATGCAAATTGCAATCCAAAAGTATCCAGTTAAGTCCCTATAGATAGAGATATAAAAATACAGTCAACGAGTGTAACAGGGATAATTTCAAGAGAAGATTAATTATGTGAGCATATAGCATCAACAAAGTAAATATAAAGAGTAGTGATAGCACTGTATGTCTTTTGAATATATATTTGGTCACAAAGAACAACATGAGCAAGGAAGCTTTACCAAAAGGGTATTAAATGACCATCTACATTGAATAAGCCATGTAATAAGGCTCAATGAGAACTGTGTTGAGAGGAAAAACCAGGCATAAATGAAAGGCAACATATCTTGTTGGAGAGTCAAAGGGTTGTCGAAACACAATGAAATCTAAGAAAATAACCATCCATAGGAAATGTCTACAAACACGAAATGAACCCTTAAAAAGATTGTTACAAGCCTTTTGTGGAGGTGGGAAAAGCAAGACCGGGTGACTAGGACCTAATCCCACTTTTTCCAACACATTGGGAATACAAAAGAGCCTAGGGAGACAGATCACTTTGGCTACTTCTTGTGAGAAAGAGAGAGTCAAGGATTACCTCTTAGGGTTTCTATTCCTCTTGTTGCAAATGATAAGAAAAACTAGGGTTTGAATGATCAACTAGACTAGGAGATAAAGAATGAAGCACAAATGTATAGGAGTTGAGAAAATACAACACCACAGGAGCCTGAAGATCTTCTGCAAGCCGAATAACCTGTTACAAGGAGAAGCAATGAAGCAAAATCTGAAGAACATACAAAACACAGAGAATATGCTCAAAAAAGAGAGAGCTCAATATTCACAAAAATATGTAATGTGATTCTTACAATGAAAAGAAAGAACTCAACCTTTAATAGGTCAAGAAACCCTAAAAAGGGAAAACCTAGGTTTGCACATAATAATTAATTAAAACAATTAATTATATGCACCTAAAGTTAGCTTAAGTGTAATAGAGATAAAGGGAACTTAAATAATTAAACAAAGAATGTTTAATTAATCAAGTAAATACCCGAATACTCTAACACCCCCCCTTAAGCTAGACTTAGGGAGAAGCTAAAACCTAGAACAACTACTGAAAGCATGAAAGATGGGTCCCGGCAACAAGGCCTGATCAGGTACCCAAATACAATGAAATCTCTATGAACTGGAGAAATAGAGAAAACCACGTGGGAACAAAACTCTACTCCAAAAAGAGATGGAAAAAATATCACTGAAGCATGAAGACCCTGCAAACTCTATCGAAGAATAACTACTGATCTGAAGAACATCCACTGAACTAGAACATGACCAGGTAGAGAAGACTGTAATCTGCATGAGTGCCCTCAAATGACACTACTCGAATCAGGAGGCAAATAAGGCAAAACAACTGAAATCGAAGATACAGATGGCATGAGAAACCAAAGCCTGAAGAGCTGATCAATCGAACCATGGAAGCATTAGAACCAACAGGATAAACCTCCCCATAATGCGGAAGTGGGAGAGGGACAGGAACACTGAAAAGGACAGCCAAAAACAACTGCATGACGAAGAACCAAGAACATCAAAGGTGCTGAGACACATCATCATGAGGTGAATGTCGTGGAAGGAACACTCACTTGACAAAGGAAGATGGCAAACAAAGGCAAACATCAACCCCCTCATGGCACTTGATATGCAAGATTCCAAGTAAACAATGTATGATGGCACTTTATCTCAGTGCATTTGCATAATTACAAGCTACAATGATAAAAAGACTGGAAATAGAAACGAGAATCAAAACAGAGACATCCTACTCAGAAAAGAGATCCCAGGACCTGAAACAACCACGATATCCACCAGAGTGCTGAAAAGCAAAAAACTGAATAAAATATGCATGGAGCAGAATTTGGAAAAAAAAACCATATTTCTGGAAAGTACATAGAACACGCTTTCCGAAAATATAAAGTTTTCAAAAAACGGAGGTCGGATGCTCATTCTACGTCTCCCGGAGTGCAAAAAAGAGACCTCACTTTGACTGTAAAAAAACACAGTCAAACAGCAAAATTGGAATAAATTACCAATATCATGAGGTCGGCCTCGGAACCAGCTTTTTGACGCCTATTCGTTTTTCAAAATCCGACTCCGTATGCCCAAGATAGGGCCAAAAAACCAAACCCCCCTTGAAAAGGCCCAAAAAAGGGGTCTGGTGGCCTGTTGGTTGTCTGGTGGCCAGGGAGCGGAGCTTCGGTGGCGGCCGGGTGGCAGGGCGGCGGCCGGAAAAAACTGCGCCCGGGGAGCGGACGGAGCCAGGCTGCCGGCAGTTTTGATAGGCGGCGGCCGGAAGGTGAGCAGCGGGCGGGCGGTGACTGGCCGGCGGCGGCAGCGCAGGGAGGCGGAGACGGCGGACCTGGCCGGCGGGGGGCCGGAGCGACGATATGCAGCGGCCGGCGGCAGCAGTTCGCGGGCGGCGAGAGCCGGAGGAACAACGGTGGCGTCCGGAAAAGGACGGAGGGGCCACCGGCGGGGGCCGCAGGGGCCAGACTGACAGGTCTGACAAGCCTGTCAGTCTGGTACCCTGCGGTACTCAAAAAATGTGCCCAAAAAATTTTTTTTTTCTTAAAAAGAAACAAAAACCTCTTTTTTTTTTTCGCCTTTTTTGAAAGATTTTTTTTTTAAAAGAAAATTTCGGCCTGCATGCCGTAAAAAGGCAAAAAATAATTTATTTTTTTTAAAAAAAAATTTCTCGATCTGCGTGCCAAGGCCGTACGGCCTAGATCGGAAAAAAAATAGCTCCCAGAGGCTCAGGAACCAAAATAGGTCGAATTTTATATGACCATAGGGGTTTTCGGGCCTTCTGAGCACGATGGTGAGGTTCGTTTAGACCCAAAGTGCTCAGAAAAAAGCCTCAAACCCTAGGTACACAAAAAAAATTCCTGAAACCCCAGATCTGCTTCCAAAGCCAAAAAACTCAAAAACAAGAACAGGCAGCTGCAGATCCACGCTCTGATACCATATAGGAGTTGAGAAAATACAACACCACAGGAGCCTGAAGATCTTCTGCAAGCCGAATAACCTGTTACAAGGAGAAGCAATGAAGCAAAATCTGAAGAACATACAAAACACAGAGAATATGCTCAAAAAAGAGAGAGCTCAATATTCACAAAAATATGTAATGTGATTCTTACAATGAAAAGAAAGAACTCAACCTTTAATAGGTCAAGAAACCCTAAAAAGGGAAAACCTAGGTTTGCACATAATAATTAATTAAAACAATTAATTATATGCACCTAAAGTTAGCTTAAGTGTAATAGAGATAAAGGGAACTTAAATAATTAAACAAAGAATGTTTAATTAATCAAGTAAATACCCGAATACTCTAACAAAATGAACTTGAAATGGAACAAACTGGCAGATCTGAAACTAAGATATTGAAAGCACGAAAGGGGGATGATTCCAAAAGTGTACCTGATGCTGCAAATTGAACAAAATTGACCAGGACTAGGGTGCCATGTCATTGTCCCTGATGGACTGACAGAGAGTTGCAACTGGAAGGATGCAAACTGGAGACCCTGAAGTTGTATCCTACCAAAAATCGCTGCAAAGTGGAGGGACCAAGGCGCCACGCCCTTGTCCTTGACATATTTCTGCACTTCTAAGACTTTTAGGTGGTGTTGATGCCTTTTCCAGATCTGAAACTGCCTCTAGATACCTGTTTCTGCACCTGCAACTGAAAAGGGAAGGTTTGGGTGGCTATATAGGGTTTTGCCTTAGTCAAACCCATGTGTTGGTGATTTCCACCTCCACAAATAGTCGATAATGTACTGAAAATGTGTGTGCTAGAACCTTGTATGTATGCAAGATCCTAAATGACAAGAAACTAGAGCTACCCTACGTATGAGAGTAAACCCTAAATGTAATTAAATGTGAATGTAAATGACAATGCTTCAAACCAAATATGCTAAATGATCTAAAGCATGAATGTAAATATGCAAATTGATGTAAAGAAGCTCATACAAAGACATGAAAATAACATGATATCATGCCAATCCCCAAGGGAGAGATATTGCCACTAGATCTCCTATTATTCTTCAATGTCTTCAAGGCTCCTAATTGATGATGAATGCTTGGCAAATGCTTGATGAATGTTGATGAATATTGTTGAAGATTCCACATAGGCTTCTCTTTCACTACATAGAAGACTCCTTGTGCTCCAAAAACTTGCTCTTAGATTCTTAGATCCAATAGATAGATAGTTCTTAGTTGCCTTCAAATGAAGAAAGAAAGTTCTTATGTATGAAACCCTAGATTTTAATTTTGACTTGATTTCGTCTTTAGGTCGATCTAGGAATTGAATTTATTGCCAATCTTTTGGGTTTAAGCATTATAATATCATAGAATTGTGCTCCCAAAATTTTGGGAAAAAAGTTGAGGACCATGTGCACTCCCACCACGGTCCAACCAACTTTTCACCAAATTTTCAGGGTCGTTAGATATGATGATATTAGAGAGAATCCCAAAGTGACAACTTATTTCGAGGTGTTTTGATATGTGAAATTGGGCCTTAAAGGTTGAAATAGGACATAATTAGGGTTTATGAATAAATGATTTATTGGAGGAATAAAATAAAAAAAGGCCACACTTAGGGAAAAGGGCCCAATTTTATAATGTGTGAAGTGATGAAATACGACTTTAGATGTAATTAAATTAATTAATTAAATTCTTAAAGGGAAATGAGAAATGCAAGATGCAAGACACGTTAAAGCGAGTGCTAACCTAAGTGTGAAATTGTACCACCCTAGAAAGAGTGAAAAATTTACGACACTACACCCTCAATACCTAGAGAGTCAAAAGAAAAAACTATGATTGTGTTGAATCAACGATGACAAAAAATGGTCAAAATACAACCTACACATGAAGAGACTAATTTGAGATACATTTAACAGTCCTCATGGAAGAATGTAGTCATGAAGAACTCAATACTGTATCAATAACAGTGAATTGAAGCCATCATGTATATTACATTTGCAAAGAGGAGTTATATTAACAATAAGAAGCCACAAACCAAAGTCAAAGAAACGAATCCTCTATTCAAATTCCTTAAGAGTTACAGTCACAACTACAAAGAAGGTCCAAGGACTGTTATAGCAAAGCATCCATTAGCAAGACACATAGAAAGAGCCTTATAACATATGGTTGTCTACATATATACATACATACACATATATATATGCACGCACGCACACGCACACACACACACACACACACACACACACACACACACCTATTTGTGTGTGTGTGTGTGTGTGCATATATATACTATTCATATACAATATGATAACCAGGCTAGAGTCCTTCCTCAAGAACACATGCCTAGCCAAAAAACAGGCATTGCATAAATGCTTTGAATTGTGTTCGTAGCACTTAAATCAGAGAGCAAGGGAATGACAAATTTAGTTTGCAATATCAACACACAGGTTTACAAACAAGAAATGGTAGTTTGTTTCCATTTTTTCTAGCCCATTAAGCTGAGGGTTTTTCTTGAAAACGAAAAAAAAAAACTAAATGAGGTTTTTTCCTGAAAACGAAAAATTTTAACTGACAAACCCTTACGTATTCCAAAAGGAGCTCCAAACATGCTTATAGCCAAAAGTAACTCTAATGATATTTTGAATGTATGCATTTATCCAGACCAATGGTGGTGCTAATATTACCAATTCCCACATTTGCCCTAGCAAACATGTATGCGAAATCTAGAACCAAAGACAGGGCATGTGAACTGTTTTACATAATGACACAAAGAGATGTCTACTGAAATACAAGGACAACATAGATTTGTTGAAAGATCGACAAGGCTTTAAAAACTCAAAAACATATTCAATTGGCAGGTGTCAAGCCATATTCCATAGCCTTTCCTAGCATCCTCCGTATCTGTGCTAAAATTGGAGATTTGGAACCGGGTATGGACACCCATCAAAGCTCAATAGAAGGGGAACTTTTCTGACCAAGTTCAATCAAATATAACTGATGTTATGAGAAATTTCGTTCATGCCTCCCATTAAGTCTGAGAATGACCCAGGAGAGAGATAAGCTATGAATAGGTTAAACAGGTGACTAAAAATATATTTTTCACAGCATTAGATGAACTTCTTAGATTCGTATAAAACTTGCAACATAAAATAGTAGAGAATTCTGACGTAGCTAAACAACAATGTGAATCATACTTTAAAATTAAGTAAAATGAGTATTTTCTTGGAAAGCCTACTTTACAATAAAACTAAAACAAAACATAAATGACGCAGCTACCAAAGAAATTCAAAAACACTGCTATATATATATCTAAAACCCTCGTAATTGCAAAACTATAAAAACGTGAGCAAATTCAATCATTGAACTGAGAAACATAAGTTAGTAAAAAACCCACAACCCATTACAGGCATACTTAAAGCATTTGCAGAAATAGTGCATACCTGTACACGCAACAGCCAACTGACGCACCCTTTGACCTACAACACAAGTGAAATAACACAACTAGAAATAGAATATAGTCTTATCCTCCTATCCAAGACTCTACCCCTGATATTAGAGACCTGTTTGCAACCCATTTTTCATAGATCACATCAAACAAAAAAAATAACATACAAAAGCATAAACTCAACCCAAATCCAGATACCATACTAACCTTAGCACATATAAGAGTTGATCTTTTTCGTGGTTGCAACTGCTTAGCTTGAAACAACACCCACCTCGAGAAAACAATTCACAAAACTTATTCTATACACCTTATGTTGCATAATAAACTTGATATCTACACAATTAGCAAACAAACTTGACACGAACAACAATGCTAATAAATCACATTGAATGTCATCCACCCTAAATGTTTAGCACTGCGTACTTATTTTTATCTGTCGTCACAATTAAAAGCCTTTGCAATAAAAATGACACGACTTGGGTTACCTTAATGACACCATCGAAAGGTGTGCCCCAAAAAATAATACGATGCCCATGAAATGCAAATAACTGGGATACTGACAATTTACTAAGGAGAAAACCCCATACTAAGAGCCTATCGACTCAAATATAAAACTAGGTCATATAAAACATTTTCGAAAATAATTACTAACCCCATGTCCCCATGCGACTGTTTATAAACATTTTTTGCTTAAATTTAAGCAGCTAGAGTGTTCCCATGAAAATTTTTAATTAACAAAAAAGGATAAATTGGAATATTCCCCTATTTTGGTGGAGCAACAGTTGCTTAAAAATGAAAATAAGCTTTGAAAAAAAGAGGGGGGGCTAGAAATAAGCAATCACTGCTTATTGAAAAAATTGAAAAAACTAAATGTGGGTTTACCATTTTTTTCCTCTCCTTTTTATTTGCCTACAATTTTGCCTATAAATTTTATTTGCAAGAATATTACTAATAATTTCATTTGCAAAAATGATTTAAGATGATTGCATAAAATTAAGCAATGATTTTACTTTCCATTGGGTCACTTGCTCCACAAATTGCTCCTCAAAATGTCAAGCAGTTGCTGCTAACCAAAATAAGCTAAGCAGTAGCATGGGGACATGTCCTAAATGTTTTAAAATCCTTTGGTGTTTTGAAAATTGTTTTAAAGGATTGTTAGATAACTATACCTTTATATTTATATTTTAAGAGTATTTTATAAGATTATAGATAATATTATATTATAATTTTTTAAGATTCGTATGTATTATATAATGATTTTTCATTATTATTATTTTTTTAGTTTTTACAGAGTAATTATAATCATATTATTTTGATATTCACATTCTTTTGTTCAAATTGTAATTTGTTCTTCTAACATCTTTATTTGTAAGTATAAATATCCAAGTCAAATCCAAGTTCTTGAATGTTGTTGAAATCTTTGAAAAGAGAGTACTAGAGAGATGTTTGTTTAACTTGAAATTTGAACAAAGGGTTTTAGAACCGTGGATGATAGCCGAGTACAATAAGACTTTCAATTTTGTGAAGTAGGCATTTGGAATAATATTGAGTTTTGAAATATTCAATCATGAAAATATAATAAATCGAAATAAATCTCTAACAAAAAATAATTTATACAAAATTTAAACAAATGTTTACTTAGATGCAAAGTGAACTTAAAAATAATATTACATTAAATTCTCACATTATAATAAAATCTAATCATTTAGAGTATTGATATCCTATATGAATTTATGATGGGTGTATTTTATATTTTAAAAAGAAAATATTCAAGAAGATTACGATGCTAAAATAGCACCCGTAAGATGAGAGTGATTAATATATATTTTATGACTATCCAAAGAACTAACTGTAATTGCATGTAGGTCATGCATTTCAATGTTTTTGAAACCATTTTGTTATGTAGATGTTATAATTAATTATACTTGGGAGCATTGTGGATTGTTAAAGAAGAGATCTAAGAAGGCATTAATGTATCAATAAAAGAGAAAATAGGCAACTAAAAATAAAGGATCATTTATATAATTTTTTTAATTTTTAAATTATGTCTACTTGTTAAATCCTTGAGATATTTTAACTTTTTCCATCAAAATTTGAGGAATTTAAATTTGACATTATTTTATAACCATGCGTTACAAAAATAAAAATCAAGGTATATGCATAAACGTTGATGATTTTTTCAAAACACACATCTATATGCATCAAAATACATTTAATAAATTCCTACTAAATTAATTGATCGATGCATTCTCAATTAATTAATTTAGGCTAATTGGGTTGGGAGCCCGGCTTGGTTAGCAAGAGCTTTTGTGGTAAAGCACGAGGTCACAAGATGAATTCTCCCCCCAACCCACATGGTACTAGAGGATGTGTCATCGGTCATGCTAAAATTTTTACAAGGTGCATTGCAGTTTATAAGGGGTTTGCCCAATTCCTGCGGTCTAAAAAAGGGGTTCTTTCCATAGTGTTGGTTAAGTGGTGGTGGTGGTGTTGTGGCCACCATGGTTCAAACTGCCACTAAACCATTGTGATCACAAGGCTTGTTCTTTCACTGATCCAAAGTATTGTTATGACCACCAAGGTTCAAACTCCCACTAAACCATTGTGATAACAAGGCTTGTTCCTTCGTTGATCCAATGTGCTAGCGAGTTTGAGCCTTAGCATTGCTACATGGGGATGAGATCCCCTGTTTGTGAACTCGTTAATTCATAACTTTGGGTCAAAAACATTTCATGTGGAGTTGGAGGGCATGTCATCTCAATGTCACTAGTCACATTAAAAAATTTACTAGGCACTTATAAAATAAATAAAAAATTGATTTAGGCTAATTAACATCTCAATAATATTTATTCTAATATTGAAATCCATGTCACCATATATGGATAAAATATTTTTTCCTTTAATGTTTGCCCTCCAATCTTTATAAATGGATAACAATATCAACTATTCTCCTTTGATATGTTGCCCATCTCACTCCATGCTCCCACATGTGAGCATGTTGTACTCATCCCACCTCATACCCCATATGTGTGAGCATGCTTAATTCATTTCACTCATTGTTCAAACATGTGTTTCATGTTAACTTAGAGGCATTATAGATCTTTACCTCATCCTTTAACCTTGATCTGGATCCCCACAGCTTACACGTGTGACCATGCTCTTCACATATACCACCTCCATGCTCACACGTGTGTGAGAATACTTGGCTTCTCGTCTCATATCCTAATGTTCCTCCACTTGCAAACATCTCCATGTGTCTCATCATTTAATCAAATTTCCTCCATAGATCAGGAATATTCTTCCATCTGCTTGCCACTTATAACAAGGTTATGAATCCTCCATGCAATTCAATACTAGCCCTTCATTCAATTTTTGCATCCTAGCCCTCAATTTCTCCCTTGAGTAATCTAAATTAAATAGAGTCTTGCCACCCTCATTCGAGGATAATGTTATTCTTATGTTGCTAATGTTCATAACCAAATCACTCATTTGCACCATTATGTTGTTTCTTTGAGTAGCAAATTACAAAGAGCATCCTCATATAATCTACTTGGAGAATATCTACACATCACAATAGAGGTATAAGGTTGGTTATTTTCTCACTTGCATGAATTAATGTTAATTTCTTCTAGTGTTTTCCCTATCAAGAGTGTTGCCTTTTATTTGATTCTTTGGATTTATTCATTATGTGTAGTTCAAGTAGGAGATCCACACTTATTTTTTAACTATATTAATTGGTACTATTGTTAGCCATATTTTCAACACTAATAAGAGCCATGATTCTACTCTTTCAAATTCAAAATAAATGTGACACAATATTCCCCGTCCAAAAAATATTGACTACTATTGACACATATATAGTTTTAAATTTAAATCTCAATTTTGAATACTTTTTTAGTGAGTATGATACTAGTCAAGTTGATTTTTTCAATTAAAATTTCATCATGTTCTAGTTTCACAAATTACATAAAATTACTACTCTATTTATTTAATTACACAATACCTTTCACTAAAAATGATAAAATTTCAAAAATAAAGGTACAAAGTTTTATAAGATGCCCAATAACAAAACTGTTTCTTTCAAAAACTTGAATTCCATGATTTTTATTAATAGTAACTAAAAAAAATTCTCAAGAAATAAATATATGTAGTAGAAATTAAAATGACTTAAATTTACACATCAATTCTATATAAAAACTTACTTAGCATTAAGAATCTTGAGGGACTCGCCTAATAAAAAAAGGGAAATTTCATAGTGTGCTACGTAAGAATCAAAGCTACAAAATAAGAAGAAAAATCCTTAACCATAAGTCTCTTATGTGTGTATGTGTGTATGTGTGTATGTGTATGTATGTGTATGTGTGTGTGTGTATGTATGTATGTGTGTGTGTGTGTGTGTATGTATGTATGTATATGTACGTACGTATATATGTATTTATGTATGTAAAGTTTCCGATAAATCTCAATTTTATTTTTATTAAGTACAATACTAGCTAGGTTGAGTCTTTCAATCAAAATTTCATTGTGTTCTAATTTCACATATTACTCACTACTTAATGAATGAAATTACAAGCTAAAAACACTAAAATTTTCAAAAAGAAAAGTACAAAGTTTTACAAGATGCCTAAGATTGTTTCTTTCAAAATATTGAACTCCATGACAATTTTCATTAATAGTAACCAAAAAAATTCTCAAGAAATAAATACATGTAGCAGAAATTAAAATGACTAAAACTTACAAATCAATTCTATATAAAAAATTACTTAGCATTAAGAATCTTGAGGGACTCACATCAATAAAAAATAAGGAAATTTGAAAGCATGCTTCTTAAAAAATAAAGCTATAAAATGAGTATGTAGGGGAAAAAGTGAGGCTGAGTATGAAAACCCTAAACCCACCCTCATACACACTCACAGAATACGAAAGAGCCTAGGGAGGTGACACACTTCGGGCTACTTCTTGTGTGGAAGAGAGAACTGATGATCACCTCTTAGGTTTTCTATTCCTTTGTTGTAAATGAGAGAGAGGAATGATTCAAAAATGCAATCTAACCTAGGATGCAAGTAAGCAAACAAACTCTAATCTAGAAATGAAGATCAAAGGACAATTGATATATTGTTGAAAAGTATAGATTAGGAGGCGAAATTAGAGGTGCACCTGTGTCTAAAAATATGAGCAGAAATATCTAGGACCAGGGTGCCATGCCATTGTCCTAATTGTGCAAGTCTGGAGCTACAACTAACAAATAGGTTCTGGAGCGTGCAAGACACTATTCTGCCAAATCCTACTAAAAGAGGGAAGGATCAAGGTGCCACACCCATGTCCTAGGGAGGACTAGGGTGCCACACCTTTGTCCTAGGTAAGACCAGGGCACCACGCCATTGTCCTTGAGGTTACTGATGAAATATGCACCCAAAAACTATCTTTGTACGCTCCTCTGATCCTCAAACTTCTAGCAACGCTTGGATCAGAACCTGTATCTGAAGCTCCAAAATAGGGTACTATATAGGGTTTTCCCTTAGTCAAACCCCTATGTTGGTGATTTCCATCTCCACAAATAGTCAATAATGTACTGAAAATGTGTGTGCAAGAACCTTGTGTGTGTGCAAGATCCTAAAATGAAAGCAAACAATCTAGAGCTCCATAAAGAGTAAACCCTAATTGCTTATAATTGACAAAGTAAATGCTCTAAATCTATGATGCAAAGTGATCTAAAGAATGAGTATAAATCAAAATGAACCTCATATAAAGACATGGAAACAACATGAAACCATACCCAACCCCAAGGGAGAGGTACAAGCCAATCTTTAGTCGGTGATCTCCTATTGTTCTCCTACATCTTCAAAAGCCCCCAATTGATGAAATGATGATTGATGACTGCTTGATGGTTGAATATTGAATGTTGTTGAATAATTCAAAGATATTCTCTTTCTCTACAAAGAAGGCTCTGTATGCTCCAAAAACCTTCTCTTAGATTCTTAGAAGAAGACCCCTTCAAATGAAGAAAGAGAGCTCTTAAGTATGAAACCCTACATCTTAATTTCATGTTTAGGATGACCTAGGATTTGAATTTTCTGCCAATCCTTTGGGGTTGAGTGTTATTATATCATAGGATTATGCTCCCGAAATTTTGGGAAAAAAGTTGAGGACCATGTGCATTCCTACCACGGTCCGACCAACTTTTCACCAAATTTTCGGAGCCGTTAGATATGATGATATTAGAGTGAATCCCAAGGTTATAGCTAATTTTGAGATGTTTTGATATGCGAAATCAGGTCTTAAAGGTCGAAATAAGATATAATTAGGGTTTATGATTAAATGATTTATTGAAGGAATAAAATGGAAAGGGGAACACTTAGGGTAAAGGGCCCAACTTTATAACATGTAAAGTGATGAAACATGACTTTAGATTTAATTAAATTAATTAATTAAATGCTTAAAGGGGAATTAGAAATGCAAGATGCAAGACACACTAAGGTGGGTGCTAACCTAAGTGTGAGATTGTACCACCCTAGCAAGGCTGTACAATTTATGACACTACATTTAGCACCCACTTTAGCAGTCATATGACACTACGTGCACATGCAAGCTAAAGTACAAAAAAGGAAACATCATTTGAAAAAGGATATATCTATAAGTTGTCGGACGAAACCCCCAGCCGTATCTGTAGTACACAATTAGGAACCACACCCTACAAAACCACATGTTAGATCACAAAATCACCTAATGCTTACTAAAGAAAGGTATGAAATTCATGAGTAGCTATATGCCCCCCTGTTTTGGCTTGCTAATTAGTGAGATGAAACAGGGTATCATGTTGACCACAACGAATTGTGATAAAGATTTTGATGAAGAAAGTTCACAACAAGGCTTGATTGTTCATTCAAAAATGTTATGGAAACTAATATGGAGTGAGAAGGCAAACTCATGATTCCAACGCCACCGAGGGTGCGAGAATTGAGGCTCCCTAGCTCAAGATATGAGAGACTGAAGAAAAAGTGCAGAAATTAGGATTTTTAACTTAAAATCATAAAACAAAAAAGTGCATAACTCATAAATATGAAAGTGACACCTTCATTTGTTACTTTTTTGACTTTTCAACACTATTCACTGTAGAGGAGCCCACTTATTAGTCAGAATGCCTTGATGCCGACCTGAGTGACCTATGCGGATGGAGATCCTGTGCCAGTCCGTACTTGTTAGCCAACCACTTGACAAGGTGAGTTGACCTTTCATTGACTTCCTTTTGAATTTTTTCATGCTTTTAATGATTTCAATATTGTGATGTCATCACCGAAACCGGATCTGTGCCTCCTGTTCGAGTACCTTGGGGTCCTAGGGCGCCCTGGTCCTCCATGGTTTCCCTGGTCCCAATGGGGTGCCTTGGTCCCACCTAGGCGCCCTAGCCCACTCAGGGTGCCTTGGTCCTTGTCTGTGGCGACTAGTGGTGACATGGGATCAGTTGATTGAATGTTGGAATAGATAAAATGAATGTTTTGATTAGATGATGATGATCAATTACTTATGATAAAATGTTTTACTTTTTCCTGACACTATCGTACATCCATGAGTATACTATCGGGCTTACCTTTTGAAGCCTTCAGGAGTAGATCCCAAGGTTGACAATGGGAGAGAGGAAATTGTTGTGCATGGTGGGCTCGTGTTATGCGATGACTATGCCAAGCATCAGATTCCATTTTGTGATGTTTATGGCATTGATGGAGAGATGGAATGTAGACACCTCGATGCTCCTATTGCCTGTGGGGGTGATGATAGTCACCTTTGAGGATGTATATCACATCTTGCACCTTCCCATCAGGTGGGAGACCGTGAGATATCGATTTGACCATACTGAGAAGGATTATAGGAGAGAGCACGTATAGGCTATTGGGAGAGTGATGCTCAATTCTCCAAGATGAGGGATCGTATCATGGTCAGTTGGCTCCTACACCCGATCAGCGAGGACCCATTACTGAGGCAACTCATGATAGTTATGATCACAGTGGTTGTATGTCCTAATGAGCACAACACACACATACATGGAGGCCTCGTGTACACTATCCGAGCGATGGAGAGACACAATAGAGTATACTCTTGGGGTCGGAGAATGCTTGCACATCTCTATCATGACCTTGGGGAATATGTATTTGGACAAAGATGTAACCTAATGACATGCTCACTACTACAAGTGTGGACTTTTTAGCACATTACATGTACTAGGCCCGTTGGACTCCCTATAGACTTAGTCCCAAAGCAACCTAGGGTATTTGCTTATCCACTTATCTGTGAGTGGTGATTTGGAAATCTCCTACATTGGAGATTGAGCTTAGATAGATTGACAATAGGCGGAGTCATATGGAGGCCCTACCTTAGGATGTACACATGGGTAGGGATACACAGGTAGTTGTTCTGCATGTAGAGGAACCTTCTACTATTGGGAAGGTACAGCTATATAGTCATCCCCTTCTACTTAGACTGAATCCGACGATAGTTTGGGTTCAAACAATGTGTTCCTACTGATGTGCTTATATACATCTGTCATTCTCAAGTGATGCTAAGGCCCAGAGCCATTCCTAGGCCCACTAGTGATGAGATCGACATCACGGATTCAGACAGGTAAGATCGAGATGTTGCAACAGACTATAGAGATGATGAGGAAATATCCTGGAGCCATCTTCCCAGTAGACTTCTTTGGAGGGAACCCTAGACCATGGAGATAGACGGTCGACGGAGCAGGACCCGATACATTCAAGGAGGGTCCAAATGATGATGCATGAGAGCAGGAGGCAGGTGGAGATGGAGATGCTTTTGATACTAGAGAGGGAGATTAGGATGGAGACGATGAGGAGGAGGACAAGGATGAGGACGAGGACAAGGAGGATGAGGACGAGGAGAATGAGGAGGACGAGGAGGAAGATGAATCAAATACAGTTCCTCATCACTCTAGGGATGACACCATAGTGCTAGATCCACCAAGCATCCCATCACAGGCAGAGAAGGACCCTATAAGGGGTCCTAATTCTAGTATGTATCAACCCATGCCCATTATATAGAGACAATATAAGCGTGGAGAGCCTAGCGGGTCCCAGTCTCAGACGGTCTCTATCAATGATCCCTATTGGCGAGAGGGAGATTTAGGTAAGGTATTTAATTTATGCATCTTATTAATTGATGATAAAAAAATGTTACTAATGAAAGTCTCTTCCTTTTCCCTGCAGCTACTATCTAGGAGTGGTGCTCTCTCATTCAGAATGCAGTGACATACCTCATCATGACCGCGCACATTCCCAATTCCTTGAAAATTGTGCATAGATCATAGAGGAGTGTAGGATGCCATGAGGATCTATTCACCCCCCTTCGAATGGATATGGAGGTCTTGTGAGAGAGATTACAGTGGATAGAGCACGATCTAGCAGTGTCACAGATAGAGGCAACCACATATCGTGTGATTATGATGGAGAGGGATCACAGGAGATCCTCGTGTAGTCATTCGTGGTCCGTATCACAATACACACCCATAGGCCCACCTCCACGACTAGATCAGGAGGGGACATCTAGCCACCATCCTCCAGCTACAATTCCTAGGGATAGGAGATGACCTTACTATGTCATAAGACATTTTTTTTGATGTATATGTTTTGACACTCATGGATATGCATTGATTTATTCTCGTGTTGTATCTCAAATATATTTTTTTAATACTTAAATAATGTATGCATTGCTTCAATTAAAAGTAACACATTTGGTGATAAACATGTATGTCTAATTTAGTTTCCATGTGATTGATTTCTCAATGCTTCATGATTAAATTGATACATGTGTGATTTAACTAAGTATTTTAACTAAATGGTATTTTGTTGATGTAGAAGAGACATGTGTTAAGCTTAAGACCTATATGACTAATGTGATTTAATTAAGTCTAATTAAACAGAACATGATATAATCCTACTTAACACATAAGAAATTGTATAACATGCTAGCACGTATAAAATGTAAATCTATTACAATCTACATAAATGAATCTAAGACAAACAACAGAGTGTCGAAGGAACATGCTTGTCAAGAATGGAGTAATGTAGACTAAATAATACAATATCATTCAATACCACATAATTTAATAAAGATATGCTAACACATTATCCAATTTTGAAGAAAGAAAAGGTACAAAGAGAGAGGATAAAATAGAAAGAGAGAAAGAGGGAGAGAAAGAAAGAGAAGAACTAGGTATAGTATCTACAAAGGTGCATAGCATTTATAGGTTCCTTGAGAGATGTACCTTCCACATCTTCTATCCTATAAGCACCTAATCCATAAACCTCGACAACAATGTATGGTCCAAGCCAACTAGGGCTGAATTTTCCTTTCTCCTTGGGTAAAGCATTCACGTTACACTGATTCTCATAAAGCACTAGATCACCTACTGAGAAGGAATGTTGAATCAATTTATCATTATATCTCCTTTGCAAAGTTTTATGATATGCTTGAATATACTTGAGAGCGTTTATACACTATTCATTAAGCATTTCAAGTTGTTGAAGTCTTTGTTCTCTATAAGAACGATCATCCATTATACCCCTAAGAGAAACTCTCAAAGAAGGAATTTCTAACTCCAAAGGCATTAATGGAAACAACACCATAAAGAATATTATAAGGAGTACAACTCGTAGCAACACGTACACTTTTCCGATAGGCCCAAAGAGCATAGGTTAATTGAGTATGCCAATCCTTACCATTCTTGTTCACCATCTTTCAAAGAATTTTTTCAATTATCCTATTCGAAGACTCAGCTTGACCATTTGATTCAGGGTAATAAGGTGTAGAAAATTTATGTTGAATATGATATTTCTCAAGAAAATTCTTCACATCCTTATTTTTAAATGGCGTTCCTTTATCCAAAACTAAGGCGGAAAGTATTCCAAATCAGCAAATAATGTTTTCCAAAATGAATTGATAAATTACTTCAGTGGTAGTGGATTGAAGAGGAACAACTTCCACCCACTTCGTAAAGTAATCGATTGCATTTATGATGAAGGTATGGCGTTGAGATGAAGGAGGAGATATTTTACCAATAAGATCCAAACCCCATGTAGAAAAGGGCCAACATGCTACTTGATATTGAAATTCTTGGGCAGGGGCATGGATCAAATTGCTATGCTGCTAACACTGATGACATTTCTTAACAAACGCGAAGGAATCCTTTTCCATGGTCTGCCAAAAATATCCCATTCGGAGCAACCTATGAACTAAGGGTCAATCCCCAAAATCCCCTCCCACAAGCACCTGAATGTGCTTCCTCAAGGGCAATAGGGATTTCGGCTTTGTTTAGATAATGGAGGAGAAGACCATTATAATCCCTCTTATGCAGAACATTAGGAAAGGATAATGTATCTATCGGCCAACTTGCAAATCCTAGCCCTAGTATTCTTGTTCGAAGAGTCGAGAAAGGTACCATCACTCAAATATCTCATGGTATGTGTGTACCATTTGTTAGAATCTATAATGCAACAATATGTCACATCACTAGGATTATCATCAATAGCTTGGGTAGTGAGGTTGTGAATAGTGAATTTAAGATCTACTAAGGGATCCTCTAAAGATATAAGAGAGGCTACACATGCCATTGCATCAGCATGTCGATTATCTTTTCGAGGAATGAGTTCCATGGTATAAAAATAATTTTTTTTTAACAAGGATATAACTAGATCTCTATATTGTGATAATTTGTCTTGCTTAGCTTGATAAACTCCTGTCACTTGTCTAATGATTAATTAAGAATCTCCATAGATATGTAGATGTTTTATATGTAATGCCAAGGCTGCTTTAATTCCAACTATAAGAGCCTCATATTCAGTAATATTGTTGGTACATAAGAAATTGAGACGATATGATAAAGGGATAGGTTTATTTTTAGGAGAAATTAAGATGACCCCTACCTCTGATCCTGTACGACATCTAGAGCCATCAAAATATAATTCCTAAATCTCATCAATCTCAATAGAGAAAATGTATTCATCAGGAAAGGACTCTAGATTAGGTAGGGAGAAAGGTGAAGGAGCCTCAACTAAGTGGTCAGTCAACACTTGACCCTTTATTGCCTTATGTGAGACAAACTTAAGGTCAAACTCGCTCAACATCATAACCCACTTAGCTAAGCATCCGAAACGGTCAATTTTAGAGAAAATATGCTTGAGGGGATCAAATTTAATGTAACATGGGCTTCAACATTCAAAAGGTAATGCCTTAACTTTTGGGTTGCAAAGACCAAAGCAAGGCATTGCCTTTCTATCATAGAATATCAGGCTTCATAATCGAGCAGAGTGTAGCTTATGTAATAAACCGAACATTCTCTACCATCCTTATCACATTGTGCCAATGAAGCTGCAAGAGCATGAAGGGAAGCAACTGTGTATAGAAAAAAGGGTTTAGAAGGGTCAGTGGGTGCAAGAATAGGAGGATTGGCCAAATAAGTTCTTAGGTCTTCAAATATTTGACGACAATCCTCATTCCATTGGAGTAAAAGGAAACGTACGATCTGCAAGCTGAGAAACAAACCTACAAATAACTTGGATCTTTCCCTGCAAACTTTTTATTTGGGAGACATTCTTAGGAGGTGGCATGTTAACAATAACATCTATTTTCTTTATATCCACCTCAATGCCACGATGTGAAACTATGAACCCTAATAGTTTTCCATTATCCACACCAAACACACAATTTCAGGGATTCAAGCACATGTTATACTTACAAATTATCTCAAAGATTTGGTGAAGGACCTTAACATGATCTATATGAAGAACGGATTTAGCTAAGATATCATTAACACAATCTTCTAAAGTATTATGCATATAGTCATGGAAGATGAGAGTCATAGCACACTGATAGGTTGCACCTACATTTTTCAATCCAAAAGGCATCATAGCCCAATAAAACATCCCCCAAGGGGTGGTGAAAGCAGTTTTATATTGATCTTGAGGATTAATGAAGATTTGATTATATCCTGAAAAATCATCCATGAAGGATAATAAAGCATGACCTACTACAGAATCCTCTATCATATCTATATTCGGTAGAGGAAAATCATCTTTCAAAGAGGCTTTGTTTAGATCATGGAAGTCCATACACATCCTAATCTTATTATTAGACTTAGCCACAACCACAATGTTTGAAATCCATGGAGAATAATCGATAGGACGGATGAATCCAACATCCAACAATTTTTCAATCTCAACTTTAACAAGTAATGCCACTTTAGGGTGAATCTTTTGAATCTTTTCCTTCACAGGTTCAACATTAGGAAGTAGGACAATTTTATGAGTTACAATCTTAGGATCTATGCCAGGCATATTAGAGTATATCCAAGCAAAGATTTCAAGAAATTCAAGTAATAACTTAGAATATTATTTTTTCTCTTCTTCGTCAAGACATCTCCCTATCTTAATGATTTTATCTTCAACATAAGGATCTATCATTATATCAATAGTGTCACTTATTAGGAGATTGCTTTGTTGAGGAGCATCTTTTAACTTAGGAAACTCTTTAACTATCTCATCGTTATTTCTTTCTTTCCCAAAGTAAGCTTCCACATTTAGACAATAGGGAAAGCCACAATTATGGTGATAATGAGGAAGGTTGTCATAAGCTCCAAATAATTTGGCCAAGGAATCATCGTTAGGAAAAACATCCAAAGCTAGGACACTAGAAGAGTCACAGTAAATATACTCTAGATATTTTAGCAAAAGAGAAGAAAAAATGATATTAACACCAATAAATGATCTCTTAGAGGCTTTAGTACACTTAAAAGGATCATAACCAATCCTAAATGTCATATCATGATAGTTATTTTCCAAGGGAACCTTGATCCCCTGTTCTTGAGCACCACATCCATTATCATTATATCCGCATCTAGCTAGGATGTGAAAACCACTACCATAAAGATTAGTCATTGTTGGCAAATACACACTCTAGTGAGACATTGAAGGTGATTGAAGGTTTTATCATTGATGGAAACCTTACAATCCTATGACACCGGCAAGGCAATCCACCGGCACTAGCAAGATCAAATTCTACACCGGCACACAGACCACCGGCACCAGTAGTGAAAGGAAGCATACCGACACAGAAGCCGACATGAATTTTGTTAATAATATATTTTGTTTATTATTGTAAAATCATTGTAAGCCGACTTGGCAAGTTGTAAAATGACTCTTATATATAAGAGAGTTCATTGTAGATATTATGTGATTATGGAGGAATGTAATTAGGTGAATTAAGGTAGACCTATTATGCGAATTATAGGTTAAGGGTTTATGTAAGAAGCAGAGATATAAACCGGTACTGGATCTGGCATAGTAGATGTTATTTTGAAGCAGTACATCACATTAGATTCGTATAATCCATTTTGTAAGTCAGTGAGACTTCCCATTTTGTAATTGAGTAGTGAGCTCTAGGTACTTGGCCTTCCTGCATGTGCAGGCCCCTCTTGTAGTAGTAATATTCTCTTATTGGCTAGTAAGTGAATATTTAATTTGTTCTACATGTTTTAAGTTAAGAAATTCTTCAAACCGGTTAGATACTGATTCAACCCCCTCTCAGTATCTGTGGGAATCCTAACAATTGGTATCAGAGCCTGGTCCTCTATTTTCAGAAGCCTAACAGCTTCAGGAAGATCTTGACACCATTAGAGATGGAAAATTTGATGAAGCAATTAGAAGCAGCTCTCTCAGACTATGATACAAAAAAATTGAAAAATATTAAACTTGAAGATGATCTAAAGGCAGTTCAGGATATTATTCAAGCACTTCAAGAGAATTTTACCATTGCAAGAAATAAGATAAGAGAACTTTGTGAAAAGATACAAAATGAGAGTGATGAAGAGGAAACTCTTAATGATCAGATAAACAAGTTGAAACAAGAAAACATGACAATAAAGAATGAGATGCAGGATATGACTATGAGATTTTGTAAGCAAATTGAAGATAGAAAGAAGAATGAAGAAGATTTGACTAGAAGACTAAGTGATGAAGAAAATGAGAACACAAGACTTAGCTATGAAAATGATTTGTTGAAGATAGATCTGATGCATACACAGAATGACTCCAATGAACTTATGAGGCAGAAAGAGATCTTAGAAAGAGAACTAGATATTGCAAATCAGCACAAAGAGAAATTCAAGAAAAGCTCAGAAGAACTTGGTGACTTGTTGAAGAATCAGAAACCTAATGGTGACACTTGTGGACTTGGCTTTGAAGTTGGTGAAAGCTCTGGTACTGCAAACACACAGGATCATAGCACACTAGTAAGACAACCTACTGCTTATAAATTTAATGGAAAATGCTTTAACTATAACAAGTATGGTCATAGAGAAAATCAATGTAGATCTAGAAATTATCAGAATACCAATACACCCACCGGTCAATGTTCAAAATGCAACAAAGTTGGTCATAATTTTGAAAATTGCAGAATGAATGTGAGATGTTATATTTGTGGAAGATTTGGACACTTATCTAATCAATGGAGAACACAAACCAACATAGGATATGGAAAGGCTATTTAGAAAAATAATGTGACTTGTTATGCATGTAACAAAATTGGACATATTGCTAAATTTTGTAGAAGCAAGCCTTCACCGGTAAAAAACAAAGGTCCTAGTTTGAAAAGAAAAGAAAAAGTTGAAGAAGTTAAACATGAATTTTCAAAACAATGGATCAGGAAATCAGAACTGAATGTTGACAGAAATACTCCTCCACCGACAGAACAGAATAGTACTCCACCAACAGGAGACTCTTCATCCAACTGAAGAAAATTCCCTTGAGGGTTTGGCAAACAAATGTGAAATATGTTATTATTCCCTCAGTTGATGGTAAGAAGTTGAAATTACTTCTATACCGGCAGATAAAGTTAAGTGATTACTTAACCAACATGCATTAAATGTGGTAGTTGGCAAATTAACATTATAAATCAGTTTTTTTGGCTCCATTTTACTTCATCGAGCATTCAAACATTTGAAGAGCGCGAAATTTCTAGAGCTAAGGCATTTTCGAGCAAGAAGCGAAGCAAATTCAACAATCAATCTTTCCAAAGGTAAAAAAAGGTATTTATAATCATGGCATCTTCATCTGTACTTGAATTTATAGCAAACCCTACTGTAGTGGAAGTAATCAAGCGCCCTAGGCCTGTATTTTAGTTAGTTCCCAAAATAGCAAAGAAGGATGATAATGTTGGTGCATTTTCTCAAATCCCCAAAGGAGTAGTTTTTGTAGAAGACCCTAGAATGTATATTCATTGCCACATAGAAGAATTAGGTGATGAAGAAATTAAGAACATGTACAAGATTGTCATATGTGATGATTCCTGTAATGTGAAACCTGAACACAAAATAGTCAAAATCCTAGGATTCACTGAAATCCTCAGTATTTCGGATTTCCCTAAGGAAGTAATAAGGATAGTATTGAGCAGGGTACATGGTGCATTCTTTTGGCTAGATTCGGCTCACAAAATTACTAAGGAGGCTATAAAAGTTGTAACAGGGTTACCCGCCACCGGTAACAGACCTGACAAGACAAAGAAGGTCTCAAATGACCTAGTAATGAACCTAATAGGTGCAACATCTGACAAAAGGTCTTTAAGGGTGAATGATGTAACCGACATCAATGTGAGATTCATTAGCATGATTCTAGGCTACAAAACAACAGATGCAAACAGGCTAAATTCAGTTTCTATCTTATGCATAAAGAGTACTTATGATATGATTAAGGATATTTGTGAAAATTGATATGTGTGAATGGCTGAAGGATGAACTTATTGACAATCTAGGAAAGATTAAGAAGGACAAAAAGGGGACATTTAGATTTGGTAATTTACTTGTCTGTTTAATGCTACATATAGCAAAATAGGTGCCCAGTATAGGTAACAAAAATCTTGGTTTTGACATACCGGTAGGCAAACAACTATCTGACTTATTAAACAACATGGGTGAAAACAAAGAAAAGAATATTAATGAGTACTTTCAAGCCTTGAAGGCCCGGATGAACACTAGAATCAGACTATCACAAGAAATTGTAAATAAATATAAGGATGAAATATGTTTTGTGATTAAGAAGGATGAGATCTAGATGGAGGCAGTTATCCCAAGAACAATTTGGGTTACTGAGATGGGTTATGAAATAGATGATCACGTAATTGAAACATATGCAAAAGCCCTTCTAGAAGCACCCATGGAACCTAAGGAAGAGGTATTTGGCAGTGTTGAAACCATTGAGAATCAAATCCAATCTAAGAAAAGAGTAAAGAAGGTAGAAGCAACAGTGAGAAGAGGATCAAGGAAGGCTAAGGCTATCAAAGAAGATGTACTTAAACAAACTGGTATCATTGAAGATGAGTTAGAAGCACTACAACCTGAAACTCACCTTTCACCGGTAGCAAATTATTCAGAGAGTGATATGTCAGTTGCATTTAAAAGAGTTGTGAGGAAAAGAGAACCTTCACTGGTAACTACACCTTCGCCTAGAAGAACCAGACAAAAACAACAGGCAGTGAAGCCCCCGGCTAAGAAAATAACTCCTAAGAAGAAAAAGTTAACACCAAAGAAAAGCACTCAACAGAATATTGCTCCAATTGACAGACTATTGGATGAAATAACAGAAGAAGAAAAGCTTAAGAACATCAACAAATTATATGATTCACTATCAGTTGATGACAAAGAAAAAGTTTAAAATAGTGTAATTCTACATTTGAATATCTACAAGAAATCTTGATGTAAGTTGTGGATGAATTACCAGCTGAACTATTCAAAAGACTTGAAGCAAGAAGGCAAGTTGTTGTAGAGCTTGACAAGAATTTTTTTTTGAGAAACTACTTGATGTTTACCCAGTAAACTCACCAAAGGAAATAGATGATTTGATATCTGAAGCTAACCAGTCAGTATTCTCCACTGCACACTGACATATTGCATTGATGGTTGGTAGAGAAAATGAGGTTGCAGAGGAAACTACAAATGGATGGGATATATTCCTTGTAGAAAAAGAAAAATAGGGAGAGTATAGAAATCCTAAACCTATCAAAGTGTATCAGAAAGACAAGGATAAGGGAAAAGGCAAGATTGGTGGACCTCTGAGCATTAAAATAATAGATAATCTACCCCCACCATCTCAAGATACTCCACCGGTAACAACTACTGAAGATCAACCAACAAAAGAGAGTATGGATATACCAAAAGAGGATACAAATCCTAATTTTGAGATATTATACATAGTTGATATTTATACTCAGAAAATCAACATTGTGGTAGATAAGGACACAACTGGTAAGACTAATATGTCTAGTGAGCCACCGGTAACAGATAACACAGAAGGAAAACCGACAGATGGTATCACAAAACAACAAGCAAAGCAACAGGCTCCAGCACAACAACAGGTTAATATAGAGTTAGTGCCATCGTCAATAGTTGAGTAAGACAAACCATTGCTTAAGGAAATGGAAACATAGACTGACCTACCAGAGGTCACAACAAGCAAGGATACTACTCCCACCTGCGAAATTCAGAGTGTTGGCTCTTCAACTACAGGATTCAAATCAACAAATGTAACTGAAGTTCTTTTATACTCCATAAAGAAAATAATAGATTGTAGCTCATAGGCATACAAAGCTATGGATGATACAATTCCAATTTTGAAGATGATAGCTCCAAAATGTAATGTAGATAATAAGAATTCTTTGAGTCAACTTGACACTTTGTCTAAGTATATTACTGACAACACTGTGACAGTTGAACAAATAAAAGAGGAAGCATTCAAGGAGAGGTTAGAAAAGGAAAAACATAAATTCTTTGAGGAACAAATAAAGAAGTGTACAAGGCAGTTTGACACACTTCTACTAGAACTGTGTAGCACATTAAAGGAATTCAAAACTTTATACAGAGACACTTGTAAGACTAACTTTTTGACAATTGACATAGACAGGAAAATGAGCAAGATACAGGAGGAAATAAATCAACTAGTTGACAATTTTATTAATTCATCTTATTCATTATCAATTTTTGAGCAGAAGATAACAAGTTTTGAGGAAGAACTACTAAAACTGGAAAGAGAAAAGGAGAGAATAAAAAGTAAGGCTAAGGATCTTAAATGGAGACTAAGTCCAAAACAGGACTACCCCACATCCTTAAGGAAAGAAATATCTGATGCATTGGTACAAGGACGGAAAACACCGACAGAGCAAATGCAAAACCTCACCGGTACAGTTCAGAGGATAGAGGTAGCAATAAAAGATAGCAAAAAGTTTCTTGAAAGCTTGAATTTGGTTTTGGCGGATCTTTTTCAAATTGTAACCAACCGGTTACAAGGTTGAGATAGGAAACCACACTCTATTGACACCTTGACAACCTTTGTCATTGATGCCAAAGGGGGAGTAGTGGTATGAGAAAAATAATCAGCAAAAGACTCATTTGCTCAGGGGGAGTTCACATATTCTTTTGGTACACATTTTTGGTAAAATTTTTGGACTTTAATTTTTGGTTACAGTTTTTGGATTTTTCTCATGAGTGTTGCCATCAATGCCAAAGGGGGAGATTGTTGGCAAATACACACTCCAATGAGACATTGTAGGTGATTGAAGGTTTTGTCATTGATGGCAATCTTACAATCCTATGACATCGGCAAGGCAATCCACCGACACTAGCAAGATTAGATTCTACACTGACACACAAACCACTGATACCGGCAGTCAAAGGAAGCATACTGACACAAAAGCCAACAAGAATTTTGTTAATAATATATTTTGTTTATTATTGTAAATTCATTGTAAGCTGACTTGGCAAGTTGTAAAATGACTCTTATATATAAGAGAGTTCATTGTAGGTATGATGTGAGTATGGAGGAATATAATTAGGTGAATTAAGGCAGACCTATTATGTGAATTATAGGTTAAGGGTTTATGTAAGAAGCAAAGCTATAAACCGGTACTGGATCTGGCATAGTAGATGCTATTTTGAAGCAGTACATCACATTGGATTTTTATAATCCATTTTGTAAGTCAGTGAGACTTCCCATTTTGCAATTGAGTAGTGAGCTCTAAGCACTTGGCCTTCCTGCATGTGCAGGCCCCTCTTGTAGCAGTAATATTCTCTTATTGGCTAATAACTGAATATTGTGGGTCAAAAATCCCATCGAGGTTTTTCCTACATCGGGTTTCCTCGTTAAACTACTGTGTTATGGTGTGTTTTTCATGTGGTTGTTTCTGTCTTTGTTTATTGCATTACTTTCTATTTACCACCGCACAGTTTTAATTTGTTCTACATGTTTTAAGTTAAGAAATTCTTCAAACCGGTTAGATACTGATTCACCCCCCCTCTCCGTATCTATGGGAATCCTAATAGTCATTTCTGCGAAAGAGGGGGGATTTTTATAAAGCGAAGGGTCAAAGTCCTCTGGGTTAGAAATGTGAGATGAAGTCTGGGAAGCTACCACAAAGTTATTACCCTGTGGCCCAAACAAAGAAGATTGCATCTTAGGTTCTCCAAGGGGGATTTTTTATTCCCCTATGAAAGTAGGATTGAAATCGATGGATCCCCAATCATCTTCTGCAAGAACCTTCTCAGGAGAAAAGGTGTTCTTAGTAGTAGAATCAGGTTGAGAAGATTATCCCTCAAGAATCTTAGGTTCACTTGAGGAAGTATTAGGAATCAATTCAAATGTAGAAGATAAGTTTGATGAAGTATTCACATTAGTAGGAGTAGAAGCTTTAGAGGAATTATCTAAGATAATTGGGGAAGAGCTAATTAAAGAGCATTTCGAACTTGATGTTTGTAGACAAGCCTAGAGACTTGTGTCACCTAACAAGGTATATGTTTTATTATTATAAATAAATTTAATTTGCCTACGTAATGTAGAGGGGACAACTTGCATGCTATGAATCCAAGGTCTCCCTAGCAATAATTTATACGTCAATTCTCCAGACATGACATGGATAGGTGTGGGTAAAGTAATAGAACCTACCCTAATAGGCAAGGTAATGATACCTAATGAAGATTTAGCAACATTGTCAAAGCCTTAGATAGTAAGAGAATCAAGCTTAATAAGAGATGTATCAACATTGATCTTATGCAACAAGTTAATGCTACAAACATTAAGGCCAAAATCGTTGTCCACTAGTGTTCATTTTATTGCACTATCATTTATGATAACCATAATCATCAAAGGATCATATTGTTGTTGAATTTCACTAGAGGGTAGCTCATCTTGTGTAAATACAATATGAGCCTTAGGTACTATGATAGAATTAATCAAGGAAGCCATATTATTAGATGTCACTGCAGGTGGGGCATTTAATGTTTTCAATGCATCTTGTAGCATTCCATGATGAGTTGAAGAAGTTTGAATAAAATCCTAGAGGGATATCTTGGTAGGAGTATCTTTTAGTTTTTCAACTAGGTCATAGTCTTTACCAAGAGTTTATGAAATGTGAGGCACTTGGGGAAGAATAGGATGAGGATCGGGAAGATAAGTTGGAATAACCAGAGGAGGATTAGATTGCCTATTGTTTCTTGTATTATAGGTATGGGAAACTTCATTATAAATCTCCTTAGTTGTTTAGTGTAGCTATAAGGACTCTTAGTGGGATTCCTCCCTTGAACCATAATGATGGGTTTGTTTGGAGTACTAAAGGAATCATGACTATATCCACCTTGAACCGTGAAAAGAGGTTGATTAAGAAGAGGTGAAGTTGGAGAAGGACAAACACCTTGGGATACAAAAAGAGGTTTTCTATGTTCATTCACATTGATCATATTGATTAACCTTTTAGATGCATTACTCTTGTTTGAAGGTTTAGGCAAAGACATAAAGTCATCAAGGGCATCATCCTATAAAGCATGATCATAGCAATTGAAAGGTTTATCTTTGGACTCAAAAGGAGACATAACCTCATAAAGGGAATTGTGAAGGTCAACCATGTCATTACATTTAGTGGAGGAGTTGATTTAAATGTACCCATGAGAAGAATCATTCAATTTATCTTTCTCATCACCATGAAATGGCATAGTAACAAGGTTGATTAGTTTTTGGCAAAATGAGGGTTTAGAAGGCTTAGGGTTCAAAAACTCATCTAGAGCTTCATCTAATTCATCCTTACTAAACTCATAATCAACAAAATTGCATACATCATCAAAGCATGAATATCTTGCAAATAAAAATATTACATTTTAAAATGAGAATTGAAATGAAATTTAAACACACAATGCAAGCAAATAAAGGGAAATCTCTTTTTTTTTTTTTCTTTTCTTGAATTTTTTTCACTTTTTTTTTGGAATTTTATGTTTATAAAGAATAATGAAAAGATACCAAATCTAGATCTAACAATTCAGTGTAATGAAAATGCAATTGTGTTCACATCGAGTTCACAAAAGATGTGTAGGGGAAAAAGTGAGACTCAGTACGGAAACCCTAACCCCACTCTCATACACTCACAAAATATGAAAGAGCCTAGGGAGGTGACACACTTCGGGCTACTTCTTGTGTGGAAGAGAGCGTCGAGGATCACATCTTAGGTTTTCTATTCTTTTTTTGTAAATGAGAGAGAGAAATGATTCAAAAATGCAATCTAACCTAGGATGTAAGTAAGCAAGCAAACCCTAATCTGGAAATGCAGATCAAAGGAAAACTGATATATTGCTAAAAAAGTATAGATTAGGAGGAAAAATCAGAGGTGCACTTGTGTCTGAAATCTAAGCAGAAATGTCCAGGACGAGGGTGTCATGCCACTATCCCAATTCTACAAGTCTGGAGGTGCAACTGACAAAATAGGTTTTGGAGCCTGCAAGACATTGTTCTGCCAAGTCTTGTTGACAAAGGGCAGGACCAAGGTGTTACACCCTTGTCCTAGGTAGGACCAAGGCACCATGCCACTATCCTTGGGGTTTATGATAAAATTTGCACCCAAAAACTATCTCTGTGCACTCCTCCGGTCCTCAAACTCCCAGTGACGCTCAGATATGAATCTATATCTGGAGCTATAAAATAGGGTTTTGGGTGGCTATATAGGGTTTTAACTTAGTCAAACCCCTATATTGGTGATTTATATCTCCACAAATAGCTGATAATATACTGAAAATATGTGTACAAGAACCTTGTGTGTGTGCAAGATCCTAAAATAAAAGTGAACAATCTAGAGCAACCCTAAAGAGTAAACCCTAATTGCTTATAATTGACAAAGTAAATTCTCTTAATCTATGATGAAAAGTGATATAAAGCATGAATATGAATCAAAATGAAGCTCATATAAAGACATGGAAACAACATGAAACCATACCCAACCCCAAGGGAGAGGTACAAGTCAATCTTCAATCGGTGATCTCCTATTGTTCTCCTACATCTTCAAAAGCCCCCAATTGATGAAATGATGATTGCTAACTACTTGATCGATGAATGTTGAATGATGTTGAATAATTCAAAGATCTTCTCTTTCACTACAAAGAAGTCTCTTTATGTTCCAAAAACCTGCTCTTAGATTCTTAGAAGAAGACCCCTTCAAATGAAGAAAGAGAGCTCTTAAGTATGAAACCCTAGATCTTAATTTCATGTTTAGGCCGACCTAGGATTTGAATTTTCCACCAATAATTTGGGGTTAAGAATTATTATATCATAAGATTATACTCTCAAAATTTTGTGAAAAAAGTCGAGGACCATGTGCATTCCTTCTACGGTCCAACCAAATTTTCACCAAATTTTTGGGGTCGTTAGATATGATGATATTAGAGAAAATACCAAAGTTACAGTTGATTTCGAGATGTTTTGATATCTGAAATCGGGCCTTAAAGGTTGAAATAATTAGGGTTTATGATTAAATGATTTATTGAAGGAATAAAAAGGAAAGGGGCATGCTTAGGGTAAAGGGACCAACTTTATAACATGTACAGTGATGAAACATGACTTTAGATTAAATTAAATTAATTTATTAAATGCTTAAAGGTAAATTAGAAATGCAAGATGCAAGACACACTAAGGCGGGTGCTAAACTAAGTGTGAGATTGTACCACCCTAGCAAGGGTGTAGAATTTATGACACTACAATAAGAAGAAAATTAAAGCTAATAAATCTTAATTTTGACTTTTTTTAGTGAGTATGGTACTAACCAGGTTTGAAACTCAATCAATTGACCAACTCACTTAAACCTTTATAAAGGACATGTTGGAAAGAGACACTGTTCCATTCAATATTGATGCATGAGAGGTGTTTAGGAGTTGTCATTGATGGAAACTCAATTCAGAAATCAAATCTGGTGTGTGTAGATTTGATTTACCAGAAGTTGTATTATTCATTAAGCATAAGTTTGGAAGGTGGAATACAATATCCTTTAGAGCGTGACTACACTGTGCAGATCTTGATTTTGATTGCGGTAATAGATGTGATAATATGATGAAACAATAGGGATCCAGTCAACTACTGAGAGGGGGGCTGAATCAGTAGATAGAAAACAAACTAAACTTTCACCAAACTTAACCCCAACTCAGAAAAAACTTGCTAAACTGACTGGTTTAGACAGTGTAATAAAAACTGCAACCACACTGTCAAACTTTACCAGTTTACAAAAATGTTAATGATACACTGTAACAGATATGAATCTCATAATTCATTTAATCAAAACATTAAACCACTTCACTAACATCAGTAATATCTCATTTCAGATCACTTCCGATCATCTAAACATATCTAAGTGGATTTACCTGTTGGCATATCAACCATATCAAAGTCACATCCACAAAATCATTCACCACTTGACACAATGTTTTTTCACATGGAAACTCAAATGGGAAAAACCACGGTGGGGATGAATACCCACAAGTATTCTGAACTCTTTTGAAGTTCGCCTTGTTAGGAGCCAAGCCTTGTTAGAAGCTTATACAATAATGTCCTGTTAAGAACAGATTCGGTTAGGGACCCAGTTAAGGGTTTGACTACAATACCCTATTAAGAGTAACCTCAACGGAGGATTTCAAATCCAAGCTAATGGATCACCTAGTTAGAGGATTTAAACAAGAAGCCTATTAAATCTTACCTGTTTAAGGGATTCAACTATTATAATGAGTAGAGAACAATAGGTTCTTTGCTGATATGGAAATAGCACTATCTTGCTTAGTCAAATCCTTTTTTGCTCCTATGTGCCTTTACAACATTCTGTAGACACTCCTTCTGGTTTGACAACAATCACACTACCACACTTAACCAAATTTGCCAACACAATTACAAACAACCTCATCGACCTTAAATATAAATACAATAGGTCGGTAACACAACACAAAATATACAAACCTCATAGAGATTACAAACATATTGGTTCAATCATGATCGTTGGATTACATAGCAATTAACTACACATTGTTCTAGACAACTTCGATCGCTCCTGGATCACCACACATTGGATCCTGTATCTCATCACACGTTCTTCACTTCATGCTATACATTTTCTTATTCCCAAGATAAACGGTCGTCTTCATGCACCAAATCACTTTGAAACTCATCACGTGCATTCTGCTTATGTGGCATCTCCATCTCCGATCAGCATTTGATCATGGATCAACACAACTGATTCACCAAGCCTCATTGGTTAGGGTTCCGCTTGTCAACTGGTTAGGGTTACTAGTTGATCTCTACTTTCATAACAATATTGGTTTCCTTCACTGCTTTACCAATACAGGTTTCTTTACAACATCACTATCAATTTGCAATACAACTTCAATACTGGTTACAATTGACATCAATGACAACACTTAGCTTCATCAATGTAATCTTCATGCAATGCCAACAAGATGCAGATGATTTGAGGTTTGAGGAAACTTTATAATTCTAGTATTCGATGTTGATTCATGAGTGAGATTGAAGGTCTGATATATGGTAATTCAGGTATAACAAAGTTATTTTCATGTTAAGTAATGTAACATGTGATCTAGAATATTTGGGATGATTTCGATGATTGTTGTTGAGTTTGAGGTAGTTTTTCCAACACGTGAGAAGCTTGTTATCATCCTGTTTAGGTCTGCATATGAATTTGTGGATAAATTGAGCTGACTTGTTGGTACACCTTTCATGTTCCGTGTTATGCAGTTTTTGGAAGCTGACATGGGAATTGATGTATTTTGGTGGTGCAGATATATAAGATAGACTTATATGATCATTTTGGTATGGTATATGTGTGAATGTTGATGTGTGATGAGAGAATGAGAATCAATATGCAGATATGGTGCTACGATATATGACTGTGCAATAGAACAGAGGAAGACAATCAGATTATGATTAACCGAAACTGCTTTTTGGCATGTATAGATGCTACTATTCATTTCAGACATTATTATTATCAATTGTAATCATTTTTAAGATAGTCAGCCTTCCTCTAGGTTGTAACCCTCTTTGTAATTGAGCAGTGAGCTCTAGGCAGTGTGCCTGAATGCAAGTGCATTCCCCTTTTGTACTATTATCATACTCTTGATCAAAGTATAATAATATTGTGGGTTCAAATCCCACTCTGGTTTATCCCTTTCCTAGTTTTCATGTAAAAATTCTGGTGTTATGGTTTTGTGGTTGATTGGCTTATGTTTCTACACTTTGGTTTTATTCTTATGCATCTGGTGGTTAAAGAATTAGCTTAATAAATTTATGAATTGCATAACACTGATTCACCCCCCCCCCTCTTAGTTTTTATTGATTCCAACAATTGGTATCAAAGCTTATTTCCTTGGAAGAATCCTAACAACTTGAGGAAGATCCAAAAGATTGAATCAATGGACTCTGGTTTGCAGAAGCAACTTATTGTGGCACTTGAAGATCTTGATACAACAATGAAAGAAAAAAGTAGCCCGAGGAGGTGTCTGGATGCTACTAAAAAATTAATTGAATCTCTGAAAGAACAAGTGAACACATCCAGAGAGAAGAGAAACAAATTGATGGATAAACTCAAGGAGAAAGAAGAACAAAGTATTGATAATAAAGCCCTATAAGACAAGGCAGATGAATCTAAGAAGCTTGCTAGAGATAATGCAACTCTGAAGAATGAGATGCAATCCATTGTGATGAAGCTGACAAAGGAGATTGAAGATAGGAAAAAGAATGAGTAAAATTTGGCTCAATCATTGAAGGATAGATCTGATGAATGTTGCAATTTGAACTATGAGAATGATCATTTGAGACTTGAATTGGTGCAATCCAAGAATGATGGGAAATAACTTTAAAGGTAGATCATAATTCTGAGAGATGAACTTTCTATTGTTGATGAGTACAAAGAAAAATTCAAAGTTAACTCAGCCATGCTAGATGAGATGATGGAAAGTCAGAGAAGTCGAAAAGACATGCGAGGTCTTGGATACGAGAAAGGAGAATCATCTGGTTTTGGACAAAGCAATCATCATAAGAACATGAGACCTCCGGTAAGAAAGCCTAATGCTTATAAATTCAATGGTAGATGTTTTTTTTCCAATAAATTTGGTCATATGGCATGTCAATGCAGAAATAGGATGATGAATAATGGTCCTACCTTTACCAGTCAATGTTTCAAATGCAACAATTTTGGTCATAAGTCAAACATGCTTAGAGCAGAGATGAACAATTTTCAAAATAAAAGATGTTATGCATGTGGAATATTTGGACATGTTTCTAATTAATGCAGGATGAGACCAAATCAGATGAGCTTTAGGCCTATGCAAGAAAATGTTGTTTGCTATGCATGCAAAAAATTGTGGAGGCAAGAATGTGAGAAAGAATGCTCTGGTAGATAAGAACAAATCAGATGAAAAGGGAAAAGCAAAGGTTGAAGAGGTCAAAGAGAAGCATAAGAAGATGTGGGTTAAGAAGGAAGATTTAAATGCACAAAATGATGAACTTATAAGGCATTGAGAGGGGAGGGGGGTGAATCAATGCAAGTAAAAACAATACAAATCTGATTATCAATTTCATCAACTTAAAACTCAATAGGCATGTAAGAAATAACACCAAGTAAGCAATCACCACATAAAGTATAAACCACATGAAACAAGAGGTTATACGTGGAAAACCCAAATTGTAAAAACCATGGTGGGAGTTAGTACCCACAAAGATCCACTATTTGCAATATAGAGATCTGATCGGTTGAGGTCTACAACACCTAGTTAGGGGCACACCCTGTTAGGAGTGTCTAAGCCCAGTTAAGAGATATATAAAAATGCCTATGAGGACCAACCCTATTAAGAGCTACCCACATTATTGGGATTTGTAAACACAAGTTAATGTGTCACTCGATTAGAGGATTTAATGATTAGACATGTTAGGATCTGACAACACCCTATTAGGAGTGACCTTGTGAGAGGATTTTCTTATTGCAACTATTAGGGAGACAACAAGTTCAAATGATCTTAGTATAAAACCATCAGTCTCTGATAAGATCCACTTCAGAACATTACAATATCACATATACTTCATCTCAGAACTCCTTTGATCATTGCACTATCAGAAATAAGAAATTCGCTAATGATTTCTTACACATTCAAGCTCATACTCATATACATCTTCATACCTCATCATACATCTTAAAAACATCATTAGTTCAGCTAGAACCTTGTAACAATTCCCTAGGTTCAATGAATCTAGACAAACTTGTATTGCACGTCTTACTTATGTCGGCCACCGACATAACAAATCAAATTTTGTGTTGTTTTACTGATTCGAGTGATTTTCATCACTACTGGTTAAGTCTCTATCAACATAACTACTATATCAATCAAATCTCGATCATCTGATTGAATTTGTACATACGGTCATGAACATAACTTCGTCTACCAATCTTCTTTGCTACTGCAAAACCACATCATCCCATTCTTCATAAATTTCTTGTATTGGTTGTCAGAATATTATTTTGTCTGTCTTTTACCAGTTAAAGTCCTAATTACCGGTTTTGATTAAAATTATCTCTGCTTACCGGCTAAGCCTTACCGGTTGAACTGTAGGACTCAGATAACTGTCGAAACATGTTTCCATCAATGCCAACATACAAAATAGTCATCATACAATAATATAATCTCTTTACAAAACATACATGTACCGGTTGTATCAAGCAAACAAACAATTACTGGTTCAGATCAAATGCCAACATTCTCCCCCTTTGGAATTGATGACAACATTAGGAAAAAAAATTGTTAACTAAGTGTGCAATACAAAAATTGAGTACATGACATGTACTCCCCCTTAGCAATTGCATGCTTGTTATACAAAAATGAAAGAGACTCCTATTACTCCCCCTTTACATTACATACAAAATTTTGACTAACTCTTTAACTATTATTCCTCCTTTGAAAACAATGTCAAATGAAGAAGTAAAATACTTGAAAGATATATACATTGTACATTAAAATTTGCAACAAAGCATATATATAGATATAATAGTCATAAAGTCTTTACAAAGCAATTTTAGAAAAAGTGTCACTAAAATGAAACTTCAACTGTTTTAGATCATTATCCCATGTCTCTAACAGTGTGCCGGTAATCTCAACATGTGTCTTGAGCTGTGCTGCTAACTCCTCCATGTCATCTACTGTACTCATCTCAGGTGTAGCCAAAATAGTCTCCGACCCCTTGTATGCTCATTGTAAAATTTCCACTTTAGGAATCTGTTGAGTCTGGAGCTCCTTCAATGATCTTACCTATTTGACTTGCTCATGTCGATACACCTAAAGTTTATGATGGAGTTCTACAACTGATCTACCAAAATGAATAGTTGAGTCATTTAGTGGTCCAAATGTTTCACTCAATATTTCAAGTTCTTTCTCAACATCTTCCCTTTCCTCCTTCAAATCAGCACAAAATAGTGAGAATTTTGAAACAGTAGCCAAAATCTTTCCTCCAATTTCTAGTCCATTCTTCAACAAGTCCTTATTAATCATGAGTGTCACCTTACCTTTATCTATCTCAGACATTAGTTGTTCTATAGTTTTCTTCTTGTATTCCTTTTCAACTAATATGTAGGTTGCATCTTCAAAAGTCTTGAGTTGATCTCTGGCATCGGTAACCAACTATCCAAGTTTGTCAATGGGAGTAACAAAAATTTCAGTATCAATCTCCGGTAGGAGACTAGACAAAATATCAATAGTTGTCCTTATTATTTCTACCTCTCTCTGTTGTTCCTTCATTCTCTTCTTTTGAGAAGGTGATTGCATTGTTGTTGTTATCTTCATCAATTGAGAGGAACTTAGATTGTCCATATCAATAGGTCCTTTAATACTAACCGAGTCATCATCATCATCATCATCATCGATTATTTTCTTCTCCTTTGTCTCCTTTTTCTTTGTCGTTTCTTTTTCTATTTTCTCCTTCTCTGTCTTATCTTCTTCTATCTTCTCTTCCTTAGTGGTGTCCTTGACTGGTGGTGGTTGAGTTTCTACATTTTGTTCATTCACCGGTGCTTCCTCATCCTTGTTTTCATCAGTCTTTTCCTTTTGACTGTCATCAATATTTACATTTACACTTATCAATGGAATTTGAGTATCAGTAAGTTGTGCATTCACCAATGGCCCATCAGAGCTCTTTTCTTCAGTTTTCTTCCCCACTTGTTCCTCTTGTTGCTCATGTTGTTCAAACATATGAACATCAACATCAAATACATCTATGTTATCAATAGTATTATCAACATTGTCTCCGGTGTTATCATCAAGAATGATCCCCGCTTCAGTATCAATAGGATCATCTTGCATATACTTGTTATTTGGTTCAAAATTTGTGATCTTAACATCCTTAGGTAGTTCTTCTCCCTTTAGCCTTTCAAAACTATCTTTCTCAACTTTTTCATCTTTTTTCTCTTCTTCATCCAAGATGAGACCTAAAGCCTTCTTGATCAAAATCTCGGTCTCCTTCTGGATTGATTCGGTCTCTCCTATTAACATTCTTGTTAATCTCTTTTTAGATCTAAATGATGCTTTTGGATTGATCTTTATTGCTTCAATCTCCTCTTCACTTGCTAAAACATATAATTAATGAATTCTTTGTCTTGGCTAATGGTAGCTTGCCACCTTGCATCAATAAGATTATATAAAGAATTTGGAATCTACCCTTGTAGCTCAATGAGGGCCCTGCTATTTTTATTCATACTAGAGGTGACTACATCTTCAATCTCCCTTTGTTTATTTTTAGATAAATGAATAAACAATGTGTTCAAACCTTTGCATATCCCATAATCCTTAATTATTTTGACCATCCTATTGAAATATTCTTCTAATTTAAATGGTTTCTTAGGTGGTTTTCCCTTACCAGTTGTCTTAGGCTTTTTAACACTTTCTCTAAGTGCTCTTTTATCCTCATATGATTCAATAGCCTCTTCATCATTCCCTGGTTTGTGCGCTTGTTTATTCTTCCTCTTTCTTGTTTGTACTGGTGCAACAGGTGGATCAATAATTTTATGCTTTCTCTAGAATTGAATTTTAGATCATTTACCTCTTTGTGATTCAACCAGTTTCTCTATGATTTCTTCTTCCACCTTCTTTTGTACTTCTTTTGCTTTTATAGTTCTAGTCTTACAGGTAGGTACACAAGATGCTTCACCTTGCTCTCCTATGTGCTTTGCCCTAGCTGCTACTATATGCTCTTTTGTAAATCCTACATGCTCAATGAATTCTTCTACCTCCTTCCTTATCTTCTTTGCAATCGCTGGTCTATGCAACTCAGAGTGGACTTGTAGTGATTTTTCTTTGTATGTCCCAAATCTCTCTGCAGTGGTATCCACCGGTTGCTCTAGTAGATGATCAACATAAGCAATGAGTAGATCCTTGTCTACCTCATATCTCATAGGTAATACCCATGTGGTTCTAGGGATAACGTCTTCCATCATACAAGTATATATATCCACCATGAAGCAAATTGTTTTCTCATACCAGTTCACTACTTTTGTCGGTATACGCTATCTAGCATGCATTTTATTTTGAAACTCCTTGAAGTAACCCCAAGAAATATTATCAAATTGACCTTCAACATCTTGATGTTGTCCTTCATCTGTAGTAGTGTAGGGGTACCTTCAATCCATTGAACATCTCCAATACCGGGGAAATAGTTTTAAAAATAGAAGAATAAACCTAAAATCAATTGACCAAATTTGAATCTCAACTTCTTGTCTTTCTTCATAGCTTCTAGACTCACCATCAATTGGATTCTTAGTGCCTCAGCCAAATCATAATAAACGTTCTCTTTTACCATCTGATAGGTAGTATGAATAGTTGTCGCTGGTATGTTGTTCATTCTGCTTGCATAGTAAATCCTATACCCAATCACCATAGAGGCATATTTCACAGCTGGATCATTGATGTTGTTTACTGTCATGGCTCTACCATCCCATTTTGATCCGGTCAACTTCTCCACATCATTCTTGGGTATCAATCTGAGTAAGGGTACTTCATCGATTGAGTAAAATTCGGTTACTACATGGATGACTTCCTTGGTTATTTTATGTGGTCAATCCAATCATATAAATTGATCATGAATCCAACTCAAAACAAATCTAACTAACTCATTATCAAAATCATTAATGAAGTTGATTGCATGATGGAACCTTGACTCAGAGTGGGCAATAAAAAGGTAAGAAGACCCAATTTCACCCTTCTATGCCTATTTAAGGGCTTAATACAACCCTACAACTAGGGTTCTACACACACACACCAATGTAACTAGTCACCCACAACACTTCCTAAGGAGAGTTTGGACTATTTGACCACCAAGGTCACTCACCCTAGTCTTCCAACCAAGTTTGGGAGACTTCTTGCTGCAACCAGGTCAAGGAACCCCTATTTAGGCCTATTTCTTGTAGCCCTACCAGACCAGTATTTTCCAAATAATTCAAAATTATCTCAAAATAACCTATGAAAAAATTACATATCAGAGTACCCTTTTGGGGCTTACATCTAGTCCCAAGAGATAGAGACTTGAACCTGCTCTAGCACCTACTAGGTTTGCAGACCTAATAGACCTAATTAGGCCTATTTTCCAAAGAAACTACTTAAATATGGGGTTGCAGAACCAAAATCACCACTTGGACATGTTCCTTAGGCTTCTAATAGACCAAATCCACCATTAGACCGGTCACCAAACACTCCCTAGGTGACTATTTGTTCATTCCTTCTTATGGCTAGGTTAAACACATGGTTTTATTTAACCTTGGTTTTGATGGCCACCACACCAATTCTCACTCCCAGTTTCCACCCTTTTGAAATCTCAATGTACACACCCTCAAACTGCATTTCCCAAAGGGCTATTGAATTCCTCAATAGGATTTTCATTGTAGGGCCGTCTTTGGTGAAACCCTATGAACTGGGTCTTTGAGTGACAGTTTTTGGTAACCTATCCACAACTCACTCCAAAATCTATCAATTGGAGTCAAACCACTTGCATTCGAACTTGCACTCACACCACAATCTAACCATTTTAAAATTTCATGCCAACAAATCCTCTGTTAGATCATACAGTATGGAAAACAATGAAAATTGGGCAAAATCTAAGTTTTCTTATTATTCAAACCACCAAATTTTACATGCTTCATCCAACCAATTCATAGATGACCTCAAAGGAAAAAATAGGCCTTCCCCCAATGGCTACAACTATGACCGGGTATTCCCACATTGCAATATAAAGTCAGCATGTTGTTGTGTTATGTACAACCCAACTAACGGTTTAGCCATAAACTATTCATGACATTCCGCTATAGAACATATTTCGTTGCAATTGCAACAAAATAATGACTATGATCCATAGCCAATGCTGTAAAAAAGGCTTCATGTTTCTCCCCATCCAAAATACAACACAAAACTAGAATTTGTTAAGGATTGATAAAGAAGGATGCAAAACACGCTTAACACATTGACTGCGTCTATTCTGGCTCCAAAACAAACCTTTCCTACAACGTGTTAGTGACAGGTTAGTCAATCATAGCCACTAATTGCAAAATCGATAGTGTAAAATGAGTGTGCAGTAATTAAGATGGGCACTCCATGTCACATAATACACAGGGATTCATTAGCATTAACAAAGTCTTTGATGATAATTAATGGTTACAGAGACCTCCAATTTATTATTCCGAAGACACATGTCTTTTGAAACGAGTATCTATTCTAAAGCTTCCATTTCTTTGTTAATATGGGAATATTATTATTTATTAAAAACGTAGTCTTAAGTTACCAAAAGAAAAAAAAAATATTGTGAAGGATAGACATGTGAGGAGTTCATCATGCCAACCAGAGACTTGTGAAACAGAACCCCAAATAACATTTCAAATTGGAGTTGGATCATCAAACACATGTAGTTCTCAAACATCACAAACATCAATAATCTAGATATACAAATACACTAGGATGAACATAAACACTCTCATGCAAATCAATAAAATATATACAAATTTATAACACATAGTTCGCAAGAATCAGGATTTCTAGTTCATATATTCAACACTGGTTTCATGACTTGAAGATCCATTAATAACAACTGTACTGCATTTAGGTTGGAAAATAATATCTTATTGTCTAATATGGCACATCTATAACATATAATATAAGGCATCAACCAATTGCATTGATTATTTTCATCATTATCAAATTCAATAAAAGTAAAGACATTAATATTACATGATCAAGAACTAAAATTTATACATACATTTCTATCGCATAAAAAAATTATATAGAACAAACTATATATATATATAACAAGCCCCTTTCAAAAAGTTGCACAAGCCCAAAGCTTATTAATAAGGGGACATTACAGTGCAAGTAGTATTAAAGAAGGGAGAGAGAGCAACCTGGGAACGTCTGGATGTTTGCCGGGGGATTGCTCAATAGTCCTTGAAAATCGACAACCTACATGGATAACTAATGTTAGTGGTAGTCTACATTGGGAAGTAAATGCATTTCAAAAGACATAAAAGGAACCTACATGTTCATATATGAAAATGCAGTTTAACATTCAATATAAACTACCACTAAGTAATTTATATCACCTAAATTATATGTGTCAATTTGCCATAGTGCCAGAGCTGTGCCAGAGCTGTCTATATCAACCACCTATTTTGGTACTGTTGTTATGTGCTCAAGGATAAATGCCTCTATTCTGACTCAAAATCAATGCTATAGTTCGACTAATATGCAACTTAGTCACACGTTTTACACTATATTTTACATTCAACGGTTGTGATTGAATAGCATGTCACTAACATGTAGTAGCATTTGTCTATTCTCGAGCCTTTTTATTGACTAATTCCAACTCCAATTGTTAATTGCATTGCATGTTAGCCTTTGGCTTTACCAGTGTTAGCTACATCAAATCACAAACTGTACATGAACAATGGTCCGAGAGGTTGTGTCTATTTTGGCTCCAAAATAGACAAATCATATAGACTGACAACGCCATGCTAGAAAAAAGCAGCCATCAAATGCAAAACCTATGATTAAAAACCTACCACAAACATGGGGTGTTAGTCCCCCCATACTATTTTTTGTAGCCAAAATGCAGGTGTCCCACTGCGAGACTAACTTGAGTTTTGTGCTAGTCTTTTCTCTGACAAACGTACCAAGTTTTACAGCTTGCAGCCTCTTCTTCCTGCTGGGATGTCATCTGAACATAGATCCTTCATTTGCAAGCTTTTAATATGCGTGTTATGCACAATTAATTGACGGTAACCACGAAGCATGCCGCGACCGTCCTCCGACATGTCCACATAATTTTGCATGGGCCCCGAGGAGTGAAACTGAGAACTCGACAACAACTCAACATCACATACCATGGGTCTGAGCACCACAACAAGTTGGCATGGTATGCGTGTCTCAGAAAATGTATGTTGATGCATGTTTTTGGTACGATAAGTCCGTTGTCGAGCCACAATACACATAGCCTCCTACATATATTTGCATATATGTTTATTCTGCAGTTTTTGAGTGAGATTTGGTGCATCCAACTTATGTCAAACATGTCTATTCTGGCTTCAAAATGTAATTGTACCAATGAAATGAATCAACATACATGGGACATGTCTATTTTGGCTCCAAAACAGACCTATCGTACCAATGACATGCATCAACATACATGTCCGAGAATAAATATATATGCAAATACATGTGGCAGGCACCTAATAGCTACATGAAAGAGAAAGTGAGGTAAAATGTTTTGTTTCAAATTGAGCTTCTTTTACATGGTCTTGACCTCGTTTACATGTTATGGTTTTCCTTTTGATGCAAACAAACTCCTGAAAATCAAGTTGTTGACTGGTTGATGCAACCATTCCTTGACTATGCGTGACCTGTTCTTGTTTACGAGTTGATTTGTTGTTTGCTGACAATTAGGAGTTGATTTGCTGTTTGTTTGATGATAGCAAGCATGACACCTTTTTTATCTTCCTAATGTGGAAAAAGGAAGACTAATGCGCGAACGAAAATATTATTGTTGAAGGGCTCCTTGTTGAAGCAGCCTGCATCTATTCTGGCTCATTGTTTAAGGGGGATTTATGGGACTTCAGTTTTTTGTGTCGTGCTGCGGCTTGGGTATGTTGAAATCCACCTCTATAACTTGTATTTTTCCTATTTCAGTTTGGATTTTGTTTAAAATCATCAGGGTTTGTATTGTTTGTTTGCAATTCTTGTTTTCCTCTATATGTAGCCATAATAGCTTCAACCTATGTTGAATATTTGCCTGTTTTGGAGCCAGAATAGACACATACCGTCGCGTTAGGGTTAGAGACCGCTAGGGTTAGGTTTATTTTTATTTTTTATCTAATGAGCACCTAAGAATTATGGAAATAGAGCATAATATTTACATAGTTTTTTTTATCTATGTTTTATTCTGTCATTTTCCTCTGTATTGTAGATCATATGTTTGTTGAATTGCAGGGTCAGAGGATCATCTGCATCACCTTTTCTATATGTGTGTGTGTGTGTATTGCTTCATATTAACAAACACACACACACACACAGAATATATATATATATATATATATATATATATATATATATATATATATATATATATATATATATATATATATATATACTAGCACATGCCAAACCACAAACAAATAAATGCAAACCCTGTAGATTTTCAACAAATTCCCAAAAATCTGCCCTCAACAATGAGCCGTCAACAATCAAGACTTCAAAAATCAGATGCCCCTCAACATTGAGCCAAAATATATGTAGCTTGCCAAACCCATATATATATATATATATATATATATATATATATATATATATATATATATATATGAAGCAATATACGCATAGACACACACACATGTGCTGATGGTTGTTTTTTTTTTTTTTTTGGCTTTTAATGTGCGTGTATAAGAACAAGCATTTCATCTTTAATAGCTTAGCTCACTATGAAAAACTGACACATATAATTGTGGAAATATACATACCTTTAAAATCTTGTAGATCTTCTTCACTCTACCAACCCACAAATAGGGAACCTTGGTATCCTGACACGACCATGGTGCAAAATGATGCCTAATTTTCACAGACAGAACACAAAATGACATAGGAAATAAAAAAAATTATTGAATATCTTAGGGTTTCAAATTACCGCAGCCGCCTAAGCCTCCACCCAAATAGTTGTCCTCTTGACATCTCCCAAGGGCACACTCACAACCACCTCTGTGATACAAAAATGATATAAAAATTACAATAAAAAACACAGGGGTGGCGAAGGAATCATAAAACTATCGTTATCTGTTAGGGTTTGAATTTACCGATGCTGTCATAACCCTACACAACAATCTTGAATCGTACCACCCACCTGTGCACTATGATACCTCCTCCTTACACATGAAAAAACCTACATGTTAACAGGCGATAACAATATACCCAAACAATTCACATTATGCATGTGGTCGGCTTTTGTCCTCCCCTTCAAAGCCACACATATTTTGACAATGCATACCTATAACTCCAATGGAAGCGCAACTCCTTCACTCACTGATTCAACCGAGGACATTGTGATGCCATGATCAAAATGAATTTACACCGTCAAATATTTTGTTTTGCCTCCACTACATTCTGCATGCAGCTCCCGTACGAAATATATTTTCAATTTTCGCGAAATCGAGTTTTTATTCAAATTTTTATTTATTTATTTTAAAATGGTGCCCATAACATGTGACCACCGATGTTAGTCGACTCATGGATGCAATAAAGAAGGTTACCCCAAAAATGTAACTCGTGTGGCCATTTAAAAAAATAAATTTCAAAACTGTGCCCATAACACGTGACTGCCAATGCTAGTTGAATCATCCACACAATAAAGTTGGTTACCAAAAATGTAAACCGCGTGGCCGATGGTATGTTAACCACCTCGCCTAATGTAATCATCACATCGCCATGACATGGGTCAGAAAAATGTTAACCGCGAGCAAGCTTTTCTGTCAAATGCAAAAAGGCAACATCATCCACGTCATCGACGTGACCGATACGCCCATGCCATATGTGGGTCCCAGGCACATCGGTCTCATGGACGTTTTAGACATGAATAGTATGCCTTCGACATCATGTAGAGGCATGCCATTTTGGAGCCAAAATAGCTACAACCATGATTTAAATAAATCTTTAACACCAACCCACTCATGTCCATAAATGCTAATAATGGAGAAGGTCGATATTAGGAGATCGAGCTCTAGCCAAGAAGCTAGATAGTACTCATATTTCCAGGTGTCATAATCTCACACTCCTTAAACATGTTTTAAGAATATCCCCATCATCATTTAAATATGTGAGAAGGCCTTAGTTAGAAATCATGCAATATATCATTAATACCTTGGGGCAACTATCACCTGATACTGTCATTGCTCGTACATCAAATCAAGGATATCTAGCTCAAGGAGTCTATTTGGGAGCTTATGAGGAATAACTAACGTGGCAATCCAGATAAGCCACAAGATCCTTAAATATTTATATCTATTGAACCTAATTGGCATGTCCCAACTATCACCAGACAAGCAATTCAATCTAGACCAATGCAACAAAAATTTATGTCATATGTTGCCTGATTAGCCAAGTCATTTGCTTCCTTATTTGATTCCCTGTAAGTGTAATTAATGGTGAAGGCCTTGAATTCCTTTAAGATGTCCATTGCCCTCTCAAGGAGTTCCCTAAGTATCCAATCAATGAGTCTCCAATTAGGGGTGGAGCCTTGTCTAATTGCATTAACAGTAATGGTTGAGTCCCTTTCAATCTCTACATATTCAATCTCGAGATCCTTACAGAAAAGAAGCCCCAAAGTAAGGGCATTGAGTTTTTCCATGTTGTTGGTGTCTTCTACTAATGGGATGATAATTATATCAACCTCATCTTCATCCCACATTCTTATGATGCATCCAACACCAAAAGGGCTTGGGTTTCCTCTTAGGGACCCATCAAAATTTAGTTTGAACCATCCAAACCTTGGGGGGGACCAAGAAGCCATACTCCTCTTATTGACTTCCACCTTAGGATCCTTACCAACAAAGGAAGGGATTTTAAATCCATCCCATTTGAATCTCATATGTCCATCCCATTTGGTCAAATTTCCTTGATTTAAACATTGGATGGAGGAATGATGGCTTACACTTCTACCATTGTGGCTTCCACCTTGCTTAGGAAGGAGACAAGAGCCATTTCCTTGTCATAAAAAATCCTTCTATTTCTTTCTTTGCAAATTTCCTAGATCAGGAGGGATGGAGAAGTAACCCATAAACTATTGAGAAAGCCCAAGTCCTTCCTAGTTGGCCAACATTGGAAAAGGCTAAGAATATTGTCAGGTCCACCCTAGTTTTGTACTTAGCCATCTTTAACATTCTTGAGAAAATGAGCATCCAATAAAAATATAATCAACTAACTCTTCATTTTGCATAAGACACATTTAGAGGGGCCTCAAATCTCATTCTCTTAAACTTATTCATTTTCAAGACCCTCTTTTGTAGAGAAACCCAAGCAAAGGTTCCAACTGTGGGAACACATTATTTATCCTAACAAAGTTTGGTAGGGATGTTAGTTTTCCCTTGTGCTTCATGCCTAGAAATCACTTTGTAGCCCTCTTTAGCATTGTATTCACTAGTATTTGCCTTAACCCAAACAATTGTGTCTTGTATTGAATGAGAATTGATCTTCCTTTCTGAGATGATGTTGATTAAAGCAACAATTTATCCAATTAGCAAGTGAGCGGATTTTAAATCCTTCCATTTCCATCACAAAGACAAGTTATTTTAGGGAGGAATGATGTAGTTACAAACCCTGGATCCCTAATTAGTTTTGAGAAAGTTCTTGTCCACCTCAATGTGAATCAAGTTATCAATTTTGGGGTACCCACACCATAAATCTTCCCAAAGAGGGTAGTTCTTCAATCATACAACATCCTAAGAGAGATAATTCAAAATAGCGGGCCTTCAATTCATCATAAAATTTCATACCCTGGATCCTCTTGGTGGATTGTTGATTCTTGCAATCTCTATTTTCTCATTGTTGTTGAGATATTTGTGTTGAATAATTCTGACCCATTTTAGTTGAGGTTGTCTGATCATTTTCCAAATTAACTTTTCTCCAAGTGTTGTGTTTTTCCATAAATGATTTATGAGGCCCACACCCTTGTACTCTTTTGGCTTGCAAATCTTATCCCAAGATATGAGAGCCACCTTGTTATTTTCTAAAAGGCCTTGCCAAAAGAATTTCCTTATTTTATGAATGAATGCCTTATATGCACCTACGGTGAGGGAAAGATAGGAAAGGAGATAGATGGGAAGAGAGGAGATAATATTTTTTAACATCATGATTTTACCAGCCCAAGACAACCAGTTACCTTTCCAAAAGCTCATTTTCTTCTCCATCTTGTCTTTTAGAGGATCCCATAGCTTAGTGTTTCTCAGATCCCTATCCAATGGGAGGCCTAGATACGAGCATGGAAGGATTCCCTTCCCAAAGTTAAAAATGCATAGGATAGCTACTTCTTTCCTAGGATGCTTGCTTATGAAGAAGACCTCGGATTTGTTGGGATTCACCACTTGGCCAGGGGCCTTAGTGTAATGAGAAAGAATCCTGATGTATTGTCCTACCTCTTTTCTTTTATCTCTTCCAGATAGAATTGTATCATCAACAAACTATTGATGGGTGACCTTGATGTTATTGGTAACATGGATGCCTCTAATGAGTCCTGAGAGAGTTGCATACTTGATAGTCTAGCCTAAATCCTCAGCCATGATGATGAAGAGAAAGGGGGACAATGGATCCCCCTGTTTGAGTCCATGAGATGACTCAAAGAAACCTTTTGGAGATTCATTGACCAATACAAAAAATCTAGGCATAGAGATGCATGTGAAAATCCAATTTATGAACTGTCGATTGAAACCAAAAGCTTTCATTATTTTGCATAGGAATCACCAGTCCACTTTATCATAAACTTTTTTGATATCTAGCTTGATCACCATCCCAAATTCCTTATTGGTTTGTAAAGAGTGGATGCATTCTTGAGCTATGATAACCCCATCCAATATAGATCTACCAAGTACGAAGCTAGACTACTCCTAAGAGATGATGAAGGGAAGCAATTTATTGATTTTTTTTATAAATAGTATTAATAAAGTTAAATTAAAATAATTTAAGTTTATTAATTAATTAAAATATTTAAAATAAAATAAAGTGTTGTTAATTATTGCAAGATGAATAACAAAATAACAAAGTGTTAACAAAAATAGGAAAGGACAAAAGAATACTTATGACTAAAATTTGAAGTTTTATGTTTGCATGATGTGTTGCACTCTTCTATAGTAGAAAATTTTAAAATATAGATATTCCTCAAAAAATGTGTCACATTGAAGTAGGAATGAAACAAGAATGATACTAGTAAATGACTAGTCAAAAGACAAGAACCAAGGGGCATATACCCATTTGGAATCTCTTCAAGATAGTTACCTATTGACTGCAAGAGTGACAAGATTTAATGTTGAACACACCACAGGACTAAGAAGTAGGAGTGAATTAGTCCAAACCTCAATACAATTCACTTCTGATTTATTAAACTTTAAACCATGATTAATTTATCACTACAATTATGAAACATGAAAGCACAAAGCACAACAAACACATGAACACCAAATTTACTTCAAGAAAACCCTAAATAAGGGAAAACCAAAGTGGTAATCACACTCACAATATGAATAAATGATTACAATGTTTAGGCTCAAGGCCAAGGAGTTCACTACCCCTGAAAAGGATTCGTAAGACTAAGGCGTTGTTATCCTCGATTTTTCATTTTATGAGAATCTAAGGGTACCCCAGAAATTTTGTGCTCATTTAGGTTTTGATGCTTAATTCATGCTTTACGAGATGTTGCATCATCATAAGTTCTTTTTTCCCCCTTACTTTCCATTTTTACTTAAGTGTGACATTGTGGTGCAAATAGGGGTTGTAAACCCAATTTATGTCAATTATACCTTTTAGGTGCAAATCAAGGTTGCAAACCCAATTTACACCTCTTTTCACTTGTTTTGCCCATCTAAGTGCAAATTGGGTTTATCAACCTGATTTGCACATATTTAATACACTTTTGTTATTAATTTCTTAATTGAGTAATTCGAATAGGAGTCTTTTTGTTTGATTTATAAGTCTCCCTTTAACATTCCAGTTAGCATTCATATCATTTTTTATCTTGTTTAAAGCTGGAAGAGAAAAACTTCATCGAATTTTTATCTGGGTATGTATTTTTCCTCCCTAATTTTTGGGGTTTTTGAAACCCTTCTTTTAATTTACAATTCTTTTTTTTGAATTCGATTGAGTTCAACGATGCCGCATAGGATCACTGACCCAAATGCCATCTCTCTTGAGGTGTCATTCGAGTCAAGGATCTCGGGCGACATCCCTTTTTATTACCAATTTATGCAAAACCAAATATGGTGTTGTATGGGGTCGTAGGCTTGTCACACACCATATTGTTACTACTTATCAAATTGCCATTAGTTTTATATACAAAGTCATTCTATATACTCTAGTCGGTTACCACTACCGAAATATTTAGTTGGTATGAACAACCTAGTCGGTTACAGAAGGAAAACAATCACAAAGCCCAATATACACTGAGCTGTCTACCTAGTGTTATTTCATGTCTACCGAGCAGTAAAGATAATACATTGAGTGAAACATGTTACCAGATTCATTGAACCTGGACACACATATGAAAACATCTTACAAGATCAAGGCACACAAAACCGTTATCACATTGGAAATTGTACATACAGATTTTGTATAATTTTGAGGTCATCTAACCAATAAAATATTTTGCATGGTTATTTATTCGAGAAATCATGTTTGTAAGATCGAAGCAATGAATCAGATCACTGACATAAGAAGTCTATTTATACAGCATGAATTTAGGGTTAGATAGAGGTGTGAATGTGAGAAATGTGTGTGCATATGTGTATGAAGCAAGACTTATGTGATACATGAGAAATCACAGAGTATTATGACTGTTACAAAGACACAGAGGTCACCGAGAAGGTTATCAGAGAACAGTCGAGGAACAGAGTAAACAGAAGGGTTTACCGAGTTACTTTATGAGTTACCGAGGTATGCTATAGGCAAGGTAATCTTATTTTGAGCACATAGAATCTACTACAACATTTCAGATGTAAAGTTGCAGATATTTGTAAAGTCTTATTGTAATATTTTGAAGTTGTAAGAGAAACCTTTAACAGGGTAAAAGACTCTAACCAAGTCTATAAATTGTAAATCCTTTAACCAGGTGCTACACTTATATAGTGTTGTATAAATCCTTTAGTAAGGTAGATCTAACTGATCTTAATACTCCTAACAGGGTAAGCTATCAGAAATAGCTAAATGTAGCTCTAACCGAGCACTCTTTATTATTGCAGTAGTGAAGTTGTGGGTGCCATCCCCACCATAGTTCTTCTCTCTAACCAAGAGTTTCTGCGTAACCAAAATATATGTGTTATGGAGTGAATCATGTATGATTGTTACTCATTTGTTTTAGCTTTATGTTATGTTATAGTAGTTTTTGGTTTATGCATAACAGTAAAGATATTGTTGAGAAAAGGATTTGAAGTACTGATTCACCCCTCCCCTCTTAGTACATTAGCTTTCCATATTGGGCCTAACAATTGGTATCAGAGCTTGAATCTTGGAAAAGGGTTTAACTACCTAAAGAGAAAGATCTTATCAATGGAAGGCTATAAACAATCTCGGAGGATTGTGTATCTACAAGAAGAGCTGGATAATGCAAATCAAGTGATTGCAGACATGCAAAGGCAAATACAAAGATCTCTGAAAGTAAGGAGAAGATTATCTGATGACTTGCAGGATTCTCAAGAGTTACTGGAACAAATCAAGACATCATCTCAGAATAGTATATCTGAAGAAACTGAAGAAATGATTGGAATGTTGAAAGAAAAGAACAAAGCATTGGCTGATAACTAAAAGCAATGAAAAGAGAACATGAACATTTCAGTACACAGATGACTGAAAGTCTAGATGCATTAAGGATAGCCGAGGATAAAGCAAGAGATCTACAAAGAGAGAAACAACAACTTGAAGTCTTAGTATCTGATAAGAATGATGAAATCATAAGGCTAACTGGTATTCAACAAAATCTGACATATCAACTAGGTTATAAACATCATGAAGCAAATCTAAAAAATGATGAGAATCAAGCATTGAAACTTGAAGTATCAAGGTTGAGCAATGAACTTGAAACAGAGAAGAAATCCAAGGAAACACTGAAGAAGAGTTATGAAGCATCAAAGATGTTGGATGAGCAACTGAACACAAGATGACCCTATAAAGAAGGAGGACTCTGTTACAAAGGAAAAGACTCTACCAAGAAGGGAATCTACACTACCGAGAGAGGAGAATCATCAAAACAAGCTGGAAAAAGGAATAACATCAAAAAGAAGAAGCCTATTTGCTACTACTATGGAAATCAAGGTCATACTGCCAACATGTGTCAAATTAGAAAAGGTAAGCAACTGAATACCACTAAGACCAATGGTTATTGTTACAATTGCAATAAATATGGTCACACATCTAATCAATGTAGGACAAAGTCTACTAACAATTATCAGAAGGCAAAATTCAAAAGGTTTTGTAAAAACTGCAATAGATATGGACATAGTACCGAGAAGTGTTGGTCTAAGCAAAAGAACCACATGTGGTCTACACACCGAGAAAATACTAGAGGTTACCGAACTTACACAGATCCTTACTGACAATATTCTGCAGTACCATGGGATTACAATACAAGGATATGGTGTGAATGTTGTGGAAGATATGGACATATAAGTGCCAACTACTTTATAAGGTTTGGAATGAATAACTGAAGATCATGGAGAAATCCTGGTATGGCATGTTTTCATTGTCACAAAGTTGGACACTTGGCTGGAGATTGTAGAGATCAACCTAGAAAAGACATTGAGGAAATAAAAGAGAAATTAAAGCTGATTTGGAGAAAGAAGGAAATTGTGTCAAATAAAGAAAGCACCTTACCTACCGAGTTAGGTGCTCCCACTCCAAATTAGTCGGTAAAGGTATGAAGGGACTGCATTCTCATAAGGTTAAATCTTAAATAGTTCCTATTTTAGTATGTACTAAATTCAAAATCTGCATAGTAAGATGTAGTAGTAAGTTTGAAATTCTATCAAAGTCTTTTGGAGCACTTTACAGCAAAACTGTTAAGTCGGTGAATTCAGGAAGCCTGTCAAGTCGGTATATGAAGTAAATCTGGTTACTCAGTTAAAGCGCAAAAAAAAAAAGGGGAAAGAAAGTTAAGTGAACCGAGTGCATTTAATGTCTTTGACCTAACTTGCACGAAGCCCGATAAGGTATTTTTGAGTACTTAAAAGGTTTTTCACGGTCATTTTCATTCACTAAGTTTTTGAGAAGCAGAGTAGAGAAAATCAAGGCGATCAAACCATCTTCAAAGCAAAATCTAAGGTATTTACATCGAATCTCATCACATTGCTAAGCTGGTTTACCGAACTCATTAAGTTGTTATTGACTGGAGTTGAATCGGATTTCAGAGGTCTGAAGTTGAACAATGTCACTGATCTTGAACTCAAATTTGCCATTAGAGTAATTGGTTACTGTTTCTTCCAATCGGCAAGGGAAAATAGTGTACCCTGTGCAATAGTGGACTTAGCATACAAAATTATTAAGAAAGGCATGAAAATTGACTTGTGTGAAGTATTGCTGAAGAACTTGTTTGAAAATCTGAACACAATCAGGAAGTCGAAGAAGAACAACTCGACAAATACTCTAAAATTTGGATCACTACTTGCATGTATGTTTTTCTACTTTGAGAAGTTTTTTCCAATAGTGGGTAAAGTTGTTTTGGAACTACACCGACCAAAACCCATCATATCAATGACTTCATCAAGAAGTTAGGTGATAACTTTAATGATATAATGGATGATTACTTCAACAAGTTACAAGAGAAAATGCATAACAGGTACCGGATTCCACCACTGCTTGTAGAAAAATACAAAGATGAAATATGTTTTGAGGTTGACACCGATTACTGTTATGTGAATGTTGTGGAACCAAGGACTCAATCTTTGTCACCTATGGGTTACAAGATTGATTTTGATATCACACAACAACAAATTGATGCCTATCTATCATTGCCAAGGCATACTACCGAGCTGAGGTTTGGAACCTATGAAGAGATGAAGGAAAAAGTAAAAATGAGCATTGTAGTACCTAAGGCTACAAGAAAAGCTACAAAGATGATTAAGGCATTAACTGAGAAATTTGGAGAAGAGTCTTCCTCCACACCTGTTGAAGGAGTTCTAGCCATCACCAAAGAAGAGACAGAAGCCCAAGAAGCAGCCATAACACTTAGCACCGAATTGCCTAAGGGAAAAGTGTTGAAGAGAAAGAAACATGACACTTCAATGGCCCTATCAACCCCTCCAACAAAGAGACCTAACACAAGGGCATCTGCTGCATCACCGAGTAAGAAACAAAAGACTGTTGCCATTCCTAAGGTAACTAGAACTTACAAGAAATCTACTCGGAGACTCATTTTGCCAAAAGAGTCAAGTGATATCGAATCAGAAGATGCAAATAAATTTCAGATTGTGAAAAGAAAGAAGGTAGATGTACATAGTGTAGAATTTTTTTGTAATAATCTAAAGGAATATGGTGGATTTGATGGATTCATATTTGTCAAATATGAATCCAGATCTGCTGATGAAAAGAGGCAAATTGAAGAAGCTGTCATTTGCACACTTCTCAAATTCCAAGTGGTCCCATTAGAAGTATGTAATTCTATTCCTACAGAATTATATGCACATATTGAAACCAGATGGCAATATGCCCTAGACTCGGAGAAACAAATCAGAGAAAGAAGTTTGGTGCATCTCTTTCCTGATATGTCGGTTGATGAAATAAAAGAACATCTGACAAACAACCAAACTCAATTTACAGTAAAACAAAAGGCCTTGAAATTGATGAATGGCCTGTATATAGAAGTGGAGAAGGAAACAAAAGAGTAATGGAAGACCATCTTTTGAAGAAAGAATGCTGGTGAACAATCTATAGTGGAAATAGTTGATGTCACCGACCAAGAGCCTGATGTCACCGAGCAAGACCCTACTGTCACCATTCAAATAGATGAAGATATCATGGATGCAGAGGCACCTGAACAAGAAATGATAGAAGGCAATGCTTATGCAAAACTTGTCTCCAGTGAATCTGTTTTGGAACAAGTTCAACCTTACCCACCGATCAATCAACCTGCTACAACCAAAGCTCCTCAAGCTACAGGTGAAGGCACCAAAGGTCAAAAGACTACAATAGAAGGTACTTCACAAGAACAAACCTCTCAAGCACCTTCTAGCATGAAAAATGTTACAACTGAGACACCAAGCACCGAGACACCAAAGGACACTACCAAGGCTAAAGAAACCGACAAAAGTGTTGTCTCTACCAAGCAACCTACTGAGGGTTCTCAAGCCTTTCAAGCTATTGCAGTGGTTCACCCGATGAAAGGTAAAGAAAAGAAGTTGAAGAAGCATAGTTTCAAAATTGATCTATCAAAACCGATAGTGTTACCCAATGTAGACATCTCCACATTGAAAGGGCAAGCACTCAATGAATTCGGTGAACTGTGCAAAGCAAAGGCTGAACAGGAGAAGCAACTGGCCATACACAAGAAGAATAAAGTACTTCAGAAGGTCAAGACCTTACTATCAGATATGCTACCTTCAACTATAGTATCAACCGATGCAGCCATCCATATTCAATTGGATGAACTCCTAAATCAGATTGAGACATCTGGAGTAGATGCATCTGAATACTTGAGCAAACTAAAAGACAAGGAGCTAACTGCTAAAATGATAGAGGAAGTACAGAGATCCATTGCTGTTGGCAAGGTAAAACTTGTCAAATTTATTGCTGAGTTGTCCCCTCAACTCAAGCACATTCTTTCATTATTTCAGAAACTCTGCACATTTTCTTTATTTCTTAAAGACATTAAGAATAAAATAGAAGCAATTGAGAAATAGATCATTGATCTCTCAAATAAGTTGACCCCTGAGCCCAATTCAGTTCAGAATTTTTATACTAAACTACAACAGCTCATGGCTCAACAATTGGAACTGAGGAATGAAGAACACCAGATCAGGATGGACATAATGACACTTCAAACATTATTCCTTCCTCATCTTTCATCCATTCAAGAACAGCTAAACCGAGCCACTTATCTCTCTACTACACAAGAGGGAAGCACTTTAGATGGCTTAATTTCATTATTGGCTGATATTAATGCACATAATTCTTTAATGGACAGTGTAAAGGATGCACTCTCTGTCACTCTCACCGAAGCCAAGACAAAGTACAAATCCATTTTTGATCAGTTGCCACCTCCCAATGGTAACTAATTTTTTTATGTTTGTCAAAAAGGGGGAGTATATCAGAGTATATCATCAAGAGTGTATAGTATTCAAAGTATCAAACAACTAGAGTGTAGTATACAGGGGGAGTATACCGAGCAGAGAATGAGCAGAATAAGCAGAGTATCTAAGAGCAATGAACAGAGGAAAGAATAGTGATTACAGAGTTTTGTACAACATATTGATAAGGGGAGTATATTTGATTATACTATTTCAATGACTAATATATATATTGCATGTTTAGTCAAATTTTGTAAAGTATACAAATTTTTGAGTAATGACTTTGAAAGTAGTTTTGTCAAACATCTCAACTAATGTCAAAAGGGGAGATTGTTACTACTTATCAAATTGCCATTAGTTTTATATACAAAGTCATTCTATATACTCTAGTTGGTTACCACTACCGAAATATTTAGTTGGTATGAACAGCCTAGTCGGTTATAGAAGGAAAACAGTCACAAAGCCCAGTATACACCGAGCTGTCTACCAAGTGTTATTTCATATCTACCAAGCAGTAAAGATAATACACCGAGTTGATATACACCGAGTGAAATGTGTTACCAGATTCATTGAACCTAGACACACATACGAAAACATGTTATAAGATTGAGGCACACAAAACCGTTATCACATTGGAAATTGCACATACAGATTTTGTATAATTTTGAGGTCATCTAACCAATGAAATATTTTGCATGGTTATTTATTCAAGAAATCATGTTTGTAAGATCGAAGCAATGAATTAGATCACCGACATAAGAAGTCTATTTATACAACATGAATTTAGGGTTAGATAGAGGTGTGAATGTGAGAAATGTGTGTGCATATGTGTATGAAGCAAGACTTATGTGATACATGAGAAATCATAGAGTATTATGACTGTTACAGAGACACAGATGTCACCAAGAAGGTTATTAGAGAACAGTCGAGGAACAAAGTAAACAAAAGGGTTTACTGAGTTGCTTTATGAGTTACCGAGGTATGCTATAGGAAAGGTAATCTTATTTTGAGCACATAGAATCTACTACAACATTTCAAATGTAAAGTTGCAGATATTTGTAAAGTCTTATTGTAATATTTTGAACTTGTAAGAGAAACCTTTAACATGGTAAAAGACTCTAAACAAGTCTATAAATTATAAATCCTTTAACCAAGTGCTACACTTATATAGTGTTGTATAAATCCTTTAGTAAGGTAGATCTAACTTATCTTAATACTCCTAACAGGGTAAGATATTAGAAATAGCTAAATGTAGCTCTAACCGAGCACTCTTTATTATTGCAGTAGTGAAGTTGTGGGTGCCATCCTCACCACAGTTTTTCTCTCTAACCAAGAGTTTCTGTGTAACCAAAATATATGTGTTATGGAGTGAATCATGTATGATTGTTACTCATTTGTTTTAGCTTTATGTTATGTTACAGTAGTTTTTGGTTTATGCATAACAGTAAAGATATTGTTGAGAAAAGGATTTGAAGTACTGATTCACCCCTCCCCTCTCAGTACATTAGCTTTCCATATTAGGCCTAACACATATTATGGTGCATTGTGGGTCTGCGACCTTTCCCCTCACCTTGTTCTTTCCTTGCATGGTTTACTTTATGCACTATCATTGTGTTGTGTGTGGCAGGGTCGTAGGCCTCGACCACCACCACTTGTATTCCCTGTTTACTTTGCATTACCACAATTGTGTTTGGTGGGTCTACAACCTTGACCACCACCAATACTACTGTTTTGTCTTTTTCAAGTATTAGAAAACTTGGTGTTTGGCAAGGTTAGAAACCCACCATACACCAAACATGATGTTTGTTGGATCTATAACCGCACCAAGCACCAACTGGTCTTCCTTTTGCTTCCCTAAGGTGTTTGGCAGGTTTTTAACCCCACCCAACACCTACTTTGCAATTACACTATTTCAAGTGTAATTTGGGTTTATAAACCTGAATTACATCTGAGTTTGTTCTTCCCAAGTGTAATTCGAGTTTCTAAACCCGAATTACATCTTGATCCACACTTTTTCTTAAGTGATTTTTTCAAGCTTATAAAATTGAAATTCACTTATCGCACACACATAAACTGAGATTTTATATCCAATTTACCTCAGAGATTTCAAGATTTCAAGAGGGTTTTGGAAACCCTAATGGCCTAAAATACACCATTTTCTGAAGTTTGTTCAAATCACATGAACGAAAAAAGATTGATCAAATGTATAATTATAATACTGATAATTTTTCTTTTCTCGGTGTTATTATCATAGCAATGACAAAATATTTTCCAAGTAAAATGTCCATGAAGTTCGAGAAACAAGACCCCCATTCGATCTTTCCACCTTCTTAAGTCACATCCAATATTGATCATATTAGAGATACGGAAATAGGTCGTGTGGACCTATCTGAATTTCTAAAGAGGATTGATCATTCTAGTTCCTACTTTCAAATGGAATCCATCATCAATAGTGGTATCTACTTGGTAGTGACTTTCCCCATGTCTTCTCAAGACCCCAAGTTCATGATGGTAGTTACGAATCACTTTGGTCCAATCAGTAGAAGTGTGAAGGATGAAGCTAGAAAGAAATTGATTAGACTTGATGAGGAATTCTTTGATTCTATATTCAAATGTCCTAGTATTGACAAGTATTTTGATATCACAATTCAATCAGTTATAACCTATTTTGATACAAATTCTGACAAGTGCAAAAAGAACATAAATGATAAATGCCTAAAAACCCCTATACCTACCATTGCAAAATGGCCGCAAACTCTTCCCAGATGTGGCTTCATTGAAGAAGTCAATGATTTAATAACTCTCTTGAGTAGGTTGAAGGATCTTCCCACCTCCAATATTTTCTATAAATTGATGTATCAATACATTCATGTGATCAGACAAAAATAAAAAGAAGATATTTTGGGGAAAACATATCAGTGATGTTATCTATGAGCAACTCAGCAAGGTACCTACCACACTCAATTTATATATGACTTCATACTTGGTGTATGTTGTGGGTTCAATGTGACATTTCCCTAGGTTGTCTACAAATTGTGATAGGAGACAGATTGAGGTACATAAATACAATTGCCAGTTGGTTCTTAACAATAGTCATAGTCATTCTAGAGAGTAAATGATGCATTATTCAGTTATTGTATGGTTACATTGAACACTAATTTGTATAATAAATGAGTATATGATCATGCTTGGGAGGTGGTGAACCAATATGGATGCTTCTTCCTTCAATTCCCAACCTTCACATACCTCAGGGTTGGTTGTTTCATTGGTTCTCCATTTATGCTCCCTAGGTACCCTTCTGATAAGATTGTATTGATGGAGCTAGCTCATCAAATAAGTGTAGTACATGAGGCCCAAATAGGTTCTCATAAGATAGGTTTGAAGTTATCTCTTACCATTAGTAGATATTCCAACAACTCTATCTACAAAGCTAGAGCAATGGAAGAGGAGATGATGAGACTTACTAGGAGATTCTTCAAAGATAGGAAGGACTTTGACTACAGAGGAATGAAAAATAAATTGATGAAGGCATATGTTCATGTGCACCTAATTGAATATGTTTGGGTTGATTACATGTCTCAGCATGATGTGAGAAAACTTGACTGTTGTCATTTAACAATTGAACAAATTGAAAACTTTGGTCTTGTTGATGTTCCTGATGATCTTGACAAAGATGGGGACATCTTAGATCCTATGTATGAGAATAACAAGGTTTCATCTACTCCTTTTCATCTCATTGAATGGTCACAAAATTAATGTACTTCAATCAGGGAGCGGTTCCAAATTATTCTTATGAATACCAATATATGGTTGAACTTGCATGGTGTTCCAATGACACCCTTTTCTTCTAGTTCTGATGATGACACTACTGGCCCAATGGAAAAACTATCAAAAATTATAACCAAGAATAGAAAAGATCCCACTACTTTGACCAAAGCTCCCAAATTTAAGTTCACAGTTGGAAACAAGAAAGGAAAAGCTCAAGGAGAGCCCTCGAGCTCTAATGTTCATGAGACACAAGAGTCTGAAGCACCAAATGACCAAGAGGAGGATGAGCATCCTGATGGAGAACCGATTGATGTTGATCAATTGGAAGAAGAGAAAGAAGATGATCAAGAATAAGGTGGACTTAATGATGAAGAGTTGTTACAAGCATATGGATCTTTACCCTAGGTATTTCCTTCTTCATGTATGTTATAGGTTCCTATTTATACTTCTGAGCCCGATCGCCCAGTGGTTACTTGTGTTTCTCCTTCAAATGTTATACATGTATCTTCCATTAGTGTTGGCGAGTCTGTCCTAGACACTCCTCATGACAATATTGAAAATGTCTTCTTAGATTTTCCTAATTTATCTGAAGTGTCTGCAACTATGATGGATGATTTTGATAAATTCATGAATGATTCGGCTCCTAGATCTAACGATTCATCCCTCAAAAATACTTCCAATATTTCTACAATGACATCACCTATACTAACCACCACCATTCAAGATTATATCAATCCCTCTTAGAATGTGGTTGTATGCTTGGAATGAGGTATTGGCCTGCAAGAAGAGAAAACAATTCAAACACACACATGAAACATTTGATTAGAGGTTAGAAATCCAAACAAAGCAAGTTAAATGAATATAAACTCTTTAAAATAATTCCATGTTCCTCTATCTCCAAGGATCTTCAAGATTCAAGGTGGCTCTCAACTTGGAAGAGCACTTGATTCCTTAATATGACAACCTAAAGAACGAGATTTAAATGATTGTAGGATCAAAATGGATGCATCTAAGATCCTAGTGATGATTTAGATATGAAACTAGATGATGATAGGATGCAAGATATCGATATGAAGTTTAAAATAGTATGAAAATAATACTAAGATGAAGCTAACATGTGATGAAGGAGCATCCCCGGTTCATAGCAATCTTGCATCAACCAAAAACATTTTCCTTTTTTGTTTATAGTTTCAGTTTTCCTTTCTGTGTGTCCCAGTTTTGGCACATCGGTTTCCTGTGGAGTTGGTTTCTTATTGAAGACCTAATCACCCTACTTGCTCTCTAACCGCATCTCATTTGGATCACTTTCTGACAAGATATCAATATTGGTTTCCTTGACAGTTTCTTGTTATTAGATTGTTTCGTTGTTACTGATTGCCTGAGACCTATTATGGTGATCTACTGGAACCCATTTTGATGCTTGCGGTGCCTTGGACATTGATCTTGATGTTTCTTAACATGTGGATGACTTTCTATGTTTCATCCTTTGGTATTTTTCTGGAGGCCGACTTCATTCATTTCTGCATGTTAGGGTTTTGATCCTTTTGGGCTGACTTGATCCTTTGGATCAATACACACACACACACACACACACACACACACACACACACACACACACACATATGTAATCATGCTTTGTAATGTAATAGATCAACTGGGAGATAAAGGAGTGTCAGATAGATAGTTCTTAGAAGATAGATCTTTCAACTCAATGTTCTTGTGAGACCTATTCTACCAAGCCTGTGTGCCGGTATATTGTAACTTGGTTGTTACCAATTGGATGTAATTGAATTTTCATGCAATAAAATTAACTATTTTGCATTACTTCCATCATATCTGTGTGTTTTTATTGTGTTAACTCTTGCTAACTGGTTTGGACTGATCTCTTTGAGGTCCCTCCTTGCCTATGACTGCTTGAAGTGGTATCAGAGCGAAGTTCATTCCGGAGGTTGCATGTCCTGAATTTTGTTGTAGGGTGGTGGATTGTGGATCCGATCTGCAATTGTAGAGGACTAGCATGAATCAATGGCGCAAAGAGGAACTAGGAATGGTGGAGCATGTGGGAATACAAACCCTACTATAATGGAGATGTTGCAAGGAATAGAAGCCCGATTAGAAGCCGCGGAGACAGCCCAAAGAAGAGGGTGACATGTTGAGGATGTGAGTGAAGATGAAGGAGAAGAAGCCCTAATAGAACAAGTAAACCTACCCGTAGTTGATCTGAAGGAGGAAAGGCTTTTAAGGGTTTTGAGTAGGGTGAACACTAAACCTCATTTTACCTCACTGGAATATGATGGGAAGTTAGATTTAGATGAATTGTTGGATTGGATCTTGGAGATGGAGAAATATTTTGACTTTGAAAACACTGCAGAAGAGAGGAAGGTGAAGCATGCCTGTACCCGGTTGAAGGGTCATGCATCTCTTTGGTGGGAGCATTTGCAAGTTGATAGGAAAAGAAGAGGTAAAGAAAAGATTGACATGGGATAGGATGATTTCTAGGTTAAAATCAAAGCTTGTCCCAATAAATTATCAAGTAGATCTATTCCAGAAGTTGCAAAATCTGAGAGAGAAGGAATCTAGTGTGAAGGAGTACACCGAAGCATTTTACAAGTTGAACATCAGATCCAGACATGTTGATGATGAAATTGAACAAATTGCAATATATTTGAATGGATTTTGAATGTCTATACAAGATGAACTCAATATGATCAAATTAGAGAGTTTTGAAGAGGCTTATTAGTATGCAATAAAGGCTGAAGAGAAATTGAATAAAAGGCATGAGCAGAGACAAAGAGGTAGAGGTGGAAGGTTTACCGAAGGAAGATTTCAAGGAGGAAGAGGATACACAGGAGGAAGAAGAACCAGTATGGATCAGAACAAGGACAAGGAAGTAAGCAAAGAAGGTAATTCATATTGGAAGGATAATAGAAATTTCTACTAGAGGAGAGAACCAGATGGTTACCGAAATGAGAAGTTTGGAAGATAAGACAAAAGGACATTTAGAGGAACCTGTTTTAAATGTGGAGGATAAGGACACCTTGCATTTGAATGTAGGAAGTCATAGACTATTGGAAGAGAATCTGTGGTGGAAGAGAACCCCACTAGATCAAATAATAAACCGAAAGATGGAGAACTGTTGATGATGAGGAGAGATTTATGTCATAGCGGAGAAGATAAAGAACCCTTACAGAGGAAGAACTTGTTCAAGACCAGATGTAAGGTATCTAGTAAGTGTTGTAAAGTTGTTATTGATGGTGGTAGTTTAGATAATCTTTTTTGAGAAGAGATGGTGAATAAGTTGAAATTGAAGAGATTGAAACACCCTAAGCCTTAATAGATAGCATTGATTCAGGATGAACATAAGTTGTTAGTAAGTGAACAATGCTTAGTAAAATTAAAAATTGGGAATTATCATGACGAAGTTTTGTGTGCTATTATGCCTATGGAAATTTGTCATCTTTTGTTGGGAAGACCTTGGCAGTTTGATAGACATGCAATACATGATTGAAGGAAGAATACATACACTATTGTGTCCAATGGGATGAAGCAAATCTTGTTGCCTTTGGAGGAACCTTTAAAGAATAAAGTATGTACAAATACCAGAATCTATCTTGTAGATGGAAGTAAGTTCATAGATGGACTGAGACATGAGAATGTATGTTTTGCCTTAATTCCTAAGAGGACTGAGAGACCGGAACCAAAAGAAGAACACCTGACAAAGATAAGAGATTTGCTGACAAAATATGAGGACATCATTTCAGATAATGTACTTGATGGATTGCCACTTGTTAGAAGTATTAGTCATTGCATGGACTTAGTTCCCAAAGCTAGTTTGCCTAACAAAGCTACACACTAGTTAACACCGACAGAGAATGAAGAACTGAATAGACAAGTGTAGGAGCTATTGAAGAAAGGTTTGATCAGGGAAAGTTTGAGCCCTTGTACAGTACTAGCAGTGTTAGCACCTAAGAAGAATGGAGAATGGAGGATGTGTACTGATTCAAGAGAAATAAACAATATCTCAGTGAATTACTGTTTTCCCTTGCCTAGGATGGATGACATAATGGACTGTTTGAGTGGAGAAAAGTACTTTACAAAGATAGATTTGAAGAGTGGATATCATTAGATCAGGATCAAAGAAGGTGACGAATGGAAGACTACATTTAAGACCAATGAAGGATTATAAGAATGGTTGGTGATGCTTTTTGGACTGACTAATGTACCAAGTACTTTCATGAGACTAATGAATGAGGTTTTGAAGAAATTATTGGGTAAGTTTGTTATTGTATACTTGGATGATATTCTGATTTTTAGTAAAACAAAAGAGGAACATTTGTTGCAGTCAAGACAAGTTTTACAGAGGCTGAGAGAAGAAAAGTTACTGATCAATATCAAGAAGTGCACTTTCATGAAGGATGAGTTAGTCTATTTGGGCTTTATGATATCTGAGGATGGTTTGAAGATTGACCTTGAGAAAGTGAAAGCCATTGTTGAGTGGCCTACACGAGAAAGCATTAGAGAGGTAAGATCATTTCATGGATTGGCTAGTTTTTACTAGAATTTTATCATAAAGTTTAGTTCAGTTTGTAATCCTATGACTAAGATCATGAGGGGAGATAGGAAGGAATTCAAGTAGACCATTAGAGCAAACAAAAGTTTTGAGTTGTTGAAACAAAAAGTGACTGAGCAACTTGTGTTGGCTTTACTGGATTTCAATAAGGTATTTCAAGTGGATTGTGATGCGAGTGGAACAACAATAGGAGCAGTCTTGAGCCAAGAAGGAAGAGCAGTAGCCTATTTCAGTGGGAAATTGAATGATGCTAGGAGAAGATATTCAGTATATGATCAACAATTTTATGCCATAATTCAAGCCTTGAAGAAATGGAGACATTACTTGTTGCCTAAGGAGTATGTGTTGTATACAGATTCAAGATTTGCAATATTTGTGCAGTCAGAGTAAGTTGAATCAATGACATATGAGATGGGTAGAGTTCTTGTAGAGTTACCCCTTTGTATTGAAACATAGAAGTGGGAAATCTAACAAAGTTACTGATGCATTGAGTAAGAGAAGGAATTTTCTGACAGCGATGAGAGTGATAGTATTAGGTTTTGAATATTTGAAGACCTTGTATGATGAATACCCAGATTTTGCAGAACCTTGGAAAGCCTGTAGAGAACCGCTTATGTTTGATTGGAGAAAATGGTTGGATTACTTCATTCAGGATGGAATGTTATTTAAGGGAGTTTAGTTTTGCATACCTAAAAGTTCCATGGAAGAGAACCTGATAAAAGAGAAGCATAATGGAGGTTTAGCTGGACACTTTGACATTGATACAATAGTTGCATTGGTAAGTGAGCAGTACTTTTGGCCCCAGATTCATAAAGATGTTAAGAGATATGTGCAAAGTTGTAGGGTTTATCAAATTGCAAAAGGTAATAGTCAGAATGTGGGATTGTATAAACCTTTGACAACACCAGTAAGACCTTGGGAGGATATAACTATGGATTTTGTACTTGGCTTACCTAAGACACCGAGGGGGAATGATTCTATATTTGTGGTAGTGGATACATTTTCAAAGATGGCTCATTTAAAACCTTGTAAGAAGACATCATATGCATTGCATATAACATACCTATTTTTCAAAGAACTGGTAAGATTGCATGGATTACCTAAGAGAATAGTTTCAGACAAAGACACTAAGTTTGTTGGCTATTTTTGGAGAACACTTTGGAAGAAGATGAAGATAGATTCGAAGTTTAGTTCTACTTTTCACCCACAGACTAATGGATAGATAGAAGTAGTTAACCAAAGTTTGGGAAACTTGTTGAGATGTTTAGTAGGAGATAAAACCAGAAGTTGGGATTTGATCCCTGCACAAGCAGAGTTTGCCTATAACAATTCTGTGAATAGAAGTACTGGAAAAACACCTTTTGAGTTTGTTACCAGAGTGCATCCTAAAGGAATAGTAGAATTGAGAGACATTAGCAATGAAGACCAAAAGAGTTCAGAAGAAGAATAATTTGCAGATCACATGGCAACATTTCACATTCAGGTTAAACAACATTTCGAAGACATGAATAGAAAATACAAGGAGATGATAGATGAGAAGAGGAGACATAAGGAATTTCAAGTTCGCAATGAAGTAATGGTCTATTTGAGAAAAGAGAGATTCCTAGTTGGAACTTATAATAAGTTGAAGATGAAGAAGTTTGGACCCTATAAGATCTTGAGAAAGTTTAGTTCTGGAAATGAATATGAAGTGAAGCTACCAGATAGTTTAAGTATTCCACCTATATTCAACATTGCAGATCTTCATGAGTACCATGAACCAGAATTTAGTGAGGATAGTATTACAAACTTGGAGAAATAATTTTCCCAGAAGGAACCATATTAGATTGAAGAGATTTTGGATAGTAGGATCGAGCATAGTACTCGAAGTAGTCATTACAAAGAATACCTTGTGAAGTGGAAGAACAAACCAGTGGAAGACTCATCTTGGATTTCTTAGGAAGAGGTAGACTGTCTTGGTTTTCCTTTGACCCCCCAAAAGTGAGAGGCTCACTTTGTATTAACCTCAGATATCTGATGTAGGAGCATCAACCAAAAACATTTTACTTTTCTGTTTGTAGTTTCAGTTTTCATTTCTATGTGTCCCGGTTTTGGCACACCGGTTTCTTATGGAGTTGGTTTCTTCTTGAAGACCTCATCGCCTTGCTTTCTCTCTAACTGCATCTCATTTGGATCACTTTCCAGCAAGATATGGGTGCCAGTTTCCTTGACAGTTTCTTGTTACCGATTTCTTGAGACATATTCTGGTGATCTACTAGAACCCATTTCGATGCTTGAGGAGCCTTGGACATTGATCTTGATTTTTTCAAAGGCTGACTTCATTTATTTCTGCAAGTTAGGTTTTTGATCCTTTTGGGCCGGCTTGATCCTTTGGATCAATATATATATATATATTTTTAATCATGATTTTTAATGTAATAGATCAACTAGGAGATAAAGGAGTGTCTGATAGATAGTACTTAGAAGATAGATATTTCGACTCAAGGTCCCTGCGAGACTTATTCTACCAGGCCTGTGTGCTGGTATGTTATAACTCAGTTGTTATCGGTTGGATGTAATTGACTTTTCATGCAATAAAACAATCTATTTTGCATTTGGCTCCATTATATCTCTGTGTTTCCATTGTGTTAACTCTTGCTGACCGGTTTGGATGATCTCTTCGAGGTCCCTCCTCGTCGGTGACTGCTTCAACATGATATGAGATTAACATGGTATATCTAAGATTATAGTGCTATCAAAATGATCTAAAATGTTATTCTATCAAAGAGAGATAATATGCTTAATGTTATGAGACTATAAGTTTGATGCACAAAGACTTGATTATTTTTTAGGAAGGAATGGGTTCTATTTATAGGGAAAATACAGAAATGGATGGTTCAGATTCAGTAATCTCAAAAAGGGCTAGGATTGAAAGTTATCAATCCATGTGAGGGATTCAATCCAATCTCAAGTTGACAAATGTCACCTTGAAAGGGCTTGAGAGGAGATGTCAGAAGCATTAAATTCTTGAGAAGACATGAAGGTTACCTTAGGAGCTAAGGGTTAAGGTTAGGTTAGGTTCATCCGTTGGATAAAGCTTTTATCCAAAGGATAAACTCTTGTGCAAGGGTTAATAGGATAACAGAGGTTAAAGCCATGAATGCTTGATGAGACCCTTGGGTTAGATGAAGGTTAAGTTAGAGAGAAAGTCTCTAACCATGCAAGAAGGTTGAGTTAACCATTAATGGTTATGTAAGAGCCTTAAATGGTTTGTAAGACTTTGGAGGCTTAACTTGTTGAAGACATAAAGCCTTTAATGGTTATTGAAGACTTTGGAGGCTTTGAGAAGTGACTTCTCTTTGCTTAGGATTGTGACAATAATTAGAAGATGGATTAGGCTAAACTGGAAGGGATTAGAAGAATTTAGAAGGGAGTTTAGGAGGCAAGTGGGAGATGTAGGAAAATGCAAGTGGGTGGGAAAAATAGAATTTAATTAAAATAAAATAAATTTATTTCAATTATGGTTGCAACTTGCATTTGTAGGATTTCACAAGTGGGGGGATTTAATTAAATGTAAATTTAATTAAATGGGTTAGAAGGTGGATTTAATTAAATGGCTTAGATAGAAGAAGGGTATATTAGTTAAATCTTAATTTAATTAATAGGCAATTAGAAGAATAGGGATATTAATTAAATCTTAAATTTAATTAATAGGAAGAATTAAGAATAATTAAATGAATAAAATTCACTCACTATGCAGCTTTTAGGTGTCTACATTTTGCCCCTCTTTGAGTTAACGTGTGGCCATATGTTGATTCAAAGAAAGATGCTGAATTTGTCGTCAAAATTTTTGATATGATGTTGTGGATATGAAAAACTGATTTTGATATGATGCTGATATGATTCTGATAACATTTCGGTATGATAATGCTGATATCGAATTGATGTCAAAATTTTGTATGATGCCCCAAATATGAAGAATTGATTTGATATAAAAATTTGATATGAAGCTGGCATCGATATGAAACTGATATGGAGATTCGATATGATAATGGCCCCTCGGGAGATAAATTGAGAAAATTATGATTCTGAGGTAGTGGCATGATGTAGCATCGATTTTTGAAAGTTGGATGATTTGAATTGTTAAATGTTTTGATATTTATCTGCCGATAAATTTTTTAAAAGGAATATTGAAGAAATGAGGAAGACTAATGTGGGCATAGCGCGTACATGCCCCACACATCCACCAAAGATTGAAGAAATGAGGAAGACTAATGTGAGAATAGTGCATACATGTCCCACACGTCCACCAAATATTGAAGAAAAGAGGAAGATTAATCTGGGCATAGCACGTACATGTCCCACACGTCCACCAAAGATTGAAGAAATGAGGAAGACTAATGTGGGCATAGCGCGTACATGCCCCACACGTCCATCAAAGTCCTTTTGGTATGAATCTTGATTGTCGATATAGATCTTGATTTTCGATATGGGTCCTGATTGTCGATATGGGTCCTGATTCGATATGGGTACTGATTTGTATCATTGATTTTCCTTTGGATCAACATGTGGTCACACATGTGCATGATGATATGATATGGATGTAGTGATTTTGATTTTGATGAGCTATATGATATGCTTTTAATCTATATGATTTTTGCAGATGATGATGTAGATGATGTGATGTGTGTGTTTGATTTTTTATGATTTACATGCTTATATGATGATTGTAACGATACTATATGTTTAGAAGGTGATATGCATATGATGGTTGGAAGTGATTGATCATATGGATCAGATTGATAAGATTGATCAGAATTGATAAGATTGAGGTCAAGTCTGGTTTTAGGAATGACACCTCCTGTATAAGATAAATATGATCAAAGCATCTGGTTTCATGAATGATATATCCTGTATAAGACCTGATCAAAAAATTTGGTTTCAGGAAAGATACATCTTGTATAAGACATGATAGAATAGATTTGATGAAATGGATTGATAAAATTGAAAAGATTTGAGATCAAGTCTGGTTTCAGGAAAGACACCTCTTCTATAAGACAAAGATGATCAAAACATTTGGTTTCAAAGAGATACACCCTGTATAAGACTTGATAGATAAGAGAATGTCTAGTTTTAGGAAAGATATAGCCTACATAAGACCCAATAGATAAGAGAACATCTATTTTCAGGAAAGATACATCCTGTATAAGACATGATAGATGAGAGTTGGATGAATGATGAAGATATGGAAGTGAAGAAAGATTCCATGATGATGTGATAGATATGCATGTGATGGATGCAATGATGAATGTGACTAGATGATGATGAGATGTATCTTGAAAATGAGAAGTATGATGTGAGACATTCATGATAATGATAATGATAATGATATGAGATATTTATTGAAAATGAGATGTATGATAATGATAATGATGTGCAACTAATGCAATATTTAAAATGATATGCAAATAAATTCAAGATTCAAAATGATATGCAACCTAATGGAAGGTTACGATGATAATGATGTGTAGCTAATGCAAATCTTAATATGCATTCTCATTCTCAATGTTGCCATATGTTTTGATCAAAGTGCCAGTGCTTCCTTTGTTTTCATCATCGAGCCTTGATTTGCTGAAAGTTTATACAAGCATCATGGTATAATTGAACCGAAATGACCTAAGTATAACTTACATGGGTTTTGGTATTGCAAGATGACACAAGCATCGAGGTATAACTAAGCCAAGATGACCTGAGTGTTGGTTGCGTAAATAGACAAGAGTTAACCTTTGTCCCATACAAATCCAAAATGTCCTCAATGATAAGCCACCTGATTTATTTGTAGGACAAATTTGCATGGTAAAAGACTTCACTCAAAGATAGAAGAAAAATAAAACATCACATTCCTTCCTTGCTTCTCTAGTCATAAGACATCCTGGAGGTTCTCAGAAGATATGATAAGCAAAAATTAATAACGATAAGTAAGCATGCATTCTATTTGGAATGTATTCTTGTCAAATATAACATCTTGAAAATAGATCTTTGTTTAGTTCTAGTCATTTCAATTCCATGATGTCTAGCCTTCTTGCATTGTCATTGTCATTTGTTGGTTGTTTTGATCCTTGTTTTCTTGCTACGTGTTTGGTCTGATGTTGAAAACCATAAAGGAGAAATTCCTTTAGTGAGGCCAGGATTTTGCCCCTTGTTGTTGATACTAATTTGATATGGATATGTACACTGATCACCAAGTCATGGAGGGATACAATTTGGACAACTGATTTAGATAAATCAAGAATAGTTACTATGCTAAGTATGTCTAGGATTGATAAGCATTTGTGAATTTCTAGTGATGTCTCAGATGGGTAGATATGATATGTAAAATATGATTTGTGAAACATGTACTGCCATCAGCTGATAAAGATAAGGATAACTAGAACAAAATCTAGCAGTCATACTAATCTATGTCATTGTTTTGATTTGTTCGATGATTGATAGGAATGTCTGGTTTCAAAGAGTGAGTACCCCCTATAAGATCGATCTGTTTGGTTTTGAGTGTACCTATCCTTGTATAAGACATGTTGATGTTGGTGTTGATAGATGGATTGATTAACAAGATTCGATGATCGATAGGAATGTTTGGTTTCAAAGAGTGAGTACCCCGTATAAGACTAATTTGTTTGGTTTCGAGTGTACCTATCCCTTTATAAGACATGTTTATTTTGAGTGATGAATTGATTAACAAGACATGTGATCAATTTGATTGCAAAATTTGAGAGTTTTTTTGTTGTTGATTTGATTTGATGGGCCATGCGTTCATGCTTTGATTTTCAATTTTTACTTGATTTTGTAGATTTTGTCGATTTTTAGTTTTTGGATATTTTGATTTTTTGAGTTTTTGGATTAGAAGAAAGATGTATTTGGTTTCCCCAATGTATAGAATGACAAGGAATGGATGACTAAACCATTGAGGTGGAAATGGATAGGAGAAATATGAAGGTATCTTAAGAGATTTTTGAAATCATGTTTTTGTCCTTAGTTTTGATCAAGATCAAGGATAAAAAAGGGTATATGGATTGAAATAGGATATGGATAGGAGAAAAAATATCATAGATAGTGAGGGATGATGGAAGCAATGAATAGATAAGATAAGGGATATGTATTAGAGGATATGGATGAGGTGAAGCAAGATTGTAGATAGAACTGGATGATAGAAGCAATGAATAGATAGGATAGGTGGTATGGATAAAGTGAAGCAAGATCGTAGATAGCACTGGATGATAGAAGCAATGAATAGATAGGATAAGGGATACGGATTAGAGGATATGGATGAGGTGTAGCAAGATTGTAGATAGCATTGTATGATAGAAGTAATTAATAGATAGGATAGATGGTATGGATAAAGTGAAGCAAGATCATAGATAGCACTGGATGATAGAAGCAATGAATAGATAGGATAATGGATATGGATTAAGTGAAGCAAGATTGTAGATAGCACTGGATGATAGAAGCAATTAATGAATAGGATAGATGGTATGGATAAAGTGAAGCAAGATTGTAGATAGCACTGGATGATAGAAGCAATGAATAGATAGGATAGATGGTATGGATAAAGTGAAGCAAGATTGTAGATAGCACTGGATGATAGAAGAAATGAATAGATATGATAGATGGTATGGATAAAGTGAAGCAAGATCATAGATAGCAATGGATGATAGAGGAAATGAATAAATAGGATAGATGGTAAGGATAAAGTGAAGCAAGATCATAGATAATGATGAACTTAGATAGGGTAATGGATATTGGAGGAAAGATAATGGGAGATATGGTAGGAAGAATAGAGTGGATGAAAATTTCCCCCAAGCATAGAGGTTTCTATTTGCAAAGAGGTGATATGTAAGATTATCATAATATTTAGTGCCACCTGAATAAGTGTTCTTGAACTTTTCAAAGATAGAGTCCCAACCCACACTTAGAACCTCCAAAAAATTCAACTGAACATTTCTAGAAATTGGGAAGTAGACTCAAAAGGGAAGAGGAATCCCAAATTGGATCAAGGTACTTAGTCTTTGATTACCCATGTGTGTGAAAGTGGGTTCATTCCGGCTCATATGATCATTGTAATCTTCAAAATCCAACATGGCTAGCTACATGAGTTACCCTAACTTCAAAAGCATCTTGGATAGAGCCTCGCTGCCAGCGAGCGTCCATAGCCCCGATGAGGTTATCACTGTAATCTCATAAATATTTCTCCATTTCCAGCTAGGCATCCATAGCCTCGATGGAGTTACTTGCATGTTCCCATAGCCAAGCATTTTGATATTGTATTTCATTGCATTTTATTGATATTTCTTTTCTTGCTCATGCTTTTGATCTTTTGATATTTCTTTTTGCTCTTTATTTTTCTTGCATTGGCTTGTAAGTGATGCAACTTACATGGGTCTGATAATTACAGTGGTGCTGAAGCAAGATTTTAGATTTTTAACTAGTCATGTCTTCAACAAAGAGATCACAATGATTTAGAGAAATTGATTAAGTGTATGAGATATGGTAATCAAAATATGTCAGTACCAAGATAAGAAAAGTGGTTCTTTTTTGGATTGAGTGTGTATCCCAACCGAAAGAAAATGTTAAAGAGGAACAACCTTGGATTCTGAAGTGTTCCATGAATAGATATCTAGGAAAATGACTGAACATGAGATTCAAGCATGGGCAAGTATGTGACAAAATAACACAAACACCTATTTCATAGATGAAGGATTTATGCAAATTATTGAATGAAAGGGATGAAAGTATAGAAAAGAGGTGTTGGATAATAGATAGAATGTTTGAAGATTTGTGCAAGGATAGATGGAAATATATTCAGGATGAGTGTTGGTATACAATTCAAGAAGTGATGAAGAGATGGAGGAAAATTTATTTTTTGGGACATAAGGACCCAAAATAGATAGAGGAAATGATGGAAGAATAGATTTGGGAAGATGTTTAGATAGATGGTCGAAAGAAGTTCAAAGATGTGTGCCTTTGTTGATCTTTCTCATGGATCATTTGAGGTGATGGATTGGTGGATGGAGGGAGGTAAGGACCCAAGATGGATGGAAGGGATGGAGAGTTTTACTTTGGAATGAAAGGATGTAAGATAGATTTAGAAGAAGAAGTGTTTGACTTTGGAATGAAATGACCTAAGATAGATTTGGAGGATGAAAAGTTTGAATTTGGAATGAAAGGACCTAAAATGGATTTGGAGGATGAAGAGATTACTTGATCTTGATCTTGACTTGGAGTAGGATCATTTAAGTTTGTGCTTTTTTCTTGATTTTGAATTAGATTAGTGAAGGAGATGGAAGGGATATCATGCTCTTGCTTAGGAGGTGGATGTTGAATGGGACTATGCTCTTGAGATAAAAGGGGATCATCATGGATGGAATACCAAAATCTTAGGGCATCATCATAAGATTCTTGACAAGTGGGATCTTGATCGAAGATGAGATCAGATTGGGAAGTCATGATATTGTGATCTTGATTTAGGTTAGGACTCATTTCCTTTGATTGAGTTTCCTTTTTCTTGGTTTGATGATAAATGGTCATATGAATGATCAAAATTGATGTTTTCAATATGTTGATGTAGAGAAATTTACTCCTTTTGGTAAGTGCCTCAGAACTAGGTTTTCTCTTCTTCAACTTAGTTTTGTGATGAAGACTTGATCTTCTCAAAATATGAGGAGTGGTCATATACGAATGATAAAAGGTTGATGTTTTTATCGATGTTGGACACTTCATTTGAAAACTCAAGTTTACTTTATCAAGTAGAGGTTTAGTTGGATTCACCTCCATGATAAAGTGTGTCAAATGATATGGATAAAGTCTCCCGATATGGAAACTTGATTTGATAACTTAAGGATTAAACTAGGTATTGTTTTGATAGGATCCACTGGATGGTGAAACTTTGATCACTATTTCTGATACTCCCTAATTTTGTTGGATGAAGTCTAATCTCAAACTAGTTTAATGATTTGAAAACTTGTTCTAAGAGTGCCTTGTTGGATTTGATTTTTTTTCACTGATGATCTTATTTGAAATTTTTCTGTTGAGTTTGCCAAAGGACCTGAAAGGGCATTTGAAGTTGTTGATAAAATTTTCCCAAAGTGACTGGTTAGCTCTCTATTTTTCACTAATATTGATCATATGCTAAGACATAGATTTTGTGTGCTAAAGAAAGTTATTGAAGCGCTAAAGAATGTTCACTATGCGTTATGCTGACTCTCTAATGTGCTATTTTAGACTGCTTGATAATTAATTGGTTGGATAGGTTATGCACTAATATGTCCTTGTTATGCGCTAATGTTTGATATTAAAGTGCTATAAGATGTCTTGAATGCCCTAGGCTGATGCTTGAATGCGCTATAATGATGCTGATAAGCACTACTTTGAAATTTTACCAATATGATACTGATTATGTGCTAAATTCAGTGTTGAAAGCACTAGGTTTTAGTGCAAATGTGCTATTGAATGTTTGCTAAGCGCTAGGTTGTTGCTCCTATGTACTAACTGTCCTGATTTATTCGTTTGATGATTTTTCTCTGATGTTGGAAAATAACTTTTGTGACTTGATTGATACTTCATTTTGGATACTCAAGCTTACTAAGTCGAATAGAGGGTTTGTTCGATAGGCCCCTATGATAAAGAACATCAAATGATATGGATAAAGTCTCCTGATATGGAAACTTGATTTGACTAACTTGAATACCTAGCTAGATATTGTTACCATTGAGATAGGTGGATGATAAACTCTTGATCACTTGGTTTGATACTCCCTAATCTTTTTGGATGAAAGTCTTTCCTAAAGTTAGTTGAAATGTTGATAACCACCTCAAAAGATGCTTTGTTGGATTTGGAAATATTCTCCACTTTATGTTTTTTCCTTGTTTGAACTGGCTTTTGATTTTGATTGTTAGATACTTTGCAAGATATTTTAACATTTGTGACAAGAATACATAGCACACATGAAGACAATGGTCATCCTAATGCTAAAAATTAAATGTATGTTCTTTTGACGATGTGTTCAAATCTCCGATGTTGTCACTAGTTTGATTTACAACAAAAGACACATCAGATAGACTCTTTATTCAAAGGTCATTGACAATATCATAGCCCACTAGTCTCACTACTCCATTAGCTCAAACAACCTTGTCACCCCCTAGGGGCCACCCATTTTTTTGCCTTTTGCTAGAAATTAACTCAAAGTGAATTGATTCACAATTGAGTAGTTATCTTGGGAGATATATGGTGAGTGATCTTGGGGGCAGATTCTTCCCCACCCTTGCACTATGATATTACCAATGTTTGGCTACTGACTCGGCTCAAAGCTTCTAATGCTAAAGTTTTTAATCAGGATTTCGTTCGGTCTTCAGTGATAAACTCCCTTGGGAGGCTTCCCAACCTTTAGCATAATGGATTTAAGTATCTTAAAGATACTGGGGGAAGACTAATCACTGAGAAAAACCGTTGAAGGTGAATTTTTTCAGCCTCCACTTTTGATTATAGTGGGTTGGAACACTTGGTGTTAAAGTCGTTTCCCACTTAGGTCATTCCCCTCTCACTGACCATTAATGGTGCCCTAAGGGCAACTCGGGAGGGCAAGCCTTCTAAAGGTTTTAATTGCTTGAAGTAAAGAAAGCATAAGAGTGGTTTGGCTTTTTGGTCACCCAATTGGGGGGAGAGCATATACCTTCCACTTTTGAGGCAAGGCAAACAATATTTTTTTTAGCCTTCAAGACAATGATTTGCTAAGATCTATTGGGAGATGTTGCTCCAACAAGCATGGTGTTCTTTTTAGCCCTTCATAGCAATTTGTTTTCTAACTAGAAATAAAAATCCTTGTCAACGAAATGAAATCACGTTACTTGAAAGTAAATCTCTTTGTAAGAAGTGGAAAATTTTATTGTTCTTTTTAATCTTGCAAGAAAATATGGATTGTTATTTTTACATTTTTCAATAAAATTGAAAATTTGTGGTTCTTTTTAGAGCCCAAAATGAAGTGTTTCCCCTAATCTTGCAAGAAAGCAAAGTGTTTGATTTATAGTTCTTTTTACCTTGCAATGAGATTGTTTTTAAGACCAAAGGAAAATGTAGTTGATTTTAAGCCCAAAAGAAAGATGAGGTTCTTTTTAATCCAAAGGAAAAATGAGTTCTTTTTATCCAACTTTAATAAGCTAAAATAAATCACAAATCCTAATTCTAACTCCTCCAACCTACAAGAAAATATTAAAACCTGCAAGGAAAGAAGTTAGTGAAAAATTAAAACCTTTGGTAAGATTCCACAAGCCTAATTTCAAATCTTGGTTACAAATTTTATAATCCTGATCCTGAAATGCCCTGAAATTTGACTGTCTAAAATTTGGAGGATCTTCCAAAAATTAGATTTTGCATTAGAACTCCTAGAGGTCTGAAACCCCTCTCAAACATCTTGACAATATATATGGAATATAACTTAAAGTATATATTGTCCTTCCACAAGCCTAATTTTTGACTTTGTTATAAATTTTTGCTTCTTGACAGATCTACGTGCTAAAATATCACACAGATGCACGGAAGTATGACTCAAAAGTGCTAAGAACAAACACAAATGCGCTATTATGTGGCCCAAATGTGCTAAAATAGTGCTCCTATGTGTTTGACAATCAGAAAAGGGTATGCACCAGAAAGGTTACATAATGCACTAAAGAATGGTCTATAAGTGCTAAACAGTGCCATGGATGCACTAAAGTTTAACACAAATGCGCTACAGAAAGTTCCGAATGTGCTATTCTGGTATTTTGGCATGATTGTTGTCTTCTACCTACATGAAAAATGATGTTATTTTTGGGGACGTGCCCCATGGTAGGCGCCAATTAATGTATGTCTGGAATGTGGTACCGGCCTGCAAGAGGAGAAAAAAATTCAAACACACACATGAAACATTGCATTATAGGTTATAAATACAAACAAAGAAAGTTAAATGAATCTAAAATCTTTAAAATTATTTCATGCTCCTCTATCTCCAAGGATCTTCAAGATTCAAGGTGACTCTCAGCTTGGAAGAGCACTTGATTCTTTAAGATGACAATCGAAAGAATGAGATTTAAATGATTCTAGGATCAAAATGGATGCAAATAAGATCCTAGTGATGATTTAGATACGAAACTAGATGATGATAGGATGCAAGATATTGATATGAAGCTTAAACTAGTATGAAAATGATACTAAGATGAAGCTAACATGATATGAGATTAACATAATATATCTAAGATTATAATGCTATCAAAATGATCTAAAATGCTATTCTATCAAAGAGAGATAATATACTTAATTTTATGAGACTATAAGTTTGATGCACAAAGACTTGATTATTTTTGAAGTAGGAATGGGCTCTATTTATAGGGAAAATAGAGAAATGGATGGTTGAGATTGAGTATTCTCAACAAGGGCTAGGATTGAAAGTTATCAATCCATGTGAGGGATTAAATCCAATCTCAAGTTGACAAATGTCACCTTGAGAGGGCTTGAGAGGATATGTGGGAAGCATTAAATTATTGAGAAGACATGAAGGTTACCTTAGGAGGTAATGGTTAAGGTTAGGTTAGGGTCATCCATTGGATAAAGCTTTTATCCAAAGGATAAACTCTTGTGCAAGGGTTAATAGGATAACCAAGGTTAAAGCCATGAATGCTTGATGAGACCCTTGGATTAGATGAAGGTTAAGTTAGAGAGAAATTCTCTAACCATGCAAGAAGGTTGAGTTAACCATTAATGGTTATGTAAGAGCCTTAAATGGTTTGAAGAATTTGGAGGCTTTGAGAAGTGACTTCTCTTTGCTTAAGATTGTGACGATAATTAGAAGATGGATTAGGCTAAATTGGAAGGGATTAGAAGAATTTAGAAAGGGGTTTAGGAGGCAAGTGGGAGATGTAGGAAAATGCAAGTGGGTGGGGAAAATAGAATTTAATTAAAATAAAATTGATTTATTTCAATTATGGTTGCAACTTGCATTTGTAGAATTTTACAAGTGGGGGGATTTAATTAAATGTAAATTTCATTAAATGGGCTAGAAGGGGGGTTTAATTAAATGTGAATTTAATTAAATGGCTTAGATAGAAGAAGGGTATATTAATTAAATCTTAATTTAATTAATAGGAAGAATTAAGAATAATTAAATGAATAAAATTTACTTTAAGTCATTGTGCAACTTTTAGGTGTTTACAGTGGTAGTAGGTGAGAATGATGATTAGACTTTACCACCTTGGTTGATGTCTAATGTGCCAAAGAGAAAGAAGCAATTTGTCTCTCCTAAAGATTTTGATTTCAACCAACTTGTTCTTGTCAAACCCAAGACTATTAAGAAAGCTAAAACTTTGTCAAGGGTAAAGGTTGACAAGAATAGGAACAAGTATGTTGAGGTTGTTGTTCCTCCTCTAGATGCAGTTATTGGTCAAGTCCAAGATATAGACTTTGTCATTCAAAGGATTGATTAGGGAAAACAAACTCATGATTTTGCTTCAAGCGATGCCATATCAGCCTTGGAAGCTCTTGTTGCAAGGTCCGATGGAGATAAGGTAAAGAAAGATCAACTCAAAGTATGAATTGAGAAAATCACCTTAATTCTTATTAAAGTGACCAAGTCTTCAGAAGCTATTGAACCAGTAGTTTCATATTTGGATGAATAGGTTGTTAAAAGGGTCAAGCAAGAAACATTACAAAGAAGAGTTGTAGGGGAATGGATGGATTGGGTCTTGAGTCAAGGCACACGACTCTTAAGTTTATCTTGCACCATCATCAGTAACCTTGATGCAGTCAGGGCAGATATAGATAACACCATAGAAGTCTTCTCCAAGGAGCTTGAAACACAAGAGAAGCATTTTGAAGCCTAGTTAAAGTTTGAAGATTATGATTCAGATGATCTCATCCAAAATGGTGTCATTCCTTCATGACGCATGTACATAGAGAAATGAGAGGCCTTGGAACACTAGATGAATATTCTTGAGTGCCTAGTCAAGGATACGAGGAAGGCCCTAAAAGAATGTGTGGATAAGAAGAAAGAGATTGCAACAAAAATCTTTGAGATTACATGTGCCTTTCTTGATGAGAACGAAAAGTTATTTGACTCGGATGAAATCATCAAATAATATAGCTTTCTTGTGTCTACCAAATTAGATACGGAGGATTTCTCTTTACCCTCAATTGATAAATTGGTTGATATCCAATTCATCTTGGATTTTTTAGATACTATTTGAAGGAAACATAAGAAGTGTTGCATTGACTTATAATATTCCATCACCAGGGTCAAGGTCATCACCAACAATATCTAGGGACTTGATGGAGTTCAGATGAAGCATGCTTTGCAAAAGTTTCAGAAATTCTAGAAGCGAGATTCAGCTTAGGGAAGATGACACTCAGTCATTTTCATGATTTTCCTAGTGGCATTTTATTTTATCCATTGACACTTTAGGTGTCATTTTGTAATTTCTCATGTGCCCCTATTGAGTGCACAACTCCTAATTCAATTTGAACTCTTCTTTTGACTTAGCTTAGAATTACTTATAATTTCCTATTTTCATGTTGCACCCCTCTTCTATATAGATGAGGGTTATTATTGTAATACAGATCATTTTTCCATCTTTGTTTATGCAACAAAACTCTGCCAAAGTAAAGAGAAAATTGAGACTTGGTGTTCATTTTGTAAATTTTCCATTTAATCAAGAAAGAGAAGAGATTGGCATTCAAGCTTTCTTTTGATTACAATCTTTTATGTGGTATGAATGTTCTTATGTCATTGGTATCATATGTTCTTGAATAATTAAAGTAGGATATAGTTATTGGTGCCGAATACTAAAGATTTTTTGAGTCTTTACAAGTAATCTTTGAGTTACTGTGGAAATTCAAGAATTGGAAATTAGTTGAGAGAAGGTTGCTTGAAGTGTTTGATCTTTTACAGGTTATCTCAAGAATTTGTATTGGAAAGGTGAAAAGTAGAATCTTTGTGCTATACGAATTATATAGTTAGAGTAGAAGATCTTTTAATATATTTTAAGTCTTCGAGATGAAAATATATTTGGGTTACAGTGGTTGATATGAGTTCAATATATAAGAGAATCTTTGAGTTCTTAAATGTGCATAATTCTCGTCCCTAGGTCATTTTCAAAAAAGAGGAAGTAATGAAAGACTTTGTTCTTTCATGAACACTTTAATTCCTAGATAGATTAGCTTAATATTACTGCAAGTTTTCAAGTTGTTTAAGTTAAGGGAAAATCTATTCTTAAAAGAGTGTTAGATGTAACTGGTTCTGAAAGAAGAGAACTAAGTTGTTATTGTACCTTGGATTAGTCTAAAGTTAGTAGGTAGGTAGAATAGAAAATAATTGCAGTAGAAAGGGGGAACCTTACCTTATAATTAGGAGGGGTTATATCTTGCCTTCTGAGAGATATAATCCCATGTGTTGTCGTGAAACACATGTTTTGTGAACCTTCATTAGTTTACAAAATTTTCACCTAACAATTTTTGATGGCTATGTTGGGGACGTGAGCTACAACTAGTTTCTACTCTGGCTAGACAAAGCTATACTCAAGGGTTCAAAGATCAAGGTTGATCCTATCTTTGAACTTCTATGGAAACATCATTTTGATTACTTACCCATGCATGCAATTTATTCTCTTTAAAGAACAAGGAGTTTTCCATCTACAAGTTGGAGATCTTCTATTGCAAGTGAAGCTTCAAGTGCACCTAGGCCTTTGGTAATTCCACAAGTACCAAGGTTTTCTAATTCCTCCTTTTCAACCAGTACATCTTGTTGCGATGGCCGCACTAGGACCATGGAGACAAAAATTTTGTCCTCTAAATTTAACTCCACCCCTTCATCCTCTTCCACAAGGGTCAAGGAAAAATATTCCTAAATTCCTTGGGGATGGTAAGCAACACTCGAATGAACATATTAGATCATTCCATATTGCACGTGGGATTATTAGCATGGAATATGAACATGTAGCTATATGTCTGTTTGTTGAGACTTTACGAGGTACTATCATTGGTTGGTTTTATCACCTGACACCTCAAACAATTACAACTTGGGATGTACTTAAGACTCAATTCGAAGCATGTTTTATGCCAACCGAAGATGCACATGCTATTTTGGCTCAACTGAATTCCATAAGGAAAGAGCCATATGAACCTATGATGGATTATGTGGCTAAGATCAACAAATTGAAGAACCGAATTCCCACTACTTCTCAGCCTATTGAGGAAAATTTAAAATCTTTCTTTATAAATGCACAATTGCCAGAAGTTAGTTTCTTATTGAGGAGAACACCTCCAACAATTTTTTCATTAGCTCAAACTCAAGCAGTAGAAATGGAAGATTGCTTAATCTTAGCTAAAAACATTAAGAAAGATCCCAACAAAACCAAAGTAAGTTTTTCTTCTCAAGATACTTCAAGTATTTCTCCTGCAGATACTACTTATTCTATGGTGCAAAGACTTGGAAATGAGGCTCTTGCTTTGAAAAAGCAGATTTTTCAGGCATCTTTCCTTGGCCCATACAAAGATGTTCCATGAAGGACCTACCCAAACAATGCTTCTATCTATGCAACTAGAAACCAAAATAAGTTGCCTCCTCCTCCCAAAAGATTGGCTCTTGAAGCACCTCTTATTAATGCTTTAGTAGGGTACTATGAGACAAAACAAGGTGACAATGTTGTTGAAGATCTTCCACTCGAAGACATCATTAATTCTTTTCAAAAGGATGAAGGAAAAATTATCTGGCGACTCTAGTATTTGGTTTTTGCAGTAACAGGAAGCCAAAGTAGAAGGTGAGAGTGAAGCATTTGCAGTTTTCACTCATTCGCGAGTTCCTAACCAGCTCGAATACTAGTCTCATGATAAAACCAAAGAAAAAGATACACCTCAATTACCCATAACTCTTGCAAAGAGAGGGACTCATTTGCCTACTTTACCCAAAGATATGGTTGCAAATAATCAAGTAGGTACACCTGACCTTTCTTCATCTAATGTGCCAAATAATATGTCAGTTAATTCTAAACTTGTTAGTGATGTGTCTTCTCCTTCATTTAATTTGCTATACCAACCTTTTGACATTATTGATCATGCAAAGAAAATAGAAATCCAAATGTCAAAAGTTGAATACCTTAAAGGTAATCCTAAACAATTTGATAGATTAGCTAAATTTGTTAAAGAAAAACAAATTCCTCAAGTTCCTATAGTCTTTTAGAACAACTTAGTTGTTGTTCCATCCACTGTGTTAGATAGAATTGAACCCTTTTATATTTCCCTTCTCATAAATGGGTATAAATTGAGCAATTGTGTCATAGATTCAGGAGCTTCAAATAATGTAATACTGCTAAGGCAACTAATGCCTTAGGACATACCCTTAGCAAGACTTTTGGTAAATTCTTTTCCATGGAAAACAAACAAGTACCTTCGATTGGTCAAATCAAATATGCTTAGATTGATTTTGCTACATATCCTGACAAGAGAATCAAGATGACTATCTTAGTAGTTGATGTTCCAGCCTCCTACGATATGCTTTTGGGAAGAAATTTTTGTAAAATTTTTGTAGGTGAAATCAACATGGACTAGTTAGAAGCTAGGATATCTGTCAAAGGCGAGATGCAGAAATTACTCTCTGAGAAGGAAGTAAAGTATTCGGTGGTCAAATCAGATGATCATAGAGCTCAAATTTTATTTGAGTCATTTGGTATAGGAAACTACAATTTACATGTTGATGAAGTTTCTAATTTTGTTGAAGATTGGGTTAAAGTTTCAAATACAGTATATCTGAATCTTCCAGTAATGATGACAGTCTCTCAATAAATGATTTTATGTCTATTTCTTCTTCTGCTGAAAATTCAGAGCTTATGTCAATTTCTTCTAATGATGAAGATTTGAGTTCACAACCTGCAGTACTAGAAAGTGATAATCAGGTATGGTTAATAGAATTTAATGGAAGTTGTACTACTGATAGCTCTAGTGTTGGAGTTGTCCTAATTTCCCCTCAAAGTGAGATTTTCCCATAGTCTTTCAAGCTTCAATTCTCTAATACCAATAATACTGTTGAGTATGAATCTTTGTTGCTGGGTATGGAAGTTCTTCAAAAGAAAGGTATTAGAAATTTACACACAAAGGGATATGTTGAGTTGGTAGTTTTCCAAATAAAAAATATTTACCAAACTCAAAATGACTAGTTAAAACATTACTAGAATTTAGTTTGGCAAAATATTGAAAATTTTGAATCTTTCAATATTTCGGTTATATCAAAGGAGTTTAACTCTAGGGTAGATTAACTTGCTTAGTCATCGGCTCTCGTGATTCCTCGTGATGATTTTTCCTAGGAAGTTTATGCTATTGAATTGATTTGTAGGCCAAGTGTACTAGATAATTGGGATCACTAGCAAATTTTTAATGACAATAAGCAAAATGTGAACTTCCTTGAGACTAGTAATGGTTTCAATAAATTGTCCTTTGAAGGGAGTAATTGCTCTGATTAAGTGGCAAGTGATGACTCCTCACATGATAAATGTTTCCTACAGTTGAAGGGAAACAAGATACAAAAATTATTGGTGTCACTGGAGAAGTTGTTTGATAAGCATGATAGGTATATCAAGCAACAACAACAGGTGTTATCAGATGATGCCACGGGATACAAGAAATATAACATCGGATCAAAAAGTGATCCAAAATTTATTAATATTGGTAATACTTGTATCCAAGATGAAAGAGATTAGTTCTTATAGTTTTTGCACCAATACATTTATGTGTTGGCATATTCATATGATGACTTGAAGTCTTTCAAGCCTAAAGAAGTACAACATGATATTCCACTTAAGACTGGGACAATGCCTTCTAAATAAAAACAAAGATAGTACAATCCCAAGATCTCAGGTATTATATTTTCAGAAATACAGAAGATGTTAAATGCCAAAATAATATTTCTAGTTCATCATTCATCCTGGATTGCAAATATCATACCTGTAAGAAAGAAGAATGGGGAAATTCGCATTTGTGTGGATTTCCATAATCTTAATCAGTCTTCTTTGAAGGATAATTATCCTTTACCGATGATGGATAAAGTCTTTCAAATAGTCACTGGATCATAGATGTTCTCTATGTTTGATGGTTTCTCAGGATACAACTAGATTGAATTCAGTGAGGAAGATCAATATAAAATTGCCTTCACAACTCCTTGGGGCACTTTCACTTATCGAAGAATGCCTTTTGGTTTGATCAATGCAAGTACAACTTTCCAGAGGGCCGTGGATATGGATTTCAGAGGTATTGTTGGAATGTACCTTGTTGTGTATCTTGATGATTTCACCATTTTCTCAAAAGTCTGTGATAATAATATTTTTCATTTTGAAGATGTTTTAAGAAGATGTTGCGAACATGAAATCTCCTTGAATCCCCAAAAAATATTTTTTGGGTTTATAGAAGGTAAGCTTCTTGGGCATATTGTGTCCAAGGAAGGTACCAAAATTGATTTGAAAATAATCAAATCTATTCAAAGATTGTTTTTACCATCACGTAAAATGCTTGTTCACTCTTTCTTTGCCAAAGTTAATTTCTTAAGAAGGTTTGTATGAGACTTTACTGAGAAAACACATCATATTGCGAATATGATGAAAAGAAAGGCTTCTTTTCATTGGACTCTAGAAGGGAAAGCAACCTTTGATGAAATAAAAGAATTAATAGCTCATGCTCCAATGTTGGTATGTCTTGACTATACCAAAGATTTCCTAATGTATAGTTATGCTTCAGATCATAAACATTCTGTGATTCTTGTTCATAATAATTCAAAAGGTATTGAGCCTCCCATAGTGTTCATGAGTTGTCCTCTCAAATCTCATGAACTTAAATACTCTCAAATGGATAAACATGCATATGATGTGGTCAAAGAATTTAAGCATTTTTGGTTTTATATATTTTGAATTCACATGTTATATGTTTAGTTCCAGATACTACAGTTTAGTCAATTTTAACACAACAAGATTTTGGGATTAAAAGAGGTAACTGGATATTAAATATATAGGAAAATGAATTGGAGATTCGACCTACCAATTTGGTCTAAGGTAAAGGTGTATGTTAGTTGATGATAGACAACCAACCAAAAGGAATTGTTCCCCTTGAAAGAAATTCACAAGGAAATATCCCTACAGTGTTGTTTATGAGTACCATGGTTGAATGGTATTCTAACATTGCTCATTTTATCACCTATGGTGAATGTCTTGAGTATCTCACTTATAAGGAAAAACAAACTTTGAAGTTGAAAGTTGTGAACTATGTTCTTTGGGAAAATGGTTTGTATAAAAGAAGTCTTGAAGGTAATTTCCTAAAGTGCGTGGATAAATCTCAACAAATTAAGTTGTTGGAATCTTTTCACAACTTAGCTTGTGGTGGACATTTTTCAGCTCCAATGATGGCTCACAAAATTTTGAGAGCTAGGTATTATTGGCCTACCCTTTTTCAAGATGCCTATGATTGGGTTAGGAAATATGATTTATGTCAGCAGTTTGTTGGTAATTCCAGATTTGTAGCATTTCCTACAAAGCCAATGGTAATTGAAGAACCATTTCAGCACTGGGGTATTGAATTCATTGGTCCAATCAACCCCCATTCCAATGCATATCATCACTATGTTTTGAATTCCATGGACTATTTTACTAAGTGGGTTGAGGAAATTCTTGTTAAGCACGCAACATTTGAGGTGGTGTGTGATTTTATAAAAGACAATATTGTCAATAGGTTTGGTGTTCCAAACAAGATAGTAGTAGATAATGATGAATAATGATGAACAATAAATACCCAATAGATACTGAGAGGGTGGGGGGGGGTGAATCAATATAGACAAAAACTTCCTTAAACAACTTAAATTGCAAAGACTCCATTGATTGGAAAATAGTATCACCGATCTAAAACAAGGCACTACCGATAACACACAGTATGACCATGAAAGACATAAACTGGTTCATCTAGATCATCTTCATACCTAACATCTCATCTCAACTTCAACCATATGCTTAAGTAAGTAATACATCAGAAATGCAATGACCACTGGATCAACATGCTTTACTGCTTAACAGAAAACATTAAAACATTACATAAAAAAGCATCACACATAACACACTGATTTTTTACGTGGAAACCCAGCTGGGAAAAACCATGGTGGGGATGAATACCCACAAGTTGTTCTTGAACTCTTCTGAAGTTCGCTCTATTAGGAGCCTAGTGCTGTTAAATACTTTACAATAGGTTCTGCTAGGAACTGATCCTACTAGGGATCATCTGGTTAAGGGATGGCTAAATACCCAGTTAGAGGTTAAAACCCTGTTAAAGGTGTTACCTTGTAAAAGGATTTAAAGAAATCAATGATTTTGAGTCACCTTGTTAAAGGATTTACAAAAAGCCTGTGAAAGCTACCCGGTAAAGGGATTTTCCAATTGCTGAAATGGTTAGAAATCAACAGGTAATACACTGATTTGATAACAACACTCAATGCCAAGGCAAATCCACTTCAATTCCTTTACTTCTATAATCACACTCTGCAGGTCTCTACTCATTTCTCTAGACTGGCAAGAATCACCTCACATACAATCATTTTCCAACAACTTCAAATGAGAATCATCATCGACCTTATAGACAACAATTAGGTCAGTAGCCAGAACCTAAAACCCTAAGCATCTAGGTTAACAATACAGTCGGTCTAATCCTGATTGTTCAATCACATTGCATAGGGTAAAACAATATTGAACAAATCTCAAGACATTCTCCATCGTCTGTTCTTCACCACTTCTGGAAGCTGATAACCCATCACACACTCACCACCGTTTACTGAGACTTCGCACATTCTTGAGGTAGATAGAATAAATCTTCTTCATGCAAGATCCTCAAGGAAATTCTTCACGCACACAAGGCTGACGTGGAAACATGATCTAATCTTCATTTCAATGCTAACTCATCACATGATATCATCGATCGAATCACACAGAATTGAAATGCATCAACCAAAAACCCTAAAGCTAAGACTACCAATCGGTAGTCATATCAAATGAAACCCTGATACAAACTTTGCATATACATGTTCACATTCCAACATACCGGTTCACCTTTTTGCATATAGCGATTCATATCATTATACCGGTTATCTTGCCAGTTTGCTTTATTCAATATACCAGTTCATACTTTAGCATATTGACATTAATGACAACATACAATATCATCATATCATCCAACTCTGCACACATGCCAACAATCTCCCCCTTTGGCATTGATGGCAATATAAAAAAAGATATCTCTTCGCTTCACATCTTCTCCCCAATCTCTTCCATATTATATGTCTTCAATACTACAGATATCTTTTCTGCTTCACATCTTCTCCCCCTTTGACAACAATGCCAAAGTGGAGGCACAAACATCCATGTTCCATTATGCTGCTCCCCCTGAGGAGTAGCATCCTTCAACACACAAATCCTGAAAAGATTTGAAAATGCAATACCTGATTGATGTGGATCACATACCTTTAGTTCACCTCTTAAAGGAGAAGCACCTCTAATTCACCTCTTAAATAGATAAATGTAGCCTTAAGTAGAGGCTTGGTGAATATATCTGCTAACTGCTCTTTACTGGAAACATGTTCCAATACAACCTCTTTGTTCTAAACTTTCTCCCTCAATAAATGATACTTGAGCTCAAAGTTCTTGGTTCTATCATGCAATACCTGATTCTTGGAAATATTAATAGCACTTGTGTTATCACAAAATATACTCACCGGTTCAGATATGGGGACTTTGAAACCACTTAATACATGCTTCATCCAAATTGTCTAAGTACAGTTCATAAATGCTGCTACATATTCTGCTTCTACTATAGACTGAGAGATACAACTTTGCTTCTTGCTCATCCATGAGACTAGTCTACCACCAAGGAAGAATGCACCACCGGTTGTGCTCTTCTGGTCATCCACATTACCAGCCCAATCTACATCAGTAAACACTTTGAGATTGAAATCATTATTGTATGGATACCACAATGCATAATCTATAGTTCCCTTCATATATCTAAGAATCTGCTTGACTCCTACCAAGTGGGATTCTCTTGGACTTTTCTAGAAATGTGCAATAATGCCCACTACATGTGCTATGTTCGGTTTGTTGTGTACTACATATTGGAACTTACCAATCATTGACTGGTATTCCTTCTCATTCACCAACACCGAGTCATCTTCTTTTGACAATTTACAACTGGTCATCATTGGTGTACCAACCGGTTTGCTATCTTCCATGCCAAAAGTCTTCAACACCTCTTTGACATACTTGGACTGAGTGATAAAGATACCATCTTTCATTTGTTGAATTTGTAGTCCAATGAAGAACTTAATCTCTCCAATTAGTGACATCTCAAATTCCTTCTTCATTTCGTCTGCAAATGCATGGCTCATCATGTCATTTCCACCAAAAATTATGTCATCAATAATCTCTCCTTCTGACTTCAGATAGATATTGCTATCTTCACTTGTTCTTTCAAATCCAATCTTCACAATATGGGAGTGTAAATGTTCATACCATGCTCTACATGCTTGCTTCAATCCATACAAGGATTTATGTATCCTACACACCATATCACTATCTTATGATAGGGCAAACTCATCTGGTTGCTCTATATACACTTCCTCTTCAAGTATTCCATTCAGGAATGTAGATTTCACATCCATCTGATACACTTTGAATCCCTTGAAGGCTACATATGCAAGTAGCATTTGAACTCCTTCCAATCTAGCTACTAGAGCAAAGGTTTCTCTACAGTCTTCTCCTTATTCTTGAGCATACCCCTTACATACCAATCTTTCTTTGTTTCTTACCACTGTGCCATCTTCATTCAACTTGTTTCTAAAAACCCATTTGGTGCCAATAACATTTTTGCGCTTAGGTCTAGGTACCAAGGACCATGTACCATTCTTTTCTATTTGGTCAAGTTCCTCTTCCATAGCCTTAATCCCATCTTCATCTTTGTGTGCCTCTTTAAATGTTTTGGGCTCAAATTCAGAGATCATGCAAGAATTTTCTCTGACATTTCTTCTTGTAATAATTTCTGCATACTTATCTCCTATGATCTACTTTGGATCATGATGTAGCTTTACATACCTAGGAATGATCTTAACTGATTCCTCTTGCTTTTCCTCTTCATCCTCATCTTCATCTTCATCTACATCAACATCTACTAGTGTAGGTCCACTATTACTTATACTAGGTTGTTTTGCAATTGGTTCCTAGAAGGTTACATCTGGTTCATCTACCGCTCTCTCACTACTAGTTTCCTCAGCTTTCTCAGAGGTCTCATCAATTCTAACATTGATACTTTCAACAATTCTTTGAGTCCTATTGTTAAAACACTTGAGATCTTTTCTCTTGGTGGAATACCCTAGGAATATTCCCTCATCACATTTTGCATCAAACTTTCTCTGGTGTTCCCTCCTCTTGATATAACACTTGCTACCAAACACTCTAAAGTATCTTACTATAGGAGTCTTACCGGTCCATTACTCATAAGAAGTTTTATACTTACCTTTCTTGATGAGTACCCAGTTCATAGTGTAGACTGTAGTGCTCACTGCTTCTCTCCAAAAAGTGTGAGCAAGCTTCCCTTGAATCAACATCATTCTGGTTGCTTCAACTATAGTCCGATTGTTCCTTTTTGTTAGGCCATTCTGCTATGGATTCCAGGGGGTAGACAGTTGCCTCTTAACGCCATTCTCTTCACAGTACTTATTGAACTCACTAGAAGTGAACTCACCTCCTTGGTCGGTTCTAAGGCATTTGATCCTCTTACTGCTTTCCTTTTCAACTAGTGCTTTGAAGGCTTTGAACTTTCCAAAAGCTTCAGACTTGTCTTTAAAGAATGTGACCCACATCATTCCTGAGCAATAATCAGTAAGAATCATAAAGTACCTATCTCCCCGAACACTCCTAGTTTTCATAGGACCACATAAATCAGTATGCACAAGATCAAGTAAATTATCCTTCACCAAAGATTTCATAGAAAAATCTACAATCTATTCTTTAGTAGAAATATACTCCAATCTGACTTCCTTCCCTAAAACCTTCTCCCTTAAGAAACGATACTGGATTGCAATGTTTTTTAGTCCTTGAATGCATTATTGTATTTTTTAAAATTTTAATAGCACTTGTATTATCACACATAATAGGAATTGCTTCATCATACTTAACCTTAATATCACTAAGAGTTTGCTTCATCCACATAACCTGAGTACAACAAGATGTTGTAATGCATTCAACTTTTGCAGTAGATAGTGACACTGAATCTTATTTCTTAGTCAACCAAGAGACCAATTTGTCTCCCAAGAAAAATGTAGCACCACTTGTACTTCTTTTTTTATTTGCAAATTTAAGTCAGTTAGCATTTGTGTATGATTTTAGTCTGAAATCATTATTTTTTTATACCTTAATCCATAATCTGGAGTCCCTTTCAAATATTTGAATATCCTTTGCACTGCTTGATCATGAGATTTCTTAGGATTAGCTTGACATCTAGCAACCAAAAAAAAACCCTACATAATATATGGTCTTGAAAAAATCAAATACAATAATCCTCCCATCACAAATCTGTATTTTTTATGATCAACCTTCAAAGATTAATTATCCTTACAACTAGTGGCCATAGGGGTTTTTGTTGAACCCAAGACATAAATGAGAGAGAGGTGAATCAATATAAGTTACCAAAAAATAATACAACACATAAACACTTAAACAACACCACAAAACCAACATATCAACACCAAGATTTTGTAGATGGAAAACCCAAACAAGGAAAAACCATGGTGAACACCTTCTCACAAAAATGATCCAATATATATATATATATATATTGTAAAGGGGAAAATTTTGATTTGGCAATTTGCAACATAGAAAGAGAAATCACCAAATCAATTTTCACTTTGAGGGGGAGAGAAATTCCTTTACATTCAAAAGAGGGGAGGAATCCAGTAGATTCAATCACAAACTAGATAAGGAATGAATACTAAGTGGATTAATTGATTATGATGTGGTTTTCCCTCTTTTGTAAGTTGAAATGCTGATTTAGGGTAAAGTATTGAAATTGAAGATAAAACTGAGAAAATACTGAGTTACAGGTTTGGGATTTTATTGTGTACCTGGATCTAAGTAATATGAGTTGATTCGGATTTGCCCTGTGAAAATGCCCCAAAAAAGCAGGGACTATGACATGACAACACGGTCTTGTGAATTTTTTGCACACCAAAAGGGGTTGTTCAGTCTCTGTGTTTGAAGCTTATTTCCAGAAGTACAACTACACACTTGTTTCCTACAGATAGTAAGAAAGGGAAATAGGTTGGGAATAGGGGCTTGCCTTTGGTCAAACCCCGGTTTTGGAATTAACCATGAAATTGAGATAAATGTAATTAAAATGGTGACTGAAAGGAAAGGTTCTCCTTTTGAGGGAGATGATAAATTATGACTAAAAATAAAATGATTATACCTCCTTATGAATTTTTTCTTGCCTCCACATGGAATTAAGGTTTTATGAAATGGGATGTAGATCTCCACTTCAATGCTCAAATCTTGACTTTATTGCTGCTCCATGGCTTGAAGGAAGACTGAAGATGCTCAATTTCTCTTGAATGCTTGAATGTTGGATCACTTGTGTGCTTGAATGCTTGGTGATTTTTCATGATGTTCAAATGAGAGGGGAAATCCTCTTTATATACTTTCCTATCGGGTTGATTGGCTAATTTTTCGACATGAGCTAACACAAAGGGGAAAATCCCACTCAAATTTGAAATGGGTAAAAGGATTTTGAGGGGGCCCATTTTAGGGAGGACCATGGCACCATGCCCTGTTCTTGGTGAGGAACAGGGTGCCATGCCCTAGTCCTGCCCTATTTTAGGCCAGGATCAAGGTGTACAACAAGGGCAAAATCAAAGTTTTTTATGTTTATGATTTGTATGAGCATAATCAGGTCTTCAATTAGGTCGAGGGGTGCAAACACTAAGGTGAAGACCCAAATGCAGTCAAAAATTGCAAGGGGTGGAATTTTAGGATGCTACATTTAGACCCCACTTTAGCAGGAGTATGAAATCAATCATACTCTTGATAAAGTACAAAGGGTTCACATTGAAAGACTTTCACCAAGTTATCAACAAGGCAAGATACACCAAGCCCCCAGTGGACTTTAGGATCTCACAACTTTAATGACAAGGTAAAAGAGAAGATCATGAGAGAGAGAAAAAGAGAACCATGACTACAACTAGTAAGGTTCTCTTACTATGAGTCATGAAGAGAAAAATACTAAAAATTACTAAGCAAAGGCTAAGTAACTTTAAGTATCAATATATGCAAGAGAGAGAATCATTGGGTGGAGTGTATGCCCCCATGTTAAAGAGATTGTGTATGCCTTGTCAGGAGCAACTGCTTTAAGGTAGGATACACCCAAAAAGATAAGCATGTTATCACAATAATTTATCCCCCAAGAGAGTACAAATCAAAGGATAATGATCACAAAACCCAAAACACAAAACACGAGGTGGTTTCACCTAACTTTGGAGTCAGTATGCTTTTTATGATAACTCATGTATATCATATATATATAGAATTGTCCTTATTCTCCAAAGAAAGGAAACCACCATGGAAGAAGGGAACACATGTTCCTTTTGAGTCAACATGGAAGAGGCCAAAAGAAATCTCAATGCTTTGCATCATCCTCATGTAAACAACACTAGGGACAACAAATAGAAGAATTGAGAAACAAATAGGAGGTCACAAACAAGCAAGAGAGGAGAGATATAGAGAATCTATAGTGCTACTGAAGCTAATCAAGCACATAATCCACCCCCTGACCTTGCTCATTATTATTTCAGGAAGGTGGAAAACAAACAAGAGGAGCCACATCTAACATGGTAGATGGAGCTATCACAAGTTCCAAACAAAGACCATTCTCTAACGACGAGTCACTTTGTCTGCTACTAGGAGCTATGATTAATGATTTTGAAAATTTGTTTAGATAAATCATTATCAACATCAACATATTCATTTTCATCATTAACAACATTATCACCCATTTCTCCATCAAGATTAACAAAAGTAGAAGCTCTAATATGAATCGAACTTGAACCATCATTTGTCTAATCATTTTGCATCTTGGAGAATCAGGTTGAATATCCTCGTTAGGAGAAAATGTAATTAAGCCAACATTTGGTGTCTTGGGAGAAGAGATTGCTTGGGAAGAAAGTTCACGAGCTCTAGCATGACATCTCCATCGACGTTCTCTCACACAACGGTTTCATATAGTTTTAGCTCAAGGTTGTGAAGGTTTAGGTTCATCAAGTATAGGCTTGTTTTCTTCTTTTAAGGAAGGATGAATGAGTTGAGGTATTTTAGATTGAACAATAGGAGAGGTCACTCTCTTCTCTTTGTAAGATGTAGGAGGCAAAACCACACCATATAAAGGAGGAATGAGAGGTGTAGGAAGAAGACCGAGTCCATAATGTGGAGAACAAATAGGTCTACTCTTAGAAGGAATATTATGTTTGTCCTTAGGGTAAGGCTTAGGAGGAAGAGCTTGACATTTGGGAGGAGGAGCATTTCTATCCTTGGGTAGAAGAGTGGACTCATCCATAGGAGAACGAATGGATTGTTCTTTAGGAAAAATAATATCACTTTCCTTAGGAGGAAGGATAGTCTTATCTTTAGGAGAAGAAATAGGTTCCTCTTTAGAAAAAAGAATATTTATTTCCTTAGGAGGAATAATAATATTATCCTCAAGAATATGTATATGATCATCAAGAGGAAGGCTATGTTGGCATTTGGCATTATAACATACAATGAAGGATTGTTGACATTTTAATAAGGATATTGAGAAGGTTGTTGATGATTATGGATATAACTAATTAAGGACGTTTACTGTCTTGATATTATTATTTTGTCATTGATGTCAAGAAATTGATTTTCTAACTCAATATGATGTTGCCATATCTTGAGAAGTATGATTTAAAGAGTATAAAGATGTCGGTAAAAGACACATAAAGAAAATGATGAATAAGGAGATGAATAAGGTATTCAATGGGGCAACTATTATTGAGTCAGACAATGATGAGATCATGATGTTTAGATTGTTTTAACATCATACATATGTTGTAAGTTGTAAGGTTAATACTATACTATGTTATCAAGCAAAGAACCTAGTCGATAAACCCTAAGGAACCTAGTCGGTAAACCCTAAGGTTATCGCTATCAGTTAATGAAGGTGAAATGTCTATCGAGTGAAGTTTAGTATTTACCGAGTTGTAACCAAGCTATAACAGAATGCATTAAATGTTTACATGCATTATTTAATGAAGGAAGCTGATGAGCTAGAATTGATTAAATGATTGGTATGCTGTAAATATAGTTTGTTAATGAATCTATGGCAATGGAAGGTTGGCATGAAAATCTACAGTTCAGATTGAACCGCAATACCTTAGCACAAGTTCTAAGAAATATATGCAAGTTCCTAGGTAGGGTAAAACATTTTCAGATCGAAAGATGCATTGAACCTAGACAAGATTGAAGATCTAATGGCTATGATTGATCATGGGAAATGTGATCAAGGAGATTAAGTAGTTAGCTAATTGTTTATAAATAGGAAACCGTTGATAAACAATGTATGTGGGAAAGTGTATGCACAAGGATGGTACATAGTGATTACCAAGCACTGAAGCTTGAAGACCTGTTTGAATAATAGAGTATAGAAGCCCAACAGATGGACAAGATTAGTTGTATGTCTAGATTGTATTGAACAAATAAGAATCTACTTTAGCATTTTAGATGTGAAGTTGTAGATAGATTTTACTACTGTTATTTTGTGAAAGTGATAGAAAATCTCTTAACCGAGTGGACTTAACAGTCTTATTTGTAAAACCCTCTAGTAAGGTGAAGATCCTAACAGATTTGAGGGAAATCCCTTAACCGGGTCACATCTAGCAATGTGTTTGTAATCTTTAATAGGATTTTCTTTTAACCGAGCATACTCTAGAAGTGTATATTTCTTAGTGGGTCCGAAATCCTGTAGTGGTTTTTCCCTATTTGGGTTTCCACGTTAAATCTGGTGTTATGAGGTTTATGATGTTTATATGCTTTTGAGTTTGCATGATTAACAGTTTTGGGTTATATTACTAAAGTATATGTTACCGAGGTTGAATCTAATGTTTTTATGGAAGATTAAGTTTGTATGATTCACCCCCCCCTCTCATCTTGTTGGCTATTGGATCTATACTTATATTAAGTATCAGAACTATCAGGCTAAGTGCTGGATTTCAAGGTTTACTCAATAACAAAATCATCTCATTTTTCCATTTTTGATATGACTTAAATATAATATCACTTCTAGGTTGAAGAGGTTGGAATTGTTTGAACCAAAAATAATCAAGACAAACATCTCCACACCTTACCATAGGTTGATATATGCTATGATTAATAATTATGATTTCATCATTATGAGAAAATTTTAAACACTTATGAATAGTAGAAGCAATCACTTTCATGGAAGAGAGCCAAGTATGTCCCAACTTCACACGAAATTGATCGGATGTAGGAATGATAGAAAATTTAGCATCTAAGAATTTAGTGATAACATCAATAAGAAGTGTGATAGAACCAATAGCAGAAGAAAAGAAGCCATCAAAAAATTTAACTACCACATTGGTATCATCATATATCACTTGATGCAATTGCAAAGTATAAATAAATTCTTGAGTTATCACATTAACCATGATAGTTGGATAAATAAGAACTCCCCGAGAAGGTACTCCTTTGATTTTCGTAGTTATGTAAAGTGGGCCATTAGGTGCTTCAATAGTTTCACTAGGACCAAATGTAATGCACAAGTCCTTAGGAGGTTCTTTTTGATTTGTAAGGTTCACCACATTATTAGACTCAAGGCCAACATCACTGGGAGAGAAGGCAAGCTGATTAATCTTAATCACATTAGTGGAATGAGAAGGGAAAGGATCAGTGAAAATTTGAAGGTTTTCATTAGGAGGAGCTACTGATTTGTTTCCTCTATCATTCACACTAGCCACATATATGGTATTATTATCAATCAAGTCTTGAATCTTACTTCCAAAGAATAATGGTTTTTAGTGTCATGACCGGGTTGATGATGGTATTGGAAAAAGGCTTTAGATTCAAAGTAAAGTGAGGATGTCTTATATGGATCAATTGATTTGATAGGGGGAAGTTTCAACACATTCCTTTGTAACAATTTAGACATAATACTATGCAAAGATTCATTAACGGGAGTGAATTCTTTTATAAAGTATTTGGAAAAAGGAGACACACCTATTGTGGCTACCACTTGAGTGTGTTGTTGTCATTAAATTTGATGAATCCCTTATTCGGTTGAACTTTGCAAAAGGTTGTTGAGAAATTTCACCCTTATCACTCAGAGCCATTAAAGATGATGATTATTCCAATTAACTCATGGTAATATGATAGTTGTGAAGTATTGTACACAACTGCATAAAGGAAGTAAACTCAAAAAAGAGAAGTTTATCCCTAATATCTTTTTGTAAATTAGCAATAAAATCTTTTGAATATCTTGATTTAGCACAGGTAAAGAAATTTGAGAATACAAATGCTTATAGCTACCAATAAAATCAGTCACTTTTTCTTTCACACCTTGCTTACAATGCATCAAATCAGTCCAAGTGATCTTTGGACTAGTATTATTGTGAAATTGTTGAATAAAAGTATTATCCAATTGTTGAAAAGAAGTAATAGAATATAGAGGTAAAGGACAATACCATTGTAAATATTTATCCCTTAATGTTCTAGTAAACAATTTAGCCAACAATCTTTGGTCATGAGCAAAGTCACTACACAAAGTTTGAAATGTTTTAACATGGGTCAAGGGATCACCTTTTCCATTATAAAGTTTCGATTAAGGGACTTCCACATGTTTGGGAGGGACAACTCAAACAATGTCATTGGATAATGGGCTCGCTACATCAAATGTGGGCATATTATACTTAGATTGATTTATAGAAGCTATTTGTTGTTGTAAGGAAGACACTATTTAGGATAGACTATTAATGGTAGCTATGGTAGAAGGATTAAAATTAGGCATGTTGGATTGAGAAGCAGGGGTAACATTGTTAAATGAAGGAAGGGGTTGAGAATAAGGAGGGATATTGTTATAGGAAGGCATGGGTTGAGAATAAGGAGGTGGAACATTATGATAGGTAGGTATGGGAGATGATTGGGTAAGACATGGAAGATTCATGGTAGCTTCCCCCTTGACTAACATTCGTAGGTATAGGAGAATATTGGGTAACAAAGAGAATACTCATGGTAGGAGTAATGAAAGAAGAGGAGTTTCCCCCTTGACTAACATTTGTAGGTATGGAATTTTGTGTAGAGGTAGCCATGATGTTTGATATAAATGTGGGAACATTAGCCATAGGAGTAGTCAAAGGGATGGAATGATTAACTTGACTGTGAGGTTGTTTCTAACCTAGGGCTTCAACACAACTCTTCATGGGCAAAATATTAGAATTAACAATATGAGAAATACCATGCAAGATATCAACACCAAGTTTATCACTTTGAACCATTCTTTCTAATCCTTCAATAAATGGGAGAGCTTCACTTTTTGGGTATTGTTGACTCATCCATTGTTGAATATTTTCAAATTGATTGTCAATATTCTCCAATTGGTCAACAAAAAACCCTAGTTAGTGATTCCTTCACATCATGAGAATTATCTAAGGAATGAGGATACATGGGGACATTTGTAGGATTGGAAGAACCACCAACATCCTTATTAAAAAAGTTATCAAAATTAGGCTCCATCTCCTCAGTAATTAAACCTTGAGAAGCCTTAATTCTACAACTTCTCACGAGGATATTATAGGTTAGACTAATAGTAGTAAAACTCATGCACTAAGTGAGGGAAATTGAAAATTGGAAATTTGAAATTTGAAATTTGAAATTTGAAATTTGAATTTTGGAATCTAAGTTGCAAATTGAATAATGCAAAATTATAGGAAAAATGGTTACTCAATTAAATGAATAAATTCATTGAAAAAATAGAGAATAATTGTGATGCAATCCCCTAGGAAATTAAAATTTAAAATTAGGATTATGTAAAGCTAACCTCTTAATTTTAAATTAAAATTACCCACTAGGAGATAGAAATTCAAATTTATAATTAGGGCTAAAAATAACCTCTTAATTTGAATTGAAAGCGATCTAAAAGAAAATTTAAAATTAGGGCCTTGTAAAAAGAACTAAATTTTAAAATTAGATGAAATGTTGAATTTAAATTTAAAAATTAGGGCTCTTGTAATTAAAAATTTAAATTTGAAATGATCCACAATAAATTAAATTTAAAATTAGGGTCTTGTAGATAGTGCTCCTTAATTTTGAAATTTGAATTTACAATTAGAGTCAATGTTGAAATTTTGAAAGCCGCCACTTGTAGCAGAGTTGGCTGGGGCTTGCGGTTTGCATCCCTTGAGGTCATAGGTTTGACTCCACTTCGTAGTGATCAAAGGCATGGGGTCAGTTATATTGTGTGCCAGTTCCTACTCTGCTGACTCGAGGTATAGGAATGGACTTTACCGCTAACATTTTTGATAAAACAAAGAAAAAAGTGACCTGCAAATTTTTGCATGTGATGGGTGACAAAAGGATGATGGGCTCGTGGGCAGATGTGGCTTGGGATGATCCACCACATGTTCCACAATGGGTGTATACCAAGGGTAGATGGGAGGATAGGGCATTACAGGGAAAAAGGATAAGAGATTTTAATGTGTTTCGACCGATCTCGAGGTATTTTTAGGGTTTTTTTAAGAACAGACACAGTTTTTCAGTGGAGACAAAATAATAACGGGAGGAGATTTACTTAGGATTGGTTTAATAATGGGGTAATGCATGGAAAAGGTGTGAAAACTTTAAAAGGGAAATGGGCTAAAGGTCTGGGTGAGAAGTGAACATTTACTCAGGTGGTTGGTTCGGCGAATGTAGGACATGCAGACAGGCTGTCTATTTTTTCACAACAGGTGGGGAGGAAGGTAGATCTAAACCCTAAGGAAGCTATTCTGGAGAAGGAGAAGGTAAGTATGATTCTTATTGTTCCTATCTAGCCCGGGGTTTCATCATCTCAGGTTTGGGCTCTGATTCCCTACATTGATCTTTTGGGTTGTTTTGTGGACAAGAAAGCATTTTGCTTGCACACTAATGCTATTTCTGGGGAAATTTGGGGTGACCAAATAAGCCTGTTAAAACTTTATCATAAATTGCAAAAATGATGGGCAGATATGCATTACTTTCAATTAATGTCTACAAATTATTTTATTATTGTTTTTTATTCTTCTTCTATGAGAGATGATGTTTTGAGATCTTCGCATCATTGGTTTGGGAAACACTTAATTTATGTTTCAGCTTGAAAACCCTTTTTTGTTCTTGCTTCATTTGGTTCAAATCTTATACCTAGGTGGTTCGGTTTACCTAAAATTCCCTTTGAGTTTATGGACCCGGATGTCCTCGAGAAAATTGGGAATACATTTGGGACTTTTTTGACTTCTAAAATGGACTTTGTGGAGGGGGAGGTTCTAATAAAAATTTGTGTTTTAGCTAACCCTAATAGTATGTGCCCCCGTACTTGTAATATCCAATCACATGATGGTATTCAATGTCAAGCTATTGATAAAGTGGATTCGGAGCTTCGTAATTCTCCTTTACTTTTGGATGCTACTTTCCTTCTGGATTTCAAGAAAAACCCAGTCATGTGTGGCTCAACCCCTCAACCTTCTAATAAAATTTCAAATTCTAGGGGTTCAGAGGTAGGAGTTGATCATACATCGACTATGTTTTGCCCTAAAATTTTTAAGCAACATATATAGGTTAATGACAATAATTCTCATAAGGGGGATTTGGAAACTTCTAAACTTGTGAATTTAGATAAAAATGCAGTGGTTTTGGAAACTAACAAAGAGACACACACCATAGAAGTTCCTAATGATGCTTCTTTAGTTCAGGAAATTTAGAATTTAGTGTCTAATAGTTCATTGCAGAAGGCTGAAGTTAATATGGATAAGGAGGACACTATTTTAGGGAGTGACATCCCTGAGGTTATTATACTAGATGAAAATCTGGTTCATCAAGTCTTTGAAATTTTTAATAATCATGAGCCTCAGATAGATGAGGTTTTCACTAATAGGGTTATCTGTTCAATTGAGAATGATCTGGGGGGTATAAACTGGACTTTCCTAATCTTGGCTTTGGTTACTCTATTTTATATTTTGGCTACTAAGGAAGGGGGTTTTGACAATAACCCATCCATTCTGGCTTTGCCTAAGTCATGTAGAAGTTTGCCAATCGTCCAAACTAATTTGCTTCTTTCACCTTCATTGGTTTCTCCTAGGAGGGGTAGGTCTCTGAAGAGTCTTAAGACTCAATTGGAAATTGATGCTGAGATACAAAAGACTTTGTCTCTTTCCCTTGGTGGTGAAGGGAAGCATTTGGTAAGACCTAATAAATCAAATTTGAATTCTCCAAGTGTTCAAACTAAAAGGAGTAACAAATCTGTGACTAGCCCTCCTCTGACTAGATCAGGGGTTGTGAAGCGTAACTTGCAGGGTTGCTTTGGGGAAAGCAAAAATTCTCTGAATCATGGGAAGAGGGGAGCTTCGGTCTCCCCTCGAGGAAAATGAGAATATTTTCCTGGAATGTTAGGGGCTTAAATGCCCCTAACAAGAGACGATTAATTAAGTCTCAGATGGACTTAGTTAAGTTTGATATTGTTATGTTGAAAGAAACAAAGTTGTTAAAGGAGTCTTCTGCTTTGGTTTTTTCCTCCTGGAAAAGGTGGAGTTTTCATTCTTCTCCAACTTCTGAGGCTTCTGGTGGTTTGGCATTTCTTTGGAATAATTATGATATTGAGGTACAGTTTGTGGCATCTGCTACAAATTGGATGTTGTGTTTAGTGGTCAGTAAGGTTTCGAAGGTTAACTTTTGGTTATTTAATATCTATGCTCCGTTAGGTATCCAAGGTAAATCTAAACTATGGGATGAATTAAACATAATCTCTTCTCCTTTAAGGCATGGGTCCTTGGTCATCTTTCAGGGTGACTTTAATGCGATCACTGATTTGGGTGAAAAAAGAGGTGGGGTTTTTCCTAATAAAAGAATTATGGATGATTTTGGGAATTTTATTTTGGATGAGTCTTTTTGACTACAAATCTCAAAATGGTATTTTTACTTGGACAAATTTGAGAAGGGACTTTTCTCAAATTGCTGAGAGATTAGATAGGTTTTTGCTATCTGAGAATTGGATAGATTCAAATTTAGAATTTTTTTCTTCTATTCTCCCAATTTCGGGTTCTGATGATTTTTCGATTTCCCTTACTGTTCTTCAAGATAGGGCTCCTTTTAAGTCTTCATTTAAGTTTGAACCCATGTGGTTTAGGGATTCTTCATTTTTGCCATTGCTTATGAATTGGTGGAATTCTGCTCCTTTCTGTTCTGGGTCCCGTATGTTTCAACTTGTCAAGAAGTTGAGTTTTGTGAAGAACAACATTAGGGAATGGAATATCATACACTTTAAGAACATTTTTCAAGAGAAACAAAGGATTCAAGATATGATTGAATGTATTAATTCTCATGTTCTTTAGTGTGGCATGATGCCTCATGTGTATGATGAATGAAGTCTCTGAAAGTTGAAGTTGAGGAAGTGTTATCCAGAGAAGAAATTTATTGGAGACAGAAATCTAGGGAGGTTTGGCTTTCGGATGGAGACAAAAACACAAAAAAATTTCATTCTTCAACAAAGATAAAAAGATGTAGAAACAAGATTACTTGTATTGAGTGTCTGAATGAGAATTTATTGACAGAATACGAGGATATTGCTTCAGAGGCAGTGAGTTTTTTTAGGTCATTATTAACTTTGGAACATGGAAATCTTGAGAATGATATTATTTCTAATATTCTTTCTTTAGTCTCTTTGGAGGACAATAAGATGTTGATGTATCCTTTATCTTTGGAAGAAGTTAAGTATGTTGTTTTTGCCATGAACCTGGATAAAGCTCCGGGGCCAGATGGTTTCACTCCTTTATTTTTTCAGAAGTGTTGGGATTTTGTGGGCAATGATGTTTTATTGGCCCTTGAGGAAGCTAGGAGAAATAGATTTGTTTTAAAAGAGCTTAATACTAAATTGATTGCAATTATTCCTAAAAAAGAGGTTACTAAGTCATTTGCTTATTTTCGTCCTGTTACGCTATGTAACACTTTATATAAGATATTTACTAAGGCAATTTCCCTAAGATTGGCTAAAATTATTCCTAGGATTATTTCTTTGGAGCAGGGTCATTTTGTTCCTAGTAGAGAGATGACGGAGGGTGCAATTGTGGCGCATGAGGTACTGCATTCTATCTCTACCCAAAGAACCTCGGCCATGATTTTTAAATCAGACATGATGAAGGCTTATGATAGAGTTGAATGGGGGGCTTTATGTGTTGTTCTTGAGAAACTAGGTTTCTCTAAAGCTTGGGTCAAATGGACTCGTGCATGTATTTCTTCTGCAAGATTTTTGGTTTTAATCAATGGATCCCCTTGTGGATTTTTCTCCTCCTCTCGGGGTTTGAGACAGGGGGATCCCCTTTCTCCCTTCTTGTTTATTCTTCTTGCTGAGACTTTTAGTTGGGCTATTAAAGCTGCTAAACTGAGGGGGGCCTTGGAAGGGAGTTAGGATTCAAAATGTTCCACAAACTATTTCCCATTGTCTATTTGTTGATGATACCCTCTTATTTGGTCAGACTTCATTGGGCGAGGCTAATGCTATCAAGGGGATAATTCAGAACTATGCATATTTTTTTGGTCAGAAAGTAAATGTTGATAAGTCAAATATTTTCTTCCTTAATACATCACCACTGGTTCAACATAGATTATAGTCTTTTTGGGGGTTTGAATATAGAAATCTTCCATGTACTTACCTTGGTTTTCCCTTTTTTATTAAGCAGGATAAGTTTGATTTTTGGGATAAGCTTATTTCAGTTATTTCTAAAAGAATTCTATCATGGAATCATATGTGGTTAACTTTGGCTGGTAAAATTATTCTAATCAAGTAAGTTTTGAATGTTGTTCCCATTTATCTTATGTCTGTTTTGAAGGCTCCAAAAAAGGCTATTGTTAATTTGCAGGATACTCTTAGAGCTTTCCTTTGGAATAATAATAAAGATAGAAAGAAAAAACTCTCGTTAGTAGCTTGGGAGAAGGTATGTTTGCCTAAGGAATTGGGGGGTTCAGGTATTAGGAGCTTGGAAAATTAGAATTTAACCTTAGGTGCTAAGTTGGTTTGGAAATTATATGACAAACCTAGTTCCTTGTGGGCTTAGCTTATGTTTGCTAAATACTTAAATAATGGACCGAGAGAATATATTTTTAAAGTTTCAAGTTTGCCTTCTGGTTCTGCTATTTGGAATTTCCTATGTAAGTGTAGATCTGTTATTTTCCCTCATCTTTCATGGGTTGTCCATAATGGTATGAAAGGTAGATTTTGGGATGAAGTATGCAATGGACAAACTCCTTTGGTGAATATTAGGGATTGGTATCCTCTAATTACTATTCTTTCTTCCCTATGGGGTGTATTTGTGGTAGATTATTTTGAGATTGTATCTAGTGGGCATCTTAAGATAGCTAGATGGAAGTCTATTGAATTTTTAAATGTTGATCAAAATGTGAAGTCAGAATATGAGCATTTGTTGGGAGAGAGAGTGGTAATCCTTTCTGATTATGAGGATGAACTAATTTGGACAAGGAATATCTTTGGTAAATATTCGGTTAGAGAGGGGTACAACCCTCTTACGATTGCTAAAAATCTATCTTCTTGGCCATACAAGTTATTCTGGCATTTGTCTTGTCTCCCAAAAGCTAGGGATTTTAATTGGTTGGTTGTTCAGGATAGCGTCCTTATGGGTATGAGATTGGATAGGCTTGGTATTACGATAGTATTCCCTTGTGTCCTTTGTAACAAAAATTTAGAATCTTCCTCACACTTGTTTCTTCATTGTGACTTTTCTTATGAGTGTTGGCATTGGTTGTTTGAAAAGTTAAAGCAATCCTTTGTTATTAGTAAGGATCTTATCTCTCATTTCAGATCTTAGCCCCTCCTTTTTGCTTCATCTTTTTATGCATGTCTTTGGGTTATTTCCTCTTCTATTGTAATTTGGAATATTTGGTTAAAACGAAATAACAGGATTTTCAAACAAACAAGCTCTCCTGTGGAGGAGGTTTTATTGAGAATTGAATGTTCTATTTCTGAAGTTGCATTGTCTTATATTTACAAGAATCTAGAAAATCTTACCTCTTTTTCCACATTGGGATTGTAGAGTAACTAGGGTTTGGAAGATGTTATCGGTCTTACCTGCGCATGGTTCAATATTGAGAAAAAAACTATGCTACATGCAAGAGAAATTCAGCTTGTTGGAAACCTCTTCCACAAGGTCATTTTAAATTGAATTTTGATGGTGCCTCTTGTGGGAATCCTGGTTGGGCTGGGGTAGGTATGGTGATTTTTTATCATAACTCAAGATTTATTCAGGCTCGGTGTCATGCAATTGGTTTTAAGACTAATAATTTTGCAGAGTTTCATGATTTATCTTTTGGATTGGATTTGGAAATATCTCTGGGAATTAAAGATTTAGTAATAGAAGGAGGTTCCATGGTTATAATTCAATGTGTCATGAAGGAGAAATTGAATTATTGGCAATTACAGTATATTCTTGATCTCATTTTACAAAAGCTAGATTTTTTTGATTCCTTTTTTATTTCTCACTATTATAGAGAGGTGAATAAAGTTGCGGATTTCCTACCTAATCTAGTCATTGATAGGAATGCTAATCTGTAGGAGGTATGCTTTAAATAAATTCCATCGACATCCTTGAAAAATTGATTTTTATAGTTTTTATCCCGCTTTCTTCTTTCTTTGTAGGTAGTCATGTTTGCTGACCTACATGGAGGTGTTCAGTGTACATTTTAAATGATGCCTTTGTCCATCTTTTATGATGTATGGTGTGCACCTTCTGCAGGAAGTATGGATGGATATCTGAAATGATTAGGGGTGGTGGCTTGGTGTCATAGTCATTGGGGATTGTCTTGTCATTTCTGCCTTGCACGCTTGGTATTATTGCTTTGGTTTGAGGTAAGTGATGGGAGCTATCATTTTTTGGTAGGTCAGGATCCTTTGTATGTATTTGGGATTATTTTTTTATTACTACGATGCTAGGTTATTTTTTATGTACTTTTAATCAATGGTTGATATGTTTTTGATAAAAAAAAAGCAGCCAAAAATGAGGGGGCTAACCCATAGGTACAATTAAGAGAATAGTGGCAAGACCATTGTTTGCATAAAATCAACAAAGTAGCAGTCTTCTACCTCTATCAAAAACAAAAACCATACTATGAAATTTTATCATTGATAAAAAACTACCGGTTAGAGTATAATTCATATGCCACGCAGGGCTATAAACAACAAAATATAAGCATAAGCCTAAACTAGGCTTATCCAACCCGCAACTACACAACATAGACAAAAAACTCCTCCACATGCAGACAATTATTTCTTTTTCCCTTGGCTCTTCTTAGGGAGAAGCTTTCTAGCCCATTCCTTCGTGAGGAACTTGAACATACCTTTGTAGTCGTCGTCCTCCTTACCTTTCCCTTTAGCTATGGTATCCTGCAACAGGCATAGCATAGTAGTCGAGCATCTCATGACATTTAGCGTGAACTTGGACACATCATGCATCTTGGACTCCGTCACCTCCAATCTATTGGTAATCACTTGCACATTGTCAAAGAGGGCTTCTATCTTTTTCTCAAGCTCAGCTAGGTTGGGATCTTCTTCCTTCCTACTACTCGCCTCTTCAACAACCAATATTTTTTCAATCCTGAAGGTTAGGGATGGGAAATTGGCTGGCTCTGGATTCATAGAGGAGATGGGGCTTTCAAAAATCTAGGTGGAGCTCACAAAATGGGACATCTGTTTATGCTGGGTCAGGGGAATTTTGACATTCGGAATGGATTTTCCTATGTCGTGCGAGGAGGAGGGTCTCTCAGGGATTTATTCGAGGGTTTAGAGGCCAATCTGCTAGAGCGGTGAGGGGTGTTGGCTTCTTCTGTAATTTCCAAATCAGAGTCAATCTCTTAGTTTTTGACTCTTTTAGGGGTTCTGACCTCCTCTGGGGAGTGATTCTTGGTTTTCTTGCTGGAGGATCCGAATTTTGGGCATCGAGGGCTTGAATCATTAATGGTCAGAGGTTGGGTCAAGGGGTTGACATTCTGCATATAAATGGAATGGGGCGGGTAGAGGGCAAGGTGAAAGTTATACAGGTAGAGCATAACGCCCTGATGCACGATGGGAAAATCTTTCCCTTTCTTCTTAGCTTTGGCTATATCTTTAATGTTAGCATCCATCGAATGTAGTAAAAATGAACAAAATGGAAATGAGGTCTTTGTTCCTCAAATGATTCAGGAACGTGAGATGGTAGTAATAGAAAATGCCATACCTGCCCTCTAGCGTAAAATACTTCATCATGATGTAGCAGACTTCGTCCCACAGGTGAGGAAGCTCCTCCCTGTTGAATCCTCCAGCCCTCTTGATAGGGTTCTTTCCTTGGCGGAAAAATTGGTTGAGGTTGGTAGAATCCACAATGCGGCTCTACTTTTTCTATTTTCTACCCTCCATTGAAAGGCCCGTTGCTTGAGCAGTGACCTCTTCATTGATTTCGAAAGAGATTCCCCCCATGATCACCCTTCTGTCCTCCCAAGAAGTCATGAATTGTTTGGAGAGTCTCTCCTTGTTGCCCTTCATATTTCCATGAATGTCAATACCGCCTTTAGTGCACACAAACTAGACTGTCGGTTTGGCTTTGAACTTGTCCACTTTGTTGGGTTCTAGTCTAAGCCTGTCCCCCCCATTCTTGAATCCTCTAATTTCACAGTTTGAGAATGATAAAAAACCAGAACATAGAGCCGAAGAAAACTCAAGATGAAATGGTTGAGAAAAATGTGTCGAACTTGAAATAAACGGTCATAATAATCAGAGTGATTATTATCCCTTAAGATCCTGTAGCTTTCAATGACCGAAGATCTACTTAGAATGTGCGAGCCTTCACTTAGGCCAATGTGATTTGACAGATCCCCAACGCCACCTTTACCATCGCTAGTTGGCTCTGTTCAGGTAATAATTAGAGGGTAATCATTCTCAATATCAGTAATTTCATCATAAATCCATCCCATGTGGTAGTGGTGACTCAGCGTGCCCTTGATACGTGGCCATCTAGGGTAGAAATTGGCAGGATCTCCATGCCAATTTAAAAATTGCAAAAATGCTTCCTTCATAATTGAGCGGATGGGATAGTCCTTTCCTGGATAAAGGGATTTTCCTTTTCCAAGATTTCCTTAATGGTGATTGGCAGTAAATTGGGGTCCCTCTAGCATCATAAGCTATTCTCTAGCCTTCCTTCAGCCGGCATAGAATCGATGACTCTATTTGCTTCTTTGAAGATGTGGCATATAATGAAGTCCTCCATTTTGACCAGAAAGCACTTGATGTCCCTCAGAATAGGTTCCACTCTCCATCCCGCTGAAGCATTTCCTTTGGTAGAATCAATAATGATTTGAGAATCTCCTTCGATTTCTACTTGTTTTATTCCTATGGAGTTAACCATTTTCAGACCCCAAAGGAGGGCCATTCCTTTAGCTTGAGTGATCGTATTATCCCTTAGGTTGCCAGCATAGGCTGCAACCATATTCCCTAGATGATCCCCGATGACTCCACCACCTGCGTAGCAGTTGTATTGAGTAGAGCCATCAAAATTCAATTTAAACTAGTGAAGCCTGAGGGTTGACCATCTAGTCATCCGTCTCTTTTTCTTGGTGTTGTTGTTGAAGTGATCAAAGCCAAGGTGGAGCTTCCAGCAAACAACGATCTTCTTGTCCGCCTCATCGGGAGGATAGGGGGGATTTTCCATTTTGTAGCTTCTAAATTTTCAATAATCATCTTAAAGCAAATGTTAGCCACATAGTCTGGGGGGGTCTCAGTGTCTTTGAAAATTCTATTATTTCTTTCTTTCCACAAGGCCTAGTAGATGTGTGGTGGAATTTGTTTCCAAAGTTGAATGATGAGGGGATGATGGTAGGGGGTCCCAATCAAAAGCGAAATTTTTTATATTCTTCTGGAAGACCCAACAAAGACCGCATTTTTGAAGAGTAGTAGACCAAATATGAGCTGCAAAGGGACAAAGAACAAAAAGGTGTTCAATAGATTCCTCATCAACTTTACACAAACTGGATCTATTGGGGAGATGGAATCCCCTCTTTTTCAGGCTATCAAGCGTCAGGGTTTTACCATGCATGAGGGCCCACCAAAAGAAATTAATTTTAGGGATTAGCCGAGGGTTCCAAACTTTCTTCCAACATTTTGCATCCACAAGGTACTTAAGGAGTTGATTGTAAGCAGATTTGATCGAGAAATAGCCCGATTGTGTCTCTTTCCAGATGAAGCTATCTTCATTCAGAGCCAAAGGATTCTGGTTTTTGACAATATGAGTTGCAGATCCTGAGCCAGGGGGACCAGATTAGGTCTATTGTTGCAGATGAGAAGAATGTCCTTCCACCCCCTTCCTAGGACCAAATAATCCACAGCATAATCCCCCAGGATACCTTTAAGGTGATTCATGATTTGATGGAAGTGAGTGTTGACCAAAGGCTTGTCCTCCATCCAAAAATCCTCTCAGAATCTCACCTTTTTACTGTCTCCTAGTTGCCACTTCAGACCTTCTCTAACCATCACTCTATTGTTCAGGATGTTATTCCACAACTTAGAACCTTGGGGAAGGTCAGTTGTATTCAAATTATAAAAGAAATGCTCCCGGTTCAAGTACTTAGCTTTGATGATGTTGCACCAATTCGCCTCACCTTTAGCCAAGGTCCATCCAATCTTGGCAATTAGTGCCTTATTGAGGGCATTAATCTTTCTTATGCCCAAACCTCCTAGAGATTTGGGTAGACACATAGTATCCCAATTGACTAGAGCGAGGATTTTTTTTCCTCTAAGCCAGTCCATAAAAAGTTTCTTTGGATTTTTTCAAGTTTTTCTCCCATGGTCCCTGATATTTTAAACATGGAAAGAAAGTACACCAAAATTCCCTATAGGAAGGCTGTGAGAAGCTGGAGCTTCCTCGCACTACTGAGGAATTTCCCTTTCCATCTTGCAAGTTTTTTTCTGCATTCGTTCCAAGATAGAGTTCCAGAAGGTGGGGCTGACTTCATTGATCGTGAGGGGGAGACCCAGGTAGGTCCCCGAGAGAGTTGCCACTTTTCTTCAGAGGATGGAGAGAATTTTGAGTTGGAGGTCATTTGGAATGTTGAAGAAGTAGAGATTACTCTTCTCATAGTTGATGCATTGTCCCGATGCCTTGGTGTAGTCAGCCAATAGGATCTTCCATCCTTTAGCCTCCATGACAGAAGTCCTACCAAAAAGGAAAGTGTCATCCACAAACTATTGAATATTAGAGGGGGGGAGTGTGGAGGCCGCTTTGAATCCTTGGAGCTTACCATTGGTGACCAAATGGGTCACATTTCTATTTAAGACTTTAGCTATCATGATAAACAGATAAGGGGATAAAGGATCGCCTTGCCGAATACCTTTCTCAGCTTTGAAGCATCCCCTAGGAGTCCCATTAATCAATACTGAGAATTGAACCATGGTCACACATTCTCGAATCATATTCACCATTTTTTGGTTAAATCCCAGTTTTAGAAGCACTTTGAAAATAAGCTCCCAATTAACCTTATCATAAGCTTTTGATATATCAAGTTTAAAGGCCATACCTGGAAATTTTCTCCTATCCATGGAGTGGATTATCTCATGAGTTGCAATGGCAGCATCCAAAATTTGGCATCCTAGGACGAAGCCTTTCTGAGACATACTGATAAATTTTTCCAGGAAGGGTTTAATCCTATTCACAAGGATGTTGGAGAGAATTTTATAAATGGTATTGCAGAGGCTTATGGGCCAATACTCCTTCAAGTAGCTGGGAGTAGTGGTATTGGGGATGAGGAAAATGAAGGTGTTGTTGATCTTTTTCAGCAATCTCCCCATTTTGAAGAAATCTTGAACAGCTTTGGTGACATCGTAACTAACAATGTCCCAAAAGTCTTGGAAGAATGTCAGGGGGAAACCATCCGGGTTCGCTGTCTTGTAGGCTCCCATAGCAAAGACAACCTTGTGAAATTCATCAGTTGAGATGGGATCCAAAAGTTGTCGATTGTCATCCTCATTGATGGCCATCAATAGCTTACTAACAAGGCAGTCCTGGAGTAGAGAATCCCTTCCACCATCTGCATACAGTCTGGTGAAAAAGTCCACCACATTCTGTCCAAGTAGAGAGTCCTCAGAGATCTCCTGGCCAGTTTCATCCTTAATAATTTTGATATAGTTCCTCCTCTTGTGGATAGAAGCTGATCTGTGGAAGAAAGCATAATTTTTGTCCCCTTCTTTCAACCACTGGATCCTAGATCTTTGCTTCCAGTACACTTCTTCCCTAGAGAGGGTATCTTTCCAAATCTTGTGGCAATCTTCCTCCTCCTTCAAAATGGGGTCTGGGGGATTATCGATAGCCATAATATTCTAAAGTTGTTCCAGTCTGGCTCCTAGGTCCTTCTTTCTTTTGAAGATATCTCCAAATGTGGTCCTATTCCACCCTTTGACATCCTTGCTAATTAACTTTAGTTTCTCCATAATTCTGAACATGGCAGTCCCTTGGATCGGGGTGGTCCACCAGCATCTTACCATTTCCTTGAAGTCTGGGTGGGAGGCCCACATGATCTCATAGAAAAAGGGGGGGGGACCCTGGTAGGGTCTATCTTTTTAGTGGAGAAGAAGGGGGTTGTGGTCAGACGCAGTCCTTGGGGGGGTTTTCAGGTAAGAGCTAGTTCCAATGTCCCAATTGGTGGAAATCAGGAATCTATCCAGCTTGACTCAAATAAGATGTTTTCCTTTCCTATTATTCGACCAAGTGAAGGGGGCACCCTGCAGATCAATATCCATAAGGCTTGTAGCATTGATGAAATTGGCTAGGTCACCCATGTTGTCAGAGAAATCTTCCAAACCACCACACTTTTCAGATGGGTAGAGGGGGGAGTTGAAATATCCCACAAGCATAAACTGGTCCTTCTGGTTACTCATAATGATATTAGAAATTTCTTCCCACAGGAGTCGTCTCCTCAATCTTGAGTTGGGAGCATAGATATTGAACATCTACCAACATTGCTCCCCATAATGAAGGGAAACCGCTAAGAAATTTTGGGAGCTAGCAAAAATCTTGCCTTTCATTTTAATGGAATCCCAGAGGGTAGCAATACCCCCAAAAGCACTCAAGGCACCAACATACAAATAGTCTGCTCCAGGCCAAAGTTTACCAACAACCACAAAAAAAGTTTGAAAGGGCATCTTGACTTCTTGAATGAGGCAAATGTCAATTTTCATCTCAAGAATGAGTTGTTTTATGGCGAACTGCTTATGGGGGCTGTTCAGACCCCTTATGTTCCAAGAGAGGAACTTCATTTCTTACTTTTGTTAAGTCCATCCAGGGTCAGTTGTCTTCCCTTTGCAATGTCCCTTGCCATAACCTTGTGCCTCAGGACTCTTTCTGAGGGTCTTCCTACTTTGTTTTTGTTGCCCCTCACATCTGCTTTCTTGGCCTTGACTTTCTTCTTCTAGGTTATCCATTCTTCATTATCCATCTGGGGGGAGCCCGGGGAGGACACTTTCAACAAAGTTACCAAGGAATTTCTAGGGTGCACATCTCTATCCCCTGTTATAGGGGAGAGAGGGGTTGAAGAGGTGGGTAAGCTATTTTTAGTCAAAAGAGGCTTGGCCAAAGCCAAGTTGAGGGCTATCTCTTGCGAGATCTCCCCCTCTTCCAGGAGAATGCTTGATTTTTTGACTAGGTCTATTGGGGATTTTAAGATCTCAAGGATCTTGTCTGTGTGTGGGTAATTTTCAGAAATTTCATTCGCAGTAGTTAGCTCAAGGGGAGCTAAGGATGATGGGTCACCAGGGTTGATGGGTTCAGCCGAGATGGCTTTATTTTTGAGCTTGGGTTCTGCAACCACCAGGGCTTTACAATTAGTATATGAATGCCCCTGGTTATTGCATTTCTAGCAATACAAGGTGGCATTTTCATACACAATAGCCTGGGACCATTTTCCCTATTTTGATTTTAGGGAGACAAAGTTTGGGAGAACCTTGTTAATAGTGACATTGACACAAAAATGAGCATACACTAGCCTGGATTTGTTGAGAGTGGTCGAGTCCACTGCAACAAAGCTGCCAAACGAGTTTCCTATCCAATAGAAGATTTGTTCATCCCAGAATTCCAGAGGGATTCTAGGAAGCCTAACCCAGACTCGAGCAATGCGGTTTAGTTATGCGAAGGGGTCAAAAGCAGGCTTCCATTTAGCCATGTTTAGGAAATGCTTTCTATAAGCCCAATACCCTGATAAAACATAGATTAGATCCTCGTCAGTGTTGAACTTGAAAATAAAGTCCCCCCGACATAGCTCAAACCTCTAGGCTTCCTTTAAGATTCCAACGAGATTTTGACCATCGCCTGACCATGTCAATAGATGGTCAGAAGGAGAAGAAACAACCAACTATTGCCAAGTGAAGGGAAGAGGCAATTTTGTCCATCAGGTTGTCCGAGAGTTTGATCTCTGTTCCGTCTTCCGTTTGGGAGAAGGTGGCCACAACATCTTCAGGGGTCGACTTTGTTGACCCAAGGAGGGCGTTCTTCTAGCTAGACTTGGGATTCTCCTTCACAAGATCCACATCCACCTGTCCGACAGAAGTTTCCGGTCTGGGATGGGGTATATTCCTTTCATCCCCTTTTAGGCCAGTATTGGTCAGACCTAGTGAAGTGGAAGGGATGTGAAGGCTGACATTTTCTTTCGTATGGTCCGCAGACCATGGGGACCCTTCAGCCGGCTTAGCAACATGTGCACCGACCATACAGTTGGGTGTTGGGTCCAATGGGGGAGGGGGGACCTCCCCAGAGGGGGTGGTCATCCAGGGAAATAGGTTCAAATGTGAAGCAGGTGGGAGAGTTACAGATGGAAGGCGGAAAAAAAGAAAAAAAGAAGAAGGGACTATTATGCATCAACACAGTCTACCAAATTTTCCGCACACCAAAAGGGGTTGTTCCATCTTTGTGTCTGAAACTTATTTCCAGAAGTATAGTTGCGCACCTATTTCCTACACACATAAAGAAAGGGAAATAGGTTGGGAATAGGGGCTTACCTTTTATCAAAGTCACGGTTTTGGAATTAACCATGAAATTGAGATAAATGTAATTAAAATGATTGAAAGGAAAGATTCTCCTTTTTAGGGAGATGGTGAATTATGACTGAAAATAAAATGATTATACCTCATTGTGAAGTTTTGCTTGCCTCCACATGGAATTAAGGTTTCATGAAATAGGATGTAGATCTCCACTTCAATGCTTGAATCTTGACTTTATTGCTTCTCCAAGGCTTGAAGAAAGACTATGTATGTATGTATAAGATTACAATGAAAGAGATCATTGCTCCAGACTTGCAGACCAAGACTAACTACTCTTGGGGCAAGATACAAAAATGACTTGCAAACCTAATGCTAACTACAATAGGGCAAGATAAAAAAAAATGATTTGAAAAGAAGGATCTCCTAATCATGAAGTTATCCTTAAAATTTTCATCAAGTGATCAATAACAACTCACACAATTCTGAACTTATTTGTCAACACACTGTCTCATACCTTTGCCATAGTCTCAAACAACTTGCATATCATTGGAATATAACTCTTCTTCTCTCCTCTTCATTGAATTTCATTGCTTATCTTCACATCACATACTTCCTCTCTTACTCACTTTCCACACAACTTAATTGCATACATTCTTTATATAGACGATAGTTTATCACAACTTGAACCAAGTCGGCCTAAAATAAAAATACACCTTCCATACTAAAAACACACACATTGATCCACTCCAAGAGAAAGAAGGGACCAAAACACATCTTCCTAAGCTCAACCAATTGATCTACAATAACCAAAGAAAAAACCTCAACATTCCAACACATAACATGACCACATAGACAAATAAATAGGCCAAAACATATTCTCCAATGCAAACTACTCTTCTTTAGATCTCCACGCGCTATGGTGAGACCCATAAGACATCTAATTACCTTACACAAATCATATTTAGACAAAAAGGTTGGATTTAACATAGAATATCACAACCGAAAATGAGACATACTACAACTTCTGAAGAACACAAAATCATTTCTGAACCACAAAACCATCATATCCATAATGCTAAAAACATAACCAAAGAAGATAACAACACCAAGCAACATTAGAAACACTTCCCAAACCCAAACACTTCCTAAACAACCAATAGAATAACTTGAATATCAATACAAAAAGATATCTCTGCACCACAAACATTCTGGACCAACAATTATCTAGAACAACAAGTTTGACTTCAATGACAACCACATCAACACATACACAACAACAATCAACAATTTATCACCTTCAACTTTAAAAAATCAAGAGCAACATAAGTATAGTATCTAAATGACAACTCTAATAGAAGTGAGGACTATCATAGTATAGAAGGTGATTCACTAAGAAGTATACAAGGACAATGAAACTTTATAAGATGTTACAATTGGAACATTGAAAACATCTTTGACTAAGTTTGGTAGTCTATTAATCATAGACCAAGCTATCTATTTTTTTATAATCTTGTAAATTATGATATTGTTATCATGTTTTAATGTGTAGTTTTCTAGTCAAATTCATTGATGCATGTTTCATGAGTGGTTGTTCACAAGAACTCATCTCTCATGAGAATGAATGGTACACTTAGCATTCATTGCATCTTGTAAATGTTGAATGAAATATGGTTAAAAAATAATGAAAATTGAGTATTTTTAAAACTAAATGAATGTGGATATAACATGATCTATGGATGTAATTATAAAGACCAGAACTAAACTTTAGAATATTGGAAACATCTTGGACTAAGTTTGATATTCTATTAATCACTTTGATGATGATATAATTCCACATTGGTTTTAGAGATCAACCTATCTATTTGTTAATCATCTTGTAAACTGTGATACTATTCATGTTTTAATGTGTAGTTTCAAGTCAAACTCATTGATCCATGTTTCATGATTATTTGTTCACAAGAACTCATCTCTCATGAGAATGAATGGTACACTTAACAATCATTGCATCTTGTAAATGTTGAATAAGTATGATTAAAAGATAATGAAAATTGAGTATTTTTAAAACTAAATGAATGTGGATATAACATGATCTATAGATGTAATTATAGTTTTGTTTGTGAGTGATTTGAATAAATTTTAATTTGGTTAAATTAGTTTTGTTTAAGTTTTATAAATTTAATTTTTCATTATCATTTTTGCAAAAAAATTAACGAATTAAATCATTTTTTAAAAATTAAAAATGATTTAAGTTTATTGAATTAGAAATCTTAATAAGAAATGATGTGTTGCTACTTATTGAAAGATGAATACCAAAAATAACAAGTTGATAATGAAATTGGAAAGGGCATATAAAAGAACCCGTGACTAGAATTTGGAGCTTGCTAGACTGGATGCTAGCACTTGGCATGTATGTTTGCGTCATGTGTTGCAATGTTGTATATTAGAAAACCCTAGAATATAAACGTGTCTTGAAAAATGTGTCACATTTCAACATACAAATGAAACAAGAATGATTAGTAAATTAGTAGTCAAAAGAGAAGAATTGAGGGGAAGATAGCCATTTTGAATCTCTTCAAGATAGTTACCTATTGACTATACAAGAGAATGACATTGAAATGTTGAAAATGATCATCAAAATGACTTATCATGGGGTGTTAGCATGTCACATGGACATCTATGTGAAGCACTAGTATTTAGATAATTCAAGTTGAACAAAGGTCCAATACACTAGGAATAACACAAACAAGACACCTTGAGCATAAAGACAAGAAAAAAGAACACTAAAGATACTAAATATTTCACATTGGGAAGGAGAATGGAAGGATATAAAAGAAAGCACATAATACAATATAAATTATAAGGATGTCCAATTTTGAATGTCTTAATAATAATGCAAAAACTCTACACATATCTATCAAATGCCTTGACATTAAGGAACTTGTGACAAAATTAACATCCACAACACATTGCTCATGAATGGTAAGAGGCTTTATGCATGAATTACAATGATATAGTGGAGGGAAGATTCATTTTTCACTATCCACCTACCTCATGATTGACGAAGCCACTTTTCTTCATGCATCCTTTATGTAAGGAGATTTCTTTCTATTTTTCAATTCATAACAATAAACTTTATATTACTTTTAACACAAGATCCTTTAAATCATGAATGCAAGTTGAAAATCTAGAATTATGTTCCACTTTTGGCCAATGAAATAGTTTTGGGTAAATTTTTTTTTACTTGGAAAGTTTTTAGTTGAAATTATTCTAGTCAAAATAATGTGGCACATATTTTAACTAAAACTACTCACATAAATATTGTAGGCAAAATGGTTTTGGTAGAAAATCCCTCAACTATAAGAAGAAAAAACTTGTAGTCATCATTTGAAGATAACTTTCATCTAAATAAACTTGCCTCCATTATCTTCACTTGCTCTAGTTGGTATCTCGTCAAAACAACCCAACCAAAATAACCCATGAGACAATAATCCGGTCACAATAACCCAACAAAAAAACATCTTGGGGTAATAATATCCCATCTTCACAACAACCCTATGTTAAATTAACCCAGATCCAAAACAATCCATGGTGGAAAGGAGAATCGACACATGATAATCATTCGCAAGTGCATGCTATTAATCAGTCTGGGAATTCATCAAAGTAGTGAAAAAAGAACGAGGTCTCCAAAAGAATAAAATAGAGAAATATATGGTCGGATGCACTGGGCAATTGAGCAAGAAAAAATATTGTGATCTCAAAGCAAGACTAAAAACAATAGTTGATGGTTATGACAACTGTAACATTTTACATTATTTAAGAGGCATCGCTCATAATTTGGTACTGTAATTGATAATTTGACTAATAAAGTTTTTTTGGCAATGTACATTTAATTTGTAAATTTTGTTTTCTTTCCTCTATAATCTTATGGGGATATACAATCAATGGGTTATTTTTACCAGGGGTTATTTTCGCCTTGGCTCATAATAATGTGAGGTTGTTAGGTGTGTGTCATGGTTCTAATTGAAATATTTCAACCATCAATAGGTTGATAGGTTACCCATGACACACACCAAAAGGCACAATTATAAAACTTCTTGATTGAGTTATTGGATTCATGCTTTCAAATTATAAACCAAGATATCACTTAATAATAATTTTATTTGTTGGATCTCAAAAATGCAACCCCGAAAAGACTAAAGACATGCACAAAAACTGGATGTTGGGAAATATCAACATATCTAGAATGGTTATAGCTTATGATCAAATAATGATATGAATGGATCGATTCTTGTGAATGGGTGGGCTAACCTTCATTTTTAATATCATCTAAAATTAGGAGGGTATTTCCCAAAGGTTTTCTTAACAAGGCATATATCACTTAATATTAATAAATATGAATACAAAAAGTAGATAAACCAAATTTACATATACTTAATTGCAATGTTAATATCTATGTCAAATACTAGCTAGCTTATGATCAAATAATGTCATGAAAGGGTCAGATATTGTGCGTGGGTAATATAACCTTCATCTTTAATCTCATCTAAAACTATGAGGGCATTTCCCAAAGGTATCCTTAACAAGGCATCTATAAAAAATTGATGAAAATGAGTAAACTAGTAGTAGATAAACCAAATGTATGTTTGATCCTAATGCTAAATACTAACTATCTTTTTAAAAATAATATTATTAAGTCGATAAGTCTATTATTTCATATTCATATATAAATGGCAAGTGTATAATATCACTATTAATGGATTGAAAAGTGTAGGCATGTATGTTGTGTCTCTTTGATAATCTTAGTTCATTTTATGCAGCTTACATAGAATAGTCCTATTATAGTACTCAATCATGATAGCATGCAAGACTTTAAAATAATAATCTATCAAGAGAATAGAAGAATGATCAAATAAAATATTTTTAGCATTTCAACAACCAAATTGGTGCATAGTATATTAGTAAATTGAGTCATGACATACAAGGAAGAGGGAAATAAATCTTTAATACATGAATGTAAAGATGTCTACATGCATATAAGTCAAACACAATAATTCATACAAATGGATATGAGATGAAATTCTAGAGATATTTCCACCTTCAGCCAAACACTTTGAATGAAATAATCTCACCTAAAAAGGGTTTGCAATTGAAAAAAATTCTCCTCATATTATATGTCACAAAGGGGTTCATCTAAAGTCATTATACTTGAAAAAATTTCATGAAAAGGGGTTCCGAACCAAAGCAATTATTATACAAAAATAATAATTAAATACATGTCATTTCCAATATTTTTTGAATTCATTCCTCTTGAATTGTCTTTGCTCCTATATATTTTACTTACTCCAACCAACTTTCAAGTTCATGCCAAGACTAGTTTAAGATCTTACACCCTTGATTTGAGGTAGGTATGCAATCTTTAGTTTGATATATCTTTTAATATGAAATTTGAATTTGAATTAAAAGTTTAATATTTTTATATATGTACATGTGTACATACATAAAATGATAATTTGATTTCAATGTAACTAACTTTAAATTCTAAATCTAAAACAACCTGCCTAATATTATTTCAATATATAAATCTTAAATCTAAAATGGGAACCCTAACTTGATTTTAATATAAACCTTAATCTACCACTACATGTTGAATCTAAAATGAAACCCTAATTTGTTTTCAATATTAACTATAAAATAAACATGAATATTTTATTCTATCAAAATATAAACTCTAAACTAACACTAGACCTAAGATGTCAAATGTGAAAACCTCAACTAACAATTATAAGCAAACATTGAGCTAAATAGACTACACGTATCAATGGATTTCAATCATTTTGTTATTAATATGAATTTATTATGAATTATCTATTATAAATTTTAATTTTGATCAATTCAATTTAAACGATTAATATATAAATTCTTAAAAATTTCAATGGTATAAATTCAATGTTTTTTTTTTTGGACAAAAGGCATAAGCATGTAATATATTAATTATATAAGGAGAATTTACAAAGTATGTATGAAATAAACAGTGAGATAAGAGGGAAAAGTTACATCCTCTAATTTAGGATCACAATAATATCTTATAAGACCTGACTTGTTCCCAAAATATAGGAACTATACTGCACATATCCTATTGACTAATCTAAAACACATAGAGAAGCCTAATTGTTTACACTCCCTTGACTACTATTCACAAAAGATGAATCAACTGCAATACCACTGTGATATGCATCAAATATATCATTTTAAGTCTTGGACTGTAAGAATACGAAGCCCCTAGACGCTGCCATTCACCACACACTCCCAACCAAAATGTCCTCTGACTGAAGTCCATCTTCAAACTACTGCCATGGGATCAAACATTGACACCCATCACTCAGGCCCAATTACAAAATCTTCATCGTTGAACGGAAAATATTGATTGGGGGGGAAATCATAACCAACACGCAGAAGACCAAAATCCTTCCTGCAAAATTTAATTTATCCATCTCCCGAATCCTAAAATGAGAGATCTCCACACGATGAAGAGGAAGATGTGAATTAAAAAAAGACCAACCTACAGGAAGATGAATGTCTGACAGAACAATCACTCTAGTGCTATCTGAAACAAAAAATAGGGGTGGAATGACAAAAACCCCACTGGATGCCGACCAACTCGACGAACACATAAAAAAGCTCTATGATTCTTGATGCAAAAAGTTGGCTTAGTGACTAGAACAAAACTGACAGGCAAAATTTATTATATTGGCTATTTTAGTTAGATTTTCATCTATGTTGTCAGAAACGAGAAACCAGAAACAAAATGGAAACGATAACGAGACGAGAAATGGAAAATTTAAAGATTGTGTATAAGAAACGTGTGTATATATGTATGTATGTATGCATATGTTTATGTAAATTACTTTCTAAATTAATTTTTTTTAAAACTAAAAATTATAGATCTTGTTGACTTAAAATAACTTGCAGAATTTACTTTATAATTTCTGAATTTTTTTTAGAAAAAACTCTTCAAAAATCAAACTCCCAACTCCGGTGAATATTTAGAAAGTTGAAAAATCCACATTGTTTGGTGAATATTTGAAAAACTTAGAAAAAAAGCACTTTGCAGAAATTTTAGGTGAATATTTAGAAAAAGTAAAAAAAACATTCCTAAATGTCTGGCACCGCTGAGAAACCGGTTTCCTCAAGGTTGAAACGGGGAATGGAAGGGTGCCGTCCCGTTTCTGGTAACAGAGATTTTCATCATTCATTTCTCGACTCTTGAGACGAGGCGAGGTCGGTAGGTTGAGGAAAAGACTGCAGATACTCGTGGGGATAAATTTGCCCATGATTATGGAGTTCCAAGAGTGCATTAAATTTTGAGATTATGTTTGAAAACCATGGCTTTCCTATGTGAATTGCATTTGTTTGCATCTAATGAGCAAAGGGAGCAGGTGATGTATAACAAAGACCATTAATAAAGGAGATGTATACCAAGCTTGCTACTGACTCCTGCAAGATTTCATCCATGTTGAAGACCCCTCCAAGCCATACATCCCCTAAACGAAAGTCATAATTGGCCACTTGTGTGTTGAGTTATTCTCATGTGAATAGGGAGGAGTGCACAAAAGAGCCAACCAGAAACTTTGTGAAACCTGTCGAGCATGAAAGGTCCATAACCATCGTTGCCAAGGTAGGAAGTGCGAAAGGGTTAGCTCGTATCCAATATTCACCAAGAACTCTCTGAATTTCCCAGTCCACGTTGAAGAATGGAATTGCAAAGGGTTCATTAAGTTGAAGAGGAATTCCATTCCCATGTGGCCAAATTACGTCGTGTCATGCCCAAAATTTAGGGCAAGAACGAGATTTAAAAAAAATAAATTCCAACTTAATAACATTAAATTGCCATTATTAAATTAAACGTTAGGGGATTTAACTTTTGTAGTAAATTATTGTCTATAGGGATTCAACTTTAGCCTCCTAGATATAGGTATATGAGATAAAGCCTTATAGGAGATATTCATTATGAGAATTATTTTAAATAACCCTCATTGCCGACTAGCAGTCACATGTTAATTAATGTTTAGAATAGATTTGAAGCATTAAGTATTATGTGCTAGGGCTAAATTGATAGACCGGAAATTAATATTATTCCGGTCTATCAATTTAGGGTTTTGGATTTAATTAATCTATCGATTAAATTTGATGAACTATTAAAATAACTCGTGTAGTATTCCGCATTTATTTTTTAATTATTTTCGTTTACTTGAGTTAGTGGTTAGAGTTAACTCACATTTAGTTAAGACAAACTTGATAATGCATTTCATAATGGCAATTTAATGTTATTAAGTTGGAATTTTTTTTTTTTAAATCTCGTTCTTGCCCTAAATTTTGGGCATGACATGTGGAAGCCTCCTTGTAAGGAAATACGAAGAGCCATTGTGCCTCTGATATGGACAATTGGAGGCTTCATTAAATCATTGTCCCTTCATTAGATCATTGTCCCAAGAAGTATCTAGTTCCCTTAGGCTATTTGGAAAAAAGGAAAAAAATACCCTCCAAACAATCTCTGAGAGTCAAAATGTAGAGGAGCAAGAGGAAGGGTGGAAGGTAGTGTCAAGGAAGAGAGTTAAGAAATTGAAGGATGAAGGAATGTTTAATATGCTCCTACAATCTCATTTCAAAGCTAATGCGTATGTGTAGTGATGATTTGTTGATACCTGTTAATGGGTACTTAGACTTGATTTTTGTATCACTATGAAGGTTGCTCCCCAATTGTAGCCGCACCTGATTCAGACCAAGCAAAAACACTCAATCTCAATAAAATTGAAACTCTATTATCGATAAAAATAAAATATCAATTTTGATATCAATTTTAATCTCAATTTACACTAAATCAATTTTTATATAAAAATTTATAAATATTTTGATATCAATTCAATTGAGATGTTATATAAATTCATTCACAATGAATTTTGATATTGGAGTGCCCCTCCTTGAGTCATCTTGCCTTTTTGTAAATCAAAGGATTATATTAATATAGCTTAGTCTATTTTAAGATGATTTAATGGTATCATAGCTATGTAATAACCCTATTTCATGATTGTATGGGATATGATGAGGACTACGATAGCGCTTGGTGGTTGCGATTGTCTTCTACTGTATTTGTGATAGAGACGATGTCATACCACTCATTCACATGAGCACGATATGGCATTGTGATTCCCCTTTACTTGTCTGTTTATTTCAAGATATATATTATTGTATATGTTGTTGTGCGTGTATTGGTGGTGACAGGTCTGTAGGTACCAGTCATCAACTCCACTTGGCTTCATAGGTCTAAGAGTGTCTTCATCCCAATGGCAAGTTGATCGGAGGTGACATGAAATCCCATTCTACAATCTAGGTTTAAGTTGGCAGTCTTGTAAGTCTAGTATCTTGAGTTGAGTCATCGTTTAGCATTGTGTGGCATTTTATGTTACCCTATGTTGGGTTGTCTTGAGGAGTTGTGATTATTAATTAAATTATGAATTAATTAATTGATTTATATAGAACTTATTAATATTAAATTAAATTAATCGATGGCATTGATATTTAAATATAATGGCCTATTTAATTATTGAGGGTTATTATTATTTGGCATTTATAATTATGTCTAAAGATTATTTATTTATTTATTATATTTTATACATGTATGTGGGAAATATTAATGGTATTGAGTTTAAATTATATGTGCTGAAGTATTTTATATCTATCTGTACATTTAATTATTTGTTTATTGTGTATTTATTTATTTATTGTTTTTGATTAAGGTAAAAACAGGTTTTGAAGGGGCCTTGAAACCCTTTTACAAAAGATCCTTACGAGAGAAAAGAATTAAGAAACCAAAAGTAACATACATAGGAAAAACCAACAAAGCGATTAGATAAAACCAACAAAAAAGCCTCAAAAACCCAGCGACAGCCGGCCAAATCAGACAAAGCACAGAAAAAGAACTATTTTATGTTTTTCAAGGCATTAACCAAGTTACTGCTAATCCCATACGGTTCTTTGATATTATCCCTAAGATTAGGGATTTCCTTAGCAGACGCCACAACTGCTTTCTTTAGGTTCGCCCTAGTTCTTTTTGCCGCTCCACCAGGAGTAGACTCCCCTATCCCAGTTTTGATACCATTTTCATCAATGGTGAGGTCCACCACCGGTTTGGGAGAGTTGGAGCTTTCAAGGACCTTAGAGATTTCCTCTAGGTTCTTAGTAACAACAGTCAAGATGTTCGGAATAATTCCCAACAGGTTTTTGATTTCCGCTTTACCTTCTTCCAGATTGTCTATCTGTGCTTCCATTTTCCTAGCTTTTTCCTCGATATCTTGCTTTTGGTTCATATCATCTTCCTTCCTTTTCTCATCCGTCTGCTTACCATTTTTTTTCATATTCTTAAAAAATTCATGTCCACCTATCGAAACCCAATCTAGCCTCGGTAAGGTTTTTGAGGTTATCCAAGAATAACCCTTCTCCAACACCCTCCTTATCCTTGCTCAGACTATCCTTAGCCGTTTCCTTCTTGGGTTCCTTATTCTTCTCTCTCTCAGAATCTGTATCTTTTTTCTCATTACCCTTATCATCCTTCTCCACCATAGGCTGGCCGTTGGCATTGCCTAGGCTAGCGTTGTGAGTTGGGCTATCTTGGTCTGACACTTCCTAAACTTCATCTTCCTCGGCTCCCACATCCTCATCATTCTAGGTTTCCTCACCTCCAGACTCGTCCGTATCCATTTCACTGCCATCTTTTTCGGTTTCCTATGTATCCTTCTTGTCCTCTTGGGTTTTCATGCCAGTAGCACTCTTGCTCTTTTTGTTTTGAGTCAATTCTTCCTTGCTGGGTCCGCCTTCCTCCAACTTTCTCTTGCCTTTTCCTAGAGAAGCAGATAGTCTCTTATTTTTTTGAATGGCAAGGATTTTGCAGTGCTCATAAATGAGCAGGATGAGGCCACAATGAAGCACCGAGTTCGAAGGATTCTTGTTGTGTTTGTTGAGAGACCTCGACAAAGATCTAAAGAGGTAGTAGGGAAGGGAAACCCTTTTCTCATGCCTAAACTGGTTTAATAGCATGAAATGGTAAGTATGGGCCCTAGTAAAACGACCCTCCACTGCTATGTATTCCATGATAGCATTCAACACACACCCCCAAATTTTTTTGATATTGGAGGCATCATAATAACCCCCCTGTGGCTTTGCCTATTTTAGCCCTCTCCTTCTCCTTATGTGGAAAAAGTTTAACTGCATTATTGGAAACTTTAAGATCTCTAAAAAAATTGAGACCTGAGTGGGGCATACTTGTTATAGTCGCTATGAGGCCCGCGTCCAATTTGAACCTCACACCATTGATTTTAAAAGACCCATTACTCCAGTTTTTAGTTATTTTGGAGACAACAAGATTAACCCTGCCTTTATTGTAATCAACCAGCTTCTCGATAAAATTCGTTAGGGACCCTTTTTCCAGCTTTGTCCAAACTTTGGCATTTCCTTCCATCTGGATATGTTATTTGGTTCCTCCCTCCTAAGATCACCTCCCATATTCAAATTTGAAATGTAACCTTTGTTCTTCTGCAAACTCAGAGCTTCTTTCCCGCTGTCTCTCAAAATTTTGAAAATGATAACCCACAAAGTGTGCGGAGGGTTAATATCTTTGATTACAATCCTGCCACTTTTCCAAGTAATCATTCCCTTTCTATAAATGCATAAATTACTCATTTCAACTATCATAATTGTGCGGTCCTTCTTTCCCCGTGAATCTATCCTTTCTTAGAAGATCTTTAATACTAAAATTGATATTATCTTCCCCATGCCAAATGGTTTGAGCTTTGGAATTAACGCCTAGGTTCACCAGGCCATCCACAACCAAATTATTTTCTCTAAAGGCATGTTCAATTATTATAATTTTGAAGCTAGCGATAATTTCTCTAGCTTTAAAAATTATGTTTTCTATAGACCATGAAGGCTCGGTTTCCCCCTTCAAGCAATTGATAATATTTAGTGAGTCTCCCTCCAGCCATAAGTTGTCATGATTTAGGTTCTTAGCAATAATCAAGGTATTCAGAGCTGTTGAAGCTTCAACATAATGACTGGTTTGACTACCCAGAGGACCGGCGACCGCCACTAGGCAACTTCTAGTAAAATTCTTGACAATGCCACCATAAGCAACTTTACTCGGATTCCCCTTCGACGCCCCATCAAAGTTGGCCTTCATCCATCCCTGGAGAGGAAAACACCACACCAGACCTTCCCTACCCTTCTCCTTACTAGATTTGGTGATAGAAAGATTCCATCTATCATTAAAGTCTTCTTTAGCTGCTAAACCATGATCAGTACCATTGAGACATTCAAATATACCTCTATATATTTTATCCACCACAACTTCAGGGTTAGCACTTTTATCCCTAAAGATCCTATTATTGTGCTCCTTCCAGATGTTCCAGATAACATTAGGGAAAGTAAGTTTCCAAAGCTCCACAATGTTAGGGTTGGAATTAGGACAATACCATTGCTGTTAGGACTCTCCTAGAGAGTTTGGGAAAGCCCAGCTCAACTTCCACCTACTAAAAATAATTTTCCAAATTTCCTGGCTGAAAGTACACTGGTGGAGAATGTGGCAAGCAGACTCTTCTTCCCTGCAACAAAGAGAACACCTGTTAGGAAAAAAAAATCCCCTCTTTTGTAGGTTGTCCAAAGTTAGCACCTTATTTTGGATAAAGATCCAAAAAAACATATTAACTTTAGGAGTTAATTTCTTATTCCACACTTTAGCCCACATTGGAATCTCTTCCATAACTTTGTTGTGGATAGCCACAACCGATGACACAGAGTAATTCCCATCCGAGGTCTCCCTCCAAATCAAACTATCCTCTTTGTTGTCCCTCAAAATTTTTGACGAAAGCAAAATCTCAAGAAACTTTAAACCCGAACAATGTTGGCTAAAATCAATCCAATTCCCATTTCTCTAGTAGTCTCTAACCAAACCCCCATACCTATTCTTGAACCAATCTTTCCAATCTTTAAGGATTGGAATTTCCTCCAAAGGTTTATCCATAAGCCATATGTCTTCCCAAAATCTTATACCTCTTCTATTCCCCAATTTCCACATTCTACCAGTAGCAGCCCAACTTTTAGCCGACTGAACTGCATTCCAAATTGCAGAACCTTCAACCATAAAATATTTATCTAGAAATTATTCCTTCAAAGGTTGCATTTAAAGATATTTCTTTTTCCAGATTAAATTCCACTCTCTTTTTGCCCCTTTCATTCTCCAGATTTGTTTTGCTAATAAGGCATTATTCATAGAGCTGATATTCCTTAAACCCAACCCCCCATAGGCCTTGGGAGAATAGATTTTATTCCAAGCTATAAGGGGAATTCTATTCTTATCTTCCACTCCCGACCAAAGAAACTTTTTTTAGATTCTTTCAATTGCCTCCGCAAACTTTCTAGGGATTTTAAATAGACTAAGGGCATAAATAGGCAATTTTTGGAGAGTAGCTTTAAGCAGTGTCACCTTACTCGCTTGACTAAGGATAGCCCCTTTCCAACCTGCTAGTTTAGAGTTGAATCTGTCAACCAGCTTAATCTGTAAATTTTCCGCAGGCTTAAAACAGAGGGGAAGCCCCAAGTAAGTAGAGGGAAACTCAACAATTTTATATCCAAGAATTCTTTCAATCCTTAATTGTCTTTGAACGGGGGTGTTGATGAAGAACAAAGAACTCTTATCCCAATTAATTTTTTGGGCAGAAGTAGATTCATAAATATCCATCACATTCTTCATATTTCTTGCCTCCCTAATAGTAGCTTCCCCCATGCTAATTGAATCCTCAACAAACTGTTCATGGGTACAGGTAATATTGGACAAAGAAAGTTTCAGACCTTTGAGATTCCCTTCTTCCACATTTTTAAAAATAAATCTGCCCAAACTTTTAGCTAAAATGGTAAACAGGATTGGGGAGATGGGATCCTCCTATCTAAGACCTCTAGAGCTTTTGAAGAAACTGGAAGGAGATCCGTTGACAATAACAGTAGATGAGGAAGTTTCCATCAATTGAGAGCAAAGCTAAATAAATTTTTCTCCAAAACCAAAGGCTTTCATAATCCTGAAAAGGAAATGGCAGTTCACTCTATCATAGGCCTTAGACATATCTAACTTAAGAAAAAAGCCCTAATTTTTAGCAGCCGTTAGAGAATGAATATTTTCATGAACTGAAATAATGGAATCCAGTATCTGTCTACCAGGGACAAAACCATTTTGCTGAGCAGAAATAATTCTAGGAAGAATATCCAACAATCTAGAAGTGAGAACCTTAGATAAAATATTGTAAACAGAGTTACAAAAACTAATAGGTCTAAATTTTTTGAGAGAATCAACTCCTGAAATCTTCAAAATAAGAACAATGAAGGTCGCATTCAATTCTTTTAGAAGCCTTCTAGACCCAAAGAATTCTTTAACTCCTGTACAGATATCAGTCTCCACAATGTGCCAAAAGGATTGGAAAAAGAACATTGGAAAACCATCCAGACCAGGAGACTTATCTCCCTGAAAAGAAAACACTGCCTTTTTTATTTCCTGACTAGAAGGTATCTGAGAGAGAAGTTTGTTGTTTTCCTCATTTAAGGTAGAAGGGATAGCCTGCAACAGGAGGTTTTGATTACTGACATCAAGATCATCCACTTCTCCCAGGAGGTTGCTAAAATAATACAGAGCTTCCTTTCTTATATCATTATCATCCGTTAAAATCCCCCTATTACAAGATAACCTGGAAATCCTGTTTACCGCCCTGTGCTTAAGAGCAGTTAAGTGAAAAACTGAGTATTTTTATCACCTTCCTTCAAATACAAGGCTCTAGATCTTTGTCTCTAGAAATTCTCTTCATTAGAAATAATAGTGTGGTACTTAGACAACAGACCATTTTCAACAGATCTCAAATCTTCTAAAAGCCCATCCTCTTGGATTTTATCTTGGACTTCTTTTATTTCAGCCTTAATTTTGGCTTTACTTTTGAAGATATCCCCAAAAGTCTCCTTGTTCCAAAGTTTGATTTTGGCCTTAATAATATTGAATTTTTGGGATATTCTAAATAAAGTCGTTCCCTCAACCTCAGAGCTCCACCAATCAGCAACAACGACTTCCAGAGATGGATGGGATAACCATGCTTTTTCAAATCTAAAAGGGAAATTTCTCTTAGCAGAAAAAGAATTGGTAGTAAAAGAAATAGGGAAATGATCAAAGGCAATCTTAATAATAGAAGCCAAAGAACAACTATGCTTAGATACCCACTCAAGGGAAATCAAGGTTCTATCTAACCTTACTTGGATAAGATCAACTCCAGTTCTTCTATTAGTCCAGGTATAGTTGATCCCTTAGAGATCCACATCCATAAGATCTTGTTTACCATTAAGTTGGAAGGGGAGGCCTCCCATTTTCTCATCTTCTTTAAGTGGAGTATTAAAATCTCCCATAATAATCTAGCTTTTATTAGCAAAATTTAATCTGTCTTCTGCAAGGCTTCTCCAATATTTAAATCTTCCAGCTTTGGTATTAGGTGCATAGACATTAGTAATAACCCAAACAAAGTTATCCTTAACATGCTCGAGCAACACAGAAGTCCTATTGATTTCATAAATGATTTCCGTACCTTTAATAGTTTTTTGGTTCCAAAAAATTGTTGTTCTTCCTGTCATGCCCAAACTTTTGGGCACAAACAAAATAATTTTTTTTTTTTAAAACTTAACCTAATAAAACTAAATTTGCTAAATAACGCAATAACAAGTTTGTCTTAACTACGTTTGATTTCTTTTCAACTAATAATAATCTAAACACTAGATCAAACAAGCGGAATAATCTAAATTAAATACGAAATATTAAATCTCCAAAGAATTATTATTATCTCATTATTAAATTAATAAATTCGTTTAAACCAAAAATCTCTAAATTAATCTGCAAGAGATATTTCAAATCTCCAATAGTCTTTTAATTCCCTAGGGACTAAACTAATTAGCCCTAGCTTATTTTAACAATATTTATAATTTGTCTAAAACTTGACTAGAGGGTCAATTAAACCCATAATTGCATTTGTGCTATAAGATTATATTAATGAAGGCCAAAATAATTGAACTTCTAAGGCTATCTATTGCAAAAGTATTTATTATTATTCTCCCATAAACTCAACTCAAAAGGATTCTAAAACTAGCTCTTATATAAAATCTTTAAAAAAAAAGAACTCTACATAATAACAACTGAAATTTCACTATTGGAAGATTAAACCAATTAAAATCGGTATGTTAAAAATAACATATAACTTTGTTTCAAAGTCTTATGGGAATACCCTATTTAAAATTCAAATAGGGTTTTCCCACCCTTTTTATTTCTCCAATACTCCTTTTCTTTATAATAATATAGTGAATCCCTAACTTTTTTTTTTTATACAACCCCACACACATTTTTGTTTTATAAAATTCATATGTGTTTTTTCCTAACCCGAAAGTTGGGTTAGGGCATGTGTGTGTTTGTTTTGCAGGGCAAAGGATGAGGCGGCGGCCAAGGAGGGAGGAGCAGAAGTGCTGCTCATGGGGAGAGGTGGGGGTTGCAGCAAGAGGCGGTTCCCATGGGGGCACCCCGCAGAAGCGGCCGTAGCCGTGACTGCGGATCATGGCCCACAATGGCGGCCTTGGCCACCGCTGTGGGTTGCGGCTCGCAGCACGGCTGTCGCCGTCTCTGTGGGACGCCGCCCACAAGGGAAGGCCGAATCCTTCCCGACTGTGGGTTGTGGCCCACAGAGCGGCTGCGGCCGCTGTTGGGGTCGTCGCCTACGACGAGGTCTTCTCCCTTTGTTTTGCTACCTACATGCTCCGAGGGGGTTTCACCGAAAATCGCTTACTGTTAAATAATTTTTTTTTATTATTATTAAAGAATTTAAATTATACTATATATATATATATATTTCAGAAGCATGATGTTAATATTATTAGATAAATCATGAGGTTTTATTTGTGTGTATATATATATATATATCTATATACACACACACACACACACACACACACACACACACATATATATATATATAGATACACACACACACACACACACACATATATATAGGTATTTATTTATATATATATTTATATATGTATATACATATACACACCTTAGCATGCTGTATATTTTTTTTTTAACTTTAAAAACCCTGCTGAAAAATAATAAGGAAAAATGACAACATGCAATAGATATATTTTTTTCATTTTCTATTATGTTAATATTTAGGCTTTAAATTTTGCCTTATCTTTTTTTTTTGTTTTAAAGCAAATCTGTAAATCTTTATTTAACATAAACACTAACAGCAAGCTCCAATGTATTTCTTTTTTTTTGCTATAAATAAAATAACAGAATGTAATAAATCAGTTTTTTTTTCTACAAGTAAAGGAGAGGACAGAATGTAGTAAATTCTAACAACAATTACTTTAGACTAGGAAACATTAAATGAATTTAGAGGTAAGCATATTAAGCCTATTTAACCATTTATTGTATTTGCATCTATCTCAAATAGGCCTAAATAATTGCTTTTCTTATTTCCAAAATTTCCATTGCAAGAAGGAATACAATAGACTTTTATTTTCCAATATAATGAGAATACATCAAAACATCATTTTAGTAACTATAGGGACTTAATAAAAGAATATACATTTCTTTTGCAAGAGTAACTTAATAGAATAAAGCACTTCTTAAAAGCATATTTCAATAGAATGTAGTTAACATTACAATGGGTATGAAACCCAAATAGTCTCTCTTTCCATTAAATGAGAACTTGAATATAAAATGGATACATTTACTTTCTTTGGAAAAATAAATACAACATTGAGCTTTCCCTTACATAGCTACAACTTGAATACATTATCTCTTTTTTTAAAACTTTTCTGCAACTCAAGTAATAACTAGGAACTAATTTCTTCTTCTTTTCCTTCCCATCCCAAGCAACTTGCAAATAGAATAAAAGCTTGACCATGGAGTGCTCACCTCCCAGCCTAGGCTTACTAGAAGGCACCCCCGAGCTTGGAGAACCAAGAACTAGACGGGTCACAAACAAACAACCACAACAAGCAAAGGGGCAAACACTCAACAAACATTTTCCCAACCCAAGCTACACTTTCACCACAACTTGTGATGGTTTTTTTTTTTCATGAGTGGAAGTGGACCAAATACCATTGGGGAGACTGCAAGCATGGAACAACTCAAGCCACCTCATGGTAAACCAAAATACAACAAAATACATCTCCACACCCTTATGCCCCCCAAAGGCATATAAGCCATATCTTCTCCCCTTATGACCCCCAAATGCATACACAAGGCTATGCAGCAAGGGTCACAAAGAATACCCTTGAGATCACTCTCCATAAAGGAGAGCCTCTCACCCAAGGCTGTCATACTTCTTCCACCCCAAGACCATCCTACTCTCCCAAGAGTAGAAGGCCTTGGACACTCCCAATACAAGAAAAAATAAAAAGAAACAAAGGAGGAAAATTACATTTTTCTTCTACAAAGAAAAATACATATACACATATTTTTCCATACAAGCATTTTTTCCAAACAAACATATACAAAATAAACAAAAGAAGTAAGAACCAACCTTAATCTACCAAAAGGTTTGATAGATTTAGTTGGGGATGAGCAGCCCAAATCCACACAAACTCTTCACCAACCCTTCACCAAAAATTCTATCCTACAACTATTCTTTCAAAAATTGCATAATCTCCAACCATGGAGAGTGGGTGATTAACTCACTAAGTCCCTAATCCTTTCCTAAGAAGGCCTCTCTCACTCTTCCCAACCCCTTGGGTAAAGTGAGAGTTCCCATTGGTTGTTCTTCCTAACCTCTTACATGTTGCTAAAACTAGAAAGAGAAAAGGTAAGAGAGGATGGGGAAGAGAGTCTGACACCAAAAGGGAAGGTTATCTATCCTAGGAGGAACCTTCTAAGTTGAATTTTCGCTCACCTTGGGAAAACCACTTTTTGAGGTAACTAAATAGTCACATGGGAATAGTCACATGTTTAAAAATACCCCTAACCCATAGGTATACCCTTTGGACCTTTGGAAAAGCCCTAAAACTGACCCTAGAGTCCATTTGACCCCTTAAAAACCCAACTGAAGTTAACCTACGGGTCAAACCTGAGTTGACCACTCCCAAGACTCCCTACCCAAGGCAAATTTGGGGCCACACTCATATATTTGAATGGCTTTGGTAGAAACAAAACTCCCTCCAAGAGACAAGTCAAAATCAATGACACTAATCAGCACATGTGTCAAGTGACACAATAAAACACATTATAAAAAAATCACACATGGAATTTGTCACTTGTAGGATTACACAAATTAATAAAATCAATTTAACACACATGCATCATTTACTTTCACAAATAAAATACAATACAAACGAGGTGTTGTCTCTCCAAATAGACAACCCCTGGCTTAACAAACGTACATAGGTCTAGGTTTGGTTCTCCATATTATTTCCATGGTCACATGGATAATTTTCTCATGCATCTCAATTAACACATTAATAATTCCAAATAACCACAAATATATTATTAAACACATGAATTCCAATACACATCAAACACTCATACAATTGACAGTAATAAAGCAATATCTCATATATTCCAATTGATTCCACATAATCATTTATCATAATCCTCAAAATTGATCCATTCATATTATAAGCGTCCTATTTCTATCATCAAAATGAAGTCCTGCAAATCCAATAATGGCATACATCATTTCAAAGTAATTCTATTCTAACAACATATAAAGTTTCATATTCATAATTGCATAAGAAAGAAGCATCAATATACGTCAATGTGATCCAAATCATGGAATCATATAAGTTCTAAATCCATAATGCATAAAATAAAGCGTCCATAATAGTCTTAATATGAAAATAACAAAAATGTCAGGATGAGTTGGGGTAGGGCCTCACACTTCCAGAGGCACCCTCTGAACTAGTTCCTATAACTCCATTATTTTTAAATATTCTAATCCTTTCCACTTTATCCTTACTCATCTTAGTTTCCTGAACAAGGACCGCATCCGGTTTATGATCTCTTATAATATTACGTAACACATCCTACTTATGAGGGGCATTCAACCCTCTTATATTCGAAGAAATTATCTTCATACTTTAACTAGAGATAGAGTTGACTCGATAGAGCTCTGTGTTTCATCAACATGGTTCTTCCAACTTTCTTGTTCCCTTTGATTTTTTAGAGAAGGTCTCCCCTGCTTTTTATTGTGGCTTCCAACATCTGCATTTTTCTTATTCTTGCTTCTAGTTGAGATACCTCCATTGGGTCCTTCCTTCTTTGATTTTCCCTCTTTAGTACTGAGAATCCTAAGATTTCCCTCCAGGGCCAGCATTTCCACACTATTAGATGGGGTTTTGCATTGAAGCGCATTAGGTCTTCCATTGGCTAATAACAAAAATGACTCAAAATCAGAGATGTTGAAGTCCTACGCTTCATTGAAGTCTTCCTCGTTAGCTTTTGTATAAGATGAAGCAAAAGCATCATCATTGGAACTCTCCTCTACTTTATCCTGACTAACAGAACCTACCTTTTGGTTCTCTTAATCATGTTTATGCACATTTGCCTCTATCCTTTGCTCTTCTTCTTTGGAGCTTTCTATTTGATTATTAGAAGAAGAACAAACATGTTTATCATTATTATTATTTGCATCCTTCTTCTCCTCATTTTCCAGCTCAATTGCTATCACTCTTACTATTCTTACTCTTCTTAAGCAGACAAGACTTTGCCCAATGACCCGACTTTTTGCAAAAAAAAAAGGCAAACAAAAGCGATTCATATTCAATCACTTGGGTCCATTTCCCCAATTTAGATATAATCTCAATAGATTGGGGTATATCCATCATTTCATTAACATTAACACAGATACGGGCAAAAACCAACCTTGATTTAGCAGCAGTCATTAGATCGATTGAGAGAAGTTCTCCAAAATAACTCGCTATCCCCTTAAAGACTTCCTCATTCCATAACTCTAATGGGAGGCTCGGGAGTCGTGTCCACACAGGCGCTGACACAAAAAAAGACTCATCAAGAGAAAGGTTTGGAGCCCATTTCTGTAAAGCCAAAGTTGACTTGTCGAACATCCATGGTCCTTCACATAGAGCTTTATTCATATCTTCTTCAGAATTAAAAGCAAAGGAATAAAAACCCCTAGGCAAAGCCACCACATCCACTTGACCCTTGAGAACCCATTTTCTCCTTATAAAATTCCTAACAACATCAATTTTAGATCTAAAACCAGCAAACCTTTCAACTAAGGTCATAGCTAATCCAGAGACAGTGATATCAACCAGCTTATCCAGAATAGAAATTGCAACAACCCCTATCGTAGGATCAGATATATTTTTAACTTTTGGTAGCCCCGATTTAACCAGCGGCTTCACTCCAAAAAGTGAAGACCATTTTTTTTCCTTACCTCTATCATGTGGGTCCCCGATTTTGGAATCTTTGTCTTCCACCAATTTGACTATTTCCTTGTCCCCTTCAGTACCCTAAGATGCCTGGAAACCAGCCTGATTACCAGTTCCACCCACAGAAAGACTACCATCCCTAAGAAATCTGCCATTCTTAGATTTTAAATTTGAAATTCCTGCTCGCCGCTCTCCTTGCCGCTCCGTTGCCATTCTATACTATTTATGTATTGTTGGCTTGTCTATTTATTGGTTATTTATTTATTATTTATTTACCTACCCCTTGTTATGATTGGATCCTCTTGGGAGTGTGCTCGTGAGATATTATTATTTAATTGTTTATTTATATTATTTTATTATTTAATATTTAATTGGGTCTTTATATTTTATTGTGGAATTGGTTAATTTAATTAAAGGGTTGATTATATTATTATTTCTCTTTTTACTCTTTTGGGTTAATTAATATATTATTTATTCTACCTACCCTATCTTACTATTGGATGAGAATATTGGGTAAGTTTAAATAATATTATTTTATATTCTTACCTTGGTATTTGCATAGGGATTGGTATGAAATATACTTTAATCTATTAATTCTTATTGGCCGACATGTTTTTATAGTTTTGAATAATTTTCTATATACTGGATTTCTTGTGCATTTGCTACTATCCAGTGTATATGTGCTAAATTGTTTTGTATGTGCATTGTTGATTTGTGTGTATGCATCATTTTGATGAATGAGAGTGTTGATTTATCAGTTAAAGGTGCTAACTAGCCGGGTATATGCGCTTAAGTATTTAGTAGAAGCACTAATCTGATAAAGAAAAGCCCTGTTCTGATTGCCAAATGCGCTATCTGTGGAGTAAAAGTGTTGGACTGCTTATTTGAGTTTTTTGTTTCAGTTTTGGCTTTTTTCAGTCAAATTTATGGGTTTTTGGTTTGACCTTTTTGATAGTCCAGAGGTTGTGTCGTATTTCCTGGGTGCTCTTTGGTGATCCAAAGAAGAGATATGGTTTATGATTGGTTATTTGCATTGATATGTTTTATGAAAAATGGGAAAATACCTTTCTGCAATATTTGGGCTCTTGGATATATTTGTCATTTTTTATGATATGTGATTTATGTTGCCTATGTGGCTATGATGATGGAATTGTTATGCATTTATGATATTCTTATGTGTTTGAAAATCTTGGTTATCTAGATTATGCTTGTGAGCCCTTTTGATTTTGCATATGTCCGTGAGAATACCCTAAGGTCTAGGTGCATGTTAGGGGGAGTGGGCTTCCATGAGTTTGTCGAGGTCATGAGAAATGGACCGCTAGGATTCCTTATGTGAGGAACTAGGGTCTAGACCATTTGGATATGTCATTGGGATTTTATTGTAATAATAAAGTGATAGCATAATAAATTAATCATATTTGGGTTGGGTAGTAGTAACTCATCTTAATATGATAATACATGTATATGTGGTACCCCATCTCATGGCTTGGAGTGCAAGTGCAGATCAGAGTGAGGTATGGGAAGATCTGGTAACCGGATAAACTAAACCCCCTTGATTTCCTCAAAGGTTGAGACAATTTCGCATGTGTATAACAGATATCGAGACTAAGTTCTAATATATCCCTCAATAGTGATAGCATGTGATGACACTCTTTCCCTACATGTAGGTCCTAACACCTCGAGTCTTGATTTTGTGAGTGGCCTTTTGAAGTCTTATAATTTATTGAGCCTTGCTTTGTGTGGAGTGTTATCCTTTGGTTGTTAGGTGTCAGCCTAGATCTAGAGTGTGTGTGGGATCTTGTGTCATCTCCTAGCATAGGGAGTGGTTCCTTATGGTTCCACATGGTTAGGTGGTTTGATATCTACTTCCATTGGGATGTTCTTTGTTGGTCGCTCTTTTGCGGATGTGGATTTCTTGTCTCTTAAGCTATGGATGGACATTTGTATCAGATTGATGTATATGCTTCATATGACATATGTACTTATAGAATTTAGGAGATAATTGTATTGTGGTTGAGGGATATTATCCTTGATGTAAATGGATATAGTATTCATGTGTAATGGTAGATGATATATTAGGTGAGCACATAGATGTATCTTGCTTGTATCTTGGGTAATTCTAATTAATGGAATTGGTTATATAGATATGCATTTAGTGTTATGTGAATGTTTATGATGATTAAGGAAATGGGTTAGTAATGGAAATGGAATAATGATGGTAGGATGTTGAATAAGTGATTGGGATCAAGAACATTTGGATTTGGTGCTTTAAAATGAATCTTGGGGGTTTAATGGGATTTGCATTATTAATGGGTCTATTCTTGATAAATAGAGTAGTGAAGAATCTTATGTATGCATGAAAAGAAAAGGTTAGTTGAGTTATAATGCATTGGAACATGGTAGTAAATATGATGTTATGCTTATATGGATATGATCTTGATGAGATTGTAAGTAATGACATTGAGGTACCCTAGGAAATATTAATTGTAGAGTTGTGTATATATCCACTTGTGTATAGTATTTTTATGTTTATTTTCATGAAAGATATGTGTATATCATGTAATGGATGTTAAATGCATATGAGAATTTAGTTGAATATGTTGCATTAAGTGATGTTTTAAGAAAAAAATTCTCTATTAGTATGTTAGTTAGTATATTTATCGAGGGTATTTTGGCAGGCATTACAGATATCAATATATTAATTGTTCGTTGATATATCAATTTATATATATATATATATATATATATATATTAATATATATATATATATATATATATATATATATATATATATATATTAATAAAAGTGGCCAAGCCACTAAACTTTTTTATTAATTTTAGAAATTTTTACAATGGGTTCAAAAGGCATACCGGCAAGAAAGAACCCGCAAGAAAACCTCCGGTTGTCGCCTTAAATAAAGAACTAAAATACCCTTACAAAATAGCTGGATCTAGCTGATCCAAAATCCCACCCATACCCATACAATTGAACTATATATAGAGGTCCCATAGGACATATCCAGATACAAATAACCTCAACTGATTATATACTCAATTGGTTACAAAATGAAGAGCTGAACTCCAAAAAGGTTTCCTCAAGAAGATCTAGGAGCCCATCAGCTGTTATCAATTGGGGAGCAGCAACAGGTTACAAAATGTGGATATCATAAAAATTATCTCCTCAAGAAGATCATGCAGAGACACCAAGGAGCCCATAAATTTGAACCAAAGGGGATCCAAAACTGAAATAGACCAATTATATCCAACTCCAAAAATTTGAGCCAATGAGAACTGCTAAAAAATCTGCACCATAGTGCAATGTGGCTTCCAATTCCACCATCCCATATACAACCTACCGAAAAAGAGTAATAGATACTTGCAAAACACATGTAATCAATTAGCCATAAACCAATTACTCAAGCTTTCCACCGATGGAGTAGGTCGAGCATCATGAGGAACAAGAGCTTGTATAGGGACCGCAAGGAAAGGAGTATCAGATGAAACAAAACATAAATTAATCAGAGCATGAAGGCCAATTAACACATCCCATGCCCTAGTCAAAACCCGGGGAGAGATGAACTCAAGCAATCTCTCCACAACTTTTAATGCTTCATCAATAGTATCGCAAATCAAGTGCATTCTAATTTCAAAAAGCAATTCTCCATAGTGTCCATTCTCTAAAAGATCTTGAACAAAAAGGAAACCCCCATAAGGAAGAGTACCCATATCAAAATTATAACTATCCAAAGCTGACCCAAGATAATGCATATCAAGCAATGGAGGGGCCACAAATTTTGATGCAATAAGTTGGACCAAAGTCTTATCCCATAGAAGATCATAACATATAGTAAAAAAATGAGACAAAACTTCTAAAGAAGAGATAAAAGGAGAGAGCAACCAATGATTCCCCACCACCCCACAAATTTCAGACTCCAACTCCAAATTATGCAAAACAAAAACTCTCCCAAGCTTCTCAGAATCATACCCATAATTATCAACAATATCTACCTCTAGAGAAACTAATGAAACATGATAAATCAGAAGTGTAATAGATATGAGAGATAGTTACCTTTCCCAAAGAGAGAAATACTCACCAAGTTACTTTCGACATAGATAACAAATGAATTCTGCACCAAAAATCAATATATAACCAAAGAAAAAAGCAACTAAAACCTAAATTAATTTACCACCTTTCATAATAATGAATGATCTATTCATGTGAAAAGCCAAGTAACCAAGAAAAACATTCCAAGTGATGCATCTCGACCGATCCAAATTAAGCCAAAAAACCTATAATAATTAACCACCTTACATAATAATGAATGATTTGCTCATGTGAAAAGCCAAGTATCCAAAAAATCATTCCAAGAGATGCATCTCGGCTGATCCACATTAAGCCAACAAATAAATAATGATTATACTTCATTATCACCACTGTGAGAACTACCAAAATATCACCACCGAAGCCAAAAAACAATATAACAATAATCATAATATGAAAGGACTGAGCACGTCACAATTATCGAGCCACAAAATGAAAACCCCTCGTGTGAGAACAACTTGAAAAAGATTTGAGAGAAAAACAATATCAAAACCAAGCCACCACTCTTAAAGACTTTAGAAGTAAAAAAGAACAAAACCGAGCCACCACTCTAAAGGCCAATAAACATAGCCACCCTTGTTGCCTATGACAACTCGAAACCAAGCTATATATATGAGAACAAATTCCCACATATAGAGCCACATTTCGAGGTGGACATAAACAATAAACATGCCTACCCTAACTGGAAAAAGAGAGTCAACTTTCAAAAAGCAGATACCAAGAAAACCTCCTATCATTGCAAGTATTCTACAAATGAAACGGGAATTCAATAGAACTTACATCACGTAGATTAGCATTACCGTCAATAGCGAGATTAGCCAAAAAATCTACTACTCTATTTATCTCTCTATAACAATAAGTAATGAAGAATTAATCAAAGAATTCCAATTGCTGGAGAATATGATCAAGAAGTTATTACAATTGCCAACAATGAGAGTTACTTTTTAACACACTCTGAATGATCACCAATGAATCCCCCTCAATAATGAGGTCTTTAATTCCTAGGGAAATAACCAACTCCAAACCCAAAGACAAAGCCTTAAATTCAGCAAAATTATTAGTCTGAATACCAATTGCATGACACCTAGCATGAATAATGCAAGTATGATGGTCAAAAATCACCATATCTACCCTAGCCAAACCAGGATTTCCATGAGAGGCTCCATCAAATTTCAACTTAAACTTACCAAGAGGCGGGGGTTTCCAAGAGGCCAACTTTCTTTTGTTTAAGGCATCACCCTTTTTCAAAATTGATCCATGAGAGGGAAGGATAGATAAAATTCTCCAAACTCTAGTCACCCTACTATCCCAATGTGAGAAGGATGTGAGGTTTTCCAAATTCCTTCTTATATGAGACAAAGCAACCTCAGAAATGGACGATTCAATTTTCAGTAAGACCTTTGGAAGAGAAGAGCTAGTGTTTCTAAAGATCCTGCTATTACGCTTTAACCAAATATTCCAGATTAAAATAGATGGAGAAATAGCCCATAAACACACATAAAAGGATGAAGTGAACAAAAGTGGACAAGAACTAAAGAAGGTAATCAGATCTTTTCCCATAACAAATGCCAAATTCAATTTATCAAACAACCACTGCCAACATTGATATGTAAAGTCGCAATGCAGAAAAAGATGGGAAGAGGATTCCAAGTTTTTATGACATAACACACATGTGAAGGAAACAATGATACCCAGCCTATCCAATCTCATGCCTGTAAGAACCCTATCTTGAACCGCCAACCAGGCAAAAGCACCAGCTTTTGGCAAGCAGGTCGAGTGCCAGAAAAGTTTATAAGGCCAAGAAGGAAGATCATTCTTTCTCATAAGGGAATTATAACCAATTTGATACAAACTTGGTAGAGTTATGGTGGTATAAGCCTATGCCCAAACAAGCATAGATGACTTTGTAAGATATAAGGGAAATACAAGGTAGGAAAATGGTAGGTCCCCTTAAGCTTACAAACACCCAAATGGTTCAAATGGGCCAATTATGAAACAAGACCTTCCCAAATGAAAATGATGGTTTATAAGGTGTAATTAGGTCTACTATGAAAGGTTAAAACTATTTTTGGCCTTCTGTTCAATACCCAAGTGCTAAAACTCCAAATTCCTCCTACTAGCCCTAGAGCCCCTATTAGCCCTACAACGAGAGAATTTTAATGATAACTCTACAAACTTCCAATACACAAGACAAATAAAATGGATATTTGGATACCCTTTTGTCTTTTCTATAACATACTCAAAGCATGACATAATTTGTTTTGAAGAAAACATGTTGTTTGACCACTGAGCACTGTTTTTAAGCATAAAATATGGTGAGTTTACAAAGAAACTACAAGAAATATTATTTCTGGGTACTTTTAACCTGAAAACAGTCTTAGTAAATGATAAATTATGAAGTAATCGACAATCAATTTCGGTTTGTGAGGCCTCTAACCCCCAAAGCCCCAAATTTTCATCAAAAAGCCCTAAAACCTAGGGTTTCTCAAATCACACACTTCCACACACTTCTAAAATAGATTGGATGTTGTTTCACCTTTATATAGCCAACATACAACTATACAAATCATAAAATATACCCCTCCAATGGGTAGATCTCTCCAACCCTCACCCTACCTAGCCTCTTCACTAGGCTTTCCAAGCAAACAATGGTGATCACCTCCCTTAAACCCTGTTATCCGCACATTTAATTGTTATTAAATATAATACATTTCATTTTATAGCCACTCCATGAGAATAAGATTCATATCATTCATGGAATGACCATAATATTAAAATTTGTCAAAACTGTTAAGGAAAAAGTGACAAAATTTTGGGATAGTCAGCAATAAACTAATTTTATAATCTAGTAGTGACTTCAAAGAATTCAAAGAGGTATTCAATATTTAAATAAATCCACTACAAATGTATCATATGAATTATACCAAATAAAACCCTCACTCAAGCATAAAAATAAAATAAAAAATGCTTCCAAACTGAGTTTTTATTGGTTTTCCAAAATAGTCTATACACTCCAGGCATTCTATCTACCTTACAAAGCATGTATATGGATTTAAATAGCCTCTCCAATTTTTTTCAACCACCATATGGTTGGTTACAAAGTTTAATTAGCACTAAAACAATTAAAACTTGCTTTTCCCTCCTAATTCTTCCTAACCGTTGCCTTTTGAAATTTTGAATTTGCACTTTGGAAAATGCATTACAACTTTGACAAAAACATTAAAAACAAAAGGATTTTCATCCCTTATTGCATTTAAAATGAAACTAAACCCTCCTAAATCCATTTTTGGGTGTTTTGACCCAATATCCAACATTTGACGATATTTTACAACTTCCAGGACAATTTGACAACTTTTTGCATTTTTTTAGTTTCAAAAGCCATTATTGGTTTTAGGATCTCATAATTGATTTTATTGAATTTTTTTGATGTTGAACCCTCCTCCTTGGTCTCAAAGGTCTTCAAATTTGAATTTGTTTGCCTTGGTGCACCTGCACCATACTCCCCATGAATGAAAGTCTTCTTGTCCCAAGAAGTCATCCATGCCTTGCCTTTATGTTTGCTTGCTTGCATTTGATCCTTAGGAACTAGATAGTCCCCAAATGTGACTTGTTTCCTCCTATGAACACCTACATTCATACACCAATCATTAGAAACAAAAAATTTATGATTTGGCTGCCCCAAACCAATAAAGTTACATTTAAATCCATTACATATAAATTCATAAGTTACATTTTGATATCAATATCAAATTTGATATCCTTATTAAAATTGATATCAATTTTAATTTGTTTATGTCCATGATTAAATGAATAAATTCACCATGTCAATTTTGAGTTTCCATATTAATTTTAATTTTGATATCAATTCAATTAATATGTAAATTTATAAAAAAATTACTTTCAAAATCAATTGAATTGATATCAATTTTGATATCGAATATCAAATTATTTATGTTCAAATGGAATTAATTTTCAACTATGATATCTATTTACAAATAGATCAATTTCAATTTTGATTTGATTAGTTTATTTAAACTTTGTATATTTATTTATCTATTATATTTTATATCAATATTGAATTTGATACTCATGTCAATATTGATATCAATATCAAATTTGATACTTGTATTGGTATCCACTAAAGGAATTCATGTTAATTTTAATTTTCCTAAAAACTTTAATTTTGATATCAATTTAATTAAATTGATATCTAAATTCATAAATATTGTACACACTTAAATTTGGTCACATAATTTAATCAAATTTAATTCCCTTGGATGCAAGTATCAATTAAATAATTAACGTTATTTCATTGAATATTGCATCCCCATCCAATTAATTAATTAATGTCCTTTGTCATTCTTCTACTAAATAAAAGAATTTAATTATTCTATTTAGTTCATATCATCCTTTTCTTCTTTTATTTGAATTTCAATTTGAAATAACCTAGTTAAGTAATATGTCTCCTAACCTTAACCCCCCATCTGATCCTTCCTCTCGCCTAACCCACTAACTAACCCGGGTCTCCTAACCAACCTTATCCTTCTAAACTCCTTGTCACATGTGTGCACATTCCTAATTTCCTAAATATTAGGAAAATAAATAAATTTTTGGGTGTTTCTCTCCCAAATGGACATGTATCCTTGGTGATGTTTATCCTTCCTTGCATTGACACTTGCCCTTCTCAAGGACACTTGTCATTCCTTACATTGCCACTTGTCCTCAATTGAGATAGGTTACACATCCTCAAGCATCTCCCTCTTCCCATCAAATCCTATTTAACCTCCTCATTTTCCTTTGCAATTCTTCTACTCTCATACAATCATATTGTTACCATGCTATTTTGACCACTCAGATCTAACCATTTTACATCTGTTTTTAGCTTAATTTGTATAAATCATCATCATGAAGAATCTTGGAGCACCCTTGGAAGCATAAATCGAGAACACATCAAACCAAAGGACAATAAAATCAAGGAAAATGAGAGAGTTTGCTACTTTATGTTTTATTAATTTGCTTTCTTGATTTTCTTCTTATTGTCTAATCTTGAGTGCTTGATTAATTCAATATGTTTTCTTCGGTTGTTAGTTTAGTATTTCAATCTTTTGATTTGCACTCACATTTTTATTCACACATTTATGGCATGCGTAGTGGGACTTACTTCATGGGTCATATGTCACATTTTTTGTTGTTTTAGTGTGTTATTTGTTAACAGATTTCAAACACTCGTAGGTAAAAAATAGGAATATAGGTTGATTTTTTATTTGGTAAAAGTTAATTCGGGTCCAAATCAATTTTGAGAAATGGTGGGAATGCACTGTCAAATGGTGGGAAACCCACTAGAAACAACAAGAACACATTCACACTGTCTTATAGACAATAAAATTTTAATTTTATACTCTTAGTTTCTTTCTATTTTCAGTATGCATTTAATAGTAAAATGATAGGTTTGCATTTTGTCTAGGTTTTTTCTGCACTGTTTGATGAAAATTTTGCATTTTGTAACTAATACAGTGGTTTTGTAGGTAAAAATGACATGTTTGTGGGTTAAAACAACAAGTTTTCACTAGAAAAAATAAAAAATATAAAGCCACGAGAATTCACAAAAAAACCATGGGAATGCATTGTTGAACCACATGAATGCTCTGATGAACAGTAGGAATGCTCTATTTTTGTTTTCTATACTTTTTCCCAAATATTTATTTGGTTCAAATTGGACTAACCTACCAATATGTTGTTGTTTTATTTTATTTTACTAACATTTATGCAGATTCAATTTTAGAAGACCCCAAACTTTCAAAAAAATAACTTATTTCTTGTAGGACCGCCAAAGAGGGGTGTGCTTGGAAAATAAAACTTTTGGGTTAAAAATGAACAATATGTATTTTGAATAGTTAGAAAACACTTCAATTTAGTAAAGGAATCAATCTTTGTTTGTCATGTTTTCATTATTTAGATTAGATCCCTAAGATCATATACAAGTATCCTCTACCCTTGCACCTCTAGATGACCTTGGGTGTAAGAGAACATGCACTATCTTATTAGCGAGCCTACCTCCTAGTGCTATACGTCAATGAGAGAGAACTACTCAAAATGGTAATCAATTTGATTTCATATATAAATGGGCTAGGGTAAAAACTTGAGTCTCCTTGGTGAAGAGTGTATCCTGACAATTCTCCCAGTATCCACATTTGTGTGAGATACGTAAAAATCCTCTCTTGAGGACTAGGATAGGCTCTTAAGTGAGTCATCATTGAATGGATATCCACTAAGTCTGCAAATTATGACTAGACACCTTTGTTGTAGTGGCCAAAAACCCATGCTCACTAATTCAAGGAATGCAAATCATATCCCGAAGTTAACCCTTCATGTACCCCTTATTGTGACATTTAAATTATTCAATTCTGGAGAATGAGATCTGGTGTGCCCATGTTGTAGTGGAGGATCCATTTTCACCAAATATTTATATATCCACTTTGTCTAAGGTATTGTTATTTACAGTCAAGGGCCTTAGTGAGTAATATCTTTATTTCCAAGCTATAAGTTGTCAAGTGTCTGATTTGTTTTCATGTTCATACCAATTATTATTATCACTTGAGATAATTTAGGCCCCTATATTTTAGTCAAGTTAGACAACTCTTTTATGCTTGTCATGTTTGCATCACTTTACTATCTTTTGCCAAAAAGAGCAAGTTTGCAATCCAAAAAACCCAAACATAATCACTTTATCTAGTTGGTAACCATGAGTTTGCTATCACGGACTGTGGATTTGCAACTTGAAATGGTGGGAACACTATTTATCCAAGTTAGCTTACCAAAGTTCTTAAAATGCATGTTCGCATCTAGAAATGACAAGAATATTTTTTTTCTTGTATTAGTTTACCAAGTCTTGTAGTTGCAGGCTCACACCTAGAAATGTTATTATCATCTACCAAGGTCTCGATCTACATTATCATCTCCATTATCCTAGTCTTAGTGTCATTATCTTGTTTGTCATCATTTAATCTTGTGTCATTGTAATCATCATTTTCCATCCATTATCACTCATCACTAGTCACATTGTCATTACCTTCTTCCTAAGTCAAACACCAATCTATCCAAACATCAAATGTCCAAAATTGGACATCAAACTATTGTAAGGTGTGCGCCCTTGGTCCACTTGTGTTGTGTAGTGCAACACTTAGGTTTGTGACATGGCTTAATCACCTCCTATGGATTCTATAAGTCTAGTGGTTGTATTAGGCATTAACAGGTTGATCTTTTGGTGCAACGACAACCACACTTGTAACAAGCAGTATTAGAGCTTGGTCACAGGTTCAAACCCCTTTGCTTGCGCTGGGGGGGATTGTTGCAAGGTGTGTGCCCTTGGTCTCCTTGTTTTGTGCATGAAACTGCACTTGTAACACAAATCTCATCCTCTTTCCAACTTCCTCAAAGTTAGTACCCATCCTAGTCTAGGCTTGTCATTCATCCTATTCTGATCTTTAGTCTGTCATCCATTTTCATCTTTCATCTCTATCCAACTCATCAACTAATCGTCATGTCGCAATTTTATTATGATGAGTTTGGTCATCCTTCATTTTCTTCCACTTCATCTCATTCTGACGATGATGAGAGTCTTGTTGATCAAGACAAGTATGAAATCAAAAACCTTGATGCCCTCATCCTTAGCAAGCTTGTGCCAAGTGTGAGATACCAAAATCAAACTGTTCATCCTAGCTACCCTACCATTCCTCCATGGATATCTACTCGCAATCCTCATTACACCCTTGACAAGGGAAATCTATTATGGAATCCATCGAGCACTTCCTCATATATCACACCCACATATCCCCCTCACATGACAATCATGTCTCCATCTTCTCCAATGACCTTATCCCAACCTCCATATTTTCATAAAAACATTACCACCTACATCCCTAATCTAAAATTTTCATCTCATTATCACACAATCCATAATCCTAATCCTCCATCTAATCCTAATCCCCCATCCTACCTCAATCCTCCATCCAATCCTAATACCCCATCCTACCTCAATCCTCCATCCAATCTTAGTCCTTCATCCTACCTCAATCCAACACCATCTACTTCATCCTACCTCAATCCACCACCATCCACTTTATCCTATCTCAACCTATCATTAACTCTACCCTATCTCAATCTACCATCTTCATCTACCTTATCCTACCTTAATTAATTATCGTCCACTCTACCCTATCTCAATCCAACACCTTCCCTTCCATCATACATGAAAACACATTCATCCTTCCCATCCTACCTTAATCCACCATCTTCCTCTCCATCTTATCTCAATCCACCATCCTCCATTTTTGCAACTTCCCTTCAATCTCCCACACTTATCATTCCTCCTCCCCTTCCTAACACCATCAAAATCCTCTCATCCATTGAGACCATCCAACCCCAATCCTCATCTCCTACTCCTACCATCCTTCAAATTTGATCTAATGAACATCCCATCCTTCCGCCCATCCCATCTGAGGAGTCTACCCACTCACCCCTCGTCACACCATCCACACTAATCCCATCATGCCAAGATCTTGTTCTAGAGAATATTGAAATATTTATTGATTTGAATTGAGATCCTACCATTATGCCTCCTCCATCTCAAGATCCCCTATCATTCCCTCTGCGAAGTCAAGAGCCTCCTATCCCATCTACTCCACTTATTGATCCTTTATTACCTCCTATCTAAACCATCCCACCACCATCACTCTATCCCCTTGGTTCACTTGCATTCATACATGGTGGTTTCCTTGTAGTTGAAGAACATCTCATATACACTACCCATTCTTCTCCATCTAATAATGGACTCACATCTTTTTCCCTGAATATTAAGTATCCTAATTTCAAAATCCAAGTGTGTTTCCAAATCTACCATCTTATCTTACCATCATTCCTCCAAATCATTTATTGTCATCTCCCCTCATCCATCATATAAAGATAAAACAACCATTCCTCCACTCCTCCATCCCTAAAATCCATTTTGGGTCCCTATATCCAAAACTACACCATCATATATCCCCCACATGCTAAATCCATTTTGGACCTTATATCACACAACCCCATCCTCCCTCTCATCCCACTCATCCCCTCATGTATAAATCCCATATCGCCATCATAAGAATCCTACTCCTTTAACTCCCAATCAAGATCAACAAAGGCACACTCCTATGCATCCTCCACCATCCTACCACCATCACTCCATTCATATTCTCCACATCTGCCATATTCTCACACTCCTTCTAATGCTACTAGAAGCAGTTTGGATGCCAAATCACAAATGCATAAATCTAAACATCCATAATAATTTGGAGATTACCATGTCCACTCATAAAAGACATCCTTAAAGAAAGAAAAAAATTGATACAAAATGCAATGAATCCCAAAGGCCACAAAGGCCAACTATAGAAAAAGAAAAAACAATATGGATCCCAAAGAAAAAAGAAGCAATGCATCCAAAAGAAAAATCCGCAATGGCATCCAATGTTGCTAGTCCATAAGCTTAAAATCCTTTCCCTCCATCTCCTAACTCTATTTTGGGCCCCTATGTCCCAAAGCTACCTATCATCACTCCTCTATCATATCCACATGCTCCCTCCATTCCTCCTCCACTTATCTCATATCCTCCACCACGTGTGCCATGTTGGTCTTGTCAACATCCCCCTATCACACTCACTTTCTAGCATTCCCTCCAAACACTTTCCATCACCATATCCCTTACACCACATACATCCCCCATTAAAACCATCTAATCCATGCCTTTGCATAGTGCACCCATCTTAATAAATTTATATGAACATCCCCTGATCACTCCAAATGGGCTCCTATTTGTTTTTATATGGAACTTGATGCTTGAGTCCTCCATCTTTCTCCCTTATTGCCTATCTTCCAAATCCATTTATCTTCATCCATCTCTATCCATGCATTTTCTCCCAAAAATTAAAAAAAAACAAAAAAAAGGAAAAAAAAAGAGTAAAGAGAAAAATATGTCCAATGGTGAAAACTTGGCAAACAGGTGCCTTGGACAAGTTCCATGATGAAAACCTACCAAAATAGATTTTATATGTAATTCTCTCCATATTTTTGTGTTGGAAATTGACACTCATTGGAATAATATGTTGTCATTGATGGCAACAAGATTCTATTGAAGGCATATACCGACACTTGGAGGCATACATCGGCAGATACCGACATTGAGTATTCACCGACACCGACACCGACATCAAGCATTTCGATGAAGCCGACATCAGTCTAGATCCAAAAGGTTTTATTATAAAATCATCTTGTAATTATTGTGTAAGGCCGACATTGTATATCTTTTGTATTGTAGGCCTACATAAGGCATATTGTTTGTAAGGGTATATAAGTCGGTCTGTTAGGTCATTTTTAAATAGTGATATAGGAGGATAATAGCAGAACTGTGTGATCCGAAGAATATGTATGTAGATCATTTGTATGCAAATATAATATCATGCTATGATTAGTAGATAGTTTGAAAAGAATTCTTGGAGGAAGAGGAGATACCTATAGAAGGTTCAGGGTTTATGAAACGGTACAAAATAGAGCTTTAACCGGAACTCTTTTTGGCATTGCAGATGCATTTTGTGAGTTTATTGGTACTGTTTTATTTCAATAGAAGCTTGTAGTTAGTGAGTCTCTTTTGTGTTGAGCAGTGTGCCTTCTTGCATGTGCAGGCCCCATGCTATTTAATATCTTTCATATGGCCAGTGAATTGATATTGTGGGTCACAAATCCCACCATGGTTTTTCCTCTTTGAGGTTTTCCTCATATAAATTTTGTGTGTTATGGTGTTCATTCATGTGGCTGGTTTATTTGGTTCATGTTATATGTTTCTTCATTTACCAGTTTATATGTGTATGTTATAAAAGGTTAAATCTTGTGTTACCGACAAAACACTAATTCACCCCCCCTCTCAGTGTTCTTTGGTTCATTGTATTCCAACAATTGGTATCAGAGCTTGCTACCTCGGAGAAAGTTTAACAGCTTGAGGAAGATCCTAAAACCGGAATCATTAAACATGGCTATGGAGAAGCAACTAGAGATGGCACTTGAGGACTATGATGCTGAAAGGATAAAGAACCTGAAACAACAAGATGAACTAATTCTTCTAATGAATTCATTATTATTCTACAAGAAAGGTTATCATCTTCTCAAGCTAAGAGAAAGGATCTTTTGCAAAAACAGGAAGATGAAGATAAAAATGCACTTAAGGAATAATGTCAGAAGTTGAGTCAAGCGAACATTCTCAAGAAGAATGAAATGCAAGACCTGACTATGAGGTTATCAAAACACATTGAGGACATAAAGAAAAAGGAATAAAATCTTGTTATATCTCTAAAGAACAAATTTGATGAATGTGGCAGATTGACTCATGAGAATAATCTATTGGGAACTGATTTGGTACACTCTCAGAATAATGAACAAGAGCTTGAAAGACAAATAATAACTATGAGAGATGATCTGACTACTACAAGTGAGTATAAAGAAAAATTTAGGATTAGTGCTACACAGTTGGATGATTTATTGAAAAGACAAAGGTAGAGTGAAGATTCTAGAGGACTTGGATTTGTACAAGATGAAAGCTCTGGTACTGCAAATGAAGATCAGACAACCGATATGCAGAACTCATCAGACTAGAGGAAGCCGGTAAGGTAATCTAATGCTTACAAATTAAATGGTAGATGTTTTGTTTGTAATAAATTTAGGCATATGGCTAGACAATGTAGAAATAGAGGAAATCAAAACTACAATTCAATTCCCGGTCAATGCACAAATTATAAGAAATATGGTGATCACTCAGAAGATTGTAGGATGAATGTTAAATGTTATGCATGTGCAAAGTTTGGTCATTTGGTTAATGAATGTAGGTCAAGGAATGGCACCGGATATGTCAAAGCAATTCAAAAGAACAATGTTACATGTTATGCATGCAACAAAATAGGTCATATTCCTAAGAACTGCAAAAGCAAGTCTACACCGATTAGAAATGATAAAGAAAATGAGAACAGAAAGCAGAAAGTAGATGAAATAAAACAAGATCACACCAACAGATGGGTTAGAAAATATGAAGAACCATGTGGAGATGCAACTACACTGGTAACTGCACCTATAACTCCCCCGGTAGACCATAGCACTCCTGCACCAACAGGAAATTAAACTGGTAACTAAGGCATACGCCTTAGGGGTTGGAAAATTTATTGCAAATCTTGTATATTCTTCATGTTACTACTTATCAAATTTCCATTAGTTTTTTTATTCAAATTCATACTATCTATTCTAGTCGGTTAGCACTGCTGAATCATGCAGTCAGTACACATAGAGAAGTCAGTATGAACAGTCTAGTCGGTTACAGAAGAAAGCAGTCACAGAATGTAGTATTCACCGAGCTACTTACTGAGTATCTTTTTATGGCTACCGATCGGTAAAGTTAACACACCAAGTTGATATTCACCAAGTGAAACATGTTACCAGATACATTGAACCTAGACATGCACATGAAAACGTGTTACAAGATCGAGGCACATCTAACCGTTATTACATTGGAAATTGCACTAGAAGATTGTGTATGATTGCGAGGTCAATCTAACCAATGAAATATTTTGTTTAGTTATTCATTCGAGGAATCTTGTTTGTAAGATCAAAGCAATGAATTAGATCACCGTTTTAAGAGATCTATTTATACAGCATGGGAAGAAAGAAAAAGAAGTATGTATGTGTATGTGTATGTGTATGTGCATATATGTATGAAGGAAGACTGTTACAGAGACGTAGAGGTCACCGAGAAGGTTATCAAAGAACAGTCGAGAAACATAGTAAATAGAAAGGTTTACCGAGTTACTATATAAGTTACCGAGGTATGCTATAAGCAAGGTAGTCTTATTCTGAGCACATAGAATCTGCTATAACATTTCAGACGTAAAGTTGCAGATATTTGTAATGATTTTATTGTAATATTGTGAAGTTGAAAGAGAAACCTTTAACAAGGTAAAAGACTCTAACCAAGTCTATAAATTGTAAAGCCTCTAACCAGGTGCAACATTCAGATTAATGTTGTAAAATCCTTTAGCAAGGTATATCTAACAGATCGTGTTACTCCTAACAGGGCAAGCTATCAGAAATAGCTAAATGTAGCTCTAATGGAGCAATCTTTATTATTGCAGTAGTGAAGTTGTGGGTGCCATCCCCACCACAGTTTTTCTCTCTAATCAAGAGTTTTTGCATAACCAAACTATATGTGTTATGGAGTGAATCATGTATGATTGTTATCTGTTTGTTTTAACTTTATTTTATGTTACTGTACTATTCTGTTTATGCATAATAGTAAGGTTATTATTAAAGAAAGGTTTTGGAGTACTAATTCACCCCTCCCCTCTCAATACATTATCTTTCCATATTGGGCCTAACACTCCAAAAGAGATCTGAAGAGTGTTACTGATCATTGATAGAGGTTTATCCGACATGAAACTATGAAACCGACATCCGGTATGGCACATCACTAAGCATTTATGATAGTGATGAATTAGGGTTTACTCATTGATAAAAAGGGAAAATGGACTCATTTTCACTCACCCAAAACCCAAGCAAACCAAAGAAAAGCAAAGGCAAATCATAGGCGACCAAGAGCAAGTAAAGGCATTCCAAATAATTTCCAACAGTCATATAAGAAGTAATCAAAACCCTTCAACCAACAACTATTATCTAGGTATTTCTTTGAAATGGAATCTGGATCATCATGTGCTCCTACTTTCATTGTGAATCCAACTGTTGTTGAGGTCAAGGATAGGCTTAGGCCTATTTTCAAGCAAGTTCCCCAAATTGCTATGAAGGAATATTCTATTGGCACATTTTCAAGGGTTCCTGATGGCGTGGTTTATGTAGAATATGTTAGAGTCTATATTCACTACACCTTAGAGGACTTAGGCACTGAGGAAATCAAGCGGATGTGCCAATCTATGATACTAGGTAGCTCTGGTACTATCAAACCGGAATATCAAATCATTGGGGATCTAGGGTTAACCGAAACCCTATACATTCCAGAATTCAAGGATGAAGTGATCAGATATGTTTTGAGTAGGGTCCATAATGAATTTATCTGGCTGGACCACTCCACATGATTGCCAAATAAGATATTCAAGCATTCACCGACTTACCCAAAGTTGGATAAGAACCAGGAAAGAATATTTCCACCACTGCGGTTGAGAATCTCACCGGCCCAACCCATGATGGAAGATCTATGAGGGTCAACACCATCAAAGATACTGATGTGAAATTTGCCAACATGATATCGGCTACATGGTTACTCAATCAAGTCAATTGAACTTTGTTTCTAGTTCTTGCATCCATGTTGCTTATCAGATGATAAAGAATAATGAAAAGTATGATTTGTGTGAATGGTTGAGGAGTGAGTTAATGATTAATCTTGGAAAAATTAAAGGGGTTGAGAAAGAAACTTTTAGGTTTGGCAATCTTATTGTTTACTTGATGTTATACTTCATGAATGAGCTACCAAGTTTGGGAAAGAAGCGTTGGGAAAATGACATACCGGTAGGTATGCAAATTAAAGAAGTAATCACCTGTCTTGGTAGTAATAGAGATGAGAAGATATGAGGCCATTTCAAAACTTTTCAGGAGAACATGAGACTGGGGGAAATAATTTACAGGCACATTGTGGGGAAATACTCCACTGATATCTGCTTTATGGTCAAAATAGATGAGATACTAATGGAAGCAATGGAACCCAGAACTATATGGGTTACTAAATTAGGTTATGAGGTAGATGACAACATTTTGGAGTTATATACTAAAATGTTGATTGATTCTCCTTTTGATGATAAGGTTGAACACTTTGGCACTGCATAGGAAAAGACTTTTGAAGTTAAAACTAGTTTCAACCAGAAAATAAGAGAAAAGAAGATAGACAAAATGTCTGCATTTGTTCGGGATGTAATGCACGGGATAGATACAGAATTAGGTTCTGGATCTAAACCAGTAGATAAACTGGCAACAACTAGTGCTCTTGAGGTGAAGAAGCCTGAGACTTTCATTTCTTCTATCACTTATGATTTTGATCCAGAGGATAATCAACCTCTTGCATTCAGAAGGGTACAAAGAAAGAAAATTGACAAGCCTCTGGTAGAGGAAAAGAAGGTAGAACCTAGGAGGAAGCTAGTTAGAAAGGTAACAACTGTACCCACACCTCCGGAAAGGAAACCTACTCAGAAGAGGTAGCCTGCCCCATCCGCTCCTACAACTCCCAGTAAGAAGAAAAATAGTGATGAAGTGACAGAATCTGGTAAAATAACTTGTGTTGAGTTAATTGATGAGATAATCAAAGATGGAATGTTGAAAAATCTGTCAAAATTCTATGAATATTTAGAAGATATTGAGCAAAATGAAATAGAAGAAGCAATCTTGTTATATCTAGACATATATAAGAAGGATTTGGTAGAGATTTTGAAAGAAATTCCTTTATCATTGTACAATAAGTTAGATGCAAGGAGATTAGATGCAATTAAAAGGGATAGGGAAATAAAAGAAGTTGAACTTTTGAATATGTGTGGCTCTATAAATAATGAGGAAATGAAAATATGTATATATGTTTCTAATAGAACAACCTTTAGCAGAAAAAATTGGCAAATAGGCCTAATGATGGGTAGAGTAAATGAGACCAAAGATGGTTGGACCAAATTCTTCCAAAAGAATCTTGATTTTCTCACCTCTCAAGAAGAATTTACTAAAGCAACAATTCCCACCATTCTAGACAAATTTAAAGGGAAAGGAATTTTGGGAAGTTCAGTTCAAATTTTGAGTGAACCGATAGTTAAAAACAAAACTGATGAGAGTGTATAGACTAAACCAATAGAGACTACATTTGTGTAGTTTGGGCAATATAATATAGATAATGTACAAGTTACAGATAATATTGTGGACAATACTCCACCAACTGTAACTGATACTACACCAAGTGGTGAAGCCACTAGTGCATTAGAGGAGGAGAAAAGAGATTCACCAATAGAGGATGAGGAAGTTAAGGAAAAGGAGACTGAATCAATAGTTGTTTCCCCTGCAAAATATTTGGAAATTGACACTTCTCAAGTTGAGAAGAAATCAATTACAGAGATGAGTCCCACGGAGTTAATGATGATGTCTACTCATAAGCTAATTAAGGAGGGATTTGCAGACAAAGGAATAATAGATCAATCAATAACAATTTTGCATAGATTGATTCCTGATTGTATGATTGAAAATGAAGCAAGCCCTTCCGACAAGCTTAAGGTATTAACATAACATATATCTAAAAAAATTTTAGTCGTTGCAGCAGATTTCAGACAAGAAATCACTTGAAAGATTTATTCTGGCCAACAAAGAAAGTTTTGACTGGATTATTGAGACAGAGAAGAAGAAGGTTGAAGAGAAACTTGTACTCATTGAAAATTCTTTGAAACAGTGTACTAACATCTATAGGGTCTGTTGTAATATACAAATTCTTACATCTAATGTAGATCAGAGGTTAAAGGAACTACATGAAAAGATAACTAATATTGTTAATTCTTTTGATGGACTAAATTCACTTACAGCTTCCATTGATGCATAAATTTTGACCTTGGAGACCCAAGTTTTTGCTTTTGAAAAGGAAAGGAACAAGATCATTCAGAGAGAAAGGAGTCTTAGAGGATTGGTGAGTCCAAGATTGGATTCACTCGGTGTACATAAGAGAGAATGTATGGATATGCTTGCAAAACCAACACCGACAAAGTTCACTTAGAAAGAAAAACTAGCACATTTACTGAGTGGACTTGTATCCATATTCGAGACATCCAAAACCGGTTGGGATGCCTATGTACAGTTGCTAGAGAAGGCTTACCCAAAAATTTTGAGATTGGTCAAGCTCCGGTAAAGTATCTGTAATTATTCTTTAATTCTTTCACTGGTCTTTGGCATTGATGCCAAAGGGGGAGTATATGTATGTGAAAAATATGTATGTAATCCTAAGGGGAGGATAGGCAGAATATATTGCTAACAGGGTCAATCAGCTCAGGGGGATCATAATTCATTTTTTAGTTGAACAGATATGGAATCCATTTTTCACATAAGTGTTGCCATCAATGCCAAAGGGGGAGATTGTTGGAAATTGACACTCATTGGAATCATATGTTGTGATTGATGGAAACAAGATTCTATTGAAGGCATATACCGACACTTGGAGGCATACACCGGTAGATACCGACATTGAGTATTCAGGGTCATCACCGGCACTGACACTAGCATCCAGCATTTCAGTGAAGCCGACATTAGTCTAGATCCAAAAGGTTTTATTGTAAAATCATCTTGTAATTATTGTGTAAGGCTGACATTGTATATCTTTTGTATTGTAGGCTGACATAAGGCATATTGTTTGTAAGGGTATATAAGTCAGTCTGTTAGGTCATTTTGAAATATTGATATAAGAGGATAATTGCATAATTGTGTGATGTGAAGGATATGTATGTAGATAATTTGTATGGGAATGTAATATCATGCTATGATCAGTAGATAGTTTGAAAATAATTCTTGGAGGAAGAGGAGATACCGATAGAAGGTTCAGGGTTTATGAACTGATATAGAACAAAGCTTTAACTGGAACTCTTTTTGGCATTGCAGATGCATTTTATGAGTTCATCAATACTATTTTATGTCAAGAAGTGTGCTTTAGGAAGTGTGCCTTCCTACATGTGCAAGCCCCCATGCTATGTAATATCTTTCTGTAAAGCGGAAAATCGATCGAACCCTAGTTGCTCTCCCCTCTTCCAACTCCAAGGAGAGAGAAGGGAGGTCCCTAGGGTTGATGGTTTTCACTTAGGGAAGACTTTACATTCAAAAGAGGGGTTGAAACCCACAAGATCCAATCCCACACAATGCAAGATTGGATTCTAAATGAGTTTCAAGGGTTAAGACAGCAAGGCTACCCTCTTTTGTAAAGAATGTTGATAGAAGAATTAAGCTAGGAATGTATAGAAAGTGAGAAAGATTCGCTTATAAACTGAGATAGGGATATAGGATGAAGCTGCGGACCTGGAATTAGTAGTAGAATGTTGATACGACGCTGTCCTGCAAATTTGAGCAAAAGTTGACGGGACGATGGCGCCCGGCGTGCACACGGTCCTCCGAAAAATCCGCGAAACGAAGGGGGATCTGTTCGTCTCTGCACAAGGATTCCAGATCTTCAATTTCAACCACGTACCTGCAACCTACACACAGAAAAGCGAAGACGATTGGGGGGTTAGGGATTAGGGGTTTGCCTTTAGGTCAAACCCCGGTTTTGGAATTAACCAAGAAATGAGAAATGTTGTAAATGTAAATGTTTGTAATGTAAAACAAGTACTAATACCTTGTTGTAAGGATGTTTGTATCCTTATGTGCGAAGGTATAGATGTTGTTGTTTGTTGTATTGTTGTATGTTGTAGTATGTGATCTCCTCTTCAATGGTTGAATCCTTGCCTTGAATGCAACACTTAGCCTTGAATGGAGACTTAGAGTGATCAATTGCTTGAAGGAATGCTTGAATGCTTGAATGCTCGAATGTTTGAATATCATTTCCACGCTTGTACACATATGTCCTTCCTACCCAAATGGGAGAGGAAAATGTAGTTTATATACTTGTCAATTAGGGTTAAAAGACTGATTTTCCCGACCTTAGGCCGACCAGGAAATGTTATTTTCCAAATTGCAAACAAAAAAGACCCGAAGTCCCATAGGAGACCGGGCCCAAAATAGGGCCAGGGACCAGGGCGCTGGGCGCCATGGTCCTGGGGGACCAAGGCGCTGGGCACCCTGGTCCTGAAGGACCAGGGCGCTGGGCGCTCTGGTCCCACCTCCCGGGACAGCAGGGTGCAAAGGAGGTTCAGGCCAGGGTGCTTGAAAAATGCAGTTTTTGGTGTCGTGGACAAGTTTCGGGGTCTCCATTCAGGTTTCGTGTTGCGTCGCCATCGTGAAGACCAAAATACAGTCGAAATTGCAAGTGTCACAATTTTAGGATGCTACACTTTCATATGGCCAGTGAAATTATATTGTGGGTCACAAATCCCACCGTGGTTTTTCCTCTTTGAGGTTTTCCACGTATAAATTTTGTGTGTTATGGTGTTCATTCATGTGGATGGTTTATTTGGTTCATACTATATGTTTCTTCATTTACCAGTTTATATGTGTATGTTATAAAAGTTTAAAGTCTTGTGTTACCGACAGAACATTGATTCACCCCCCCCTCTCAGTGTTCTTTGGTTCATTGTATTCCAAAATTTTGTTCTTTACACTTGAGGGAAAGTTATTCTAACCATTTAGCCATCACCTCCTCCATCTCATCTACCTATCATATGCATCATATCAGATCTAATTCACTTCCTCCATCCACCTTTGGATCTTGATAAAAAGAAAAGGCCACCATGTATACATGCTTTGGACACCTCTTGGCATCCACTTCCCATCACAATTTTCTTCCATTATCCTTCCTATCCATCCATAATTCTTCCCATCCACATAATCCTTCCACATACCTTCATAGTTATTATCCACCCATCGCCCTATCTTCTATTCACTTCCCTCAACTTCATATCATCCTATCATTCCTCCTATCATATCCCTCCTAGTGCATCACTATGTGAAATGTCTAGAGTGGGCATCTTATTACTTTGTGACATAGTCCTTGGAGACTCTATCACACCAACCATCCATCTAGTCATCCCTTTATCCATAATTCTTATCTCCCAAGCCCTTCCATCTCATAATCCTTCCATCTCCTAATCCCTCAATTTCCCAATCCTCATCCCAAAATGCTTCCATCTCCAAATCCTTTTCATCCTATCCTCCATTTCTCAATCCCTCCTATCATATCATTCCATCACGTCTTACATCCCTTGTCATTTATAACTAGCTCTAGACTACCCTCACATAATCCAATGCCATCCAACCAATCAGCCCATTTGCTCCTTGCAATCCACCATAACATGAAAATCCTATCCATCTCCTCCAGCTATCCAATATCACTGCCAATAAAATCATCCAATCAAATCCTTGGTGCTATTACCATCCTTCTTGCAAGCCTTGATCACAATCCAATAATCATCATGAGGATGCATCCTTCCCAATCCTTGTGTTGTTTTAAGATATATCATTCCCACATCAAGATTAATTTATCCCCCATCAATCCAATCTTGGTGTTGTTTTGGGAGATATTGTTCTCACATCAGCAACACCCCATCACTAATCAACTCATCAAGACTTTTCATCTTGACTGGGGTAACATCATATTTGTCTTTGGGTCCTCATCTGTCATCCATAGCTCTTGTACATCTTGTCAATAGGTGTCATTTATGCATTCACATCAAGATCATGTCTTGTCAACCAATTCTTCAAAAATCATCCTTGAACATCTTTGTCATTGTGATCGTATCAAGTACCTTTTTTCATCTACTCTCATTGATCTCTTATTCAATCATTAGTCTTCGCAAGATTGTATCCTTCCTCTAGTCAAACCGCATCAAATCCCATCTTGAGTTAACCTTTGGCACAAGATATTTGAGACACTTAAGTTGGCTTTGATTTCTTTTATTTTTTTTTATCTTTGTTTATCTTTATTTGAGTTTCATCATTTTGTCTCCTCACTGTTGCCACAATCCTTTATATCATGGTGTGCTTGTTAGGCCCAATATGGAAAGCTAATGTACTGAGAGGGGAGGGGTGAATCCGTACTAAGAGAGGGCATCCTTGACACTGTCAATTAGTGAATTCTAAGCTGTAATGTCAGCTAATAGTGAAATGAGTCCATATAAAGTGCTTCCCTCTGGTTGAGTGGATAGGGAGGTAGCCTTGTTGATCTGCTCTTGGACAGAGGACAAGTGTGGAATGAATAAGGTTTGAAGAGTCATAATGTCCATCCTTATTTGGTGCTCTTCATTCCTAAGTTCCAATTGTTGAGCCATGAGCTTTTATAACTTTGTATAGAATTGCTGAATAGAATTGGGCTCAATGGTCAACTTATTTGAGAGATCGGTGATCTCTTTCTCAATCACTTATGTTTTATTTTTAATATCTTTAATGAATAAAGAGAATGTACAGAGTTTCTGAAATAAATAAAGAATGTGCTTGAGTTGAGGGGACAACTCAGTAATAAGTTTGGCAAGTTTTACTTTGCCAATAGCAATAGCTTTCTGTACCTCTTCAATCATTTTAGCAGTGAACTCCTTGTCCTTTAACTTGCTCAAGTATTCAGATGCGTCTACTCCAGATGTCTCTATTTTAGTTAGGAGTTCATCCAGTTGAATATGGATGGTGGCATCTTTTGTCACTGTTGCTTCAGGTAGCATATCTGTTAACAATGCTTTCACCTTCTGAAGTACTTTGTTTTTCTTATGAATAGCCATTTTTTTTTCCTGTTTGGCTTTGGCTTTGCATTGTTCACCGAATTCAATGAGTGCTTGCCCTTTTAATTTGGATATATCTACATTTGGAAACACTATTGGTTTTGACAAATCTAATTTGAAACTATGCTTTTTCATTTTCTTGTCTCTAGAAGATGAGGCTTTCATTGGTTGAACTAAGACAATGGCTTGGGAGGCTTGTTGACCCTCGGTAGGTTTCTCGATCGAGGCAACACTTTGGTCGATTTCTTTAGCCTCTGTATTGTCCTTTGGTGCTTCTGTGCTTGGTGTCTCGGTTGTAACATTTTCAGTGCTAGAAGGAGCTTGAGAAGTTTGTTCCCTGGTGGCTTGAGAAGTAGCTTCTCCTTCTGTAGACTTGTGACCCTTTGTCCCTTGTTTAGTATCTTGAGGGGCCTCGGTTGAAATAGACTGATTGACTAGAGGATAGGGTTGAACTTGTTCCAAAACTGACTCACATGATATAAGTTTGGCATATGCATTCCCTTCTATCATCTCCTGTTCTGGTGCCTCGGTGTCCATGACATCCTCATCAATTTGTATAGTGTCAGCAAGGTCTTGCTTGGTGATATCAGGATCTTGCTCAGTGACATCAACTATTTCAACTTCAACTTGCTCACCAGCATTCTTGTTTCGAAAGATTTCCTGCCACTTTTCTTTGCTTTCATTTTCTACATCCAGATAAAAGCCATTCATCAATTTTAAGGCTCTTTGCTTGACTAGGAAGTTTTTGTGGTAGTTTGGAAAGAGATGTACCAGAATTCTTTCTCTCATCTGCTTTTCTGAGTCCATGACATATGTCCACCTGTTATCAATATGCGAATACAATTATTTTGGAAGGGAATTAGTTACTTCCAATGGGACCAATCAGAATTTCAAAAGAGTGCAGATTACGGCTTCTTCAATTTATCTCTTTTCTGCATCATTTCTAGATTCATACTTAACATATCTAAATGATCCAAATCCACCATATTGCTTCATATTAGCACAAAAAATTTCAACACTATGTACATTTTCCTTTTTACTCTTGACAATCTAAAATTTGTTTGCATCTTCAGATTCGATGTCACTTGACTCTTTAGCCAAAATGAGTCTCCGAGTAGATTTCTTATATGTTTTTGTTACCTTTGGTGTGGCAACATTCTTTGGTTTCTTACTCGGTGATGTTGCAGATGCTCTTGTGTTAGGTCACTTTGCTGGAGGAGTCGGTGATACCTTTGATGTATCCCGTTTCTTCCTTTTCAAAACTTTCCCTTTACGCAACTCGGTGCTCAATGTAATAGCTGCCTCTTGGACTTCAGATTCCTCCTTGGTGATGACTAGAGTGCCCTTGATAGGTGTGGAGGAAGAACCTTCTTCAAATTTCTCCGTTAATGCCTTGATCATTTTTGTTGCTTTCCTTGTAGCCTTGGGTACTACAATGCTTATCTTAACTTTCTCTTTCACTTCTTCATATGTACCATATCTCAGCTCAGTAGCATGCCTTGGTAATGTAAGAAAAGAATCTATCTACTTTTGTGTGATATCGAAATCAATCTCATAACCCATAGGTGGCAAAGATTGAGTTCTCGGTTCCACAACATTGACATAGTAGTAGTCGGTGTCTACTTCAAAGCATATGTCATCCTTATATTTCTCCACTAACTTGGGTGGAATTCTATACCTGTTATGCATCTTCTCCTGAAACTTGCTAAAGTAATCATCCATAATATCATTGAAGTTATCACCTAGCTTTTTGATGAAGTCATTGATTTGATGGGTGATTGGTCGGTGTAGCTCCCAAACGACTTTACCGACTGATGGAAAGAATTTCTCAAAATAGAAAAACATGCATACCAAAAGTGATCCAAACTTTAGTGTATTTGTCGAGTTGTTCTTCTTTGGCTTCCTTATGGTATTGAGATTCTCAAATAGGTTTTTCAACAATGCCTCGCATAAATAAATTTTCATGCCTTTCTTCATAATTTTATATGCTAGATCGACTGCTGCACAAGGTACACTATTTTCCCTTGCCGATTGAAAGAAACAATAGCCTATAACTCTAATTGCAAACTTCAGCTCTGCATCTGTGACATTGTTCAATTTCAGTCCTCTGCAATCAAATTCTACTCCGGTTAAACTGATCAATTCCTTCTGTGATATCATTTTCTGAGCTCGGGCATGATCATAAATACGGTAACCGGTGACCAAATGGATGATTTCCTTGGTGATCTTAAACGGTTGCTCTTCTAACCACATGAAGTCATCATGAACTCTGCTCAGAACAAATTTAACCCACTGGGGTTTGAAGACTCGCGGGTAGGTTAGGGCTTCGGTCAATCCCTTGACTTTGATGTGTTCATATTTGCTATCCATTTTACCATCAGTACACAATTCATCATATGTGTCTTTGATCTCAACATCACCTAGTTCCTCAACTTGACACTTAGTGAAGAATCTCACATCTTCAACTAATAAAACCCTATCCGAAATGAGTGAAAATGCAGTTTTATCATCCGGTTCAGATGCAACTTTGGGAGTTAAAGAGTATTTCAGTGAGGGCTTTTCAATGTTCTCAACAACAATGGGCTTCTCGATCTTAAGTGCCATTGCAGATTTCAGATAAATACTAACAAAATATCCTTAGGGTTTGAAGACTTTTAAACAGTAGATGCTTTCACTTAGCAAATATAAAATAGATATTCACAACTGATATGATCGGTAAACTAGCTTGACAATACATTGTGATTGATGTAAATACCTTGAATTTCACTTCGGAGGAGGTTTGATCGCCTTTGAGTCGCTTTGCTCTGCTTTCTTGAAAACTTGGTGAGTGAAAAATGACCATGTAAAAGCTTTAAGTACACATTATACCTTATCAGGCTTTGTGCAGTTAGGTAAGAAAACATTAAATGCACTCAATACCACTTCCTTTTTATGCTTTTACCCAGTAGCCAGACTTCCTGCATTTACCGACTTGACAGGCTTCCAAAAGACTTGATAAAATTTCAAATTTTCTAATGCATCTTTAATTATGCAGATTTTGAATTAAATACATGATAAAATAGGAATTGTTAAGATTTAACCTTTGAGAGAATGCAGTCCCTTCATACCTTTACCGATTAATTTGGAATAGGTGCACCTAACTCGATAGATAAGGTGCTTTCTTCATTTGACACAATTTCCTTCTTTTTCCAAATCATCTATAATTTGCCTTTTATTTCCTTTGTGTCTCCTCTAGGTTGATCTCTGCAATCTCTAGCCAAGTGTCCATCTTTGTGACAATGAAAACATGTCATACCAGGATTTCTCCATGATCTTTGGTTGTTCATTCTAAACCTTATAAAGCAGTTGGTACTTATATGTCCATATCTTCCACAACATTCACACCATATCCTTGTATTGTAATCCCATGGTACTACAGAATACTGTTGGTTAGGATCTGTGTGAGTTCGGTAGCCTCTAGTATTTGCTCGGTGTGCAGACCACATATAGTTCTTTTGCTTAAACCAACACTTCTCGGTACTATGTCCATATCTATTGCAGTTTTTACAAAACCCTTTGAATTTTGCCTTCTGATAATTGCTAGCAGACTTTGTCCTATATTGGTTAGATGTGTGACCATTGCAATTGTGACAATAACCATTAGACCTAGTGACATTCGGTTGCTTACCTTTTCTGATTTGGCACATATTAGCAGTATGTCCTTGTTTTCCACAGTAGTTGCAAGTAGGCTTCTTTCCTTTGATGTTCTTCTTGTTTCCAATTTGTTTTGATGATTCTTCTCTCTCGGTAGTATGAATTCCCTTCTCGGTAGAGTCTTTTCCTTTGTAATCGAGTCCTGCAACTCTGTTGGGTCTCTTTGTATTAAGTTGCTCATCCAACATCTTTGATGCTTCATAACTCTTTTTCAGTGTTTCTTTGGATTTCTTTTTTGTTTCAAGTTCATTGGTCAACCTTGATACTTCAAGTTTCAATGCTTGATTCTCATCATCTTTCAGATTTGCTTCATGATGTGCATAACCCAATTGATCTAACAAATTTTGTTGAATCCCAGTCAACCTTGTGATTTCATCATTCTTTTCAGATACTAAAACTTCAAGCTGTTGTTTTTCTCTTTCTAGATCTCTTACTTTATCCTCGGTTGTCCTCAATGCATCAAGATTTTCAGTCATATGTGTGTTGAAATGTTCATGTCCCCTTTTCATTGCTTTTAGCTGTTCAGTCACTGCTTTGTTCTTTTCTTTTAGTTCTTCAATCATTTCTTCAGTCTCTTCAGATATACTATTCTCAGATGATGTCTCAATTTGTTCCACTAACTCTTGAGAGTCCTGCAAATCATCAGATAATATTCTTCTAACTTTCAATGATTTTTGCATTTGTCTTTGCATGTCTACAATCACTTGATTAGCATGATCCAACTCTTCTTGTAGATACACAATTCTTTGAGATTGTTTATAGCCTTCCATTGATAAGATCTTTCTCTTTAGGCTGTTAAACCCTTTTCCAAGATTGAAGCTCTGATACCAATTTTTAGGCCCAATATGGAAAGCTAATGTACTGAGAGGGGAGGGGTGAATCAGTACTTCAAATCCTTTCTTCAACAATATCTTTACTGTTATGCATAAACCAAAAACTCATGAAACATAATATAATGCTAAAACAAATAAATAATAATCATACATGACTCACTCCATAACACATATATTTTGGTTACCCAGAAACTCTTGGTTAGAGAGAAAAACTACGGTGGGGATGGCACCCACAACTTCACTACTGCAATAGTAAAGGTTGCTCGGTTAGAGCTACATGTTCAGCTATTTCTGATAGCTTACCTTGTTAGGAGTATTGAGATCATTAGATCTACCTTGCTAAAGGATTTTACAACACTTATTATAAATGTTGCACCTAGTTAAAGGCTTTATAATTTATAGACTTTGTTAGAGTCTTTTACCCTATTAAAGGTTTCTCTTACAACTCAAAATATTACAATAAAATCTTTACAATATCTGCAACTTCACATCTGAAATGTTATAGTAGATTCTATGTGCTCAAAATGAGATTACCTTGCTTATAGCATACCTCAGTAACCCATAAAGTAATTCGGTAAACCCTTCTATTTACTCTGTTCCTTGACTTTTCTCTGAAATGCTTCTTGGTGACCTTTGTGTCTCTGACAGTCGCATTGCTCAGTGCTTCCTTATCTATCACATATGTCTTGCTTCATATATCTCTATTTTTCCATATTTTTATCCTTAATCCATGCTATATAGATAGATCTCTTATGTTAGTGATCTATTCATTGCTTCGATCTTACAAACATGATTTATCAAATGAATAACTGTGCAAAATGTTTCATTGGATACATGACCTCAAAATCATACAAAATCTTTAAGTGCAATTTCCAATGTGATAACAGTTCTTTGTTCCTCGATCTTTTAACACGTTTTCCCATGTGTGTCTAGGTTCAATGAATCTGGTAACATGTTTCACTCAGTGTGTGTTAACTCAATATATTAGTTTTGCTGCTCGGTAGACATAGAATGTTACTCGGTAGATAGCTCGGTGTATACTAGACTTTGTGACTACTTTCTTCTATAACCGACTGCTCTATGCTTACCAACTGCTCTATGCTTACCGACTGAATATTTCGGTAGTAGTAACTGACTAGAGTATATAGAATGACTTTGGACATAAAACTAATGGCAACTTAGTAAGTAGTAACAGTGCTATGAGTGATGAAACTTTGGGCATGGTCTTGTTTTCTTTTGCTTGAGTGTGTTTTCTTGATGTGTCCCATGTTGTTCCCTTATGAGCTCTCAATTATCTCATGTCACACTGGGGCATGTCTTCTACTTGTGGTTTTTCTAGCATAATTTCCCACAAAGTTCACTATATCTCTATGTGGTGCTAGACAAACATTTTTGTGTTTGTTTGTTGCTTCAGTCCATGCATTGGTTATAAAATCACCTTGGTTCCTCATACCCTAGTGCATCACATATAATGCTAAATCAAAATAAGTGTTTGATGCAACATGCTAACTCATTTTCAAGGGTTCTCAGCTTCCATGACCAGTTCATGCATATCATTTGTTGCATTTACATTCACTCATTTTTTGGTGTCGTCTTTTCCCATAGCTTTCATTTTTCCATAGTCTTTCTTCTTGTCTGTTGGGGCAATGTTTCTTTTGAGACACTTCTCGATCCTCCGTTTCTCATGCACCCTCTTGAGGGGGCATTGCTAACTCTTCCTCTATCTATCATCGTCCTTTCACTTGTCCTTTATCTTGTATGGGGCATTTTTTTTTCTCTTTGCATCTTTTCACGTTCGTCTTCTTCTAGTCGTTAGATCTCATTTTCTTTGCACCAATGCTATACTAGCACCACCACAAAGAGGGAAAAAATGTAGACACTTTAATTTGGTTACTTAATTTAATCACATTTAATTTTCTTGGCCACAAGTATTAATTAAATAATTAATGTTATTTAATTGAATATTGCATCCCCTTCCAATTAATTAATTAATGTTTTATTTAATTAATGCCCTTTGTCCTTCTACTAATAAAATAATTTAATTATTCTTTTTAGTTCATATCATCATTTTCTTCTTTTATTTGAATTTAAATAATTCAAAGTAACCTAATTGAGTCACATGTCTCCTAACCTTGACCCCCTATCTAACCCTTCCTCTAGCCTAACCCACTAACTAACCTAGGTCTACTAACCAACCTTATCCTTGTAACCTCCTTATCACATGTGTGAACATTCCTAATTTCCTAAATATTAAGAAAAGAAACTAATTTTTGGGCATTTCTCTCCTAAATGGACACTTGTCCTTGGTTACACTCGCCCTTCTCAAGGATACTTGTTATTCCTTTCATTACCACTTGTCCTCAATTGAGACAAGTGGAGCATCCTCAAGCATCTCCCTCTTCCCATCAAATCCTATTTAACCTCCTCATTTTCATTTACAATTCATCCGCTCTCATATAATCATACTGCTACCATGCCATTTTGACTACTCCCATCCAACTATTTTACATCCATTTTTAGCTTAGTTTGCATAAATCATCACCATGAAGCATCTTGGAGCATCCTTGAAAGCACAAATCGAGCACACATCAAACTGAAGGATAATCAAATCAAGGAAAATGGAGATTTTTCTACTTTATGGTTTATTAATTTGCTTTCTTGAATTCCTTTTTAGCATCCAATCTTGAAGGTTTGATTAATTTGTGTTTGCTTGGGTTGTTAATTTAGTATTTCTATCTTTTGATTTGCACTCATATTTTTATTCACACGAATATTTTACTATGAATCCCAATTGAATTGATATCCAATTTGATATTCATATAAAAAATTGATATCAATGTTAAATATAGTAAATTTGATATCCATGAAATTAATGTTCATATATGTGAATTTCAATTTTGATATCCATAAAAACATTTTTTCTATCAATTTCAATCTCGGTATGGTTCTAGTTTGACTAATTTTGATATCTATAAATTTGTAAGTTAGATGTTGATAGCATCAATATCAAATTTGACATTTATGTATCAAAATTGATATTGACATCAAATTTAATTTCAAAATTCACTATGATTGTGATAATATATTCATGTTAATTTCAAATTTGACATAAATTTTAATTCAAATATCAATTTAACTGAATTGATATATATTTAAACCCATATTTATATTTAGCTATCAATTTCACTTGAATTGATACCAAATTTGATATGAATATCAAAATTGGTATCAATATTAATTTTTTTTTAGTATCAATTCAATTCAATTCCATGATTGAATGAATGAACTTGTATCAAATTTAATTTTGATTTCAATTCAATTCAATTGATATATAGGCATGTGCACATTATGGCTTGGTAGTGACCAAGCATAGGTTGATCACTACCAAACTATAATGTGAGCTTGTTATGATGTTCTTGTGTTATATTTCTAATAAAAAATAGAGGCAAATCTCATTTGAGCTCAACCCCATTTCTTCTAATGTCCAAATGCGAGTAAGGAGAGTCACAAGTGCATTTGTGAAGCCCTTGAGTTGATTCAAATTGAGGAGATTAACTTTTTAGGTTTTAAACTCATGGTTTAAATTAAAGTGAAATTTATTTTTATTTATTTTGATTCAATATTTCTAATTTTCAAGAATTAAAAATCCTTGAACACCCTCAAACATTAACTAATCAAACCATATGCATGAAGAAAAACTCCAAATATCGGTTAATATATTTAAAAATAAAAAATAAAGCTAGTTCATACCGTAGAACCCTCACCACATCTTTAGGATATATTATTTCTCATATAAAAAAATTTAGTGGCCAAATAAATATATGATTCAATCATAGAGAATGCACAAAAATTTGATTCAAAATTTTTTTCATACAAACAATTAAAAGAGAAGAAAGTTTAAAATTTAATTTGCATGCATTGATTATTGATCCAAGAACTAATGCACCTATTCACACAAGTTGTAAAAGATTTTTTATTTCTACCAAAACCAAGGAATAAGGGACACAACTATTGACCATCCCTTATGCAATAAATATTATGTGCCACAATATATTTTGAGGCAACTCTATTGTAAGTTCATCTTCAATCATATTTTAAATTATTTTGATATGTGTGATTTTTACGGTACAAGTAAAAGCTTTGTATAGGATAGAGAGAGGGAAGTTCATTCCAAGGACAAAATATCGAGACCCATATCCAAGCTAGACATCAAAATATGATGATCCCTTCCACTATGAAGGAGAGTGTTGAAGTGGAGACTTTATATTCTATCAATTCCCTCACACAAACCTTATTACAACAAATCAATAATTTTGCATAGGATGATAAGAGTAAGGATACCAAGTGTTGATGGTGTATTGGTTGTAAAATTAGGATTTCACCAATTAAGATAATAAAATGACTAATCTTACTAAGGGACGAAAACATTAAAATAGGGGGTAAATTCGATAAACCTAGCCACAATTCAATTAGGAAAAGGGATAAAAAAAACTAATTAAATTTACCAATTTGGTGTCTCCCTCTTTTGAGTTAAAATTTGGATGTAAATTGTGAAGTTAGGGTAAAACAATGGGCAATTTACATGAAATAATAATAACAGACTGGTATAGATATCAAATAGAGCCACAAATAGGGTTTTGAACAGAAGAATAAGATCATAACCTATTCCTAAAAGTCCAAGCTGAATTGCCAAAACTGGGATAGTAGGTCATCCTGGTCCTGTAACTCTGAGATATGCAAGTGGGATCTTTTCTGGATCAAGAAGATGCATTGGATCCATTGTCGGAAGCTCGGGGAGAATGCTCAAGATTGAGATGATAGGTCGCCCTGGTCCTCTACTTTTCGCTATGTCAAAATTTGAACCTATTCATCATTGTCAACTCTGTCAGAATATCTGATTATAGCTCTGAAGTTAATTACTTGTTCATAGAAAGCGAGGAAAAAGGGGTTGTGGATAGGAATTTTCCTTGGGTCAAACCCTGGTTTAGGAATTAACCTTGAAATTAAAATTGTAATTATAATGGAAATAGCAAGATACTTTCCTTTTGAGGGAAAGGCTAGATCTAGAATTGAATACTCATAATTGAAATATATACCTTGATAAAGATTTCTTGAATCCTCATACAAGAGTTTTAGTATGTCATGTAGAATTTCTTTATGTATATTTGATCATGGATGCTTGATGAATGCTTGATGAATGCTTGATTGCTTGCTCACTTAAATTTAATTCGCTAGTGTAATTCATCTTAGATTAGAAGACTTAGACTTAGACTTGAAATGAGAGGGGTAGACCTCCTTTTATACCTAACTATCTAAAAACTATTTTAATTTTCAAAGTAAGCTGACACGAGATCTAAATTCTTACTCACTTGATGAGACTATTGTGAGGACCAAGGCGTTGTGGCATTGTGGTCTTGAGAGTCAAGACTCAATTTTGGGGCAGAAGCTGGAGAGAAGGTGAAAATGAAAATTTGTGAAGGGTGTGAACAAAACCAAAGCAAACATTAGGCATCAAAAGACAGAACACCAAGGTGAGGTCTAGGTGAGGATGAAATTGTATATGAATATAATTTATGTGGCTGTAGATGGTAACCTCAACTTTTCCAAAAGTATAAATATGTTTGTAATTATGAATATAAGAATTCTCATCAATCTCAAGAGTATGGTGCATGGGGCCAACATGTTAAACCCTAAATCTTAGACTATACATAGGATTGTGAGTAGATGGCTTGTGACTACCTTAACTACTAATTAAGTCATATTATTATTTTTATTTTATTTTTTATTTTGGAAAGGTAAAATGAGGGGCATACACCCATTTTATTATTCCCAAGATTTAATCCTAGCCCAAATCAGGTTGAGCTACAACCAGGGGGTCGCCTCCCCTAACAAAAAGGCACCAAAGTGCAAGGACCCATCAATAAGTCGCCTAATTATATCTTCTTCTTATCTCCACACTTGTCATGTGAACAAAGCAACATATTGTATGTCCTATCCTTCATTTCTCTCTTATCCCTCTTCCCCTTCACCACTTTCCAACCTTCCTCCTACTCAATATTACCCTAAGTCTCCTTAGAAGATTCAACAGAGGAAACCCCTTTTGCCCCATCACATTATGTGAACCAACATGGCTACCATCATTGTCCATCACAGAGCTACATCCCACATGACTATAATCCCTGTTCACTATCACAAACCCCTCTGTGACTTTTGAAGTAGAGGAATTTGTGATCTACTCTTCCTTGAAATTTTATTAGCTTCCTTTCTTGCAACACCTAGAATCTGCTTTTACTTATCAATTTTATCAACTCTCTTATCATTTCCCTCCTTCTAGATGTTAGCGTTGTTGTAATAACCCACTTAACTTAATCGAAAAACTCAACTATTTTTTTTTTGTTTTTTTTTATATATATAAATATTGATTTCTTATTCTTACTTATTCTTATTTATTTTTGATTCAATCACATACTCACGTACATCTATCTAGACAAGATAGGCATCCATCCAATTGGGATGGGTATCTAACCATACGGGTTAGGCATCTATCCATACGGGACTAGGCATCTAACCATATGGGTTAGGCATCTAACCATATGGGTAAGGCATTTGTCCATATGGGACAGGAGGTTTCATCTATCCAATCCAGGATAGGCATCTACCCAAATGGGGTAGGCATCTATTCATAAGAATAGGATATGCTCTGGCTAGAGACTTTAGACTCATCGGGACCATCCGTGTCCTGAGCCACTCTCTAAAGACTACACTCCCCTACTAGGAGTGCACCGAGGTCGCCGTCCTTAGGAGTATAAGAATAATTACATAAACAAGCTTGAGTTCCACCATAGAATTTGGCCTAAAGCCTCGGGAAGTCAAGTGAATCCATACAGGATTCCTTCTGAGTATGCTTTGAATTAATTTTAACTTTCAATTATTATTTGTATCATTTGATTAAAAGACCAAGGAGCTTCAAGAACTAACTACTCACCCATAACCAAATCATAATTGCCATTCCCGAACGCCTGAGTACAAGGGACAACTCCGTCCCTAGACTACCTACATACCCGTTTCGGCATAGGATCAAGGCGTAAAGTATGTAGTTCTGGTTTCTAACTATGGTTTAATGTAAACTGTTTGGTGGGTATGCAACCCTTTCTAGGGTCAATGTCCCAGATAGTTTCTCTATTGTTGCTACCCACGATGGTAGCTCTATAGCAAAAAGGCTTAAGGTGGCTTTTTGCTTGTGTCCTAAAACAACTAAGTCCTATTTTCTATTAAATACAACACCCTTAATCCATTATCATCCATTGAATTGTATCAAGATAAAATAAATTTCCAAGATCTTCACACACATCCAAAGCCTAACAGGGTTATCTAAAGTTCAACTGATCGGATATAAATTCATTTAAAAATTAATCTTTTTAGATTATCGATCAAAGGAGGATTACCCACCCCTTGGATTTTAACTTCTAAATGACCCTTATTTCTCCCCGGCGATTTAGAGGGACGATGCCACAAATGTTGTTATTGCAGCTTTGTTAGGCGTTAAGTGTAGTAGTTCAACACGATGACATTACCTGTAAGTGTGACCCAAAGGCACCATAGATACCGAACGCCGCTAATTTTTTGTTTCAACTCCTCTTGTTTAGTTATCTAACTAGGAATTTAACTTTGAATTCATGAATCCTAAATGAAGCAATATACCAATAGAATTATGAAAAATAAAACTATTATATACAAGGAATTATTGCTTGAATTTAAAAACTATAGTATAAATTTTACGTAATTGAAAGGAACATAAACAAATCGACTACTTGGAATAGTATTTTCTCCTAAGGAAAGTTATGATAATTAAAAATTCGAAAACTTAAACTAAATACATGAAATTACTAATTGCTTGGAAACCATGATACTTTCAAAGATAACTTATGAAAATGATTTGAATTACTTGCAAGATATAATTGTTTTGGGACAAACCATTACACAATAAGTATGAATCCTAGTACTGATATGCTTGAAAGAAAATTAAATGATTGAATAGAAAGAATTTGGAAATGAATTTTAACACCTACTTGTTTGAAGTGAAAAGTACTTAATAATAATCCCAACTAATTCTTCCATATGAAGTAATACAAATTTCATCTACAAATGATAACACTACTTTAAATGTGAATCCTAATATTTGAAAGGTACTAAATTGCTTGAAATAGAATTTAAATTATCAAATAATTATACTTTGGAAATGAATTTAATACTCACTTGTTGAAGGGAAAAGGAAACAATTGTTCAACAATAAGCTTCAAACTAACCACATTATTCTTAGTTACTAATTGTTTGAAAAAGAGATTAGACAAGAGTGTAAACACTTGCTAGTTAACCAAGTAAATAATACTAAGTCTTCTAATAAAAAAATTCTAATCAATAAACTTCTAGTTGCTTTTGACCTAATGCCTTTGCAAGATTATAAAGTGACAACTAATTACTCCTTCCACTTGAAGTAACATTAACTTTATCGTTGGATACATTTTAAGAATAACAACTTTATCAATTTCAAATACTTCAAAAGGGAACAAATGTTTGCTCCTCAATTAGAATTGTTATTAAATTTTCTAAGTGATCACGGAATAGGTTTCTTGAAACTCATTTGCTAAAACAATTTCGGTTTTGAATAAACTATGTTTGCATCCTAATTAATTCTATTACCATATGAATATTTAACTATGCAATTTACCTCTAATTTTAATGTTAATTAAATTTATCCTTACTAATTACTTGTATTATTAAGTGTAACTTTTCCTTTTTACTAGTCTTATGTTTCTTTTTGCTAGAAGGTAAATGATTTTAACTATTGAAAGAAGTGACTATTTGCAATGCCTTATATACTCATATCTTGGCATCTAATAAAGAAACAAACCAAATAATCAACCTTTTGAATTGAGGCAAAACTTTGTTTAACATTAACTCATATTGTAGAAATACCTAAAAGGGTTACTATGAATCTAAACACATTTACTTGTTAGGTAAATTCCTTTAACATTTGATACTTGTACTAATTGAAATATACAAAAGTTAGTTTTGAAATCCAATAATTAAAGAACTTAAATATTTGAAATGTGTTGAATGTCTTGAGGGAACCCACTTACTATTAGGATTTATTTATTTGATGAAAAGATCCAAAACTATGGAATAAGTGTATCATTGGCGCAATAACATTTTCCTTTGCTTTGTTTTTCCTAAGTCAAACTAATTTGTTTAATAAGGAGATTTAACTATTATATCTACATCCTAAGAAGGATTAATTCAAGATGATAGATCTCTTAATGCTCAATTATCTATTGAAATTCTCAAGTGTTAATTGACCCTTTTTCCTTATGCAATATTTATCTTTTCAAAACCCAAGGGACTCTTTTCCCATCATTGAGGAGATACTAAGTCTTTAGAATTTAAAAAGAGTTCAAATTTGCAACTTAATTTTTCATAATTAAAACTCCAATAAGGTATCCATTAATATGGATTAGACCCTTTTCGCTTAAATTTTCCTTTAATATATTAATAATCTAATTCCTAAAACTATAGATGATATTTTAAACATATTTCCATTAATTTTAATAAGGTTAGATTATAAATAGGTCTCATTAATCAGTTTTAAATAGATATCAATAAATAAAACCATTTTTCATTAAATAAACCTCAATAAATAAATCTATCACTAAATTTGATTAATTTTCAATTATTAAAATTTATAATTATAAACTAATCCTAAATGTCTTTTTTAATCACCAAGTGCATAATTAAATTTCAAAGAACTATAAGCAGATTAAATATTTAAATCATTCAAAATAACTTTCAATATTCTAAAACATTTTTTAATTTTAAATTAAACACATAAAATTTAATTACAAACTCTAAAGTATAATTCAATTTTAATAAAACAATTCCTAACTCAAAATATATATATGTTTCTTTTTAATAATTGATTCAAAATCTTTCAATAATATAATAATAAACTTAAATCTACAAACAAACTTAGAACATAAATTTAATATGATTTTAAATAAATTTGATATATATGTTTATATAATATATATTTGAAGGGAAATTTACTAATTTATTAATCAATGCAAGATTTACCCTTTTTTTTAAAATTCACATATGCACAAGGAATAATATTTTTTTTCCTAAAAATCCAAAGAGATAATATGTTTCTGAAAAGTACAGAGATGAACTTATTTTTTTCTGTAATGCACAAGGATGAATGTTTTCCTAAAATCCACACATGAATATTTTCCTAAAATCCACAGAGATGGGTATTTATCTAACATACACATAGATGAATATATTTCTCTTTTTGTTTTCTTTATTCTGATTTTATATTACTTTGGCAATAGATTTATTTTTGTTCAAGTTATTCTAATAAATATATTTCATTCTTAAAACAATCTGATTTTTTGTAAAATAAAGAAAGTTGATTGAGGAAAATATTTCAAATTAAACAATATTTGAATTTGTATATGCGTATTTTTAAAGAAATCTATTAACCAATTTATTTCCTACATGCAGAATAAAAAAGAAGTTTTTTTTTTTTTCCCCTTTTTTTTTGGATAGAAAAGCAATTTATTACATGTATTTGATTAAATCAATTAACAAAAACTGAAAAAGATTTCCTTGCAAAAATATGAAATGGATAAAAGAGATTTCTTTAAAAAAAAAAAAAATTAAAATGTAAACTTTCTTATGTGCAAAATTTTGAAAGAGACGAGAAAAGATTTTCTTTGAAAAGAAAAAGCAAGCAATGAAAGTGCAAGAGGGGAACCTAGATTTGAATGAAGAACCTTGCTGACCTCCTTCAATTCCTCCTTGAAGCTTGGTAATTATCTTCTCCAAAATCCTGCAACACATCTACAAAATTTCTCCTACAACTAACATGGTGTTGAAAATAAATTCATAAGAATTTCAAGACTACTTTATCATCCAAAAAAACAATGAACTCTCCTTTTTCAAAAATTTAGAACTCAATATATAGAAAAGAGAGTCATTTTCCCACTACAAAAGAAATTAATTGATTTCCATGTTCTTTTCCCAAAATAATTTCATGCAAAATGATTAATTGTCATAGTGGGGGTTACATGCAAAAAAAATTGAATTTGAAATTCTCTTCTAGAACCTTCTCATTTCCTCTTACAATATGTGCTAAATAGCATATTGAGAAAATAAACAATTTCTAAATTAATTTCATGCAAAAATGATTGTTTTCATAGTGGGGGTTACATTTGACCATTCAAAATTCAAATTTGAATTCTCCTCCAAAAATGCATTTTGTAACTCCTTTGTCATAAAAATGCCATGAATAGAATTATTCTTGTCATAGAATAATTTTGTAACTCCCATGTTATATCTTTGCTAAATATAATATTTATTCTTTAATATTTTAAATTTTAAAAATTCTTTTCTAAAATCTTCTTATTTCTCCTATACCATGTGCTCAATTATGATATTGAGAAAATAAGCAATTTTCAAATAAATTATGACCTCATGTGTGTGTCACCACTTAAATTCTTTTTTTTAAAAAAGAAAAAACTTCAACCTCATTTCAATTTATATTTTATTTCTAACATTACTAGTAGTAGTAGTAGTAGTAGTAGTAAGTCATATCAAGGTCCAAAAAGAGGGTTATGACAGTCATCCTTCTCTACTAAATAAAGTTGGGGGACACTTCCCTCCACTAAGTAGCTTGTCTATTTGTTTTTTGCTTGACACATTTAGCTATCAAGTGTCATGATTGATAACATCTTCTGCATCTAAAGGGGACACCATCATAATCCACCAACTGCACCCAAATTCCCTTCACAAATTTCAAAGATAATTTTGTAGGAGGATCTTTTGTGATATCCATTTCTACTAAGATGTGAGCATAGGTAGTATGAAAATAACCTAGAGAACCCTCATCCACCCCCAAAAATTTCCCCAAATTATTTCCTATAGCTTTCCTATAGCTTTGAAGAAAGATTCAAACTAGAACTATACTGGGAGTTTTGGAAGTCTTACCCATATTGGAATATTGTCAAATAATTCAATGGCTGGGTTGAAACTTGGGTACCATGGTTTCAACAATAGTGTGTGTTTCTCCTCCTAGCTCCAAAGATACAAAGCATTCTATTCCTCCTACACGTTATCAAACACCACCACAAGTAAACCACAAGCTCCAAGGTAGATCTGCACATCACCCACCAAAATGTGGCTCGAAAACTCTTTAATACACTTCTATAGCTCTCCTAGCCTCAGCCAAAAACATTGAAATCAACTTATCAAATCCATCCCTACAAAATATTTTTTATTTTTATTCACTTCATTGGGTATCTTAGCATCTAAACTTACTATTGGCCTATCATCCCTAGGCGCACCCCAAAAAAGGGCAAAGACGCACTTTTGGAGCCCCCATTCTAACTAACCCTAGTGCACGCATATCTCTTCTATGCCTCTTCCTCCAGTTTATTTCATGTACCATGTCGCTCCATATTCTTCCAAATAGAGTTGTCGCCGTCGTGAAAGGAGGAGGTGTCATAGTTGGCACCGCCCCCATTCATAAACCTACCATTGGCAAGAAGAAACCTAGCTGCAAAAAAAAAACACGACTCTTGCCCAAAACCACTTGAGGTCTCTTGAGTAGGTGCCAAACCATTGAAAGGTTGTCACTATTTTTGAGACACACCTCTAAGACTACAAAATTCTACATAAACCCTAGAGTTTGAAGAGAATTGCAGTGGTTTTTTTTCTCTAGTTTTAGAAATTTATTATTTAGGATTTTCTATGGCCTATATAGTCATATCTATGTCACCTCATGTGATATACTAAGCATAAGTAGGGCATATATGGGAAGTAGTGAGTCTTACACATCATATTGTGAATTGTGTTTTCATTGGAGATATTTGGAGGTTCTCCCCATCGAGATGGCTTGTTATTCTCAGCTATTATAATATGTTTACAACATATTTCATATTATCTTCCTCCTTTGTGCAAATCATTTCATAAGAATTGTTATCAGAGCATAATCTTGGTACTATGAAGGCAAGTCATTTTTCTTAATTTATAAAGGGTCTTTTAAGAACATATTGAAGCATCATCAATCAAAATTTCAGAGTAATTGGAGTAGAATTGAACAATTTATAGTAGAAAGAGGGTTTATGTCTATTTTTTGTGAAGAATATATCTCCCATATCTAACGAAATTTGTCCCTAATTTTTAAATGGTTTTTTAGGAAGTCATTGAAGAGTCTATACTAAATATTTCAAATAAATTGAAACATAGCTAAGTGACTGATTTTGGAATCATGGTTTCTTATAATCTCATTCTCAAGGGTACTTGAGTCTACTAATTTTATGGAGATTTCGCTTGTTAAGTGTTAGTATGTTCCTCGTAAGTTATAGTAGAATTTTTAGATCATTTAAATTTTATTTATGTGAATTGTTACAACATTATTATTTTATATCACAATGGGGCCTTCTACAAGAGGCAAAAATAATTTCGATACATCAAGAAAATCTTCTAATGAGGTTGAGAGAACAATTAAATATATTATTTCCAATAAAAATATCCGTAAGTCAAGGAAGAAAATTTATTAGTGAAGGAAAAGTTGATGGGAAACATTTATTAGATATAAAGAGATATATCAAAAATACAGAGCATGTTAAGTAATTATATAAATGGATTAGGAAAGGATGTCTCAAACAACCAAGGTGAATCTTCAAGGTTAGCTAATCTTGATCCAAATTATATTATTCATTGGGGATCTAGGAACTCAATACCAAAAGTGGATATGTACAAGTTTGATGGAAAGGATGAATTATCAAATGGATATTTTTTTATGTGCATCAAATACCAAACACAAAAGGATGACAATGGAATCCCTATATCTAGAGCTAGAGAAATTAATTTGGTATTGATGGATATGTACTCAACAATATAAAAAGGGTATCATTGTATCATGGTCTATTTTCATAAAGGAGATACAATTACAATATAGAAATAGTGTAACTAACAACTTCTTAAACCAGCTAGACTAAACTTCAAAAAACATGATTTGTCAAGTACAAAATTCCAAAATTCCAAAATCTATCTCTGAGAGTGGATATGATTATGAAGAAGAAATTGAATGACAAATTTTTTGTTGGTCTCAAGAATCACATTCAACACAAGGAATGGATGATCACTCCTAAATCTAAAAATAAATCTTTTATCTTATGATATAGGGTAGAGGAGAAATAATTAATTTTATCTTAGGAAGGGGGTTGATGAGATTAGAGAGAAAAGATTATAAAAACCTTCTCTTCCTTATCCCACTAGATTAATGCCACAACAAATTGAGGAGAAGAGAGAAAAAAAATTATGTTTTAATTTTTCTAGCAAATATAGTCAAGTACAAAAATACAATAAAAATAATTTGTTCTTGTAGTGTCATAAATTGTAACCCCTTATAATTTTACACCCCTTTTTCGTAGCTTTCCTTGGTGTGTCCTCTCCTAGATCTTTCCAAGCTTATTTTTGGCTTGTACTATCAAACTACTATCACATGATGATTAGATCTCATGTTGTGAACCTGTGCATACTTGCCTCTATTCCACCACCTTTTGGATGGACTAGAGCAATGGGAACCATAGTTTCCCCAAATTAGGATGTGTCAATTCTCACCAATTCTTATTTGATCTCAAAATTTTAATATGACTATTAAAGGTTATCCTAATATATGAAATACCTTGGGAACCCTATACGAGAGCATCTTTCCTAATTCATTTTCTTAACTACACATACTAACAACTTCCTAGAGCAAGTACTATGAGTGAATATCTTCAAATCTAAGCATTATGGAGAAACAAGTTACAATAATCTTCATGCAAGTGAACTTTTATGATCAACCTTGTCTTGTCATGTTATGTTTTTGCATAAACACTTGAGGGTCCCATTCAAATAATATTGCATCGTCATCAATAAAATCAAGCTTGAGTTTTAATCTAGTAAATTCAACATTTTCCCTCATATTAAACCTCTACCTTGCAAAGGTAAGCTCTCTTTTTACTAATCATCATTGTTGAAGGGTTAATTCCAAACTTGAGGTTTGACTTAAGAAAACCCCTATACAACCAACACCATTGTTCTCCCTTTGTCATGCAGGATTCAGTTTTGATAAAGAAGGATTACATATTTAACAAGTGTAGAATAAGATAAAAGAGATCTATACTTTGAAGAAGAAGAAAACCCTTGACATTGTGGCCTAGACACATAGTCTGACACTTTTGTGATGAAATTTTAAGGAGATAATCTAAGTGACATCCTAATCTTGAATTTGTTTACATTATATAAATCAAATACCTTTAGGACTAGGAAAAATACCCACATATTCCAACACTTCCAGGCTCAAATTGTAGACACAAGTTCCATTGTGATTCCTATTTCCAATTCTTTTATCAGAATTTGCATATCTATTTTGTAGCTTATTATTTATGTTGATTATTGTCAATTTTGCATCTCTAGACCTAGTTCTTGCATTTTCATCATTCTATCATATCCAAAATCACATCACAAGAGAAAATATAATCAACCCATTGTTCCCAACTCTCCCAATGGTTTGTAGTTAGGCCTATCGATCATTCTTAAATGTAGTGTGATATAAACGGTTTTTTATTCCTAGTTTAGATAATTAGACTAGTGAAACCCATTCACTACTCCTACAATTCTATATTGATATTAGAACATGAAAAAGCATTATATGAGGAATCACAAGCTTCTCAACCAATCATTTCATGTCATGCACTTTCTATTTTTACCGCTCCACAAATTTTAAAAGTAGAAACTTTATTAAAAAAGAAGAGAGTAAGAGTGTTGATAGAACTCAAGTAGTACTCATTACTTCATCAATAAAATATTGGCTATGGACCTAAATTATTTTATATATCTAGGTCTAATTTTTCTAGTCTTGATTGCTAATGGAGGTATTATTCTTTTTTTTTGAGATATGTGAGAACATTAAATTATCCATGGGGACTTATTATTTTGATTGGTTAATGTTTGTTATTTATATTGTGATTATTTCATAACACACTCCATTTTTTTCATACAAAATGTGGACCCCCTTTGTTTGAAAATTTGAAGTTGTCCTCATTAGGGTCATATATCCTTTAATAAAAAATCAAGAACAAAAGGTCTTAAAGAGTTAGTAAGTTGACAAGATTCTCTATCTTGTGGGTTTTTTAATAACCATTTCCATTGCATATTTCCAAGGTAGGTTTCTAATGTTCGTTTCTAGAAATAGGTACTCACCCAATATTTTTAAAAATCCAGTGTTCACTCAAATTTTCCATCGTGGGTTCTTTACTTTCTTTTCAATACAGAGTTTTAAACACTTTTTCTATTTAAATATTTGTGCATAACGACCTTGAAACCTCAAGGGTACTTACATAAATTAGTTGCAAGATAATTCAAGAGAGAAAAGGTTGTCAAGAGTCCACAACATTGACTGGAGATTTTTTTGAACTTTGTTTCCCCTATAATGGCCCATACCATGACTAAACTATAATGATGGCAAATAAAAGAGAGCATTTAAGGTAAAATGGTGTCATAACCTTCCTTTATCACTTTTGATTTGATACAATTACTATTATATATTTTTGTGGTTGAGCTATTGAATATGGTTGAATAATTATTATAAAAGGTTAAATAATGGACCCACATACACATTTGGAGAATATAATTTAAATAGGTATTATTTAATTTCCCATTTCCAAATATGGCACATGTTGTAGGAGAAATTAGAAGCTTCTAGAGGAATCTTCATTCTTTAATTTCCTTGCATGTAACTCCCCCCACTAGGATATTAATCAATTTTACATGGATCCAATATTGGAAAAAGAATCCCATTTTCAATTAATTTCTCTAGATAGTGGAATTAAGGGATTTTTTCCTATATATGGTATGCAAGTTTTCAAAAAGAGGGAGTTGATTATTTTTGAAGAAAAGTTTTCTCAAGTAGTAGTTTTTTTTTCTGGTAGTCACATTTCATTGTAGGATTGTTAATTAGTTGTTTTTGAAGAAATTCCATAAAAGCTACAAGGAAGGATCAAGGGAGGATAGTTGAAGAATTCAGAGGGGATTCTACATCAAGCTTCGAGTATCCAGGTTCTCCTCTTTTAATTGACATGCATGAACTTTGTATTTTGCAAGAAATAGTTTAATTTCTCTCTTAGAACATATTTCATATAAAAGATCTACCATCTTAGTCAATTTGTTGTTTTTTTTTTTTTTTAAAAGAAGAGAAAGAAGTAAATATTTTCTCCTAAAAAATGCATGTAAGGATATTTATTTATTTAATTAATTTTTCTTTAAAAAAAAAAAGGAAAGAGATCTTGCTTTTTAAGTCTAGATTTGTGCAAAAATTTTCTCGTGCATGAATCTTGTTTTCTTGTTTTTCTTGTTTTCTTTCTTACTCATGTAAGAATCTTGTTTTCTTCTTTTCTTCATGTGAATGAAGCTTACTGGGAATAAAGACTAATTCCCTTTGTATGAATCTTGTTTATGGTTTTTATCCTTTTGTGTGAATAATACCTATCACTCTCCCGTGAGTTTAATCATTCAAATGAAAATCTCTTTCTTTGATTTTAAGTTTGTTCATGTGTACCAAAACTTATTTTAATTCTTGAGAGTAAATTCATTTCTCCCTGTATTCATTCCTCTCCATAAATGAACATTGTTGTCATGAGAGAAATTTTATTTGTATTTATTGACCTCTGAGAAATTAAAATAAAATCTCCTCTGTGTTGTATTTGCTTGCCTCAATTTCAAGCATAATGTGAAGATGCAATATTTATTTCAATAACTTCTGATACAAAATAATAATAACAATATACTTCAAATAAAAATATGCCTCTGTGATAAAATCATTTGAAATCATCTAAAAACAATTTACTCTAATATCTTTCATGCCTGTAAGTAGAATTTAATTTTTTTCTCTTTATAATAGCATTTCTTATTCCCCTCTTGAATTTTAATAAAACTCAAATTATACATTTTATTCCCTTTGCTATATTAATTTTTTACGTTAAAAAAAAATGTTAATCGATAAATTTATACGTTATACATTTGGGGAGCGGTACTCTCCACTACCCCTGCGGTCACTACTACGGCAGTAGCTGTAGAGGGAGTGGAGGGGCCCACGACTGTCCCTTCATCACTACGGGCCTGCACCTGCAGGTCCGCAATGGTGGTGGGACCCATGGCCCCACTCCCTGCCCCCCCCCCATCGACATTTGAGCCGTTCCTTGATTAAGTCTTTTTTTAATCAAATTTCTTTTTTTTTTTTTTAGATATGTATTTATATATATAGAAAAAAAAGGAGATATAATAAATAAAAATAATAATAATGGTGTTATTAGCTTCAGAGTTTTATATTTGTGATAATATAAACATATGTAAATTTATTTACATTAATTGAAAAACCAAATTTTATTATCAATGATAAATTCTAAAGGAAGGGGGGAAAGGAATTGGTCCCTAAAATTGAGGCAACATTAAAATTAGATAAGTGGGAAAAAATTGTTTGTCAAAGTGATTTGGAAAACTTAAGTAGGAATGTTTAATTTGAATTCATTTGCAATAATTTTAACGTAAGGTTCCTCTAAGTAGATCCTTTTAATTAGATGGTTCATTTAATTCATGAATTTAGATTTGATCAAGTTGACTAAAGGAATCTTTCTTCCCTTTCTAAGTATCAATGGTTTTTTTTTTAGAAAAAGAAAAGAGGTAAAATTTAATGTCATTGGGGGCACATTTATTCTTTTATTGTTATCTCTATACAAGTTACACTTTCTCATTTAATCCATGCTATTTGCATAATTGATGTTATATTTCATGATGTTAGATGGTAGATCTCTCATTTATTCTAGTTCAAGAGCCTTTCCTTCTTTATACGTAGAGTTTATTTTGTAGCTTGATTCTCAATGTTGGTTTCCATTGTATCTACATTAGAATAGGGTTAATTTCATTTGAATATAAGAGTTAGACCTCTTATTTAGAAAACTAAACAAAGGGAGTTGGAAAACAAAAACCTAGCAGCGTTTGGTATTTATGGTGCCTCTAGGTCACACTTACGGGTAATGTCATCGTGTTGAACTACTGCACCTAAAGCCTAATAAAGTTGCATCAACGACGTCTGTGGCATCGTCCCTATAAATCGTCGGGGAGTAATAAGGGACACTTGGAAGTTAAAATCCAAGGGGTGGGTAATCCCCCTTGGATCGATAATCTAATAAGATAATCTTTAAATGAATTTACATCTGCTAGTTAAACCATAGTGAACCCCTTTAGGGTTGATTGAGTGAAATGCTTTTATAAAATTGGCTTAATCTCGAAGAGTTGTTGACGATTGACAATTGGGTCAAGGGTGATGCTTATGATAGGTGTTAGGACCTAGATGTTTTAGGCTACAAGCAATAGGTCACCTTGAGCCTTTGCTTAAAAGCTACCATCGTGGGTAGCAACCACAGAGAAACTGTCTGGGACATTGACCCTAGAAAGGGTTGTGTACCCACCAAACAACTTACATTAAACCATAGATTAGAAACAGAACTACATACTATACGCCTTGATCTTGTGTTGAAACAGGTATGTAGGCAGTCTAGGGATGGAGTTGTCCCTAGTACTCAGGCATTCGGGGATGGGGTCTAAGATTTGGTAAGAAGAAGGATTGCAAAGCCTCAATTTAAAGATAAGGAAAATAAAGGGAAAAGTAATTCAATGCATACTCGGAAGGAATCTCGTATGGATTCGCTTGACTTCCCAAGGTAGAATTCAAGCTTGCATTATGTTATTTTGATTTCTCCTAAGGACGGCGACCTCAGTGCACTCCTATTAGAGGAGTGCAGTACTTAGTGAGTGACTCAGGACCCAGATGGTCCCGATGAGTCTAAGTCTCTGGCCAGAGCACCTCCTATCCCAAGTTGGACAAATGCCTACCTCATATGGGTAAATGCCTATCCCGTATACTAGGTAAATTTTTCATTTTTCCTAAGCACATTTTGAAATTGAACCAAGAGCCATTGTAAAAGCTGAACAAAATAGTCCCAGTGATCAAATATTCATATTTTTGCCAATTGTAATACTCTTAGGTATGCACATTCACTCAACACTAGGAGGTAACTTGATATTCTGAGAAGAAAAGTGCATTACATATTCCAAATCCTAGATGAATCCCTATCTTGCAAAATATAGTGAATGATGTTGATTTATAGGTTAGGAATCCTTTTAGTTAGGGTTTCTTCTAGAGTTCCTACAAAACCTAGTTCTTAAACTAAAAAACAAGCACAATGTTGAGAGATTTAGGCTCAAAATCATGCCCTCGTAGAGGAAAAAACCTCTTGAGCTAGACCCTAACCAAAATAAACTCAAAATTTTAATGATTTAGATAAAATATCACAAAACCTTGAGTGGCTACCAAAATTTTAGAATAGTCCATCAAGTATGGTGACTTCCCCATCACAAAATATACAATTGTTTTCTAATTCATGGTTCAATAAGATAATATTAAAATATCTACTTTGATAAATGTTCAAATCATTTGAAACAATAGATTTTTGTGTCTCATTTTAAAGACTTGAGCATATGTTGGGTGAAAATTTTGTCGACTGGGGAAGATCACAAAATTGTGGTTTCAACCACAGTGTGTGAGATTGAATCTCTCCTAATTGTAAGGGAAGGCTCACCCTTTTCTTACTACTCTCTCTATTTGAAACACAAATAAAATTATTAATCCTATTATAAACTTGTGTGGTACATCATCCTATTCTCTCTTTAGAATAGATGTTATTCTCTCCTCTCTCTTTTTCAGGAAAGAAATTACAATGCAGAGCAGTAATGATTAATAAAACTTCAAAGTTACAAAGAAATAACTTGAGGTATGTGAATAAAAATACAAATAAAGAAGAAAATTCTATGTGAAGGCTCAAAGTCCTATGTTTCTTCTCTGGGATGAAAAAATAGTGTTCAAGCTTAAAGTCAGATTGCAACCACTATAATCCTATCAACCTTTTTACAAATACTTATGTAACCCACAATATATATACTAAGATAACAAAGGAAAGAACAAAGTCTCTATCTTGATATCTTGTTACAATTTTGATAATCTTTTCTTGAAAATAATAAAATGAAGCTCAAAGTCTTCAAATCACCACCTCCTTATCAAGATAACAAAGCAAAGCACAAAATATTTGAAATGCTATCTTATTACAATTCAACTAACTTTATTTCAAAATAACAAGATGAAGCTCAAAGTCTTCAAATTGTTCCCTCTTGCACTAATTATTAATTCTATTTAACAAGAGCTGAAATGTAACACAAAGTTTACAAACCAACACTTATTATACTCTTTAATATTTTCTCAACATAATTTTTTTATTTTATCACAATAAGATTTTATCACAAGAATGACGTAAGAACACTCTCACCATAAATCACAACTAATCCAACCCAAAGTCTGAATGCCAAAGGTGTCTTCTTATTTGATCAAATTTGCAAAACAAAAATATGAACTCAAAGTTTCACTTTTCTCTTCACTTCAGTAGAGTTTAGTTTCATAAGATTAAAGATAAAAATTACAATAAGTAACCTCATATATATTTGACTTAGAACTTGTGCATGTTCCAGATGTGAAAACTTGAATATAAAATGACACTTAAGGTGTCAAAGTCTTATTGCAAAAGTGCACCTACAACTCTAGAAAATATGAAAAATACAAAGTGTCAACAAACATTCCAATATGATCTTGCTTCATGAATTCCTCAAACTTTTACAAAAATGCATTCATTTTTTCTTCATCAGGTCCCTTGGTGTGTCTTGTGATAACCTTGACCTGAGTGATGGAATCTCTGAGGCTCGTGTAGAATTTCTTGTGCTTCTTCAAAAGAGAAGCCAAATCATCTAGATTGACCTGGATATCTATCAATTTATTAATAAAAGATCATGAGAAAACCTCATTGTCCACCTCTTTCCCAATAAGTAAACTGAACTCTTTGACAATTTTATCTTCATGAAGAGGCTTTTGATTTTCTTTAAGTAATGTACAAGGAAGTGCTAATATATTTTCAATGATGTCTTCTCCTTTTTCATTACATTCCCTTTGAGATTTTCCCATATATTTGACAAGAATTTCCAATGTATTCATTTGATGTTCCAATACCTCCTTGTGTTCAATATACATATCCTTTGAAGGGAGTACTCCATTATCAACCAAAACATCTAATTGAAAATATTCCAACTTCAATCATGAGTCGAAGTTTTTCTCATATGTCTCTAATTCATTTGACAATAGATCCAAAGTTTTATCTATCTTAGAATTTACATCTTCTAGATTATAGATTAGATTAAACTACATAACATAACCCTAGCTCAATACCATGTCCATCCATTCACCAAATAACCTTCCCCATGAATTGACCTATTCAACTTGCTTGATGATCTATTCATCAACTGATGAAGTGACTAGTTCAATTATATTTTATGATTTTGTTATCTTGATCAAGATATCAGTGAGTTGCTCCACCCGTTTCTTCAATTTGTCCTTCTTGATCTTCTCCTCATTATAACTTGTCACAATATTGTCAAAAGATGCTTGCTTGAGCATCTTCCACTATTCCTCCATGTGTTTTCTTACCCAAATCAATCACGTTGATAACATAATCTACAAGTTGAACTTTATCCAAATCTGTATCCCAAAGAAAAATTGTCATTTCTACATACTTATTCTTTGACTTATCCACCTTTATCCTAAATAAGGTTGTGTTCTTCTTAGTACCCTAGGGTTTTACAAGAATCAACTGACTAAAGTCAAATTCATCTAGGGAGATGGGTTGCTTTTCCTCTTAGGATTTTTGGAAACTAATCAATGTTGTAAAGGTGAATCATCTTCTACTTGAGTGACCAATACTTGAGATGCAAGTTCTTGAATTTGTATGGTTGTGGTCACAATTGTAGGAGTGGAAGTCACAATGATAGGTGAATTTTCAATATTTGAAACCTTAGGGGGAAGTTTATTTTTTGACATAAATCATCTAGCATAGAAGATGATACTTTAGAAAAGTTAGGAAGAAACACATTTTTTATATTATCATGTGGGGTGTCAAGAGCTGACTCACTAGTTGTTGTTGATTGAATGGTGTGGATTACCCCACTAGGTAGTTTAGATGCATATGAAAAGGTGGATCCAAAAGGAACGTGGGTAGAAACTGGCACTAAAAGATTATTTATACCTTGAACATCATGTAATGAAGGAGGGATGACTTCTTGTGTCCCTTTGGACTAGGAAGTACTAGGAATTTTTGGTAATCGCTATTTATCATATTCTTCTTCTTCTTCCTTTTTTGGCTCCTCCTCTTCTTCTTCTTGTTCACCTTCTTCATCGAGAAATTCTCCTTTAACTCCATCATGGGTTTGAGTCTCTTGGGTTGAGGATTCTCCTTGACTCTTAAACTTTCCAACTGTGAATTTGAATTTGAGAGCCTTTGGAGTTGTTGGATCTTGTCTATTCTTTGTCCTTAACTCATAAGTCTTACCCACCGATGTTGCAGTGTCATCTTCGGATCTGATTTGTAAAGGTTTCAATTGAATACCTTTTTGAGTTAGCCAAACATTGGTATTGGAAAGAATATTTTGGAACCTCATCCTTATGGAAGTGTTTTCTTTTTGGGACAATTGAATAAGATATCAGCAAGATTCAAGTTCCCAATTTTCTCTACAATAAGGCAACAATAATCAAGCCTTATGATATCCTCTTCAGTTCTACAATCAATCCAATTAAACATGTTCTACCCAATGGACATGACTGTAACTTTTCTTTAATTTTTTCTTCATACCCCTATAGTCAAAGTGTTTCCTGGCTTTGAAAAACCTCATTGTCACTCTCCTCATTTCTTCTTCCATGGCCTTGGCCTTGTACATGAAATTGATTTAATATCTCCTAATGGTGGTGGAGAACTTGAGACTATTCTTATGTGAACTAGATTGGTGTTCATGCACTGCTATCATTCTGTCGAGCTAGCTCCATGAGTATAATTTTGTCTGATGGGTACCTAGGAAGCATGAAAGGCTCTGCATCAAAACATCCAATTCTAAGATATGTAAAAGTGGGGAATTGAAGGAATATGTAGTTATACTAGTTCACCACATTCCAAGCTTCATCTGATACTCTCTTCTTCTGAAAATATTTATCAAACATACACATATACTGAGCAAAGAAAGCATTATTGACCCTCTTGAAATATTGCAAACTGTTCTTAAGAGTCAATTGTGTGAAATATTGATAAACAAGAACCTGACTCCTGTCTTGTGTGGTAGACAACCTTAGAAAATGCCTCATTGAGGCGGCTACATATACTAGATACGAAGTCATGTATAAATTCAAGGTGGTAGGAACTTTGGTCAACTGTTCACAAAGAGCATCAATAATTTGTTTACCCCATTAGATTTTCTTCTTATTTTGCTAAATAATATGGATATACTGATACATCCGCTTGTGATAGGTATCTTAAATAGGACGTCATTTTAATCTACTAAGGAGAGTAATCAAATCATTTACCTCATTAATGAAGTCACCATGATGAATAGTTTCGAGCCACCTTGCAATAGTGGGCCTTGGGGTCTTCAATCAGTTCTCTTTGATATTCCTTCTGCATTTATTTGAATTGTTATCATAATATGTCAATGTTGATTGCATGTCAATATTGGCATATTCTATATGTGAACACTTGAAAATAGTGTCAAAGGAGTCCTCATCCAATTTTATGAGAGTCTTCTTTCCTTTTGCATCCTTAACATACCTACTCATTGGATCATATTTGTTAGATAAAGCTAACACAAATTTAGGGTTTTGTGTTGACATGGGGAAAGTTGTAACCAACTAAATGTCACTATTGATGGTTGCCTCCATTTTGTAGTATTGTGGCATCTCTTTGACCCTTTTCAAGAATTCCTCAAGACCAACGTGCCCTATCTCTATGTCCCTAATGTTCTCAATAATATATGGCACAAATGAAGGTGGAAAGATCATATGTGGTTCTTGCTTGGTGAGGGCTCTATCATTTGAGTGTGATGGAAAAATGCAATGTTTTGAAAAGATCATCACCATATTTAAGCTCACTAGTCCCTCTATTAGGATTCCAAAAATTCTAGTTAATAGAACAAAAATATCTTATTGAGTACAAATTGGATTTATATTTCCAATTTGCAAGTGTGTGCATTAAGTGTAAAATGAACTTATAAGTTGATTTGCACTAAAAATTAGTGAAAAACACAAACAAAGTGCATATCGGACTTACAAGTCTGATTTAAACTTGGGGAAATAAAAAAATCATAAAGGTGCATATCGAGCTTGTAAGTTCAATATTCATTTGAGAAGGGTTGAAAATTATAGGTGCATGTCAAACTTACAAATCTGAAATGTGCTTAAGTAAAAGCACACATGAAATGACATAGGAAATAAACTTTTTTAGGTGTTAATCAAAGTTGTAACCCTGAATTACACCTAAGAAAGTATCATGGTGCAAGTCGGGGTTACAACCCTGATTAGCACATATTGGCAAATGCACACTCCAAAGAGAAATTGTAGGTGATTGAATGTATTGTCATTGATGGCAACCTTACAATCTTATGACACCGGCAAGAACCAACACCGACAGACTCTACACCACCATACAATTCACCGACAGCAAAAAGATTGATTACCGGCACCCTAAGTTGACGAGATTTTGTTTATTGCTTAATGTATTTAATTGTAATATATTTTGTAAACTGACATGGCATATTGTAAATAAGACTCATATAAGTATGAGATCTTGTAGGATCATTTTGTAAGGTGTAAGTAAGGACATGGTAGATGGATATGATGAGGGAATATTGATGTAAGGTTTATGATTATTGCAAGAGCTTAAACCAGTACTGAATCTGGCATAGCAGATGCTTTTTGTAGCAGTACATCACTTTGGATTTCTATAATCCACTTTTGTAAGTCAGTGAGACTTCCTTTATATTTGAGCAGTGAGCTTTAGGCAGTGAGCCTTGTTGCATGTGTAGGCCCCATCTTTTGTAGTAATATTCACTTATTGGCCAGTGAGCGAATATTGTAGGTCACAAATCCCACCAAGGTTTTTCCCACACTGTGTTTCCTCACCAAAATTATTATATTATGGTGTGCTTTTTATGTTGTGTCTATTGTTCTTATTTACTGCATTAATTCTTGTTTATCGGTACACTGTTTTGAAATGCAATTCATTTAATAAGTTCAGAAAATCCATTAACTGGTTAGATATTGATTCACCCCCCCCCCCCCCACTCAGTATCTTTGGGAATCCTAACAATTGGTATCAGAGCCTGGTCCTCTATTTTCAAAATCCTAATAGCTTGAAGAAGATTCTAACACTGGTAGAGATGGAAAACTTGAGAAAGCAATTGGAAACAACTCTTTTAGATTATGATGTAGAAAAGTTGAAGAATATGAAAGTTGAAGATGATCTTAAGACTGCACAAGAAATCATTCAAGGACTTCAGGAAAATCTCACTATTGCTAGAAATAAAAGAAGAGAACTTTCTGAGAAGATGCAGAGTGATGATGGTGAAAAAGAAACTCTTAATGATCTCGTGAACAAATTGAGACAATAAAACAACAATATGAGGAATGAGATACAAGATATGACTATGAGGTTTTGTAAAGACATTGAAGATAGAAAGAAGAATGAAGATGACTTGGTTAGAAGACTAAATGATGTTGGAAATGAAAACACAAGACTCAGACATAAAAATGATATGTTGAAGACAAATTTGATGCATACACAAAATGACAGAACTGAACTCATGAGACAGAAAGGAATCTTGGAGAATGAGTTGGTTGTTGTAATTGAACACAAAGAAAAATTCAAGAAAAGTTCAGAGGAACTTGATAACATGTTGAAAAATTAGAAACATGATGGAGATACAAATGGCCTTGGCTTTGAAGTTGGTGAAAGCTTTGGTACTACAAACAATCTTGATCACAGTAAACCGGTAAGACAACCTAATGCTTCCAAATTCAATGGAAAATGCTTTAACTATAACAAGTATAGTCATAGAATAAATCAGTGTAGATCTAGAAACTATTAGAACACCAATGCACCCACCGGTCAATGTTCTAAATGCAACAAAATTAGTCACAACTTAGAAAATTGCAGAATGAATGTAAGATGTTATGTTTGTGGAATATTTGGACACTTATCTAATCAATGCAGAACACATACTGGCATAGGATATGGAAAAGTTATTCAGAAAAACAATGTGACTTGTTATGCTTGTAACAAGATTGGACATATTGCAAAATTTTGTAAAAGTAAGGCATCACCAACAAATAACAAAGGACTCGGTTTGAAAGGTAAAGAAAAGGTTGAAGAAGTAAAGCAAGAATTTTCTAAACAATGGATTAAAAAGTCAGATATGAATGTTAATGTAGCTATTCCTTCACCGGTAGAACAGAGTATCACTCCACCAGCAGGAGATTCTTCATGTAACTAAAAAGAAACCTTTTGGGGGTATGGAAACAAATTGAAAACATGCTAATTTACCCTCGGTTGATGGTGAGAAGTTGAATTACTTCTTTACCGGTAGATGTGTTAAGTTTCACTTAACCGACAGACATTAAATGTGGTAGTTGAAGGAAATGACATTATAAAGCAAGTGTTTTTGGCTCTTTTTCATTCACCGAGCATTCAAACTTCCTTAGAGCACAAAAATCCTGAGCGAAGGCATCCACACTGATAAGTGAAGCAAATCATCCAAGCACTCATACCTAAAGGCATATTAAGGTATTTATAACAATGGCTTCCTCCTCTACACCTAAATTCATTGCAAACCCTACTATAATTGAAGTTGTCAAGTTCCCTAAGCCCGTATTTAAAATTATTCCTAAAATAACAAAGAAAGATGATACCCTAGGAGAATTTTCAAAAATACCCAAAGGAGTTGTATATGCCAAGGATCCTAGAATTTACATGCATTGTCATATTGAAGAACTAGGAGCTACAGAGATTATGAACATATATTAAAAAGTAATTTGTGATGTTAATAGAAATGTGAAACCAGAACATAAGATAGTTGAAACCCTAGGTTTTGTGGAGATTATTAGTATCCCTGATTTTCCAAAGGATGTTATAAGGATTGTGTTAAACAAAGTACATGGGGAGTTCTTTTGGTTGGATTCCATTCACAAAATAACAAAAGAGGCAGTTAGGGCAGTGACAGGATTACCTTCCACCAGTAGCAGGCCGGATAAGACTAAAAAGGTTTCAAATGACACTGTAATGACCCTAACCAGTGCAACCTATGATAAGAGATCCTTGAGAGTCAATGATGTAAAGGATATCAATTTAAAAATCATTAGCATGATTCTTGGACAAGGGTACACATGCCAACAGATTAAACTTTGTTTCTAGCTTATGTATCAAAAGTGCCTATGACATTGTAAACAACAATGCAAAGATTGACATATGTGAATGGTTAAAAGATGAGCTAATAGACAATCTAAACAAAATCAAAGGGGACAAGAAAGGGACATTCAAATTTGGCAACTTACTTGTATGCTTATTGCTATATATCACCAAGGAAGTTCCTGGTAATTGTAGAAAGGATTTTGGATTTGACATACCGATAGGAAAACAACTTTTGGATATTCTAAACAACATGGGAGGTAACAAAGAGAACAACATAAATGAACATTTTCAAGCACTAAAGGCTAGGATAAAAACTAGGATAAGGATATCTCAAGCTATAGTTGATAAGTATCAAAAGGAGATATGCTTTGTAGTAAAGAAAGATAAAATCTGGATGGAGGTCGTAGTCCCAAGGACAGTTTGGGTTACAAAAATGGGATATGAGGCAAATGAAAACATAATTGAAACTTATGCAAAATCCCTTCTAGAAGCCCCCAAAGAACCAACAGAAAAAGTATTTGGAAATGTGGAAACAATTGAAAGCCAAATTCAATCATAGAAAAGAATAAAGAAAACTAAACAGACAGTTAGAAAAGGAACAAGGCAAGCAAAAGCAATCAAGGAAGACATATGGAATAAAACTGGTATTAAGGAGAGTGACTTGGAAAGATTACAACCGGAAGCACATCTTTCACCGGTTGCTACCTCCTCTGACAGTGAAATACCGGCAGAGTTTAAAAGGGTACAAAGAAAAAGAAAACGCTCACCGGTACCCTCTCCTACAACCAAGAGAACAAGACAGAAACAACAGGCAGTTCGGCCTCCGGCAAAGAAGATGACACCAAGGAAGAAGAAAGAAAAACAAACTATCCCTCCACTTGACAATCTTTGACATGAGATAACTGAAGATGGTAACTTATCAAACATTAGCAAGTTGTATAACACATTTTCAAATGAAGAAAAATAAAGCATAGAAAACAGTGTTATCCTAAACTTGGATATTTACAAGAAATTTTTTATTGAAGTTGTAGGTGACTTACCCAATGACTTGTATATACAGTTAGAAGCAAGAAGAGTAGCAATTGTTGAACTGGATAAGAAAATAAAGATAGAGAAACTACTTGCAGTTCACCCAGTGAATTTAACAGAAGATATTAATGAACTAATAAGTGAGGCAAACTGGACAGTATTTTCAACCGATCACCGACATGTAGCATTAATGGTTGGTAGAGTTAATGAAATATTAGAAGAAACAACAGATAACTGGGATATATTATTTGTTGAGAAGGAGAAACAAGAAGAGCTTAAAAGACCAAAGACTTTCAAAGTCTACCAAAAGGAAAAGGATAAGGGTAAAGGTAAGGTAGGTGGTCCTCCGAGCATAAAGATAACAGATAACTTGCCCCCACCTTCTTTTGATAATCCACCGGCACAAACTGTTGATACACCACCGGCAACAAAGAGTATGGAGACAACACATGAGGACACAAATATTGATTCAAAAGTGTTTGTTAGGATTCCCATAAATATTGAGAGGGGGGGGGGGTGAATTAGTATCTAACCGGTATGAGCAATTTTTCAACTTAAAACATGTAGAACATATTAATACTGTGTACCAGTAAACAGAAAGTAATGCAATAAACAGAGATAATAGCAACCACATGAAAAACACACCATAACATAATGCTTTAACGAGGAAACCCAGTGTGGGAAAAACCTCGGTGGGATTTGTGACCTACAATATTCACTTACTGGCCAATAAGAGAATATTACTGCTACAAGAGGGGTCTGCACATGCAGGAAGGCCAAGTGCCTAGAGCTCACTGCTCAAATACAAAATAGGAAGTCTCATTGACTTACAAAATGGATTATATAAATCCAGTGTCTTGTACTGCTTCAAAATAGCATCTATAATGCCAGATCTAATACCGGTTTCTGCTATGCTTCTTACATAAACCCTTAACCTATAATTCACATAATAGGTCTACCTTATTTCGCCTAATTACATTCCTCCATAATAATCCTACATCATTCTTACAATGTTCTACAATGAACTCTCTTATATAAGAGTCATTTTACATCTTGCCAAACCGGCTTACAATGTTTTTACAATAATAAACAAAATATGTTATAACAAAAATCTTGTCAGCTTCTTGTGCCGGTATGCTTCCTTTTGCTGCCGGTGATGGTGGTCTGAGTGCCAGTGGAATGCCTTGCTGGTGTCATAGGATTGTAAGGTTACCATCAATGACAAAACCTTCAGTCACCTACAATGTCTCATTGGAGTGTGAATTTGCCAACAATCTCCCCCTTTGGCATTGATGGAAACACTCATGAGAAAAATCCAAAAACTGTCATCAAAAAAGAATCTGTCGGAATTGTCTTACCAAAAATTGTGTACCAAAAGAATGTGTACTCCCCCTGAGCAGATGAGTATTTTGCAAATTATATTTTTCTCATTCCACTACTCCCCCTTTGGCATCAATGACAAAGGTTGTCAAAGTGTCAATAGAGTGTGGTTTCTTGTCTCAACCTTGCAATCGGGTGGTTACAATTTGAAAAAGATCTGCCAAAACTAAGTTTAGACTTTCAAGAAACTTTTTACTATCTTTTATTGCTGCCTCTGTTCTTTGAACTGTACCATTGAGGTGCTGCATTTTCTCTATCGGTGTTTTCTGTCCTTGTACTAGTGCCTCAGATATTTCTTTCCTTAAAGATGCTAGGTAGTCCAATTTTGGACTTAGTCTCCATTTAAGATCCTGTGCCTTACTTTTTATTCTTTCCTTTTCTCTTTCTAGCTTTAGTAACTCTTCCTCAAAACCTATTATCTTTCACTCAAAAATTGATAATGAATCGGATGAATTAATAAAATTGTCAGCTAGCTTATTAATTTCCTTCTGTATCTTGCTCATTTTCTTGTCAATGTCAACTGTCAAAAAGTTTGTCTTGCAAATATCTCTGTACAAAGTTTTGCATTCTTTAAGTGTGATGCACAGTTCTGGTAGAAGTGTGTCAAATTCCCTCGTACACTTCTTTATTTGATCCTCAAAGAATTTATGTTTTTCTTTTTCTAACTTCTCTTTGAATGCATCTTCCTTTATTTGTTCAACTGTCACTGTGTTGTCAGTAATATACTTAGACAAAGTGTCAAGTTGACTCAATGAATCCTTATTATCTACATTGCATTTTGGAGCTATCATCTTCAAAATTGGAATTATGTCATCTATAGCTTTATAAGCCCGTGAACTACAATCTATTATTTTCTTTAAGGAATCTAAAAGGACTTCAGTTACATTAGTTGATTTAAATCCTGCAGAGGAGGAACCAACATTCTGAATTCCATCGATGGGAGAAATAACCTTGCTTGTAGGGACCTCTGGTAGGTCAGTCTGTGTTTCCATTTCTTTAAGTAATGGTTTTCCTTGTTCACTTGTTGCTGGTGGCACTGATTTTGCATTACCCTGTTGCTGTTCTAGAGCCTGTTGCTCTGTTTGTTGTTATGTTTGTTGCCCTGTGTTATCATCTGCCAGTTTTTTTTATGTGTTATCAGTGTTATTAGTTACCAGTGGCTCACTAGCCAAATCAATCTTACCGGTTGTGTCCTTGTCTACCACAATGTTGACTTTTTGAGTATCAACATCTATTGTATATAGTACCTCAAAATTAGGATTTGTATCCTCTTGTGATACATCCATACTCTCATCAGCCGGTTGATCTTCAGTTGTTGCTGTATATGGTGAAAATGGATAACAATAATATCAATATTGAAAGGCTAAATGAATCCAACCACAAAAACCCTAGCCTAACAACAACAAAGATCCACCATAACATATGAAGATTACCTAAGACAATGCAAAATAAAACAAAATCACAAAGATTATACCATCACATGTCCAATAGGGTTTTGATCTCCATTCTTCCTATCTCCATTGATCTTGCTTGATATATTTGCTCTCAGATTTTTATATGCACAAGAGCTCAACAAAGAACGGAATGTGGTTGCAAGTAGGATCGTAGTGTAGTCAAAATGATCATTAGCATGAGTGATTAGGATGCATCATTAGGGTTTGACAATGAAGGAGGCATCTCCTTAAATAGAAGACACAATATGAAATGGAGGGATAAGATTGAGAGGTGTAAAAAGAGAGGTCGGCTAGGATTAGAGGGTAGGTAAAAGAAATACCAAAATAATGAAAGAGGTAGGTAGTGTAGGAATTAAGAGATGAATGACATGTGTCATGTGTAGAAAAAGATAATGAATTAATTAAATAAATAAAAATTTATTTAATTAATAGAAGAAGTAGGATAATTAAATAAATAAAATATTTATTTAATTTAGGAAAGGGATAATTTAAATAAATAAATGTATTTATTTAAATGAGAAATAAGGCTAGAAGAGGATAAATGAATTAATTAAATAAATAAGGATTTATTTAATTAATAGAAGAATTAGGCTTATTAAATAAATAAAATATTTATTTAATTAAACATGACAATTTTGGGTGTCTACAGTTGCTACCAGTGGATTAGTTAGAGGTAGTGGGGATAAATTATCTCTTATTTTGATGCTTGGAGGTCCACCAACCTTCCCTTTTCCTTTATCTTTGTCCTTTTGGTAAACTTTGATTAGCTTGGGGTTTCTATACTCTTCCTATTTTTCCTTCTCAACAAGGAATATATCCCATCCATTTGTAGTTTCCTCTGCAACCTCATTTATTCTTCCAACCATTAGTGCAATATGTCAGTGTGCAGTAGAGAATACTAACTGATTAGCTTCTGCAATTAGATCATCTATTTCCTTCGGTGAGTTAACTAGGTAGACAACAAGTAATTTTTCAATTTTTATTTTCTTGTTAAGCTCTACCATAGCTTGTCTTCTTGCTTCTAATCTCTTGAATAGTTCATTTGGTAGTTCATCTACAACTTGCATTAAGAACTTCTTGTAAATATCCAAGTGTAAAATAACACTGTTTTCAACCTTTTCTTTATCATCAACTGATAGTGAGTCATATAGTTTGTTGATGTTTTTGAGTTTTCCTTCTTCTGTGATTTCTTCTAACAGTCTGTCAATCGGAGAAATATTTTGTTGAGTCTTTTTCTTTGGTGTCAACTTCTTCTTCTTAGGAGTTGTCTTCTTGACCGAAGACCTCACTGCTTGTTGTTTTTGCCTGTTTCTTCTAGGTGAAGGTGTGGATACCAGTGAAGGTTCTCTTTTCCTTACAACTCTTTTAAACGTTGTAGGAATATCACTCTCTGAAGAAGTGGCTACTGGAGAAAGGTGAGTTTCAGGCTGTAGAGCCTCCAACTCATCTTCAGTGATACCGGTTTGTTTGAGTACATCTTCTTTGATAGCCTTAGCTTGTCTTGAACCTCTCCTCGTAGTTGCTTCTACTTTCTTCACTCTCTTTTTGGATTGAATTTGATGTCAATGGTTTCAGCACTGCCAAAAACCTCTTCCTTAGGTTCCTTGGGTGCTTCTAGAAGGGCTTTTGCATATGTCTCAATGATGTGGTCATGAGTCTCATAACCCATTTCAGTAACCCAAATTGTTCTTGGGATCACTACTTCCATCCAGATCTGATCTTTATTGATAACAAAACATATCTCATCCTTGTATTTGTTCATAATTTCCTATGACAATCTGACTGTGGTGTTCATTCTGGCCTTTAGTGCTAGAAAATATTCATTGATATTTTTCTCCTTGTTTTCACCCATATTGTTCAATAAGTCAGCTAACTATTTTCCTACCGGTATGTCAAATCCAAGGTTTTTGTTACCTATACTGGGAACCTGTTTTGTTATATGTAGGATCAGACATACAAGTAAATTGCCAAATCTAAATGTCCCTTTCTTATTCTTCTTGATCTTTCCTAGATTATCAATCAATTCATCTTTTAGCCATTCACATACATCAATTTTCACATTTTCATTAATCATATCATGTGCACTTTTTATGCATAAGCTAGAAACTGAGTTCAGTCATTTTGCATGTGTGGTTTTGTATCCTAAAATCATGCTAATAAATATCACATTTATGTCAGTCACATCATTAACCCTTCAGGACCTTTTGTTGGATGTTGCACCTGTTAGATTCATTACTAGGTCATTTGAGACGTTCTTTGTTTTGTCTGGTCTGTTACCGGTGGAGGGTAACCCTGTCACAACTTTCACAACTTCCTTGGTAATTTTATGAACCGAATCTAGACAAAAGAATTCACCATGTACCCTACTCAATACTATCCTAATAACTTCCTTGGGGAAATCCAGAATGCTGAGTATTTCAATGAATCCTAGGGTTTCAATAATTTGGTGTTCAGGTTTTACATTACCAGAATCATCACAGATAACAGTTTTGTACATGTTCTTGATTTCTTCATCTCCTAATTCTTCTATATGGGAATGGATATAAATTTTGGGGTCTTCTACATAAACTACTCCTTTGGGAATTTGGGAAAAAGCACCAACATTATTGTCTTTCTTTGCTATCTCGGGAACTAGCTAAAATACTGGCCTAGGGCATTTGATCACTTCCACTATAGTAGGGTTTGCTATGAATTCAGGTACAAAAGAGGATGCCATGATTATAAATACCGTTTTCTGCCTTTGGAAAGATTGATTGATGAAATGCCTTGCTTCTTTGCTCGAAATGCCTTAGCTCTGGAAATTTCATGCTCTTCGAATGTTTGAATGCTCGGTGAAGTGAAATGGACCCAAAATCACTAATTTATAATGTTAATTTGCCAACTACCACATTTAATGCATGCCGGTTAAGTAGTCACTTAACTTTATTTGCTGGTATAGAAGTAATTTCTACTTTTCACCATCAACCGAGGGAATAATAGCATATTTCACATTGATTGCCAAACCCTCAAAGAAACTTCTTCAATTGGATGAAGAGACTCCTACCGGTGGAGTGCTAATCTGTTATGTCAGTGGAGTGTTGCTTGGTTCTACCGGTGGAGGAGTATTCGTATCCACATTCAGTTCTGATTTCCTGATCTATTGTTTTGAAAATTCATGCTTAACTTCTTCAACTTTTTCTTTTCCTTTCAAGCTAGGACCTTTGTTGTTTGCCGGTGAGGACTTGCTTCTACAAAATTTAGCAATATGCCCAATTTTTTTACATGCATAACAAGTCACATTATTTTTCTGAATAGCCTTTCCATAACCTATGTCAATTTGTGTTCTACATTGATTAGATAAGTGTCCAAATCTTCCACATATATAACATCTCACATTCATTCTACAATTTTCAGAATTATGACCAACTTTGTTGCATTTTGAACATTGACTGGTGGGTGTATTGGTATTCTGATAACTTCTAGATCTACATTGATTTTCTCTATGACCATACTTGTTATAGTTAAAGCATTTTCCATTGAATTTATAAGTAGTAGGTTGTCTTACCGGTTTGCTATAATCCTGTGTGTTTGCAGTACCAGAGATTTCACCAACTTCAAAGCCAATTCCACAAGTGTCACCTTTAGGTTTCCGAATCTTCAACAAGTCACCAAGTTCTTCTAAGCTTTTCTTGAATTTCTCTTTGTGCTGATTTGCAGTATCTAGTTCTCTTTCTAAGATTTCTTTCTGTCTCGTCAGTTCATTTGAATCATTCTGTGTGTGCATCAGATCTGTTTTCAACAAATCATTTTCATAGCTAATTGTGTTCTCATTTGCTGCATCACTTAGTCTTCTAGTCAAATCTTCTTCATTCTTCTTTATATCTTCAATTTCCTTACAAAATCTCATGGTCATATCCTGCATCTCATTCTTTGTTGTTATGTTCTCTAGCTTTAGCTTGTTTATCATATCATTAAGAGTTTTCTTTTCATCATTCTCAAATTGCATTTTTCACAAAGTTCTCTTCTCTTGTTTCTTGCAATAGTAAGATTTTCTTGAAGTGCTTGAATAATATCTTGAGTTGCTTTTAGATCATCTTCAAGTTTGATATTTTTCAATTTTTCTCCATCATAGTCTGAGAGACCTGCTTCAAGTTGCTTCATCAAGTTTTCCATCTCTATCAATGTCAAAATCTTCCTCAAGTTGTTAGGCTTCTGAAAATAGAGGACCAGGCTCTGATACCAATTGTTAGGATTCCCACAGATACTGAGAGGGGGGGGTGAATCAGTATCTAACTGGTATGAGCAATTTTTCAACTTAAAACATGCAGAACATATTAATATTGTGTACCAGTAAATAGAAAGTAATGCAATAAATAGAGATAACATCAACCACATGAAAAACACACCATAACACAATGATTTAACGAGGAAACCCGGTGTGGGAAAAACCTCGGTGGGATTTGTGACCCACAATATTCACTTACTAGCCAATAAGAGAATATTACTGCTACAAGAGGGGGCTGCACATGCAGGAAGGCCAAGTGCCTAGAGCTCACTGCTCAAATGCAAACTAGGAAGTCTCACTGACTTACAAAATGGATTATATAAATCCAGTCTCTTGTATTGCTTCAAAATAGCATCTATAATGCCAAATCCAGTACCGGTTTCTGCTCTGCTTCTTACATAAACCTTAACCTATAATTCACATAATAGGTCTGCCTTATCTCGCCTAATTACATTCCTCCATAATAATCCTACATCATTCTTACAATGTTCTACAATGAACTCTCTTAAATAAGAGTCATTTTACATCTTGCCAAGTCGGCTTACAATGTTTTTACAATAATAAACAAAATATGTTATAACAAAAATCTTGTCAGCTTCTTGTGTCGGCATGCTTCCTTTCGTTGATGGTGTTGGTGTAGAGTCTGATCTTGCTAGTGCCGGTGGAATGCCTTGTCGGTGTCATAGGATTGTAAGGTTTCCATCAATGACAAAACCTTCAATCACCTACAATGTCTCATTGGAGTGTGCATTTGCCAACAGTGTTGTATACAATAAATATTGACACACGGGAAGTCAACATTGTGGTGGATAAGGAAACAAGTGAGAAGAGTGATGTGGCAACTGAGCCATCGGTAGAAAACATTATAGTTGAGACAAATATTAAGGATACAGTTGGCAATATTGAAATTGGGATAGAGCAACAAACTAAATAGGCAACTAATTCCCTAGATACATGAAAGGCAGATACAACTAGTGTACATACTGATGTATCTACTGAGCAACCGGCAACTGTTGACACTGAAAAATCTGTTGAGATACCGACAGTATACAATTTAGAGTTAAACATAGAGAAACTGGTAGAAAACCTAGAATCACAATTAGAGAAACTAGCAGTGGAAAGCTCTGAGAAGAAGATAGAGGTACACACTGAGAAATCAGAAAAGAAGGATGAAGTAAAGGTTCAGACAAAGACTGTGCTACCGGAATCAGTTGAGAAACCAAAACCCTTTCTTGTAGAAATCTAGACTCAAACTGACCTACTAGAGGTCACCATAAGAAAAGAGGTTCCTCACACCTGCGGATTACAAATTGTTAAGGCAGTTGGTTAATCATTTGGTTCTTCACTGACAAAATTCCGGCCAACCAATGTAACAGAGGTATTGCTTGATTCAATTAATAAAATAACTGATTGCAATACATTTGCATATAAGTCAATAGATGATACCATTCCAATTTTGAAGATGATTACACCCAAGTGTAACATAGAAAACAAAGATTCTTTAATCCAATTAGACACATTGTCTAAGTATATAACTAGAAACCTACTAACAATTGATCAGATCAATGAGGAGACTTTCAGAGAGAAAATAAATAAAGAGAAGGAAAAATTCTTTGAGGAGACAATAAGGAAGAGTAAGGAGCATATTGATACATTATTATCAGTACTAGGCAAGACAATTTTGGGCTTCAAGAAATTGTATAGAGATACATGTAAGACCAACATTTTGACAAAGGATATAGATAAAGAGATCAGCAAAGCTCAAAAGGAAATAAATGATATTGTTGATAATTTAATAGGTTCATCAGACTCCATATCGGTAGTAGAACAGGAAATTGCGGGATTTGAAGAGAAAAAATGAAAAACTTGAAAAAGATAAGGATAGAATAAAGTTTAAGGGAAAGGAACTGAAATGCAAACTAGGCCCTAAACTAGATATCCTCATCTCTTTGAGAGAAGAGATTTCTGAGGCTCTTGTTCTAGGACTTAAGACACCGGAAGAGAAAATGCACATACTCACCGGTACAATCCAAAGAACAGAAACGACACTAAAGGATAGTGAGAGGTTCTATAACAACCTAAATTTTGCATTAGCGGATCTTTATCAGATTGTAACCCACCGGTTATAGGCATCTTGGTAGGAACTACACTCAATTGACATTAAATGACAACCTTTGTCATTGATGCCAAAGGGGGAGTAGTAGAGGATGAGAAAAAGGAATAAGGAGTAGAAAAATGTATGATAGAAGAGATCATTTGTTCAGGGGAAGCACACAATTTTGGAGCAGACAATTTTGGTAACACATTTTTGATAGTTTTGGTAAGATTTTTGGACAACACTTTTTTGGATTTTTCTCATGAGTGTTGCCATCAATGCTAAAGGGGGAGGTTGTTTGCAAATGCACAATCCAATCAAAAATTGTACGTGATTGAAGGTATTGTCATTGATGGCAACCTTACAATCTTATGACACCGGCAAGCACCAGCACCGACATACTCTACACCGACATACAGCTCACTGACAACAAAAAGATTGATTACCGGCACCCTAAGCCGACATAATTTTGTTTATCGCTTAATATATTTAATTGCAATATCTTTTGTAAGTCGACATGGCATATTGTAAATAAGACTCATATAAGTATGAGATCTTGTAGGATCATTTTGTAAGGTGTAAGTAAGGACATGGTAGATGGATATGATGAGCGAATATTGATGTAAGGTTTATGATTATTGCAAGAGCTTAAACCGGTACTAAATTTGGCATAGCAGATGCTTTTTGTAGCAGTACATCACTTTGGATTTCTATAATCCACTTTTGTAAGTCAGTGAGACTTCGTTTGTATTTGAGTAGTGAGCTCTAGGAAGTGAGCCTTGTTGCATGTGCAGGCCCCATCTTTTGTAGTAATATTCACTTATTGGCCAGTGAGCGAATATTGTGGGTCACAAATCCCACTGAGGTTTTTCCCACACTGGGTTTCCTCGCCAAAAATATTGTGTTATGGTGTGTTTTTTATGTTGTGTCTATTGTTCTTATTTACTGCATTAATTCTTGTTTATCGGTACACTGTTTTGAAATGCAATTCATTTAATAAGTTCATAAAATCCATTAACTGGTTACATACTGATTCACCCCCCCCCCCCCCCCCCAATCAGTATCTTTGGGAATCCTAATAGCACCCACATTAAGCACTTAGCAAAAACGCAGTGAAAGGAATTGTGCATAGAATGGTGTATGGCAGAGCTAGGGCCCTGACATGCATTGTTGGTTAAGTCTCTGGTGCATGGTGAGGTCTGTTAGATGCAATGATAACTAGTTAATAGAATATTTGAACTTATTTATAACTTTGCAACTCAAATTAATGTACTGGTAAACAAGTAATAATGTAGCAAATAGAAATAACAGAGACAACATAAATGCACACCATAACACAAGATAATTTGGCAAGGAAACCCAGTAAGGGAAAAACCTCAGTGGGATTCGTGACCCACAATATTCACTCACTGGCCAATATGAATAAATATTACTTACAATAAGGGCTTGCACATGCAGGAAGGCCAACAACCTAGAGCTCACTGCTCAATGAAAGAGTCTCACTGACTACAAAATGGATAATTAAGTCCAAGACAATGTACTGCTCAAAATAGCATCTGCAATGCTTGATTCAGTACCGATTTAAGCTCTATCAAAAACCATAATGAAAAACCTGTCGATGAATGATATTCACTTACATAACCTATCTGCCTTACTACAAAATCTTTTCACTATCTTCTACATAACACCATCCTATATAATTTCCTCTCCATGCTATATAAAAAATGACCTATAAGATCTCATACATATATGAGTCTTTACAATACATCATGTCAGCTTACAAATAATTAATTGCATTGCAAGATAATTTACATAAACAAAACTTGTCTCATGTCGGCCTAGATGTCGGTATGCTTCATTGTCGGTGTAAACTAGATGTCGATGAATAAACTTGTTGTACTTGCCAGTGTCAGTGAATGGTGTCTGCGTTGTCGATGAACCTGTAGAATCTTGTGACTAGTTGGTTGTCATCAATGACAACATCAACCATTCTCATGTGAGTTTAGAATTCCAACAATCTCCCCCTTTGGCATTGATGGCAACACTCATGAGAAAAATCCAAAAATTGTTGTCCAAAAATGAAGTCCAAAAACTGATCCCCAAAAAAGAGAGTGCTCTCCCTGAGCAAGTGATTTCTTCTGTGCATTTTATTCCATAGATTTTTCTCCATACTACTCCCCCTTTGGAATCAATGATAAAGGATGTCAAAAAGAATCAAAGAATACAAAAATTCTACCTCATAGCTTGTAACCGGTTGTTTACAATTTGAAAGATATATGCCAATATTAGATTCAGGCTCTGCATGAATTTATTACTATCAGAGATAATGGTTTATTTATGCTGGATCATGCCAGACAGATAATGCATTTGTTGCTCTGGTGATCGTTCTCCTTGAATTAATGCCTTAGATAGCTCAACCCGCTAAGTTATAAGACTGTCCAATATTGGACCAAGTTTGTTTTTCAGCTCCTGGGCCTTCAACCTTATCCTTTCTTTTTCCTGCTCCAGTTCGTCTATCTTCTCCTCAAAAATTGCCATCTTTTGATCAAGAGATGAGGTAAGTTTTGAAAAACCTATCATATTATCTTCTATGTTATCTATATCCTTTTGTGTTTCCTTGATCTTCTCATCAAAGTCTTTAGTTGGGTAGTGAGGCTTACAAGCTTCCCTATACAATTCTTTGTATTCCAAAATTGTGGAATTAACTACCGGTAATAAGGAATGCTTAGTATAGTCCTTGATAGTCTTCTCAAAGAATTCACCTTTTTCTTTATTTACCCTTTTCTTAATAGTTTCTTCATTGACCTTATCTACAGTTAGAACATTTGAAGCAATAAATTTGCATCCAATTTACTCAAAGAACCATCAATATGATCTAACCTACATGTCGATGCAATCATTTTCAAAATAGGCAATGTATCATCAATGGCCTTGTATGCTAAGGCATTGCACTCTATGATCCTCTTAATTGAATCCAAAAGAATATTTGTTACATTTGTAGGTCTGAAGTCTTTAGTAGATGTGCTCGGTTCTGCAATAACTTTCTTTTCCACAGAATCTAGACCAATTACCTTAACAATTTCTTCCTTGTTACCATCATTTGTTTCCTCTTTATTTACAGTTGCTGCTAGTTTCTCACTCTTTGTTATTACCTCTGCTTCTACTAGTTTCTCAGTCTAAATATGTACCTTTGCATCTTCTAGTTTCTCAGTCTCTGGCTTCTTATCTTTTGCTAGTATTTCAATGTTCTGAGAGTCAGCAATGTTAACCGGTGACTTAGAGATCTCAATGTTTGTAGCATCAACAGTCTTAACCTCTGTAGTCTCTTTATCCATTACAATATTAACATCTTGTTTATCTACATTCATACTAAAGAGAATTTCAAAATCTGGATTGGTATCATCATATGTTATTTCTTCAGCCTCCTTATTCGGTTGACTGTCTGTATGTACCGGTGTTCCTGAAGTTATTGGAGGGGTGTCTTATGTCGGTGGAGAAAGGTTATCTATGACCTTTATAACAGGTACACTACTAATTTTTCTTTTACCTTTGTCCTTTTGGTATACCTTCACAAAATATTTGTCCATTTTTTGTCTCCCTCTTTCCTCTTTCTTTTCTTTTTCAACAAAAAATATGTCCCATTTGTCAGTGGTTTCATCAACTATCTCTTGCACTCTCCCAACCATTAGGCTAACCTACTGGTGACCACTCATAAAAATTGACCAGTTGGCTTCAGTAATCAGTTCATCAATCTCCTCCCTGGAATTAATGGGGTGAACATCCAACAATGCTTCAACCTTTAACTGTTTGTCCAATTTCATAACCGACATGCTTTTTGCTTCTAATCTTATGTACAATTCATTAGGCAAATCATCTACAACCTCAATCAAAACTTTCTTGTAGATGTTAAGATACAAAATGATGCTCTCCTCTATTGTTTCCCTATCAAAATCCTTGAATGAATGATAAAGTTTATTTACATTTCAAAGATTAGCATCTTGTGTTATCTCATTTACTAGTTCCTCCGGTGTAAGGGTATTTGGTGCCTTGGGTTGTTTCTTCTTTGGAGTTATCTTCTTCTTAGGCTCCCTTATAGCCTGCTACTTCTTCCTTAATGTTCTTTCCTTTTTTAGGAGAAGGAGAAGGTACTGATGAAGGTTTCCTCTTCTTCCTTTCAACTCTCTTGAACTCTGCTATCTCACCACTGTCTGTATCCGAAGAAGTGATAACTGGTGAAACATGAGCTACCGGTTCTAGTCCTTCTAGTTCACTAGCACAAATACCACTCAAGTTCATCACATTTCCTTGACTTCTTTAGCCATCTTGGATGCATATCTGATAAATTTTTCTCTTCTTTTTCTCTGCTTTTGTATCAAAACAACACTCTCAATAGTCTCAGCACTTCCAAAAATTTCTTCTGAAGGTTCCCTAGGTGCATCAAGAAGTGTCTTAATATAAGCCTCAAGAATATTCAAATCAACTTCATATCTCATCTCTGTTATCTAAATAGTTCTAGGAGTAACAAATTCCATCCATGTTTCATCTCTTTTGATTACAAAATAAATTTGCTTATCATAATTATCCATAATGCTCTGCGGTATCCTTTCTCTAGCCTTCATTTTGGTTTGAAAATTTTCAAAATAGGCTTTTATCATGTCATCACTGTTAGCACCAATGTCGGTAATAGCTTCCTTGATCTGTCTACCTACTGGGATGTCATATGCAAAGTCCTTGTGACCAATGCCAGGTATCTCCTTTATGAAGTAAATCATTAAACACACAAGTAGATTCCCAAAATAGAATGTCCCCTTCTTGTCTCCCTTAATCTTCTTCAAGTTATCTAGCAATTCATCCTTAAGCCACTCACATATGTCAATTTTAGCATTTTTCTTAACCATCTCACATGCACTATCAATACATAAACTAGAAAGAAAATTTAACCTATTTGCATGTGTAACTCTGTATCTAAATACCATGCTCACATATTTCACATTTGCATCAATGATATCATTAACCCTAAGAGATCTGTTGTCAAATGTAGCTCCAGTTAGGTCCATAACACCCTTGTTTTGTATCTTCTTCTTTTTGTCAGGTCTAGCCGATTGAGGGTAAACCAGTAACTGCCTTAACTGCTTCCTTAGTGATTTAAAAAACGGAGTCTAGCCACATAAACTCCCCATGAACAATGCTCAGAAAAAGATGAATTATTTATCCAGAAATTCAGGAATGTTCAGAATTTCAACAAATCCTAAATCCTTAACAATCTTATTCTCTGGGTTGACTAAACCTTGTTCATTTGTTAAAACATCTTTGTACATGTACCTCAAGTCATCTAACCCTAAATTCTCTATGTCGCAGTGAATATAAATCCTCAAGTCTTCGGCAAAAGTAACTCCCTTCGAAATCTTAGAAAAGGCTCTAATGGAATCATCTTGCTTAGCAATCTCAGGGATGATTTTAATATAGGTCTAGGGCACTTAATGTTTTCTACCATAGTAGGGTTTGCAATAAATTTAGGTGCAAAAGATGAAGATTCCATTTCGGAAAATACTTTTTCACTTGTGAAATCCTTGAATGCTTGAAAACACCTTGTTGCTTCGCCTTAGGGATTCCTTTGCTCTCTCTTTGCGCTCTTCGAATGCTTGGATTCTTGGTGGTTTGAAATAGGGGTTTTTTGGTGCTTTATAACCAAAAAGTTCTTCAAAAATCGCATTAAATGCTTTCCGGTTAAGTCAAGTCTGAACACATCTATCGGTAAAGAAGAAATATAACTTCTTACCATCAACCGAGGGTAGAATGCATGATTTTTTAGTTTTTTGCCATACCCTCTAAGGATTATTCCTTAGTTAGATGAATAATCTCCTACCGGTGGAGGGTTACTCTGTTCTACCGGTGCAAAGACAGATTCATCAACTCTATGATCTCTCTTCTTAATCCATTGTTTTGAAAATTCTTCCTTTATTTTGTTTACTTTTTCCTTTCCTTTCCTTTCTAATTAGATCCTTTGTTGTTCACTGGTATAGTCTTGCTTCTACAAAATTTTGCAATATGCCCAATCTTGTTACATGCATAACAAGTTACATTATTCCTCTGAATAGCCTTTCCATATCATTGACCAGTTTGTGTTCTGCATTGATTAGATAAATGTCCAAATCTACCACAAACATAGCATTCCACATTCATTCTGCAATTTTCTGAGTTATGACCAGCTTTATTGTATTTGGAACATTGACCAATGGGTAAATTTGTATTCTGAATATTTCTAAATCTGTACTGATTTTCTCTATGACCAAATTTATTACAATTAAAACATTTCCCATTAAATTTATAAGCATTAGGTTGTCTTACTGATTTGTTGTGATCTTAATTATTTGTAGTCCTGAAACTTTCTCCATGTTCAAATCAAAGTCCAATTGTATCTCCATCGGGTTTTTATCTTTTCAGCATGTCATCAAGCCTTTCTGAACTTTTCTTGAATTTTTCTTTGTGTTCATTTGTAGTGATCAACTCATTTTCCAGAATGCCAATTTGTCTCCTAAGCTCCTCTTTATCATGTTGCATGTGAATCAAATCTATTTTTAGCATATCATTTTCATGAAAAAGTCTCAGATTTTCATTTCCTCCATCATTAAGTCTCCTAGTCAAGTCTTCTTCATTCTTCTTTCGATCCTCAATATCCTTACATGGCCTCATGGTTAAATCTTGCATTTCATTCCTCATTTTAGTGTTCTCTTTCCTCAACTTCTCTGCAATATCTCTAAGAGTTTCCTTTTCATCATCATGTTTCTGCATTTTCTCATGAAGTTTTTTCCTCTTGTTCTGTGCTATAACCAGGTTCTCCTGAAGTCCTTTAATGAATTCCTAGGCAGTCCTCAGATCATCTTCAAGTTTGATATTTTTCAATTTTTCTGCATCAAAATCTTCAAGAGCTCCTTCCAACTATTTTCTCAAACTCTTCATCAATATCGGTTTCAGAATCTTCCTCAAGTTGTTAGGCTTTTGCAAATAGAGGACCACACTCTGATACCAATTGGTAGATGCAATGACAGTCCCAAAGACACTGAGAGGGGGGTGAATCAATGTCTAACCGGTTAATGGAATATTTGGACTTATTTATAACTTTGCAACTCGAATTAATGTACCGGTAAACAAGTAATAATGCAGCAAATAGAAATAACAGAGACAACATAAATGCACACCATAACACAAGATATTTTGCGAAGGAAACCCGGTAACTCAATGGGATTTCTGACCCACAATATTTACTCACTGCCCAATATGAATAAATATTACTTACAATAGGGGCATGCACATGCAGGAAGGCCAACAGCCTAGAGCTCACTGCTCAATGAAAGAATCTCACTGACTACAAAATGGATAATTAAATCCAACGCAATGTACTACTCAAAATAGCATCTACAATACTTGATTCAGTATTGGTTTAAGCTCTGTTGGAAACCATAACTAAAAACCTGTCGGTGAATGATATTCATTTACATAACCTATTTGCCTTACTACAAAATATTTTCGCTATCTTATACATAACACCATTCTATATAGTTTCCTCTCCATGCTATATCAAAAATGACCTATAAGATCTCATACATATATGAGTCTTTACAATACATCATGTCGGCTTACAAATAATTAATTTCATTACAATAAAATTCACATAAACAAAATTTGTCTCATGTCGGCCTAGATGCTTGTATGCTTCATTGTCGGTGTAAACTAGATGTCAATGAATAAACTTGTTGTGCCTACCGGTTCTGGTGAATGATGTATGTGTTGCCGGTGAACCTGTAGAATCCCGTTACCGATTGGTTGCCATGAATGACAACATCAACCATTCTCATGTGAGTGTAGAATGCCAACAAGGTCATGAATCCACCATCCAACGATTGGGTAATATGGTCAAAACACAATGATGCAAGTTGGGGGTAAACCCCAACACATATCAAAAGCTAGGGCTTTGGTGTGTGTCAGAGTTGTAACTCCGACATGCACCAAAACTAGGGTATTGATAGAAAGAAATACCTGATGTATGTCGGGTTTAAAAACCTAACACGCATCCTAATTCTTCCAAAGAGAATTGAAAGAATATTTAAATAATAGTGTAGGGCGAGGCAATAATAGAAACATGCATCCAAAACTATCTTGGGTGTATGTCGGGATTTTTATCCCGACCTACACTAAAAGGCCATTAAATTCAAGGCCAAACAAGCAAAGAATATTGTGAAAGTATGAATGAAGATGGAGAAAAAAACATACTAGGTAAAAGATAGGCCCGAACTCAAAAAAAAAAAAAAACCTCTAAGTCTCATGAACAACTCCAAGCAATATGAGAAGAAACAATAACCGAAAATGAAAATAAAGGGAAAAGAAGTTGAAGTGTGTTACATCCCACTTGTGCCCTAGTTGTTAATATGCAGTATTTACACCCTGATACATTTTTGTCCTAGTGCATTTATGCTATACTTGCAAGATGTTTGACATGCCCTAGTTTTCATGTTTAAATGGATTGAATGTCCCTTAGTTTTCATACTTTAATTGAATGTATATGTTAAGATGTCATGCATAATTGAATAATGTCAACTATGCTTATAAAGATGATTTGATGGATTTTAATTCGTAAATTGATGAATTGATAGTTAATATTGTGACATGATGTTTTACCATTTTCAATAAATTATGAAATGTCAGAACATGACAAGTTTTTGGATCTAATTGATTTAATTGGCCAAGTGTGTGCAGGAGATCGTCGTCCTCTACGAAGTGAGGGAAATTATCATCAGGTCGGGAGGTAAAGGGAAGAAATAACTCGCACCTTTTGAAACTCTAAGCTTGAGTCAGGTAGACTTATGATTGCCCTTGTCAAACCTTGTTGGTCGTCACGTCAGGTGTCCCTAGATGGTCCGTGCAAATTTTTTATGGTTCATAACCCTAGGTTATGTTTGCATTTCGAGGTAACTCGTTATTATTATTTTAAGGAAAATTTAATTGATTAATTAATTAATTAATTATTTTGAATCTCGTTGAGGCTCATGTTTTATCATGTAAATATATCTATGTATGTTTATATATCAATGTATACATCTTAGGCATAGCATGAATATGAGAGTACGTATACCGAAAGTATGTGTGCCCCCATAGGCATGCAGGCTTAAGGCGTATATATTCATATAGATAAATATATGAATATATTTACACAATTTTAAGCTAAGGTAAGTTCAATTAAAAAAAAACCTTAGGCCAACTATTATTTTGGTGATATTATAAATTGGGTGTAAAAGGGGGAAGCATGTTACTTAATCACCCCTAAGCCACTAAGTGAGTTTGGTTTGGAATATTTTAAAGGAATTAGGAAACGTTTTAAAATGCAATATATTATAACCTCCTTATTATTTGGTGATGATATTTATCGGGCAATAAAGGATGTTTGCCTTAAGAAAACGATATGCATATAAAACAATATTGTCACATAACTTTATTATACAATCTTTATCAGGCATTTTGGAAAGCATGGATATTAAAAAGAAAACATTTTAGAGTCTTCCCAGGGATGAAAGACTTTTGGCATGAGTGGAGAGTCTTCTTCACGAAGCTCAAACATGGAAATGGCGTGACTCTTTCTCCTTGTGGATTTGAAATTCCGTCTGGTAGTAGGGCGTATGAAGGAGGAAAAATGTGTTTCCAAATACATAAGAAAACTTGGGAAAGTAGTAGGGGATTCTTATCTTTTTCATCCATGAAAATAAGGTTTTTAAGCTCCGTGAGTTTTATTTTCAGTTTAGTGTCTTAGAGCTGAAGGTTTATTTTAGGGAATAATGTTGGGAAGCACTATTCAGGCATTCTTCATCTATAATAAATAACCATATCATGTAATCTGGATTATACCGTGTGAATTTATAATTTCTTTTTCCTCTTCTTATTTAAGTTCAAAAAAAAATAGATAGAGGGAAAGCACAAAATGCAAAATGTTCTTTATTATGTCTTGAATTTCTGGATTATTCACAATTTGTGGTTTGACTATCTGAAAGTGTTTGAGTGTGGGTAAGAGTTAACCCTTATGCAGATTTAAAATGAAATGTGAACTACTTCTGTAGTATTCTGTATTTAACTAAATTTGCTTACTGTTTTTAGAATTTAGGAAGGTTTGAGTGAATTAACTGGTTCTCATACCTATATACTTATGTAATACATGTGTATACGTATAAATATATACACAGACACACATATGTGTGTGTATAGTATTAGTATAAATATATACACAGACACATAGATATATATATCTATGTATATATATACATATATATATGTGTGTGTGTTTGTGTATATATGTATGCATGTGTGTGTGTATGTCTATGTGTATGTATGTATGTGTATATATATGTATATATGTGTGTATATATATATATATATATATATGTATGTATGTATGTATATATACATTTATGTATGTGTATGTATGTATGTATGTATATATATGTATGTATGTATGTGTGTATGTATATATGTATGTATGCATGTGTGTATATGTGTATGTATATATGTATGTATGTATGTATATACATGTATGTATTTATGTGTATATATACATGTATGTATGTGTGTATGTATATATATGTATGTATGTATGTATGTTTCTATATATACATACATACATACATACATACATATACATACATACATGTATATACATACATACATATATACATACATACACATAAAGAGATATACACACACACACACATATCTATATATATATATAGATATATACATATATACATATACATATACATACATACACACACACACACACATATCTATATATACATATATATATACATGTATATGTATATGTATACATGTACATGTACATGTATATACATATACATATACATGTACATGTACATGTATATGTATATGTATACATATACATGTACATGTATATACATATGTATACATGTACATGTATATGTATATGTATACATATACATGTACATGTATATACATATGTATATACATGTACATGTATATGTATACATATACATATACATGTACATGTACATGTATATGTATATGTATATACATGTACATGTACATGTATACATATGTATATACATGTACATGTATATGTATACATATACATATACATGTACATGTACATGTATATGTATATGTATATACATGTACATGTATATGTATATACATATACATGTACATGTACATGTACATGTATATGTATATGTATACATGTATATATGTATATATACATATACATGTATACAATATGTATATGTATACATGTATATACATATATACATGTATATGTATATATATATAGCTTAGTGAATGCTATTATTATGTTATGTCTATTGTGAAAATATTATTGTATACCATACCGAAAAGGGGGTTTGCATACCCAAGATTGCATTATGAGAATATAACTTCATAGATGAATAATCTTAAATTTGACTAAAATTGAAATAAAAATCTGAATAACAGAACCTCTGTTTCTTTCATAAAAATTTGTGGGCAGTCAATAGTTATTTGAGTCCCTTGATAGAATGTCCGGTTCAACATTTATATATGTGCCTGGATGTTAAATATACTCTCTCTGTTATATACTTAGATTGTAGCAGCAGTCTTCCTTAATTTAGAGTAAAAAAATTTAGAAACCCTTGAATAAGAGCAGTTTGTTACGGATGCTTTAAGTAAATTAAGCCTAAATACGAAGTATCTAGTAATACTTAATATATATGTGAAGGTATGGATACTCGTGTATACTTGTATATGTATACTAATATATACCGATAAGTGTATATTAGTATGGTTTATAACTGGTAACACTTAATGTGTATGTGAAGGTATTTGTATAGATGTATTCTTGTAGATGTACATTAGCATATATGGTAAGCATATATCAAAATGGTTTATAACTAGTAATCAGCAAAGTAATCTAGTTAAATATTTTTAACAATACCTCTTAGTTTAGAGAGGATGCTCTTCCTAAGACTTGAAATAAGAAGATTTCTTAATTCTTTATGAGCATTTTCAGATTTGTTCAAGTTTGAAACACATCAAGACAACAGTATCATAAAATGCATCTAATTGAGATTATCATCTCTGGACTTTGAAACAAACTAATCCCCTAGGCTAAGAAGGTAGTGGGTAGAAAGGATCCATTATACTTTGATGCAGATAGCATCACCATTAAGCGATTACTCTCAAGATGCCTAGGACAGTAGAGTCATGTCAAGCAAAGCTTATATTCCATACTTATGAGTTGTATGTACAACTAGCGGCCCCCTATACCCCCTATTTTCCAATGCCAGGGATTTAGTTGAACCATCACAAATAATTTCAATCTTTAAAGAGAAAAAATAAAGAGTAACTTTAAGGTTACTATAGCTGATAACAAATAAAAATTTAAACATACATATGGTCATAGTTATGAGTTCAATTGAACCCATTTGACCTTAAATCCATACCAAGAAGGGTGTGATCATTGACAGCATTTTAATTCATGCTTACAATGTTAAACATTGGCCAAGGTGGAGCTAGGTAATACATGCATCTGTTTGATCATTAGTGCTAGATACACCTTTAGTCAAGAGTATCATACTAGTAGGGAGTTACCCTTAGTGTATGACCGACTAATGCATGTAGGTCCTAACACCAAGTCTCAGATGGCATTCAATTCCACTTCCCATAACCTCCCTATGAAGGGTTGGTCCAATCAAGTTGGATATGGCACGAGGGACTAGATAGTTTGTGGTTGGGTGGAAAAGTGCCCTGATGATACTTTCCCTCCTTACTGGTAACTTGATAAAGTTTTGAACTTCATAATGTTAGCATCAGATGAAATATACTTTCTAAACCCTCTCTCTTTCAATTAATGCAATGTTATTTAATTTCTTATCTTATGTTTAAGATTGGTTTAGATCAATGTAATTATTTACAGATATTGCTATCTCAAAAAAAATAAAAATAAAAATAAATCTCTTCCTTTATACTTGTTATTGGTCATTTTAATGACTACTTTTATTTCAATAAGTTTTGATTAAGTAAAAGTAGGTATTTGAAAGGTACTCGAACCTTGAACAAGCCAAGAGAGAGAACTGCTAAAAAGTGCCTGGTCACTTCAAAAAAACAAAATGAACCCACCAAAAGGGATCAACTAAACACAACATTACATAATAAAGTATCTCGGTACAGACAGCAAAAGGAAAGCATAAAGACAGCAAAGAGACCTAAACAGGGACAACAATAGAAACTAAATACTAGTCATAATTTCCTTAGCGTGAACAACCATTTGTTTCATGTTGTTCGCTGAGGTCTTCAGATCCTCCAGCTCGCGACCTTCGATGTCACCTTTTTTCTTTGTGTTCGCTCTGGTCCTCCTTTCATGCCCTTTCTTGTTCAACTACTCTTTATCACCATCCTTATCTGCATCATTCTTGAACCTGTTAATAAGGATGTTCATGTTGTCCACCGAGGATTTGAGGATTTGGAAGTTTTGGTCGGCTATCTTCTTTACATTGAGCTCCAGCTTGTCAATTCTGGTGCTGAAATCTTTCATTTTGTTTTCCATTTCCTTAGGATCTCCCATCTGGTTGACCTTTTTCTTCGTTGCCATAATTTTTGCAACCATGCATTCAATAGCTTGTGCACTATGCAGAACGGCTACCAGTTCTTTAACATGTTTCACCAAGGGCTTGTCACCAACTGTAATTCTTGCAATGGCCTGTGTATCAGTTTTCAAATTGTTAGCATCCTTCACCATAGTAGCAATGGTCTCACAGAAGGCCTTAATAGTGTCTTGTTGATCCTAATTGTAAATTTGACAACTATAATTCTTCTTCGTTTCCATGTAATAGCGGGTCATTTTAGTGTGAATGGTTCGTCAAATATTTGGATGTATTTGTAAAAAAAAAAAAAAAAGGACTATATGTGAATTCCCAAAGTTCGCCCAAGTTATAATTGTACTTCACATCATGATGGTGAAGGGTCGCAAATCATGTTTTTGAGAAAATCGAGAAACTCTTTGTATTTGTATTTGTAATCCTATGAACGTTTTCAAAGTAAAGGATATGATTCAAAATAACATGTTGACTTCTAAACTCCAAGTTAAATGATCCCTCGAATCGCCAATAAATGAATGATAATATTGTATTGTCTAGGATTGTTATTGGCATTTTCGAAGAGTTTAAAGTAAACATGATCATCAATGGTCTACGCTGATAGTTGACCAAGTGTTAGCGGCAACATGGTAAAATGGTTAAAGGGACCAATGAACACCAACTTCGAGTTGCGAATGAGAAATTATCATCAAGTTGGTAAAAATCATCAAGTGACCGATATGTTTCTTTATGCAAGGTTTAAACATTGACATCTTCTTCATCGGTGAGTTGGCTAACTTTATCAAGTTACCAAGCATTTTGCATCGAACTCACTTATGCATGAAAGATATCGGCAAGTTGACCAAAGGGTAAACAAGCCAATATCGATAGCCAACTAACTATTTTAAGTTATGTTTTGGATTGCTATCGGCAGCTTGGCTAAGTTGGCTAACATGTCGATCCTTCTCCAACTGGGAAATCGCTCCACCAAGCTCATTTGAACGTCCATTTGGCAGAAGAAACCTACCGCGTGGCCAAAAAAGAAGGTGAAAACTGGTTTTATAACTACCTTCACCGTTTGTTTTGCATACCGATATATATGCCTGCTATCGTGCTCTCTAGACTCCACTCACAAGTTGAAGACCACTCGCAGAGGTTGGATAAGAAGTGTTTAAATGCCTTATTTCTGCATGGTTCCTTTTAGGCGGGTGTAGAGGTATTCATTTCCAAGTGAATGGAATTGCAAACATAGCGCCAGGCTCTGCAAACATGGAATAGGTTGCAAACATCCACCAAACCATCGATGGGAGGAAGATGTATATCAGATATCACAGTTACAAATGCTCTGGTCGACCTGCATGCTATCGTCTCCCTTAACTCTACTCGCACTTGCAAATTTTAAAGATGAAGTATTGCTTTTCGTGGTGTATTCTGCAAGTTATCGATGAAAGACCGGAGAGTGTATGTTGTGCGTGACTATTTACATGTTATCTGCAGCCAAAACAACTGCGATAATAGTTCATGCAGAATGCCCGCACTGTAGAGTTTCCTGCACATTTTGCATAATGAATATAGTTGCGATGGTGCCCACCGGAACGTAGGAAGATCTCGGTGTGAATGCCTAGGGTCTTTAGAAGATAGCACTTCATCGCCACGAGAAAGAATAAGGGTTTGTGTGAGCAATCTACAGGTAGCAAAGTGCAGTCGTATATGAAGGATAGTGAGTTTACACTGACCCAGAGACACATCGATAGGCACCATGTGAGAGACAGAAGATAGTTTGGAATAGCCCAATAAAGTTGCACAGACAATGATAAGAGGCTTAGACAAAAAAAAATAAAAAAAAACCAAGACACAATGGTAGTGCAGTCCAAGCTATTGGACAATTGACTCACAATACTGAAGACATTGACAACATGGATGGTTGATAGAAATCATCAATGAGCGGCGAATCTATCAGGCATGGTCACAGCTATCACAACAACCCCAATAGATCTAATGCACAGTTCAATAAACAGTGAGAAGATAATGGTCTGAGTCTTTGTCATAATCAGCCCCAAAACACCAAAGGAAAAGTCATTTTTCCATTCAAAGAAGTGACAGAGAGGTCAATCACAAACCTCAGTTTGAAGAAGGTAACATTGTGTCATTGATAGTCAAGATAGTCATGAGCAGATTAATATCAGATGCTAGCTAAGAATCATTATGATGGTCACTTAAAGGCCAATAAAGTAATATCAAATTCTATGAGCAGCCATTCAAGGAGGAACAAATGGATCATCCATGATAAAGACAGTGGGTAGATCTTACTTATGGGCGAGACATAGTCACTTAATCAAGTCAGTCACAAATCTTCAAAGTCTCAAAGTTTCAGTAACATTGACATAGAGGACTTCAATACAAAGGGTTTGCGAAAATACCATCATGAAGTACAAGGCTCAGGAGTACGAGTACGCTCCGATGATCACCACCATGCTTCCAGAGGTTCATGATACCAAGATTGGGCACATAAATTTGCAGGAGATCAAAAGGTTCTTCATGGAAGGTGACAGATCAAAATTGTCTTGTAGAGTGGCGGGAAGTGGCTTGATTGAAGCAGCATGTTTTCCCATATCAATTCAATGTGCAGATTTGGTACTAGAATGCTCAAAAAGATATAATCCCGATGCAAGAGAGATAAGAGCTGCAGACGAATCCTTAATGGCCAAACTAGACGGAATTTCAATAGCTATTATTTTTCATTTGCCATATAAGGAAAAGTTCACTCACATCGATAAGCAAAAAGCTTATAAATACTTCAGCGACAATAGAAGCAAATGCCTCAACAATCTGGCTAAAGAATGGATGGTTGCGCCATGGGGAGGACAGTCTCAGCTTCCAAAAACACTCCATCGTTCTCTTTTCATCAAAGAGATTTGTTACTTGATTTTGTTACTCCATAGAGTGACACGAAGTCTTGACTCCACTGAGTTTGAAATGTGGATGTATCTCTTCATAACAGTCATCTCTGTCGGTAAACAATTCATTGACTGGGGCCATCTCATCAGCAACTGCATACATGACCAGTTAGTGCACTTCAAAACAAGTCAACGTTTCCATATGATCTCTTACTTGATATATGCTATTGCTAATTTGAGGTCATGGCCAGGGTTAAGTACTAATGGTGTCCTGAATCAAGAAACTCAAGTTTACCATTATTACAAGCAATTGCAACTTGAGGAAAGCTTTGTGTATTTCAGGCGGGTGAATGATGCTTTCACAATGTGGGCAGTAAGGTTATTACAAGGAGACATTGCCACCAGGATATCAAAGGAAGCCACTAAATTGATAAAGAAATATGGAAGTTTCTTCATCCAGTTTCTGAGATTTACCTATCTCCGAGTAGGAGGATTTGAAGGTTATCCACACAAGCTACCCAGATATGTTGATGATAAGCTCATTTTAGTTGAGCTTTGTCAGCAATTGGTTTCAATTCAAAAGAAATGCAGAGATAGAAAGAATAAAGGGGTAGCCTTTCCCATTTGTCTCGGGCACTATAGATGTGAGTCAAGTTCAAGAGCAGATGAGACAGAAAAAGCTTTATCCAAGGTCAACTTGTATCCATATCAGATGAGGTTTCCTTTTGATAGTAAGGATTATGTCAAGAGAAGCTTAAAGTTAGGCCCTGGCTATTTTCATTTTCCTAATCTCGAAGACTTTTGGGAGGATTGCGAAGACAAGTTCGAGGTTAGAAGAAGAGATTGGACCAGGTTAACTTTGAAGCAAATGAAAGATTTCAAGATGGATTGGACCATAGAAGGCATTGAAGATGATGGATCTGATTTGATTGATCCTATCTATTTTGAGCAAGTCCAGTCTCAGCCACTTCCCAGTTTGAATTGGGCAGATCTGGAAATGAGAGATATCAGAGAAAGAACAAGTTTTGTAATCAAGAATTCCGAAGCCTAGATTAAGAAGAAGATTACTCAAATGACTGCTACCAGACCAACAAAGTAAACTCCAAGAAGGAAAGGAAGTCAACTTGAGAGCTCCACGTCATTGCATTCTTCCCATACTCCAGCTAGGGATACTCCTTCTTACCAGAATACTCAAGGAAGTGATGGAGATGAAGACCCTCCAAGGAGGAACAATCTTCAAAACACATGTGGTGATGAACCCTGACAAAAGAGGAAGAAATCCAGAGCAAAAGACATAGAAGAAAATTCTATTGCAAGTCAAGTAAAGGATCAAGTTCCAATGGAAATTCTGGATGACACAAGATTTGATGATGGAATGCATTCCATATCTCCCTCAGTTCCTATTGAATCCCTACGACAAGAAGCACAACAAAATACTTTAGTCATGGATTCATCATTTCCAAGCAATCCAAGCGATCAATTTGAAGAAATCAGAGAGGTGACTACAACACTGGTAGCAAGACAGGAAAACATCCAAGAGTCCACAGAAAATTCTTCATTCCCATGGTTAGAACAAAGTCTATTGAAGAAGAGGAGGGTAGAAAAGCTAGTGGTACCTGAATTTAGTAGCATATCTGATCTTTTTGAAAGAGCTGAAAAACCGAAGAAACTCAAAGTATCCTCAAGAATAAAGACTGATCCAAATTCAAGGAATATGTTCTTAGAGATTGCTCAACCCATATCTGAGAAGGATACAAATGAGGCCACCTCTGCGGACTTTGTTATGACAAAGATTGATATGGGACCTTCTTCTCATGAGTCTGATATTCAGAACTTTAATGTGATGGCAGCCAGAATGGTGGAGAGAAGTGAAAAGGATAAGCAATCCAAGGATCAACTGAAACAACAAGTGCACACTTTGTCTTATTACTTGAGATCCGTAGTTGATACCTCCACTATGCCACTAAGTGTAGATCGTCAGCCAATTATGTTTACACCAGAAGGAGTAATTGAAAAGAATGTTATGGATAATCTTCAAAAGTACCAAGCCTATGGAAAGGTAACTGAAGGATGGGTAGAAAAGGTCAAAACTCTCGCATGTGAATTCCTAGTCCAAGCAAAATCTATCCATGATGAGGCCTTAATAAAGAAAAATACTATTGAGAAAGACTTGAGGAATGTCAAGAAAGAGGAGGCAGCCTGGAAAGAAATTGTGAATGATTTTAAACAAATGATAGAAATTGGAATGGACACCCTTGCAGCCGAGAAAATCTTGCCTAGTAATGAAAAAGATTATCCAGAGATATGGATAGAAAGCATTAACTGGAAACTAGTGATCATAGATCAAATTTCATCAGAGTTAGAAAAGCTCATGCTTTCATGTGATCAAGTGTGTACCAAACTCCAAGGATAACTCACTACTCTTCTCCCAGATGTGACATTGATGCAAGATTTGCAGGTGTTACAGAATAGCTTCCAGAACATGGTAGATCAGCAGCTTTTTAACAAGACAAACTTCAGTGAAAATACCATCGAAAGGTTGATTGATATTTACTATTCCTTGAGAACTTCTATTCCTCAGACACTCAGCATGGTGACAGAACTAAGTGGCATTCATAGAAACTTGAAGACATGGAAAATGAGGATAGCTAACATCCTAATTCCCAAAGGAAAATCTATCACTTCGGCCATTCGACTTTTCAGAATCTTCAGAGACAAAGGACCTGGACAACCTAATGTGCCTACAGAAGCAACAACCTCATCGGCAATGCAAGGAGTTAGCTTAGAATAAGTGCAGGGTTGCATTTTGTATAGTCTTCATTTTTGTTGTGTTACTCGCATCGTGTTTTTGTCTTTCTTTGTAAATAACTCTCATAATCGAGTTTCCTTTCTCTCATCTCTATTTCTGTATTGTAATAAAGGATAATCTTGGCTCTTTTCATATGAGGTAGTTATCCTAAGTTCTCATTTTGGGTAGTTATTCTAAGTAGTTATTTCTCCCAAAGTTGAGGAAGTTTTTTCAAGTAGTTGAGGAAGTTATAAAGTAGTTATAAAGGTGGTTAGGGTAGTTACCTCAGGTGGTTACCACTTCACCTATATATACCTCATTATTATTCAATGTAAAGGAGATTCCACTTTTTCACAAGCTTTGTATGAGAGACTTGAATAGTATTATTCGAGAACTTAAGCAATAGAGATCAATTTGGATGTGTGTTCAACTTATTCTCATGGGTTATTATCAATGTTCTTATGTTTAATTGATGATTACCTAATACTTTCCCTTTAACATTGAATGTGAAGAAGATTATTTCAAGTTGTGGTATCTCAAACTTGATTATATGGAATTTATTTTAAACTAGATTCATACCTTGTATGGCGTTCAATCTTTCTTTATTGTTCGTTCTTTAAATTTTTGAAAAATCCAAATACCCCCATTATACGAGGGAGCTGCCCCTCTCAAACGCAGAGAAGAATTACCATTCTTTTGTTTTTGTGATTCTTCAACTATTGTGAACGCTTTGTTGCTAATTACAGGGCAAAACAGAGTTTTTCAAGAAAGTTTCTTAAAGCAACAAATCCGTTTACCAACATGTCTTTGTCACCGTTGTCACTTTTATCCCCTTTTTCCTCCTTATGCAGATTCGTGGTATTCACGGTCTCCAAATTATCCATCACTAGGTTACCCTCCCCTTCTTTATCCTGACTATCAACCTCCTTGTTTTCTTCAGCCTCCTCTTCTGATTCAATCTGAACATGATTGAAGTCGGAATTGTTCCCCTTTTTAATGTTCTTTTTCTGAGCCTTCTTTCCAGTGGTTTTCCCTTTCCTTTTTTTAGCATATTTTTCCTCAAGGGATTCAGTTGTAGAGTCCGACATATCAGAATCCACAATAATCCTCCTTTTCTTGGCCCTAATCCTCCCTTTCTTGCTAGTTTCCTCTGACTCTCCCTTAGTTTCTGAGTCAAAATTAAAGCCACTATCCTTACTTTATGTAGTTTTGTCTCTAGCATTTTTCCCTTTGATAGGCTTTTCAATGCACTTCCCCTTTAGCATTTTATAAACCAGGACCTTATTTCAATAAGTTACATTATGTTTAAATGCTTAATTTAGATTTATGCATGTTACACATGGTATCAAAGCACCGAGTTCGACACTGAACCTAGGGCTCACCACAACAACAACAAAAACCTAGGATAAAGAACTGAAACAAAATATTTTGGCATTGTCCAAGATGTTCTGCACAACAAAACAAAAACAAGCACGTGATCCAGTCTACCTACAGCTGTGGAAGGTAATAAATCACAAGTATGACTATTCCTACTTCTCTATGATGTTTGATGGCAAAACCTTGGCAGATGCCATGAAAAGGATTGTTAAGGAAAGACAACCTTGGATTGCTGCCAGGAAGGCAGCGATACGAACCAAGATACTAGCTAAAAAAGCACCTAAACCGGTTAAAACTATAATTGATGAGATGAAATACAACATAGATGTCATCCATCTTGAGCCTTAGTAACTAAAGAAGGTTCGGATACCTAGACCTGGTTTAGAGCCCATTACAAAATTAGATAGTAGCTATTAGAGAGAGCCTTACTTTTTATATAATGAAAGACTAAAACCCCAAACTATTTTTGAGAGTAACTCTAGATAGGTTTACATTGTATATATTGAAACAAAACTCCCCTTACAGTTTGACAACAGTTTCAAATAATAATTTACATGATATATATATATATATATATATGTGTGTGTGTGTGTGTGTGTGTGTGTGTGTGTGTGTGTGTGTGTGTGTGTGTGGATAGTTAGATGGTAAAATTTATGTTTTCATTTCAGGCTCTTATTGATGGAATTAAATAGAAAACTAAAACTTCATATTCTAAAATAACTGGTATAACAAGAAACTATAACATGTCTCATCACCAAGAAGGTGAGGGAGAATCCAGAAACTTCAATGGATAAGTTAGACAAACTCATTTGATTGGTAGAAAACACATAAAACGGATAATTCTGAAGCTAATAGTTAATAAGATGAGAGGGGGGGGTGAATCATACAAACTTAATCTTCAATATATTCAACAGATTCAACCTCGATAGCTTAAATAGATATATGTAATCAAAATTGTAAAACATGCAACCTTAAGAACACATAATCATAACAATACTCATAACACCATATTTAACATGGAAACCCAAATAGGGAAAAACCACTGTGGGATTTTGGACCCACTAAGAAATATACTCTTCTAGAGTATGCTCGGTTAAAAGCAAATCTTGTTAAAGATTACAAACACATTGCTAGATGTGACCCGGTTAAGGGATTTCCCTCAAATCTGTTCGGATCTTCACCTTGTTAGAAGTGACCTTGTTAAAGGGTTTCAAACACTCAATCAGAATGTCACCTTGCTAGAGGATTTACAAATAAGACTGTTAAGTCCACTCGGTTAAGAGATTTTCTGTCACTTACAAATAAACAACAGTAATGAGTATGTCTACAACTTTGCATCTAAAATGATAAAGTAGATTCTTATTTGCTCAATACAATCTAGTCATAGGACTTATCTTGTCCCTCTGCTGGGCTCCTTACTCTGTTATTCAAACAGGTCTTCAAGATTTTGTGCTCGGTAATCACTATGTAGCATCCATGTGCTTACACTTGCCCGCATTCATTGTTTATCAATAGTTCCTTACTTATAAACAATTTGCTAACTGCTTAATCTCTTTGATCACATTTCCCATGATCAATCATAGCCATCAGATCTTCAATCTTGACCAGGTTCAATGTATCCTTTGATCAAAAAACATTTTACCTCACCTTGGAACTTGCATACATTTCTTGGAACTTGTGCTAGGGTATTGCGGTTTAATCTGAGCTATAGATCTTCCTGCCGATCTTCCATTGCCATAGATCCTTAACAAACTTCATACATGTTGTATCAATCATTTAATCATATCCAAATCATTAGCTTCCATCATTAAATAACACATGTATACATCCAATGCATTCTGTTATTACTCGGTTGCAACTTGGTAAATACTAAACTTCACTCGGTAGACATTCCGCCTTCATTAACCGATAGTGATAACCTTAGGGTTTACCGACTAGGTTCCTTGCTCGGTAACATAGTATAGTATTAACCTTACAAACAATAGCATATGTAGGATATCAAAATAATCTAAACAACATGATCTCATCATTGTCTAACTCGGTAATAGTTGCCCATTGAATAACTTATTCCTCCCCTTATTCATCACATTCTTTCTGTGTCTTTTACCGACATCTTAATTCTCTTCAAAACATACTTCTTAAGATATGGCAACATCCTACTAAATCAAAAAATCAATTTCTTGACATCAATGACAAAATAATATTGTGAAGATAGTAAACATCCTTAATCAGTTATATCCATAATTATCAACAACCTTCTCAATATCCTAATTGAAATGCCAGCAATCTCTTATTGTCTATTATAATGCCAACAATCTCTTATTGTCTATTATAATGCCAACAATCTCCCACTCCAAATCTTGGAGCAAAGGGCAAGTGGTCACACGAAAACCCCAAGTGTTGAATATGAGTCTCAATTCAAAGACTAGCATACTAAGCAGGAGCACACTCGTTTGAGTCGGTTCTAAGAAACACAAACCCATACCCAAAACCGTAAGGATAAACAACTTATGGGGGTCGTATCAGATGCTATGAAGAAAGTTAAACCTCCACAACATGATGGGTTTGAAGGAGGAGATGTCACCGAAGCCTAACTTACAGGCATGGAAAAATATTTTAAAATCAGAGATTACACCAAGAACATGAAGGTTGTTTGGGGAGCCTATCAAATAACCGAAGAAGTTATCGATTGGTGGGAAAACAAAAAGTGTGAACTTGGCCTTAAATCATATAACATAACTTGGAGTAAGTTTGTAGAGCTTTTTAGGAAAATGTGGCTGCCAAAGTTATTTTTTGAGAAAAAACTGACAGACTTTCAAGACTTAAATCAAGGGGAACTTTATGTTCATGCATATTGGGAAAAATTCACATGTCTTCTGAAGTATGCACCTTACTTCCAAGTAGACGATAAGTATAAGATTAGGAAGTTCATCATGGGTTTAAATAACCGTATAAGAGGATCAATAGATATTCTAGCTCCGACAACCATGTATGAAGCATATGAAAAAGTTGTTAGGCAAGAGCAGAAACTTTGTAAGGATGATTCCACAAGAGATAGAAACGGGAAAATGAACAATTGGGTACAGTCTTCTTGGAACATCAAAAAGAAGGAAGATAAATATGGATCCAACAATAAAAAAAACAAAGGGTACAAAGGAGGTCAGAAAAACAACCAAGGAGATAGAAAAGGCTTTGATAAACCTAGAAGAGACAATGGGGGAAACAACAACAAATCAAAAATGAAGGATCCGCCAGGAGTTTTCTTTAATTGTGGTGGTCATCATTACACCAACCAAGTCCCGACGAAACAACAAGGAGGGCAGCAACAAAGAAACCCATTTCCACCTCAGTAGGTAGTGTTCCAATAGAAAATTCATGCAGCAGTTGATAACCATCAAGATAAGTATCAGTTCACACTAGTGGAGACTCCAGGTAATTTATATGGTGTCCTTATTACTATACTCATTGATATAGGAGCCATTGAGAATTTTATTTCACCAAGGCTACTTAGTAAGTTTCCTAGGAGAGATGGCTATATGGCTAACTCATGGACTATAGAATATGCCAACCGGTCAAGATATCTAGTAGAGAAATGCCTATTTGGGGCAATAATAGATTTTCCAAACTTTACCACCGAAGTGGGCTTGTTTATAGCACCGCTAGGCACATATGATGTCATTTTAGGTATGAGGTGGTTGGGGCAACATAGGAAAAGGGTAAATTATTTTGACAAGTTAGTTGAGTGTCACAATGATTATGACAACATGGTATTCTTGCAAGGAATCCAATGGGAAAATAGGTTGCAACAACTTTCTACCATGCACTTGAGGCAAAGCGAAAAGAAAGGATGTCAGGTGTTTGTAGTAAAAATTGAATAAATTAACTAAACAAAGGATGTCAAGTATTAGGATGACATGATGATGTATGAAAATTATAATCATCATGCATAAGATCTTGATGAGGATGAGGAACCAAAAGATCCTTTCAAAGTGAAATACCCTTACCTTCAAGATTACTAGGATGTATTTCTAGAAGAACTACCTAGTTTACTACCAAAAAGGATATTTGATTTTTCCATCGAATTAATACTAGGGGAAGCTCCAGTATCTAAAGCTCATTACCATATGACAATGGTCGAGTTGATGGAGTTAAAGGCTTAGGTTCAGGAACTTCTAGACAAAGGTTTGATAAGACCTAGTGTGTCGCCATGAAGTGCACTAGTAATCTTTGTCAAAAAGAAGGATGGGACTCTTCGACTATGCATAGATTAAAAGATTTTGAATAAGATGACAATCTGAAACAAGTATCCTCTACCACACATTGATGATTTATTTGATCAAATGCATGGAGCAGTGGTTTTCTCCAAGATCAATTTGCGATTAGGGTACCATCAGTTGAGATTGAAGGATGAGGATATCAATAAAACCGCTTTCGAAACTCATTATAGGCATTACAATTTCATTGTTCTACCATTTGGACTCACCAATGTCCTGGCTACTTTCATGAATTTAATGAACAACATATTCGACGACTGCCTCAAAAACATTGTCTTGTTATTCTTAGATGAGATTTTAATATACTCCAAGAATTAAGAAGAACACCTACAACATGTGCAGTTTGTTTTACAACACTTGTGGGAAAACAAGTTATATGAAAAATTATCTAAGTGTGCTTTCTTCCAAAGGGAAATACAATACCTAGGGCATATTATTTCAGCCAAGGGAATAGCAGTAGATCCAACAAAGATTAAAGCCATTTCTGAGTGGCCAATTCCAAGGAATGTGAATGAATTCAGAAGCTTCATGGGGTTAGCTGGATACTACAGGAAGTTTGTAATGAACTTCTTGCACTTTGCACACCCCAACACATCATTGCAAAGGAAGGGTAAAAGATTTGAGTGGTCTGAAAAATGCCAGGTGGCTTTTGAACTCCTTAAAGAGAAATTGACCATGGTACCAATTCTAAAAGTGTCAGATCTAGATGACCAATTCTTAGTAGTGAATGATGCTTCAGGAGAAGGACTGGGCGGAGTCCTGATGCAAAAAGGACAAGTAATTGCCTGAGTCCAGGAAGTTTAAAAATTATGAACAAAACTATGCACCACATGATTTAGAGCTCGCAACAATAGTGCATGCTCTGCAAATGTGGCATCACTATTTTCTAGGCAAGCCATTTGAGCTTCGTTCAGATCACGAAGGGTTGAAATATATTTTCACACAACCCAATCTCAATGTGCGACATAGATGATGGTTAGAACTAATCTTAGATTATGATTTTTCATATCAGCTACATCAAGGGTAAAGAAAATCAAGTGGAAGATGTATTGATTCATAGACACCATATCAATGCCATCACTACAGTCCATACATATTTTAGAAATCATGTCCTACAGTTGTTAGGAGGGGATAGATTTTACCAGCAGGTAAAATAAGCTCTATGATTAGATTTCCATGATACAATGTATGAAGGTTTCTGAATTGAGACAAATGGAGTATTAAGATACCAAGGTAGGATGTATATACCTAAGTCGGCCGAGTTGAGGAATTTAGTGTTGAAGGAAGTACACTCTACACCTTACTCCGGACATCTAGGAGTAACTAAACTACTTGTTGTCATTAAACCTTTATATTTCTAGACCTTACTCCAGACATCTAGGAATGAAAAAGGAAGTGGCCAGCTGTTTTGAATGTCGACGAGTTAAGACTGAACACCAACACCCAAGAGGGTTTTTACAACCTAACACAATACCTAACTAGAAATGGCATATAATTTGCATGGACTTTGTCTAGGGATTGCCTATGTCCAAGAACAAACATAATGTCATTCTAGTAGTGGTGGATAGATTAACCAAAGTGGATCACTTTATATTGGGAAACTTATCAAATGGAGCACCTACCATAGCTTATAAATTTGTGCAAGAGATATTTTGGTTACATGGAGTACCAGAGAAAATAATCTCAGATAGGGATGCCAGAATGACATCCTGATTTTGGCAAACTCTTCTTGCAGCTTTAGGAACTCAGTTGAACATTAGTTTGGCTTATCACCTTGAAATAGATGGTTAGACAGAAAGAGTCAACCAGGTTTTAGAGGATCTCTTAAGAATGTATTACATGAATCAACGGTACAAGTGAGAAGATTATCTTCCCTTGGTCGAATTTGCCTATAACAATTCTTACCAGTCATCTATTAGGATGGAGCCCTTCAAAGAACTATATGGAAGTAGGTGTAGAACTTCTACTAGCTAAGATAAGTTGGAAGATAAGATAACCCTCGGTCCAGAAATTCTCTTAGAGATGGAGGAGCAAGTTAAGCTGATCAGAAAAAGGTTAGCAGAAGCTAATGATCGGCAGAAAAGCTATGCAGATGCAAAGCGTACTCCTAGACAGTTTATAGTGGGAGAGAAAGTGCTTCCACGAGTTAAACCAAACAAAAGTAGTATAAAATTTGGAAAGTCTTTCAAACTGGTTCCACAATATGCGAGACCTTTTGAAGTTGTAGAAATTATTAACCTAGTTGCATACAAAATTGGTCTAACACCAACTCTTGCATGGTTGCATGATGTATTTCATGTTTCTTATTTGAAAAAGTATGTTTCAAATATTGTACATATGATTGACTGGAACTCCTTGCAGGTACAGGACCCAAGAGTTGTCATGATCGAGCCAATCAGGGTGCTCGAGGTACGTAAGTAGTGCTTACATAACAAAGAAGTTACTCAGTGCAAGGTCCAGTGAGACCAGTACACTGAGGACAGTGCCACTTGGGAGGATTATAATGAAATCCATCAGTGTTTCGCCCATTTGTTCAATATTTTTAACAGTTAAATATAATTTGTTTTAATGTTGTATAAACAATGTTATGTTCATATTTATTTTAAATGATACTTAAAATCATCGAGGATGACGATTCACAAGGGGAAGGATATGTTACATCCCACTTGTTCCCTAGGTGTTAATATGTAGTATTTATGCTCTGATATATGTTTGCCCTAATGCATTTATGCTATACTTGCAAGATGTTTAGCATGCCCTAGTTTTCAAGTTTAAATGGAATGAATGTGCCCTAGTTTTCATACTTTAATTGAATATATATATTCAGATGTCATGCATAACTAAATTATGTCAACTATGCTTATAATCATGATTTGATGGATTTTAATTGGTAAATTGATGAATTGATAGTTAATATTGTAACATGATGTTTTACCATTGTCAATGAATTATGAAATGTCAGAACATGACAAGATTTTTGATCTAACTGATTTAATTGGCCAAGTGTGTGCAGGAGATCATCGTCCTTCGCAAAGGGAGGGAAAGTATCATCAGGTCGGGAGGTAAAGGGAAGAAAGAACTCATGCCTTCTGAAACTATAACCCTAAGGCAGGTAGACTTATGATTGACCTTGTCGAACCTTGTTGGTCGTCGTGTCAGGTATCCCTAGATGGTCTACACAAAGTTTTTAGGGTTCATAACCCTAGGTTATGTTTGCGTTTTGAGGTAGCTTATTATTATTTTAAGGAAATTTTAATTTATTATTTAATTAATTAATTATTTTGAATCTCGTTGAGGCTCATGTTTTATCATGTAAATATATTTATGTATGTATATATATCAATGTATACATCTTAGGCATAGCATAAATATGACAATACATATACTGACAATATGTGTGCCCCCATAGGCATGCGGGATTAAGGCATATATATTCATATAGATAAATATATGAATATATTTACACAATTTTAAGCTAAGGTAAGTTCAATTAAAAAAAAAAAACTTTGGCCAACTATTATTTTGGTGATACTATAAATTGGGTGTAAAAGGGGGAAGCATGTTATTTAATCACCCCTAAGCCGCTAAGTGAGTTTGGCTTGGAATATTTTTAAGGAATTATGAAACCTTCTAAAACGCAATACATTATAACCTCCTTGTTATTTGGTGATGATATTTATCAGGCAATAAAGGAGGTTTGACTTAAGAAAATGATATGCATATAAAATAATATTATCACATAACTTTATTATACAATCTTTATTGGGCATATTGGAAATCATGGATATTAAAAAGAAAATGTTTTAGAAGCTTCCTAGGGATGAAAGACTTTTGGCATGAGTGGAGAGTCTTCTTCAGGAAGCTCAAACATGGAAATGGTGTGACTCTTTCTCCTGTGTGGATTTGGAATTCTGCTTGGTAGAAAGGTGTATGAAGGAGGAAAAACGTGTTTATAAATACATAAGAAACCTTGGGGAAATAGGAGGGGATTCTTATCTTTTTCATCCACAAAAATAAGGGTTTTAAGCTCTGCAAATTTCATTTTTGGTTTAGCATCTTAGAGCTGAAGGTTTGTTGTAGGGAACAGTGTTGGGAAGCACCATTCAAGCATTCTTCATATATAATAAATAACCAGGTCATGTAATCTAGCTTATACCCTACGAATTTATTATTTCTTTTTCCTCTTTTTATTTAAGTTTTAAAAAAAAACAAATAGATAAAGGGAAAGCACAAAATGCAAAATAATCTTTATTATGTCTTGAATTTCTGGATTATTCACAATTTGTGGTTTGAATGTCTAAAAGTGTTTGAGTGTGGGCAAGAGTTAACCCTTATACAAATTTAAAATGAAATATGTACTACTTCTGTAGTGTTATGTATTTAACCATATTTGCTTACTGTTTTTGGAATTTAGGAAGCTTTGAGTGAATTAACTGGTTCTCATACATGGATGCTTATGTAATACACACACACACACACACACACACACATATATATAGATGTATATGTATACATATACATATACATATACATATATATATCCACACATATACATATACATATATATATACATATGCACACACATATATATACATATATACACACACATATATACATATATGTATATGTATATGTATATGTATGTATATGTCTATATTTATATATATGCATGTGTGTGTGTGTATATATGTGTGTGTATACATATATATGTATGTATGTATACATATATATATGCATATACATATACATATACATATATGTATATGTATATGTATATGTATAGATATATAATATATATATATATATATGTATATATGTATATATGTATATATGTATATCATGTATATATGTATATATGTATATCATGTACATATACATGTATATACACACACATACCCTAGCCTAGGAAGGTAGTGGGTAGAAAGGATCCGTTGTACTTCGATGCATATAGCATCACCATTGAGAGATTACTCTCAAGATGCTTAGGACAGCAGAGTAATGTCTGGCAAAGTTTATATTCCATACTTATGAGTTGGATGTACAACCGGTGGCTCTTATGACCCCTATTTTCCCATGTCAGGGATTTAGTTGAACAATCACAAATCATTACAATATTTAAAGAGAAGAAATAAATTATAACTTTAGGAGTACTATAGCTGATAACAAATGAAAATTTAAACATACGTATGGTCATAGTTCCTATATGAGTTCAGTCAAACCCATTTGACCTTAAATCCATGCCGAGAAGGGTGTGATCATTGAAAGTGCATTAATTCATGCTTGCAGTGTTAAACCTTGGCCAAGGTGGTGTTGTGTATTGCATGCATCCATATGATCATTAGTACCAGATACACTTCTAGTCAGGAGATTCATACTAATAGGGAGGTACCCTTAGTGTATGATCGACTAATGCATGTAGGTCTTAACACCAAGCCTCAGATGGCATTGAGTTACACTTCTTGTTACCTCCTTCTGAAGGGTCGATCCAATCCAGTTGGATATGGCACAGGGGACTAGATAGTTCGTGGTTGGGCAGAAAAGCGCTCTGATGATACTTTCCCTCCTCACTGGTAACTTGATAAAGTTATGAAGTTCAGAGTGTTAGGATAAGATGAAATGTACTTTCTAAACCCTCTCTCTTTCAATTAATACAATTCTATTTAATTTATTATCTTACGTTTAAGATTGGTTTAAATTCTATTTAATTTATTATCTTACGTTTAAGATTGGTTTAGATCAATGTAATTAGTTACAGATATTGTTATCTCAAAAAAAAAAAAAAAAAAAATCTCTTCCTTTATATGCTAAGTTGTAAATGATCATGTTAACAACTATATTTGTTAACGACTATTTCCATTTCAGTAAGTTACATTATGTTTAAATGCTTCATTTAAAGTTATGCATGTTACAAAGTGAAATCAAACACTTGCAAGATATTAAATGCAAATGCATGCATAATAATGGTGTATTTTGAACTTACAAGTCAAATTTGCACCATTAGACCCAAAGAGGTCTAAGTCAGACTTGTAAGTTCAAAATACACCTAACTTAGACCACTACGTGCAATGTCGGGTTCTAAGTCCGCTTTACACCTAACAAGCCAAAGATTGTGTAAAATTGGGTTTAGAACCTGATTCTGCACGAAAACATCAAAAACTCATTTTAATTTTAAATTTTAACAAAATAAGAATTAAAAAAATGAATACAAAATATTCAAAGACCAACGAGGCAACCAAAATTCCTCGTAAAACTAACTCTTAGAGAAATGAGAACAAATTTAAATAAAAATTCATAGGGGGTTATCTTATTTTCACCTTGAACGAAAACAAGGATAACAACATAAATGAAAGTTCATCAAAGTCTGTAGTGAAAAAACACTCAAATTTATGAAGTGCAGAAAGACAAAATTCATTTCCAACATTGTCAGAAAGAAAGTAATCATCAAATTTCTGCATCTCAATGTGATGTAGATTGTGAAATCTTATACCTTGTTTCATAAGGAATTATGCCTAAAAATTCTACTTAAAAACATTAGACTCAAATATAGTAGTGAGAATACATACCCATATATGTACAATTAGGAGAAATTGACCTTTATGATTATTGTTTCTTAAAATATAAAGGTATAAAGGGAAAATCTTAAATGAATTAAAAGAATGGGGAGTAATCTTGTGGTTTTCATTATGAATCATCAATTTTTTTAGGATCAATGACAAGAGAATATAAAGCATAGGAATAAACAAAGGTAGGTCCATATCAACTAAAGAAGGCTCGAAAGACCCCAAAAGTTTCAAGAACTACTCAAGTGAACTATGAGTTTCATGGAGTACAGTGTCAATCAAAATTGGCATTAACTTGGAGATGTGTTAGACATACAAACCTTGGTCACATAGATAAATGAATTTAGAGAATTAATGTATGGAAATAAAATCACCAAAAAAAGGCTAGGAAAATGATATTTAAGGGATTGACCAAGCTATTGTTTTTCTTCCTTCAGTACAATGTGAAAAGATTATTATAGAATGTAGGCAATATGACCCAAATACAAGGAAAGTCTTCACCTTGGATGAAAGGGTGATTGCTGATTTTTACTCCTAAAGAAATAGCTGAAGAATTTTGGATTCCTATGTATCCCACTATGATAACATCACCAAGGAGGATGCAAAATAAATATACAACTGTGGACCTAACATATGTCACAAGCTAATGGCATATTACTAATTGAAAAGCCCCAAACCTTCAAAGAAGACAAAAATATACTACAAAGATGATTTTATACCTAAAGCCAATGATATAATCACTTTTCTTAGTAGGGTCATGGGAATTTATACATATTCAACAAATGAAGAGTGGATTTTTTATTACATTCAATAATTTTTTCTTAATCAAAAGAAGATTCATTTGGCTAGGCTATTAAGTGATAAAATATAGACATAATTCCTTAATATCAAAAGAAAGGAGTTATTTTTTGGTATGACTTTTTATGTTATCTACATGTTGGTTAGGCATTACAGGTACATGGGGTTAACTTGCCAAGGTGAAATTGGCCATGAGCCAAATGAGCCTAGGGTCCATGATTGCTATGTTGAACACATGGTAGGATTGAGGGGGGTGAATCAGTCCCAAACTTCAAAATAGATTAACTATAAACAACATCAACTAATTTAGCAACAAAATATTAATCAACAACACATGAGCATCAACCATCAACACATGAACATCAGATTTTCATGGAAAAACCATGATGAGAATCTAACACAATATATATCAATTATTTACAATGAATAGGGCTTCCTCTCAAAGAGCTTACAACTCCATACTTGTAGAATAAGGTGCACAACCTTAGGCAAGATACAAGATAAGGACTTGCACAACTGAAGATCACTTCTTCGGGGCAAGATACAAACTATTGCCAAAGCACTCACTGTTAATCAACATCGAAGGAAATAGATGAATTGAAACTAAGAAGGATTCTCCTAAGAAATTATCCTTGAACAACTAGATCAAGTGACCAAAATCATGGCAAACATCTCTGATAATCTCCACTATCACAACACATTTTCTTACTAAATACGTCACCTTTAAATCTCTTCTCAATCTAACTTTCACACATTCACAAACTCAAATCTTCTTGCATATCATTCACATACACTTCTCATCAATTCACTCACAATCCATTTTTCCATTCCCACACAACTTGTCAATCTGCACTTCTTAAATATGAGATACAACATTGAAATCCTAATAGAGGGTCGACCAAAATAAAATAAGCAATATTACACAAATAAGCCACCCAGACCAAAAATACTCAAAACAATCCACTCCAAGAGAAGAAGGGAACCAAAATACACCCTTCCAAGATTAATCCAACAATCCACACATGCTAATATATTCTCCAAAGTTGTTACTGAACATAATGTGTATTCCAAAAGAATGTGATCCAATTAAGATAACTTAATCGGACACATCAAGTCATAACATAACTAAATATCTCAAACATATATCAACAAATATTTCTTAAACAAAAAACCATTTGATAAATATACTAAGAATACTAAAAATGCCATGAAACCATATCCACTAGACCATAAAACAATATGCAATATATCTAGAAGAAAATAAAGGATTCTCCGACCATTCTGACAGACACACTCTCTTCCAGAGAACAAAGATAACTACCCAAAACAAAATGCCACAACCAACACCAAATACATTGAATGATATCTACAACACAAACATAACTGCAATAACCAAAAGCATATCCAGACGAATATCCATCTGGATAACCAAGTTTGACATCAATGACTACCATACAAGCTTATGCTTCCAATAATCTCCCCCTTTGTCATTGATAACAAAATTTGATTACAAGACTTGAACAAATCAACTCTCTCTCTCTCTCTCTCTCTCTCTCTCTCTCTCTCTCTCTCTCTCACACACACACACACACACACACACTCTCTCTCTCTCTCTCTCTCTCTCTCTCTCTCTCTCTCTCTCTCTCTCTCTCTCTCTCTCTCTCTCTCTCTCTCTCTCACTCTCTCACACACACTCACACACACATACAAAAACTCTCTCCAACAATCTCACAACAAATATCTTCCCCTTTGACAACAATGACAAAGGGTGTTGCATAGCATATGGAACAACGCTTACCACTTCTCCCCCTGAGAGAAACAATAGCATCAATCTAGGAGATAAAGGATAAGTATCGAATCTCCCCCTAGAAATTTGCACTGCAATAATGCATACAATTAGAAAAAGGAAGGGAAATAGTTTCAAGTTTCTCCCTGAGATACTCAAAAGTATCCTTCACCAATGCCTTAGTGGAAATGTTTGCTAGCTATTCTTTTGTATAAATGTATTCCAATATAAATCCTTTCTCTACAACCTTCTCTCTTAAGGAATGATAACAAATTAAGATATGTTTTGTTCTTGAATGGATAACCAGATTCTTTAAAATGTTTATAGAGCAGGTATTATTATACATAATAGGAATATCTTCATCATAACAACTATGATATCCTTAAGATTTTGTATCATCCACATCACTTGAGTACAATAAGACGCTACTACAATGAATTCTACTTCTAGAATAGATAAAGACATTGATTCTTGCTTCTTACTTATCCATGAAACTAATTTGTCTCCCAAAAAGAATACACCGCCACTAGTAATTTTCTTGTCATCGATGCTTCTAGACCCATCATTATCTGTATAATATTTCAACATGAAATCTCCATCCTTCTTGTACCATAGACCAAAATCTTGAGTTCTTTTCAGATACCTAAAAGTCCTCTTTGCTGCTTGATCATGAGTATTCTTCAAAGTATCCTAAAATATCACAACTAAACATACAACCCGCATAATATCTAGTCCAAAGGTAATTAGATATTAAAATCCTCCAATCATAGATTTGTACTTATTTTGATCAACATCTAGAGATGTATCATCTTTTCCTATTTTGAAACCAATTTAGCTAAAGTGGTAGTAATAGGTTTACAATTCTCCATATCAATCTTCATTAACATTTCTTTGACATATTTAGCTTGAGAAATAAAGATTCCACCATCCAATTGAGTTACTTTTAGACCAAGAAAGAATGACATGTCTCCAAACATAGACATCTCAAATTCCTTTTGTATCTCTTCTATAATTTGTTTTACACAAACAATCATTTCCTCCAAAAATAATATCATCAACATAAACAACAATAATAAACAACTTATTACTTTCAACCTTGAAATAAAGATTATTGTCTGTAGTACCTTTCCTAAAGTTTTGTTGTAACAAATATATATCCAATGTAGCAAACCATGCTCTAAGTGCTTGTTTAAGTCCATACAATGCCTTTTTTAACCTACAAACCATATATGGATCTTCTGACAAGATAAATCTTCTAGTTTCTCAATGTAAACTTCTTCTTCTTCTCCATTCAAAAATGTTAACTTAACATCCATTTGATATACCTTGAAATGCTGAAAAAGAAAGAAACATTCTAATAGCTTCCATCCTAGCTACTAGAGAATTTTTTTCCTAAAATTCAATACCTTCTACATGATAATAACCTTTACATAGCAATCTCACCTTGTTCCTTGTGACCTATCCTTGTTCATTAAGTTTGTTTTGAAAAACCTACTTAGTTCCTATCACATTTTTGTCCACTGGTCTAGATACCAGCTCCTAAGCCTAATCCTTTTGTATTTGATTCAATTTCTCTTCCATTTCTTTTACCCAACTTTATTCTTTTCTTTCTTTGTATGATTTAGGTTTAATAAGTGAAAGAAAATAATGATTTTCTTGCTCATTTACCTCTATAATACTTCTTATTTGGACTCCTTTGTTTATGTCTCCAATTATCTGATCTTCTAAATGGTTCCTCTGCACATATTTTAGGGTCTTGATTGCTTTCTCTAGTTCTTCTTCTTTATCTTCTTTAGTTTTATTTGTCTCTTCCACATTGGAGAATTAATACCACCAATGTTGCTAGAATTTAGTAATACACAATACATGTCCTGTTGGAATCAATGAACATTGAGAGGGGGGGGAGGGGTGGGCGGTGAATCAGTTTATGTAATTCACAAATTTATTAAACTAATTCTTAAACCACCGGATGCATAAGAATGAAAGAAAAGTGCAGAAACATAGGCCAATCAACCACAAAACCATAACACAATTTTTCTTACGTGGAAACCCAGAAAGGAAAAAACCATAGTGGGATTTGAATCCACAATATTATTATACTTTGATCAGGAGTATGATAATATTACAAAAGGGGAATGCACTTGCATTCAGGCACCCTACCTAGAGCTCACTGCTCAATTACAAAGAGGGATACAACCCGGAGGAAGGATCATTGTCTTGCAAATTATTACAATTGATAAAAAATAATGTTTGAACTAAATAGGAGCATCTACATATGCCAAAAAGAAGTTTGGGTTAAGCACGGTCTGACTATCTTCCTTTGTTATGCTAATATGCTCTATTATGTTACACAATCATATATCAGAGCACCAAATTTGCATACTGATGCTCGTTCACTCATCACACATCAACATTCGCACATCTACCATACATCTACTATACCAAAATAATCATATAAGCTGATCTTATATATCTGCACTACTGAAATACATCAATTCCCACGTTAGCTTCCAAAAATCGCATAACACGCAACATGAAATGTGTACCAACAAGTTGGCTCAATTCATCCATAAATTAATATGCAGACCTAAACAATATGATAACAATCTTCTCCCATGTCAACACAACTACCTTGAACTCAACAACAACCACTAAAATCATCCCAAAGATTCCAAATCACGCGTTACATTACTTAACATGAAAATAACTCTATTTTACTGGAATTATCGGATACCAGACCTTCATTCTCACTCATGAATCAACACTAGATACTAGGATTACAAATTAAGTTTCCTCGAACCTCAAATCATCTGCATCTATTACCGCAACCCAATTTATGCAACCAAAATCAATATCTGCACAGTGTACTCACTCTGTCGAATACTGTATTCTAGTTTCTAGACTTATGCCTAATGAATAATACAACTTTCAGTAAATAAAATCTATGCATAATGGATATGATTTTTTAACTCATTTGTCATCAATGACAACTCCTAAACATCTCTCATGCATCAATCTTCACTGGAATAGTGTCTCTTACCAACAATCTCCCCCTTTGGCATTGATGGCAACACTGTGAAAAAAGAAATTGTACACTCAAAGCTGCAAAATGCCAAAACTCTCCAAGACTCAACAAGATCCCCCTGAGAATATACACCATTTTTCACTTCACTCTCTCCCCCTTTGATAGCAATACCAAAAATAGGAATCTGCCAAAATTTATGTACAAGGATATATACAGTGGCTTACAAATATTTGAAGATATCATCAAAATTGCCTTCAAGGACTTCAGGTGTTGATCCCAACCTTTCTTCAGGTTATCCAATTTTTTTATCAGAGCATTGAACAAGTAGGCATGCATCTTTTCTCCTCTTAGGTTGAAAGGAACACTCTTCTTCAGAGCATTCATTGCATCTTGCTTACTACTGATCAATGAATCTAGTCGGGGAGTGATAAGGCTTCTAAATTCTTTCACTCTACCTAAAATTATGTCCTTCTTCTAATTTTAGCTCTTTATCTTATCAAGTATACCCATAACTTGAGCTTCAAAATTTCTAGCGGAGACTGATTGAGGTGCATAGGACTAAAATATGCTACCTAGCTATCCTTCACACTCTTTTATTTTTTTGTCAATGTCAATAGTAAACTTAGGCAAAATTAGACATAACTTATATATTTGATTGCCTTCGTCTAATGCATCTTGTATTCTCTTCATGGCGGTTGTCAAATTGGCCCTATCTCCTTTAATCATCTTCAAAATTGTCCTCAATATCATAGCACTAAACTAAGTCAAAATTCTAACATTTGTCACTCTCTCCAAAGACACAAAATGAGAGTCTACTGCATTAAGCATGCTTCTAAGCTTACCTGAGGGAGTATCACTGGAATCCTACTTAAAGGATGGAAAATTTTCTCCAAAACATTTATGGCCAAAGTTATCAAATCTTTTTCTTCAGTGTGGGACTTAAGTAAGTCCTCACTTGCTTTTGCTTGAGCAAGAGTTGCTAGCTTTAGTGCTTGAATAGGGGATAATGAACTCCAGTAGTGAAATCATTCGAGTCAATAACAATATGCTTTCCCTTGTCTATTGTAGAGTCTCTTGCCACTATCACCGAAACCTGGTCATCCTTCTCTTCTCCTTTTTTCTTCTCTGCCACCTCTGCACTTGCATCATCCTATGCAATTTTTTCCTTTTCATCATCAAGTTCTACTTTACCATCTCTAATCTCCTCAACTACCTTTTCTGAGCCAACCTCTATCACCAGAGGATTTTGTTCACCTTCAACAAAGTCATTAACCTTAGTAGTATCAGTATCATTTGCAACTGTGTCTTGCACACTTGTCTGCACATCCAGAGTGGAGGTATCATCTTGTACATGCACTTCCAGAGGGGTGTCAGCTTTTGTCAAATTTAATTCATACTTTTGCTCTTGCAAAAATTGTTTCAAAATTATTTCGGTCTCTTTAGCCACTTCATCTATCTTCCTAAGCATGGTCTTATTAAGTCTCTTTTTTCTCCTGAATCTGTCTTTTGCAATCTTAAGAAGTCTATCAACTTCAGCTTTAGAAATTACAGAACTCAAATTAACTAACACATATTCTTTTATTCTCTCATCCTCAAGACTAGTTGTACGCATTCTCTCATCCAAAATCTCATATAGGCTCTTGGGTATCATAGATCATAACTCTATTAATGCTTTTATATTTACCTTCATATACTATACAACAAATTCCTCTATATCACTTTGATCATTATCATCATAATTTTCATAATATATAGATATGTTTTTTTAAATTGCTACCTTTACCACTTCAATTATTTCACGTAATGTCATTGGGGTCACAACACTATAAGTACCTTCATCTTTACCATATTTCAAAGCTTCATCAAATTCTAACTTTGACTTTCTGTTGGATCTAGGTCTATCAGATGGCTCAACTTCAGTTCTTGATTTCTTGGTAGGCTAGGCTTCACCGGATTTAGGCTTCTTCACCACCCTAGCATAAGTAGTTGTATTCTTCACCTCTCACTAATTTTTCATACTCTATCTCTATATCTTCAATAGTGACTATAACATAAACCCTTTGTGGCTTCTCCTTATTCCTCTTCTCTGCTTCATCAGTTGACTTGGCTTGTGGCTTGGGTGGAGGGATAGGCTTCTATGCACTGGAGGTGTTGACTTGGTTTGCCTTGGATTGGTTTTCTTGGGAGGAGTGGAGACTAATTTTGTATTCTTGGCTTTACCATAACCTTCTCTTTCAAAATGTTTTGTTCCCTAACTGTTTGAACAACTTCCTTTGTTATTCCCATTTGTTCTACAAGCTCTTCTAGTTCTTTTTTTACCTTCCTCTTTCTTTTGAGCTCAATGAACTTCTTATGCATGCCAAACCTCTCTTCCTTTTCATCTACTAGTTTACCTAGAAGATGTTGTGCATAAGCATCAAGAGTGTTTCCATCTACTTCATACCCCATGGGCATTCAATCCATACTATTATTGGTTCTACCGCCTCCATATGACATTGATATTTGTCTACCATAAAGCATATGGTATCTTCAATTTTTCTATAATATCCTTTGGAATCCTCTCTCTGATTTGCATCATAGCCTAAAATTATTTGAAACAACCTCACAAAGCATATTTATGTGCTACTACATCACCCTATCCTTGCAAACCTTCTTTAATTTGAACAACCAACTATTTATCATAAGCCCAATGTACTTTTCCTACAACGGAAATTTCATTCAAAAAGTAAAGTGCCAAATAGATAATCAAAGAACCAAACTTTGAAGCATGCTTCTTATCTTCCATAATCTTCTTTAGATTACTCATTAATTCACTAAGAAGCACTCCACACAGATCATATTTCTTGTCTTCCTTGAGTATCTGATAGGCTGCATATATTGCAATACCGGATACTGAATTTTGTATGTTGGACCGGTACACCTTATATTCTGTCACCATTGAAGAAAATATCACATCATGTTCAATTATATCATTGATTGTCATCGACTGGTTGTCATGTTGGGATCCAGTTAACTCTGTCACAGCGGTGTTCTTGGCATGTCTCGACCGGGGATATCACTGGTTGCATTTAAACAAATTATCACTTGAATGGATTGCTTTGTGATCTTATGAGGTCTATCTACCCATATAAACTCATAATGAATTTGGCTCAAGACATACCTGACCCATTCTGGTTCATCGAAAACTAGAAAGTGAACAAATTGGATAAAACCCTTGACTTGCAATGATTTGAAATAGGGATTCAAGTTCCCCATATCATCCATCATATGCTTGGTGTATAATGAGAGCATGTTTTCATTCCAAGATCTTTGATATTGCAATGAATATATGCCCTAATATCCTCATTATGCAACACTCCATACGGTATAGAGGAAAATGCTCCATTAGGATCATCTTCGACTTATTTGAACAAATGTTTCTTGAATGCTAGCCTTGCCCTATCAGTGATTTTTACTACCAATGGAGTAGCTATACCAGATGATGATTCCATTTCAACAATAGGGTATGAGAAATAGCTCGAACAAGGATAAATATCTTTTCAATTTCAACCAGATGGTAGGAATCATTGTCGGATCGCTTCCAGCTTTATTTTCGCTGCACAATCTCATTTGCCTCGTTCTCCTGCTCTTTCTCTTCATTCACAATGTGAAGAATGAATGATAGAATGTCTTTTTATTTACCAAAAAATAATTTTAAGTTGTAATAATGCGGAACCCTAAAGGCTTTCTGAATACCCTGCTTTCCAAAAATTCATCACTGGATTCTCAGATCGTCGTGAAATCTTTTGGATATTATTCAACATCAATGCACCGTCACTTAGAATATTTTGCAACCTTCTGCATCTGGTTACAAATCTCAAGAGAGGGTTTTAAAGAGTTACATGAAAAGCTTCCCCCTAAGGCATTTGGCTTTAGTTACTAGATCAGGTTCCAAAATTGGAATCGGGTGTGGAGCCATTCTATGTTGGCATTTGACCATTTGATCTGAACCGATAATTGTTTGTTTGCTTGATACAACTGGTACATGTTTGTTTTGTAAAGATATTATATTGTTGTATGATGACTATATTATATGTTGGCATTGATGGAAACTATGTTTCTACAGTCATCTGAGTCCTAAAGTTCAACCGGTAAGGCTTAACCAGTAAGCAGAGACTGTTTTTATCAGAACCAGTAATTAGGACTTTAACTGGTAAAAGACAGACATAATAATATTCTGAAAACCGGTACAAGAAATTTATGAATAATGGGATGATACATTTTTGCAGCAGAAAAGAAAACTGGCAGATGAAGTTATGTTTGTGATCGTATGTGCAGATTCAATTGGATGAACAAGATTTGATTGACTGAGTAGTTACGTTGATAGAGACTTAACCGGTAGTGATGAAAATCACTCGGGATGGTAAAATGACATAGAATTTGATATTTTTTGTCGGTGGCCGACATAAGTAAGGCGTGCAATGCAATTTTATCTAGATTCATTGAACCAAGGTAATCATTACAAGGTTCTATCCGACATAATGATATTTTTAAGACTTGTGATGAGGTATGAAGATGTATATGAGTATGAGCTTGAATGTGTAAGAAATTGTTAACAAATTTCATCTTTTTGGTAGTGTGGTGATTAGAGGAGTTATGAGATGAAGTACATGTGATATTGTAATGTTGTGAATCAGATCTTATCAGACACTAATGGTGTTATACTGAGATCATTTGAACTTGTTGTCTCCCTAACAATTGCAGCGAAAAAATCCTCTCACAAGGTCACTCCTAACAGGGTGTTGTTGGATCCTAACAAGTCTGATCATTAAATACTCTAACCAGGTGACACATGAACTTGTGTTTGCAAATCCCAATAATGTGGGTAGCTCCTAACAGGGCTGGTCCTCATAGGCCTTATTGTATAGCTCTTAACTAGGCTTAGACACTCCTAATAGGTTGTGCCCCTAACCAGATGTTGTAGACCTTAACCGATCAGATCTCTATACTGCAAATAGTGGATCTTTGTGGGTACTAACTCCCATCATGTTTTTTCCCATTTGGTTTTTCCACGTATAACCTCTTGTGTCATGTGGTTTATAATTTATGTGGTGATTGCTTACTTGGTGTTATTTTTTATATGCCTATTGAGTTTTAAGTTGGTGAAATTGATAATCAGATTTGTATTGTTTTTACTTGCACTGATTCACCCCCCCCCCCTCTCAGTGCCTTGTAAGTTCATCAATTGGTATCAAAACCAAAATTCCTTAAGACTTAACCACTTGGAAGGGATCTCTTATCCTAAGGAAAATATGGGGGAAGGAATGAGTTATAGAGAGATGGTTAGGGAACTTGCAGAAACCAAGGAAGACCTAGAAACCCTAAGAGCCAAGTATAAGGCATCACTAGCTAAAAGGAAAGAATTCACCGAACAATTGTTGGAGATCAAAGAAAGTAGCTCTTCTGATGGAGAAAACATAGATGCATTGGTTAAGGAAGTGGAGAAACTAAATTGTAAGAAAATTAACCTAAGGAGAGAGCTTGAAGCCCTTACAATATGGATGAGTCAGGAACTTGAAGCTAGGAGGGTAGTTGAAGACAAGATCAAAGAGAAAGATCATGAGATCTTTAAGATAAATCAGGAAAATGGCACTTTATATGCACACTGGCATGAGGAGAAAGAAGAGAAAGAACAAATCAAGGTAGATTTGGTATGAAAATGTCTCTTAGAGAGACTCTTATGAAGCAGAATGAAGATATTACTAAAGAGCTTGCAGAAGATAATGAGAAGATTGCAAAATTCAACAAGAGTTCTACCATAATGGATGAACATATCCAATCTTAGAGGATGAATGGTGATAAATCTAGCTTAATATACAATACATTTGAGAAAGGAGAACCTTCTGGTACCAAGAGCAACATGCATGAAGGTAAAAGAACTACTAAGCCTCATAAACCTACCAGTAAGAAAGCTTACAAACCTATTTGTTTTAATTGTCATAAACCAAGAAATATTGCTAATGTTTGTAGAAGCATATTTGATGGTAATACTAGTTATAGAACTAATACTAGATATGCGCCTAGAAAATTTGAAGGTTACTATTATACATGCAACATGTATGGGCATAGATCTATTGAATGCGGTTATGGAGCTAATAATCCAAGACCTCGTATAAATCTAAGATCTGTTGGTGATTGGAGAAGGAATTCCAATGACTGGAGAAGCACTAATTGGCAAAGACCCTATGTTCACCGGTCTAGTCCCTATGAGATGGAGAGAAGAGTTGATGTGATTTGTTCAATCTGCAACAATTATCAACATGTGGCAATGAGCTTTAGAAGAAGGACATGTAGAGGTAATGCATGACCATGGAGAGCATCTGAAATGACATGTTATCATTATAACAAACTGGGACACATTGCTAAGTTTTTTAGAACACAGAAGAACCAACCGGTGAATCATTTTGCAGATTGAAAAGGAAAGCAAAAAGTTGATATTGAAGAAACCAGAGCTAAGATGGATAGAATCTAGAAGAAGACTGATGACAAACCATTTGAGGAATCAAATTCTTCACCTAGTGTGGAGAATCCATCATCGACAAACTAAGTTGTTTCTACAACTTGGGGTGAGCATAATGTCAACTCTTGACCCGCTAGATGAAGTATTGTAAGTTAAATCTGCATATTCTGAAGCATTTTGATGTTTATAAGTCTTTTTGAATCATAACCGGTAAATAACATACAATTTTAGCAACCGGTAATATGCTTAAGAGTGTTTTAAGGCATTTTAGGGTTTTTTTGGTTAAAACATTTAATGCAATAGATAGAAAGAAAATAAAAAGAACATTTTGAATTTCATTTCTCACATTGCCATCTTGAGATTATCTGGAAAGCAAACAGAGTAGAGAAAGTTTTTGATTGTAGAATTCAGTGTGTTTAGCAGAGATCTGAAGTGATCGGAAGTGCATTGTGAATTAGTGATTGAGTATTGAAGGTTTTGTTGGTGTGGAACCCTAGTTCAAAAGAAGGAAAGGTATTTATCAGTAAATCTTAGTCTTTGCTTCTAGATTTTGCATATTTTAGTATGGATACTCTGTATCTTGTTGATGTGACTGAGAGGCCACAACCGGAGTTCAAATGTCATCCTTTAAAATTAGAGAAATAGACCTTGTCAGTGCCCTATCCAGTGTACTGTATGGATTTTTGCACATTGCAGATGTCATATCATTTAATCACTGCAAACTGGAGGACATGGGTGTAACAGTTTTTCATGACCACTATAAATCATTGTGTGGTGACCAAGGCATACTGAAAGAACCATTTAAGAATGTCACGGAGAAAGGGTTTGGTGTAGGGAAGCTCTTGGTTTTGGATTTCATTTGTTTTTTGTGTGTTGGTAGGTGGTCTTAGACCCTAGGATGATGTTTAGGATTAGTTTGGATCCTATGAATGTAATAAAGAACCTATTGTAAGGTCAATTGGCTTTAAGGTCATTTATACACCTAGAGACCCAAATTGGCCATGGGGTTCATGTAGGGTAGAAGGTATGTTGTTAGTTTTTCTTAAGTTGTTTTAGGTCTAGGGTAGGTCTAAAAATTCCATTAGGGACTTTGAAATGTCAAAAATGCAATATTGTCAAAAGTTGCAAATTGGAGAAGAAGTTCCAATGGTCATAACTAGTTGGAAAAAAGTTGTAGCCATTGGGGGAAGGCCTATTTGTTCCTTTGAGATCATATATGAATTGGTTGTATGAAGTATGTGAAAATTGGTGGTTTGAATAACAAGAAAACTCATATTTTGCCCAATTTTCTTGTTTTTTCTGTACTGTAGGATCTGACAGAGGATTTATTGGCATAAAATTTTGAAGTGGTTGGATTGTGGTGTGAGTGAAGGTTTGAATGCAAGTGTTCTAACACTAATTGGTAGAGTTTGGAATGAGTTATGGACAGGTTACAAAAATTGTCACTCAAAGACCCAGTTCATAGGGTTTCACCAAAGACATGGCCCTAACTTGCAAATCCTATTAAGGAATTCAATGACCCTTTGGGAAATGCATATTGAGGGTGTGTACATTGAGATTTAAAAAGGGTGGAATCTGGGAGTGAGAATTCGTGTGCTGGCCACCAAAACCTAGGTTAAACAAAACCATGTGTTTAACCTAGCCATAAGGAGGAATGAACAAACAGTCACCTAGTGAGTGTTTGGTGACCAGTCTAATGGTGGATTTGGTCTATTAGAAGCATAAGTAACATTTCCAAGTGGTGATTTGGGTTCTAAAACCCCATCTTTAAGTAGTTGCTTTGGAAAAAATGGCTTAATTAGGCCTATTAGGTCTGGAAACCCAATAGGCGCTTAGGGATTCTGGAGCAGGTTCAAGTCTCTATCTCTTGGGACTAGATAAAATCCCCAAAAGGGTACTCTAATATGTAATTTTTTCCTAGGGTATTTTGAGATAATTTTGAATTATTTGGAAAATACCAGTCTAGTAGGGCTACAAGAAATAGGCCTAAATAGGGGTTTCTTGACCCGGGTGCAGCAGGAAGTCTCCCAAACTTAGTTGGAAGACTAGGGTGAGTGACCTTGGTTTTAAAATAGTCCAAAACCTCCTTAGGAAGTGTTGTGGGTGATTGGTTACACTGGTGTGTGTGTGTGTGTAGAACCCTAGTTGTGGGGTTGTATTAAGCCCTTAAATAGGCATATAAGGGTGAAATTGAGTCTTCTTACCTTATTGTTGCCCACTCTTTGTCAGGTGGTGTCAGAGCCTTAAAGGTTATTGAGGATGGAAGAATAATATTTACAAGATGTCAGAAAGAGAAGACACTAGTGATTGGAGAAGGATGACCAACCTTGAATTGGCCAAGTTGGTAAGGGAGCAGGCAATAGCCAACAAAGAGATGAGAAAACAATTGGATAGGTTGAAGGGTAAGATGGAAAAGAATAAAGGAGACTCTGAAGAAGAATAAGAAAAGGGAATGAGAATGATGCCCTTTTGCAGTCAAGAAAAAAGGATACCTATAGACCAGAGAAGTTTCCTTGAAGCCCTTGAGAGAGTTGGTAGCACAGATGACAAAGCAAGCCTACCTATGTTCACTGAGAAGATGAACCTAGAGGAGGTCATGAATTGGTTGGAGGCCTTACAGAACCAATTTGAGTGTGAAGATGTTCCTAAGAACAAAAAGTTGAAGACAACTAAGTCTAAGATTAAAGGATCCGCCCTTAGTTAGTAGAACTTCTTGCAAAATGAGAGAGTAGAAGAGGGAAAGAATCCCATCTCATCATGGAAGAGGATGGTTGCAGAGGTGAAAAGGCAATTTGTACCTGAGGATTATGAAGTTAAAATGCACAAAAAGTTGCATAGCCTAAGACAAAAGTATTTGGATGTCAATGGATATATAAAGGAGTTTCACAAACTGTCCTTAAGAGAAAAGGTACCAAAGAATGAGAAGCAAAAGTTGGCAAGATACATGAATGGCCTCAAGTATGTCATCCAAGATGAACTAAGTCTCTTCAATCCTGAGAAAATTCATAAATGCTATCAGATGGCACTAAGAATTGAAGAAAAGTTCAGAAGAAAGGGAGACCAGCAAGGTAGAGGAAGAGGCAGATTTGGTGGAAGAGTAACATCTCCTAAACCACAAGAAGATTCAAGTAATCAGGAATCAGAAGGAGAACCAAGTCATATGGGTATTTTTAGAGGAAGGAGACCAAATTACTGAGGTAGATTTCAAGGTAGAGGAGCCAATGTGTTTACCAAAAGGTGTTTCACATGTAATCAAGTTGGTCATCACTCATTTAGATGCCCGGAAAAGAAAGGCTCTAGCAATCAAGGTGGAGAAAGAAGAGTTCATTTAGAACAAGAGGAGGACACCCAAAGTGTGAACTCACCTTCAAGACATGCAGATCTAGAGTAAGGGGAGTGTCTAATGTTCAAAATGACCCTCTTTAAGGTACCAACCGTCAAGGAGCCACCACAAAGAAAGGTATTGTTTAGAACTACCTGCAAGGTAAGTGGAAAGGTATGTAGAGTCATTGTGGACTCAAGGTCAACTGATAATCTTGCTTCAACTAAGATGTTCAGCAAGCTTGGATTGAAGAAACTTCCTCACCCCTACCCCTACAAAGTCTTCTAGTTGAGCAAAGAGTAGCAAGCCTTGGTAAGTGAACAAGTTTGGGTTGATTTTCAAATAGGTGAATATAGAGATAATATTTTGTGTGATGTTGCAGAGATGGATGCTTTCAATTTACTCCTTGGAAGACCATAGCAATATGATGTAGGCTCAAGGCATGATGGGAGGAAAAATGTCTACAAGCTGACCAAAAATGGTGTGCAATACACTATGACTCCACTACCGAATGATGGTAAGGACAGTCATGTTTTGAGTAGTGTCATGTTAGCGGGTAAAGAGGATTTTATGTAGACAATCAAAGAGAAGGATACCCCATGCTTTTCCATAGTGGTGAAGCCAAGAGGAGAAGTAAGGAAGAAAGAGGAAGACAATGTGCAAGAAAGTACTGTTGTTGCCAAGATACAAGAGTATAGTTGCAAGAAGCAAACCAGAGACCTTGCCACCTTTCAGAGATGTAAGTCGTTGTATTGACCTCATACCAGGCTCAACATTGCCCAACAAAGAAACATATAAATTAACCCTTGATCAAAATGAATAACTTGCAAGAAAATTACATGATTTTCTAGAGAAAGGGTTCATAAGGAAGAGCATGAGCCCTTGTGTTGTCCTTGCAATATTGGCCCCTAAGAAAGAAGGTACATGGAGATTATGTATGGACCCAAGAGCCATAAACAAGATCACAATCAAGTATAGATTCCCTATTCCCTAGATAGAGGACTTGATGGACCATCTAACAAGAGCCAAGTACTATTCTAAGGTGGATTTGAAGAGCGGTTACCATCAAATCAGGATAAGAGAGGGAGATGAGTGGAAGACAACCTTCAAAACAAATGAAGGATTGGTTATGCCATTTGGCCTTTCAAATGCTCCTAGTAAATTCATGAGACTCATTAATGAAGTCTTGAAACCTTTATCAATCATTTTGTTGTTGTGTACTTAGATGATATTCTAATTTTTAGCAAGAATAGGGATGAGCATCTAATACATTTGGATTTGGTGTTGAAAAAGTTGAATGAAGTGTAGCTGAACATCAATTTAGAAAAATGTGTCTTCTTGCAGGAGGAGTTAGTATTTCTTGGTTTTTTGATCTCCAAGAGAAGCCTCAAGATGGATCCATCCAAGGTGGAAGCAATCCTTAATTGGCCTACACCTAGAAATGCAAGTGAGGTAAAGATCTTTCATGGTCTTGCAAGCTTCTATAGGAATTTTATTAAGAATTTTAGTGGTGTATGTGCACCTATGATTGATACTATCAAGGGGGGTAAAAAATATCAGTTTGTATGGACTAGTGAAGCAGATAAGTCCTTTGAGTATTTGAAAAGAAGGGTAGCAGAGCAACCTATATTGGTCCTACCTGATTTCCATAAGGTTCTCACCATAGAATGTAATGCAATTAACAAGGCAATAGGAGGAGTATTGAGCCAAGAAGGTAGACCAGTAGCCTTCTTTAGTGAAAAATTGAATGAAGCCAAACAAAAGTACTCAACCTATGACTTAGAGATGTATGCAATGGTCCAATCTTTGAGGAAATGGAGGAATTATTTGCTGCCAAAATAATTTGTAGTCTATACTAATAAACATGCTCTGAGTTTCTTGAATAGGTAGGACAAGTTGAATCACTAGCATGTGAAGTGGATGGAATACCTTCAAGCATTTACTTTCACCATCAAGCACAAGAAAGGAGTAGCAAATAAGGTAGTTGATGCCCTTAGCAGGAGGAACTTGAAAATGAAGGAGATTAAGTTAGAGAGCATAGGCATCAATTCCATGAAGGATATGTAATAAGGAGATGAGGATTTCAAAGAAGCATACCAAGTGTGCAAGGAAATGGGTGACACGTAACACAAGGATTTCTCAAATTTTATTTTGTAGGAAGGTCTACTTTTCAAGGGAAGTCAACTTTTCATCCCTAAAGGATCCATGAGAGAAAACATTGTGAAAGAGAAGCATTGTGGGGGATTGGTAGGTCATTTTGGGATTGACAAAACCCTTGAGTTGGTTAGAAGATTCTATTTCTGGCCTAAGATGCAGACTGAGATCAGAAAGTATGTGGAAGGTTGTATGATTAGTCAAAAGGCCAAGGGTAGTAGTTCAAATGCAATTTTGTATACTCCTTTGCCTATATCAAGCAAGCCATGGGATTCAGTCAGCATGGACTTTGAAATGTCAAAAATACAAAATTGTCAAAAGTTGCAGAAGTTGCTAAGCAAAATTTTCCCACCGCTTGGAGAAGAAGTTCCAATGTGTTGGCTATGTCATTTGTGGTGAATGTGTGGTGTTATTGATAGTGTGAAGAATATCAATTGCATTTTTATTTTTTTTAGTTCAATCATGTCAATTGCCTTGCGAAAAAGGTTGAGGGAAACTGTTGATCTTGATTATGGGTTACTGGAGCTAAAGGCAGATAATCTCCTAGGAGTTGGTCACGTTTGCTTCCCAGTTACACGTGACATCAACCTGCCTATAAGATAAGTAGTTTTAATGGATTATGCAACATGTAGTATTGCTTGGTGTTGTCACTGTTTAATTCTTGTGACTGGAGAACCAATTTGTATACCCAAGAGAGAGTTGGGCTTTCATACGCGGGACTAGTTTGGAATTCAGATCTGAAAGATTCAAGAGTTGGGCTTTCACATCTGGGAGTAGTTGAGGATTCAAATCTGAAAGATTCAAGAGTTGGGCTTTTAGATGCGTGACCAGTTGGAGATTCAAATCTGAAAGATTCAGGAGTTGGGCTTTTGCATCCAGGACTAGTTGAGGATTCAAATCTGAAAGAGTCAAGAGTTGGGCTTTCAGATGCGCGACCAGTTGGGGATTCAAATCTAAAAGATTTTGGAGTTAGACTTTCACATCCAGGACTAGTTGAGGATTCAAATCTAAAAGAGTCAGGAGTTGGAAATTCATATCAGTGATGAGTCGGGTCTCCAATTTTGAACCCATTGTTAAGTCAGCTTCTCATTGACTACACAACCACATTGGTAATTATTTATTATTGCATTATATTTTTTTTCCATCATTGCATGGCATGGTTGCTGGAAGTTGGGACTTATAAGTGGAAATGTAGATATATACATGGGCATAAAAAGCATCGATGATGTGTGCTATTTTATTGAACAACATTATGATAGTGGTTGTGCTAGTGAGGAAGATGAGGGTATTGGAAATGTATATGAGAGTGATTATACCGATGCTCCAAGCGGTGAGAGTGAAAAAGGGGATGTTGGTAGTGAGCATGAGGTGAGCATAGAGCAGGAGACTGAACGACAACGTGATTTTGTCAGCGCTCACAAACAGTAACAAGGAGGTCCACTATTAGTCATTATATATTGGATTATCTTTATAATGCTTGATTAGTGCAAAATTGAATGTGACGCTTTGTCTCTGTTGGTTGTGCACAGCAACAGGCCGATCACAAAAGAGAACATAATAATGGCAAGTTGCACTAATTTTGTCTCTTCTGTTATTGTTCTGAAAATGGAGGCCATCAGTTTTGGGATCAAGAGAGGCTTAATATGCATAGAGCTAGAGAATATAAACTTCCATTATTAGGGATTGCACAATGCAGTCATCAACCATGTTGTAGTGGACAACGCACTTCGGATCATACGAAGAAATCGCTAATGCACTTGAAAAAGAGGGAGTCTAATATCGAATACCAAATGGGTGTACGACACAGTATGCAAAAAAAATGTATCATTGACCGGGTGTGCATGAAATATGGCAAGAAAACACATGATGGGCTTCCTACCGAAGGGAAGGAAGAGATAAAGGAAGCAATGTGAGTGTACGACAGTAGTTCGGTTAGGGAGGTGAGAAGGAAGAAGGTTTTAGAGTTACAAGAAAGAAAGAATATTGCAATAGAGGTAATTTTTAGTGATCGTATTGTTTTGCAGCTTACTAAATTCCTTTAAACATCTGAAGAATGACTTATTGAGCTATCCTATCTTGTTGCCTAGAGTTTAAGTGACAGTGCAGGCCATGGCAAGGAGGTTATGGCATCGAAGGTTAATCACGAAACAAACGTGCTAGTGAATGAGGTTGCATCTGTTTCATTGGGGAAGCAAAAAAAGAAGAATGCTGCGGAAAAAACAAGGCCGACTTTAGATCCTAAAACAAATGAGGGAGCATTTGTTTTTTCAGGAAACCAAAAAAAGAAGAATGTTGCAGAAAAAACAAGGCGGACTTCACATCCTTAAACAAACGTTCCAATCAATGAGCCTGCATGTGATTCATCGAGGAAGCAAGAAAAGAATAATGCCATAGAAAAAACAAGTTCGACTTCAGATGAGGCAACACATTTGTCATCGAAGGTGACTGTCTTTTGCCCTGTTCGTATGTGTGTTTTCATTGCATGGTATGCTTTGCACTCCACTGTGTAGTATGTTGACTATTTCATCCATGTCATTGTAGTCTGATTTTGATGGGGTCCGTGGAGGGAGCATGGATTGTCCCATGGTATTGGATGACATGGAACGTAGTGTGCCCAAAAAAGTAATTCAAAAACCTCGGTTGTCTGTTAGGTATCAATCTATTTCATTGAAGAAGTTGAAGGAGACGTCGAATGAAAAATTGGGTGCATGCAGTGGCGAGAGGATTGCGGAGCAATCTCTTGAATTAGGGTAGATGATGGATGATAGGAGCAAAGAACAGTCAATGCAGTTGCCTAATGACACCATTTGTAGTGTTCCCCAAAAACCAACTCCAAAATCTTGGAAGTTTGTTAGGAGGAAGAAGGTGAAGGAGATGATGATTGAAAAACCGAGTGCATGCAGTGGCAAGATGATTGTAGAGCAGTCTCTTGAACTAGGGCAGAGGTTGGAGGATAGGTGCAAAGATGAATAGGTAATGCGATGCCATTGTGCATGACATGTAGTGTTATATCATCACATGGTGTGTTATACTATAGAGTAACTCTTTTTTGTATGCAATCAGCTGTGGTATTGGATGAGAAACTTCAGAAGTCTATTTGGAGGGAGAAGCTGAAGGAGACGTTCAATCAAAATTTGAGTGCATGCAGTGGCAAGAAGATTGCTGAGGAGTCTACTAAATTGGAGAAAACATTGGAGGATAAGAGAAGAGATGAACAGGTATTGGGCTCTTATTTTGGATAACAAGCGGTGAGAGGCAGTGTTATACTGCAAAGCATTTTTATGTTGTTGTGGTTTGTGTCCATTATATGTGTTCCTGTTATTGCCTTAGTCATGTAAAATTCATTGGCCTTGGTCCAGTAGTGTTTGTAGGCATATGGGTTTAATGTGTACTTACACTCATGTACAATGTGTCACTTTTTGCAGCATAATCTGATAGAAGAAAGCATTGAGAAAGAGTCTGGGAGAAATGATGATGGATATACAAATGCAGACCGTGACCATGATGGGGGCAATAGGCTGGGATAGATATCTATTCCGGTACTATTGTATTGCATTTCCATGAATTGATTTGCCTATGCTTGATGGTCAGGTATAAAGAATTATATTTCAGTGACCGCGTCCACTCATTACTGATGCAGGCAACCGTGGAAGACAAAGAAGAGTGTGCCAATGAAGATGCTCACGCTATTTTCATTAGAGTTGAATTCCACCTACTAGTGGGTGGGGCAGTCGTTGGGGAAGGCATTGTTGATGACCTGGGGAAGGCTGTAATTTTTCATACTATTCCAGTCCCACGAGATTGTGCTAAATTTTGCATTGTCAAAGTCTTTGATGCAAATGCCCAACTGCCTCACCCAGGTCCTTTCGCCAATGTCTTTCAGATTCCCTAAACTCGTGGGCGGTGTGGCCTATTGAAGACCCAGTTTATTCCCCACCCGTGATAAGTTTTGAAGATGAAAAGATCCTTTCCTCTATCTTCTCATTCCATCATTTATCTTATTCCAATGGAATGAAATAGGCAACACTCGTATGTTGTCATTTGTATGTGGCAGGATAAAGTTGACGAAAGTGTCTAGCCATAAAAAGAGGATGTTAAACGCGGCCCTGTGATCAGACGGGTAAGTCAAAGGCTACGATCACTTGGAATCACCCCTCCTAAGTTTCATAAGCAAGAGAAAAAGCGTAAAGCATTTTACAGTGTTGTCAACTCCATTTCGCAATCTAGACAGCGAAGGCGATAATATTTTCCATCTGTGTTGTTGTTCCTCTTTCCTAATATTTAGAGCAAGATACTGTGGTTGAAGATAAGTCTTGATAGACTATTTAGATGGGATTTGGAGATGCTATATTGATATGGATTTTACCTTACCATAGTTTAAACCCTCTCAATTATTGTTTACGTTTTAAATGAATTGTACTTTATTTTCAACCTTTCCTATTATTTTAAGCAACATTACTGTAAAGGCTTGATTTGTTGGACTATTTCATGGTGATCCTACACCATCAACTACCCTTTAATAACTTTATAAACTTGTCTTTGGTGCACAACATTTTTAATAATGATAGTGGACGGTAAAATAAAGTCGATGATAGTCGTTTATTGTTCAAGTTTTGTTCAAGGTCTCTTATTGCATATGCATAGGTTTTGTTATTGCGTAGCAATAGGGTTCATACAACTCTTTTATGTATACAAATCAAGTGGAATGTTTGACTGAAATTGTGAACCATGTGTTCTTTCCACTGTAGCTTACAACAGTTCAATATACCATTGTTATTGTTTGTTTTCTAACACTAAATGTGCAATGAGTTAACAACAAAAAAAATCAATTAAAAAACATCAAACTTTTGTTATAGTTTCATGGCAGATGTGTAATAAGTTGGATACAGGATGAGGAGTGGTGAGTGATGGAGTTATCTTCCCAAAACATGGATTCCCAATTAGTAGGTAACCTGCCACCCAAGTGCCTAGTTTAGTGAACACGTTAACTTTTGTATTGTACATAATGTTATTCATGCAAAAATGTAACAGATACCTATTCATTTTGTGTTGACATAAACTATTGTTTCCTGTATTTTTCATGTTTTCTTGCCCACCTGTCTACTAATACTTCTTTTTTGGCATTGTTTGCAGCGATGGCAATGGGAAGAGTAGGGACGGGAAAAAGAAAGGGTGTTGAAACATCTATTCCACAGAATGAAATGCCTACTACGAATTCAAAGGTGAATGGGACACCCAATGTTCTCACCTCTGACGATGGTTTAGGGAAGTCTGCAAGATAACCTCCACCACCCTTTGCAAACCGGAACAATGGGATGAACAGAATGAAGTTTGACATCATGCATGTAGAATTGCTAATGCAGAAGGTCGAAATGGCCCACGCTGAAAATGAAAGGCTGAAGGGGATTTTTTTTGATCTTGAATGGAGATTCACTGAAGTAAAAAGGAGATGGACTAAACTCAATAAGAAATGCATGGAACTCAATAGCAAGGTCATAGACTTGGACGATAAGAATACAGACCTTGAGCTGGAAGTGCGTAGATTGCAGATGGTGAATGAGAGACAAGAGGTAGTGCATGAGGTGTGCACTAAAAGAAGCAAAATCATAAGTGACCAGATGCAGCGCATGCTAGATGTTTGTGCACAACACACTCAGTATCGGAAATGGAGGTACGAGGAGGTGTCTTCCTTCGTAACTGATGAAGATGATGGGAATGATGTGCCTCCCCTTACTCCGACCACTGGGGGAAACAAAAGTCATTTAAATACTGAACCTCTACCCCCATAAGAGGCTTGTAATGTTACAAAAGTTTTCTAGATGTATATTGTTGACTCTTGTTGAATAAAATGTCAGTAATGGTGTAGATTGTTTGTAATTAGACATATTCTTTCATTTAAGAAAACACTTTGTATGCTTCATGAATTGTTATTTTCAATAAATGTGATTGACTTCACTTAAACATGTTCAATGGTTAATGATTGGTTTCTTGTACACTTTTTTATGCTTTCTAAATGGTTATATGTGGATTTTCTACACGTCTTGTATGATGAATGGTTTTGGTACTTCTCTTAATGACTTTTGAATCAGTCTTGGTGAACAAACGGGAATGATTGATAAATCAAATTCCCCTGCACTTTAGGCCTAAACCAAGGCGGGTGAACCTATACCTGAAACCTAAATCTGTAGTTAATGGTTTTTATATAGCGGATTTTAAAGAACCAGTAATTGTATGATGGCAATTTTTCTTAACTTCCACCTGCTTATAATAGCTACTTATTGAAGACTAAAAAATGCTTATTTATAAATGAAGGATAAACTGGATCACAAGTGCATAAGATAGCTCAATGAGTATTCTTCTTCGTAAATATTAAATATAGATCAATGAGTATTTAACTATTTAAGCTTTAGCACACAAATAAGATGGAGTATAACACGCAGGTTAGTTATACTTGTATTCTTTAAACAAACAAACTGAAATTCAAAGTAACACTTCATATATATGTGAGAAGTTTTCTGATTCTTCTATTGATTTCGCCACTAAAATGAGGTGCAACATATTGTTATGGTATTCTCATAAGATCTACTATGTTTTCTATTGGTCTTGGTTTATCTATTTTATACAAAATCAGGATAACCAACAAGGTTCAGATCATTACAAGACACAACTTCATAACTAATTGACATAATGGAGAAATGAAAATTTGAAGAAGATTGCAACTATCGGATTCCGTGCCTGGAAATCTCTATTATCGGTTTGCAGACACATTCAGATGAGTCACTTCCCATTGGTAAGCTTCATAATCAGTGGGCCAGTGAAAGTTCAGAATGATGGGCATGTTCATCAAATGATCTTTCCACCTCTTATCTGTTAAATTCCTCACTTCAGCAACAAACCTGGCGTAACCAAAATCCACATTTATAATCTTATCTTGAAACACATGAAAGATCTCAACATTGATATCTCCTTCCTCCTTCAAATGTCCAGTGATCTTTGCTACAATTTGAGTGAAGTCTCTCTTCCAATCATCAAAGTCCCAGATATGCTTGTCATTGCCCATGATACGAGGGATAGTCCAATGCTCAAACGTGTAGAAATAATCAATTTTTGCTCTCACCTTTTTCTCCATACTTCTGACATCATTGAGTCCACTTTCGATTGTTTGCACCATTTGCCAAGTTTTTTTTATTTTCGATTCAGCATCAGGGTTTCTGTGAGTCGCCTTGCGTAGCATTTCCAATGTCCCATATGCAGGTTGCCACCTGTTTGATAGCTTTTCCAATTTCGGCCTATTCTCTTTGAACACTTATAACATCTTCAACAAAGTCTGATAACTCCCATATATCTCTTCCAATTTATCAACTATAAATTTGACCTTGCGTAGGATAATTTGTTCAAAAACTCATAGAGTTTCTCGTGCCATTTTTTGTACGATCTCCTCATTGGCCACCCTCATCTCCAGTATCTCTTTCTCATATTTCTTCTTTTCTTCAGTCCACTCTTTGTTGTCGCTTGTTTTATCAATTTGCTTTGAAGGGGCATGCGTATGTAGAACGAGTGCCTTATTTTGATTGTTAGGCTGACCTTCTAGCTTTCCTCTCAACTTAGCATTCTCAATATATAACCTGTTTATTTTATCATTCATACTCTTTTGCCCAGCCTCTAGTTCATGTAACTTTCCTTCCATTTTCTTTACTGTATCCCTCGTAAACATTGCAGAGTGCATGGTCATTGTAGCGGCCTCTAATGGAGATGTTTCTTTTATGGATTTGAAAAATGTTGCCCCCTGACATTCCTTTACCAAATCAACCAACTTCAACTTACGAGTAGTTTTTGAGCGCCCATGAGGCTAATATCTCAGTTTTGGGATTATACCTTGTTCCACTCACCCCTTCATCTAAATCAAATTCAGCAATTAGCATTGGATCATCCGGTTGCCTGACCTGATCCAATAAGAATGTTTGTTTCATGGTCATCCCCAGAATTATGAGCATGCTATTGTTTAAAACCATTTCTCTTGCTTCTGCAAGGGTCAAGTTTGTTTCATCCAATCTCGTTTCTTTCAAAGTTTGAGCAATCAACTCTTCATGTTTCGTTTCCTCTACTCCCCTCAGGATCACTTATTTCCTCTCTTCAAATTTCTTCATTTTTGTCTTTAACCATAAATCTTTAAATTCCTGACTATGGATGAAATTTTCATTATCAACGAACCTCATTGACATGGCCACTCTTTCATCGCTAGTATTGGTAGGATTTGCCTCTTTTCTTACTTGGGCCTCATAGCCATGTACCTCTTCCTGGTACCTGGGTGGAACTATATTTGATTGATCAGATGGCTCCTCTATCCGTGGTGCCCTCAATGCAATAGCAACTTCAAGTGTATCGTCCTGCTCTTCATGCACTTCTCTTGTTGATTTGTTAACTATTATCTCTTGAATCACAACCCCTGTGGGTTTCTTTGGTGGACCATCAACCTTTTCTGGTGGGCCTTCCACACCTATTGATTTGCAATAAATATTTTCAAAATTTTGGAAACATAATTCTATTCTCTCCAACCCATCACTCACACCAGCATAGAACCCAGGGAAAGATGGATCCTTTTGTTTCTTTTTCTCTTGAACTCTTACTATGATTTCCCACTTCTTCCTTCTATCCATAATTTGTCTATTTGATGTGAGATTTCTAATCAGGTCTTCTTCTATCAGTAACTCATGTGAAATTGACTTAATAACACAGTCGATGTGGTTTTCAGGATCACACATTCTTTCCTTACCATGTCTGAGCTTGAAATTGATGTTTAAGTAACTTTGTAACTTTTCGAGCATGTTGGATTCGATTTAGAATCCACCAAATGTAACATGATGAGGCATAAATGACCCTTTCCTCCTTGGAATAATCAACTCTCTTTCCAACCATAACATCTTCCATATAAATTCCAAAAATCCAAGCCTCTCCGGTACAAACATGGGCAGCAAATGGGGAGTCTGGGGACAACCATAGACCCTAATAATAGTATATTCACCCATGTAAAACCAATTTGCAAAATTGTGAGTGTGACCCTTCTCAGGGTTATAGGCCAAAGGTCTCAATACTTTCCTTATTCCAAGAGACAATCTATCAACCACTCCATGGAAAACAACAAGAATACTGCAAACAAAGGAGTCACGGAAGACCTTGTAATCTGAATCCCTGCATCTTGTATCCCATAGGTAACACCAAAGCTGAACTGGGAGCCTGTATCCATTTTTGTCAACTATTCCTAATTTCAATCTTTCTACAAATGTCTGCCCTTTTTGAAACAAGATAAGATGACATAATAAGGAATAGTGGTGGAAAACAGTGCTCTTCTCTTTCCACACCACCAACTGCACTCGTGTTATCCTCTCAATTTCGGAAGCAAAATCAAACTCCACATTGACATCCGAGTTTTGAATTCTCATAGCCATGTACATAAAACTCACTGGCATCCTCCCCCAGAATCTGACACAAGGCAAAGTAGTTTTTTCTAGAAATACCCAAGGAAATCATCGATGAGGAATGGCTCGCTCCCTGTAACCATCAACTGTTGGTTCTTCAAACCCCATCTCCTATGATATGGGAGCTCATCTTTCCTGTATGTCCTTGAAAACCTGTCATACTCCATTTTAAATTGTTCTAGGTCTACCTTAGTGAGGGCTTCTTTGTTCAATGTGAAACAATCAATAATCACAGACCTAGTAATTACCACCAAAGGTTTCCCACTCAGCATCCTCACAACATTAGTGACAGGGTCGTAATTGTCAGCCAATACCTGAATCAACTCATGGTCTATAAATACATTAGGCACAATTAATTTGGCTACATCGTATGTCCAAGCGTTTGATATTGGAATTTTCTCATTTATGTTTTTATAGAAAAACCAAAACAGGTCTTTTCTGGGATTTGGGATTAAAGCATCTCTGCAACTCTCTAAAGTGTCTTATAAAACACACTTGGTTGATTTATCTGCAGAACCAGGCAATGCATCTAACAGTGATTTTTTCATAGGCCTTTTGGCCGAGTTTACCATCCTAGGTTTTTTTTCTAGGCTGACCTCCCATTTTAGACATTCTCCGTCCCCAGTTTTCACTTTTTGTTTAGGCATTTTTCTCCATATTTCTCACTTGCAAACATGCGTCTATAGATATCAAGTTGAGGGAGAGATTGTATACTTACTTGCAATTTTCCACCCAATTTTTTCCCCAAATTTTGTCGCTGACCCTCGCGAATTTCTGTCGTTGAATGAGAATTTGGAGCTGAAAATAGGGTTATCAGTTATGAAATTTTTAAGTTGTGTTGTCCATAAATTGTGAAATTTTTAAGTTGCACTATCCATAAATTGTGAAATTTTTAAGTTGTGTTGTCCATCAATTGTGAAATTTTTAAGTTGTGTTGTCAATCACTTATGTCCTCAAAAACCGACAACTTGTCATACTCCATTTTAAATTTCTTTGGCCTCGCCAAATGATGAAAGTGTCTAGGATAGCATGTTATGCGCCTTCGTTGATTCACGAACTGCCTAGATGCCATTTCCTTTTGCCCTATGAAATGGCGAAATCGACTACCACATCGTGTTAGTCAATTTTGTTGATTCGCAAACTGGCAGGTTGCCATTTCCTTTACAGTATGGATTGACTAACACGCGTCTTAGTCGCGCATTTTACACCATCAATTTTGCAATAAATGGGTGCGATTGACTAACACATCGCTATCACATTGTACAAAAGGTTCATTTTGGAGCCAGAATAGCCATGGCCTTTCCTTTTGGCCTGCAAAACGGTGAAATCGACTAACATGATGTGTTCGTCTATTTCATCATTTCGTGTGGCAAAAGGAAATGGTGGGCAGGCAGTCCACAAATCAACGAAATCAACTAACACGACATCTTAGTCAATTTTGTTGATTCATGGACTGCATGGCTGCCATTTCCTTTTGCCACATGAAATGGTGAAATAGACTAACACGTCGTGTTAGTTGATTTCATCATTTTGTGGGCCAAAAAGAAATGGTGGCCTGCTAGTCCGCAAAAATGACTTACATGGGGTGTTAGTCTATTTTGTCATTTTGCGGGGCAAAAGTAAATAGCGGCTAGGCAATCCACGAATCAGCAAAATTGACTAACACAACGTGTTAGTCGATTTCGCTAATTCATGGACTGGCAGGCCGCCATTTCCATTTGGCCCATGAAATGACGAAATCGATTGAGACGTCGTGTTAGTCGATTTCGTTGATTCGGGGACTAGCAGGCCGCCATTTCCTTTTGGTTCACGAAAACAACAAAATCGACTAACACAACATGTTAGTCTATTTCACCATTTTGTGTGGCAAAAGGAAATGGCAGGAAACCAGTCCGCAAATCAATGAAATCGACTAACACGACGTCTTAGTCGATTTCGCTGAGTCGCGGACTACCTGGCCGCTATTTCCTTTTGCCCCGCGAAACGACGAGATAGACTAAAACATCGTGTTAGTCGATTTTTCTGATTCGCCGACTGCCTGGCCGTCATTTCCTTTTGCCCCACGAAATAGCGAAATAGACTAACATGTTGTGTTAGTTTATTTCATTGATTTGCAAAATGGCAGGCCGCCATTTCCTTTTGGCCTACAAAACGGAAAAATAGACTAACACGACATCTTTGATATTTTCATCAAAGCGTGGCACCAGGGCCCGTCCACGTCTCCAATGGGGTCTGTCAGCACACAGTACATGAAACTGAGGGAGAGTGAGTGACCAGTATGTAAGGGTGAAATACACTAGCCATAGTCGCCTATACAAAGTGACGATCACCGGAGTCGACGTTTGGGCAAACAACAACACCTCTTCTATGTGGACGGTGTACATATTGTCCTCGAAATAATGTCTTCAAATTCGTATGGTCCACTCATCAGCTTGTCTAGGAGTTATCATTCAAATAATATCCGCAATGATGATATTCGGGAGGTGCTGAAATAAGGCAGACTCCTCGTCGTCCTCTGCCAACCTCTGTAGCAGTCTGCAAATACATACGATAAGAGTGTTGGTAATATAACTATAGCATTCAATAAATGTAAGACATAAGAGTGTTAAGAACTAAAAAATGCAAGACATAATCACACCATAAGAGTATTAATTATTTAACAAGAGCATTCAATAATTTGAAGACATAAAAGTGTAATATTGAAAATTAAGTTGCATAAAACCTACGCCTGTCACCCGACATGTATGTGAAAGCCATTAAGGGATAAAAATGGCAAAAAAAATGGACCTGCATACAAAGATACATTATAAACGATGGTTAGGGATAGTAATAGTAAACATTACAATGCAACTACAATAAACAAAGTTGTTCCATATTACACAACAGGTTGAATGAAGAATGGCTAAACATCAAGCACATATATGACATAGTTACAAATAGAAAGCTTAATCTAAATAAATAATACCAAAATTAGTATCAGGGAGGATCATTATGTGATCCCTATCCACGTAAAAGTGATGAATAATGATGAACAACTAATACCCTAATCGGTACTGAGAGGGGGGGTGAATCAGTACAGATAAAAACTTGCTTCAATATTTTGACACTCTCTTAACACACATAACCGATTGTCTATACCACTGTAGTTAACCATAACAATACCAGTTAAACAAAAATGCTTCAAATAGCTAAACCATTTAACCAAAAGTACTTAAAACAACATTCAACAGATCTCAGATCTTGATAGCTACTTTACCAGTTTAGTCATGCATGAGTTTCATCAATAATACCACAATCATTTAGCACTACATGCATATTCAACTTTAATAAAAAACTACTCAATCATCACATGAAAACTCACAACCCATAACACAGATTTTTCACGTGCAAACCCAAATGGGAAAAACCACGGTGGGGATGAATACCCACAAGCTTGTTTTGAACTCTTTTGAAGTTCGCTCTATTAGGAGCCTAGTTCAATTAAAGGCTTTACAATAAGGTTCTATTAGGAACCGATCCTGTTAGGGATCACTCGGTTAAGGGATGGCTATAAACCCTGTTAAAGGTTGAAACCCTATTAAAGGTTACCTTGCTAGAGGATTTAAAGAACTCAATGAACTTGAGTCACCTGGTTAGAGGATTTGCAACAAACCTATTAAAGCTACCTGGTCAAGGGATTCTCCTTCCGTTGAAATAGTTAGAAGTCAACAGGTAAAGCTTTGATCTAATAATAGCACTACTTGCTAAGGCATATCCTTTTCAGCTCCTCTCCTCTGCAATCACACTCTGCAGATTCCACACTCTGGTTTGGCAAGTATCTCAACATGCGGAAACATACATAACATTTGCCAACAAAAAACAATAACAAACATCATTGACCTTATAGACAAAAATTAGGTCGGTAGCATAAACCCTAAACCCTAAACAATTTAGGTTTACAATTACAAGCGATCCAATTCTGACCATCCAAACATATTTCATAGAGTGAAACAATTTAAAAAGAGATCTCAAGTCATTTTGCATCATCCAATCTTCACCGCATCTGGAAATCAGTCATCACACACACTTCACACACCGCTCAGAACATCACGCATTCCTAAGGTAGGCATTCAATGCATTCGATCATCACACGCAAGATCCTCAAGGAAATCCTTCATATGTACATAACTGACATGGTATCATGATCCTTATCCTTATTGTTCACAAAACACCATCGGTTGCACCGCATAAGCCAAACCGGAAACCCTAGAGCTAAACAAAAGACTACCAACCATTAGTCACACTTAGTGAACCCCGACACCGGTCCACTCCATCCCGGTTGACCATAGCTACTTCCAGTCTTCACACTGGTTCATACTGGTTCACCTACTTGAGCATCATATATCAATTCACTTATTGACATTAATGATAACATACACTATCACTGCTTCATCATAAGCCAACAAAAAGACCATAAAAAGCTAATCGCCGATGATGACTCCTATGGTCAGGTGTTGAGGGGGTGTCGAACACTGTCACACATAAGTGTGGATCACTTTCACCGACTACAAGACATGATGACTAAATAAATGCGTGCACCATTCACATGTTTAGAAACCACTTACAGGTGACACTAGAGTACCAATCTGTATCAGACACAACAGATGCAGTGACAAGGACATGCGGTTTCGATGCTTGGTCCAATTGCCTCTTTCCCGTTCTCCTCCTAGAAGTCTCAAAGGTGATAGGTTGTTGAACATCATGACAGATCTCACTCGTAGTACTCTGCCTATGTTGCCACTGATTGCGATAATGGACCCGACTTACACTGAACCAAGGCTGCATACGTTTGATGGTTGTATTGGTTGGATCGCTAGAGGGACTAAAATCAAATGACATGGCACCGACATTCTAAAGATCAGCCATGAACCTATCCAGACAGCCTACAAATGCCATTATTTTATCACCTAAACCTAGCATTGTTTGCGACAACATGTTTAACTTTCTGCTTCCTTCGTTCCACATTACGATTTCCACATCCTCTAAATTTGTATGTGCATTAGAAATGCTATCGACAACAAGTTCAGGTGGTGGGTTTTTATTAGTATTAGCAGATGTTGGAGTCGACATAGGAATAGGATTTGTATGAAACAAGATCTTAGAGTGAAGTACACATCTTTTAAGTTAGCAAAGATCAACATTCACGAACATCCACTTACCCGGAACATGTGAATCGTGGAATGAATTGTTCATCATTGCAACAACCTTCAACTCATGCTTGCACATGTTTCCTCGCAAACTCCATGGACATTCACAGATGTAGAAGTGATCCCCAAATTTCCTAACCACATACCAGTTGCATGAGGACTGACTTTTCACCCAGTACCAACCAAGAGTAGTGTTGTCTGGAACACAATCGGCATCAAAAATTTCCATTGCCCTCTCCATACTAGTTTGCAAATGTGTCAACCTGTAGTTTTTGATAAATTCAAAATGTTGCAATTCTCGCTTATGTTGGTAGAATGGTTCCACTTTATACACAAGTATAAAATAAAGATTGTTCATCCTCCTCGAGCATGTCTTTTTATCATCTCTTAGGTGCAGCAACTTCAATTTTCCATGGTATGATTCGATGGCATTATTTGTGTCTTGGTTACCATGAGCGAAATTCCTGAAGTTTTTCACCCACATAGCTAGCCAAAAGAAAAAAGGAAAAAAAGAAATTAAAAATAGCAATAGGATGTCAACTACCAAACGACAACCAAAATGGGTAACAAGTCATAAAGCCAAGTCAAAGGTAATGTCCAACTCACCGATAGGGCCTTCTCTTTGACACCATGTGCTATAGAAGTACTCTAGAAAGCATGGTTGATCACTAAATTCGGAAAAGAAAGTGTGCAACTCCTCCATAGTGCTCTCTTCACTTTCATGCATTGCCATCATTATCGCCCCTAGATGGTGAAAAATTTCCATTGCTCTTTCCTTCATTGCATACTTGTACACATTCTTCAACCATGCTTGACGCACGTGCTAAATACAAAGTATGACATGACATTCAAAAAAACTCCTGTTAGGAACAAAACGTTTAATTGAGCCTGCTCATTTGAAATAAAATGTAGACCAACGTATCATAATGTTTGATTTCATGTAGACAAACATTTCTCTCTTACACTTACTCTATTGCATGAATCTTTGCACTCGTATCATTCGTGATAAATACATTGATCCTCCAATCAGGCCTCTTTTACTTTTCTTGTCTCCGCAACTCCATCAACCACACCTGAATATCCTCGATCTTCTTCCTCGATGTCACAGCCCATGCAACAGGCACCCCCGATTGTTGCTCATCGAAGATGAGACACAAATACAATTGATAATGTTTTAAACAACAAACAGGAAGATCATGAGCATCCACAAATCAAATGGGCTACATGAAAATAGGTTAAGTTTGAAGAGACTTGCCCCGTATTTGTTTATTGCAAATTTTGAATCCATTGAGATGATTGAGTCATGCGAGGTGAACTCACAATAATGGTTCCCACTTTTTTGCCACTTTTGACACTGAGATGAACATTTTTTAAATAATCTTCAACTTCCGAGAACTATAACTTTTAAACCATTAAAAATTTGAAGATGATGTAAATTAGTGATTTGTAGCATTTTGTTTGTAGATACTATATACATTTTTTTCAAATTTTTTTGAAGGATTTTTAAAAAAATTTCCGTCTCCCTCGAAAAGTAGTTTTTTACAACAAACTACATTTTTTAAGAGTGACGTGCCTCTCGAAACGCATAACTTTTTTTCTATAAATGATAAAAACTCAATTCTTTCTAATTTTGGTTTGTAACATCAATATCCAGGGCTTGCATTTGGTTTGATAGTGATATGTTCAATATTTTTCATTTTATAAAGTTTTGAAGTCCGACCAATCATAATTCAGACATAGGTTTAAGTTTGAGCACATAACTTGTTTTATATATATCAAAATTCAATTTTATTTTTTTTGTTAGAAAGAAGACATCAATACCAAGGGCTTAGATATTTTTCAAAAAAAATTTGAATTAGTTTCTTATTTTTCCCAATGTGTTGAACAGAGAAGTTCATGTTCGGTGAAAAACCAATTTTCCATAAAATTAAAAAAACAAGAACATAATAAATTCAAAATATAACAAAATTATACTCGTTGGAAAGCTTGCTCCAAGTACTACCATCTAATATTTTTGGGTTATCAAGATTATTTCATTCATGTTTTGAACCATAGCTCCCAAGTCATAAATTCTTCAGAACTCTAAATTTTTTTGGGAGAAACCTCTAATAGGACGGTTCGAATGAACAGTACTTCGATCGAACTGGGTTCACTCGAACCATAAGGGGTTCGAGCGAACCCCCATTCGCTCAAACCCATGGGCTTAATTTTGGCCCGTACTTTTTCGTAACGGTCAGGTTCGAACGAACCCGACCATTTTTAACTGTCGGGTTTCATTCGAACCCTAGTCGACGCAAAAAAAAAAAAAAAAAAATCATTTATGGAGTCGTATAAATGTCCATAATTTTTTTCATTTTTTATCACATAAATAATTAAAATAATTCGCATTTTTGGATGAGAGAAGACATTTGAAAATTATTTTGAGGGCAATAATTTTAAGATATTTGAAGATTTTTTTAAAAGCATGGGGAACAAGAAGAGAAGGCAAAATAAGACTTCAAGGAATTATTCTCCCGAAACGGAAGAAAGGTGTCGAGAACAAAGAAGACAAGGATATCATGATGTAAGTATGTATTTTTAATTTTATATGTATTACGTACCAAAAATAGTGTTTATTTGTTAGTATTAATTAGTTCAATATTTTTTATCTAATATTTTTAATGAAAATTAATTTAAAAAATCTTAATTAAATTAATTGGAAATAATAGGATTAAAAATAATCTCGTTTTAATTGGAAAGCATATTTAATTTGAGATAATATGTGTATTTGCAAATTTTAAATTCCATTAACTTGCTTGTTGTGTAATAGCATTTTTCTCCTGTATAATTAAGTCCATTTATAATAGATAAGACCTATTAAGTCATAAAATTAATAAGACCTATTATGTCATAATTTAGGTTCTAACTTATATATATATATATATATATATAGAATATTTAAGACATGTACTTAATTTCATGTGATAGGTCCTTTAATATCACATAATATATATGTCTTAAGGGGAGTTAAGTATATTAATGTGAAATATTTTTGCATACGTGGTCATATTGATTTTAATAATAAGGCCTATTAGGACTATTACATTGATTATAGGTCTTAAATGTGACATAAATTTATAGCCTATTACATGTTGAATAATTTAGGTTCTATTTATATGACTTCACGTATGCAAAAACATTTCAGATTAGGAGGTCTATTACGCAATAATAGGTCTTAAATATACACACATGTGACAAATTATAGTCCACCTACATTATGGTCCATAACAAATTAATATGAGGTCACCTTTATCGTATGCATGCATCAAAATATTTGTACTTTTAATTTTCAAAATTGGAATTTCTAATTTATCAAAATTTCATTTTATGTGTTATTAGTGACAGATAGAGGTTTTCAAATAACTCATCAATATTTATTTCCATTTTATATGTTTATGTTTATTTTTTATATTAGCGCAAAACAAAATTTAACCTTAACACTATACATAAGGAATAACATAAATTAAACGATAATAATAAACTAATTATAATTCTTCATGTGTAAATCTAGAATTAAACATCAGGAAAAAAAAAATTAAATTAAAATAATTATCATCTTCTTGAAATATTAATTACTAAACAAAATTTAACTCTAACTCTAAACCTACTTGAACAAGTTAAATTTAAATTTGAGCCCTAATCCTAACCTGAGAACAAATTGAACTTAAAACCTAAACAAGTAATTTAATTAGAGTTATAACACTAAGGTTCTAAAAGTAATTAAATTTAATAAACCAAATTGAACCCTAATTTTAACACAAAGCTTTAAGCCAAATTCACCCCTATTCTTAAACCTAATTGAATAAACTATTAATTTGAACCTTACACCAACTCTTAAATTATGTGCAGAACGGGCTCGAGAAGAAGGGAGTTTTGAAGCGGGAGTCGAGGCAAACGAACTTGTTGAAGAACACAATATAGTTGATGAACATAGGGAGGAGATTGTCCAAGTTGAACCAATGGATACCTTTGAAGGAGAGGAGTCAGGCTCCTTACCTCCTACCACTGATATGAATGAGCATATTATGGATCTAGCTAAACAGGTGAAGAGAAATATTTCTTATAAAAATTTAGATCATTTACTTGAAATGGATGTGGATGAGTTGAAACGTCTCAGTGAAGAACCTAGACATACTAAAAGGAGGTCAATGAATAAAAGTGCAAAAGAAATAATGTCTCATTTCAACAATCTTGATACTACACTAGAAAAAGCTCAATTGTTATCAATTGTACTTACTCACAAAGACTTAATAGATCCACTGAAATTGTTGGGTATAGATGGTAATGCAACCGGTCAAATAAATTGCATAAGAGGAATTTGTGGAACATCCAAGAACTTGGCTAAATTGCCTTTGAGAGATGAAGATACTGACATGAGGAAGATGGTAAATTGCAAGAGTTACAAGTACAAAAAATTTGAAACAAAATTTGGAAAGGAATCTACAAGGCTAGATTATGTAGAAGAGGAAATACCTATTGGAACATTTATGGAAAATTTTCGTAAGTTGATAAAACCATACATATGCCATGGTTTTTTTGCCAAGTGTCAAGTAGAAAAATTTAAAAGATTAAGAGACACTTTCCCACTTGGAACTATTCTATTTGTAGTTGACTTCAGAGAGAATTACTCTTTTGCACATCAAAAAGAGATTCAATTAGAGTATTACTTTTCAAAGGAAATCACTATTTTGGTGCATGTGTGTTATCAACATGCACAGGTGAATTTGGATGGTGTTGATAGTACATTTGAAAATCATGTCATTAAGAAAGAGTACCACTTCTATATCAGTGATGATAAGGAGCATGATACACTTTTTGTACAACATTGTTTTAAGAAGTTTTTTGAATATTTGAAAGATAGAGGCATAACAATAGTTAAACATTTTGTTTGGTCTGATGGATGTGTGGAACAATTCAAATCTTCGAGGCCATTTTATGCACTATGTAGATATCATCAAAATGACAAAATACCACATGTTTGGAGTTTTTTTGAGAGTGGTCATGGAAAGGGTGAACATGATGGTGCAGGAGCTTGTATCAAACGTGCTCTAAGAAAGCATCAAATAAAGTACACAGGAGATCGTATAGAAGATGCACATGATGTTGTTGAATGGTGTGAGAAACACTTTGAGCAACCTAATTGTCCTGGGGAATCATCATCGAGAACATACAGACCCATTCCATATAGAGTGTTTTGGGAGATAACTGGTACGTGTTCTCTTTTAGTGTTTTATTTAATTTTTTTTAATCTTCTAAAAAATACATGTTCCTAGTTCAAATGTTTCAATTTAACAACTTGATCTACATGTGCATTCTTGTACACATTTACATTTTGCAAATGTGGATAGAATATCAATGCATGGATGCAAGAGCGTGGAGAGGACAAGATCTTTGCATTGTGTCATGAGTACAGATAATCGCCCATGGACATTATACACGAGGGATTATTCATGTTTTTGTTCTGAATGCATTTTCGAAAACTATGTTGATTGCAAGAACCAAGAGCTTGGATATGTTAGTGAATGGAAATTGGTACCACTAGATGTTTCTGACACATACGAGGATTCAAATGAGGATGAAAACTTTGAAGGCATTCCTTTGATTTCTGGTGATTATGATCATATTTCAAGATTGATTAAAAAAGGTACATATGATGTACACATGTAAATATTTCCTTTAAAATGACATGTAACTTAGAATTTATTTAACTTGTGTCAAATTACAGGAGATATTTTTGCAGTCGTAGCAGAAGATGGAAATATAGAAGGTGTTAGTTATTATTTATTGTGTTGCACAGAAGAGAGAAATAAGTTATCGAAATCTGAAATGAGTGATGGAATGTCATTTCCCATAGGTTTGAACTGATTTGAATATGTATGTACAAATCGCTTACATGGAAATTTTTAATTTCTCGTGTTTCTTATATACATGTACATGCAGGCTCAGTTGTAGTGCAAGGGACATATTTCAAACAAGTTAAAATTGTTCAACATGGGATTCATTTCACTGAATACCAAATTGACAACAAGGTATATCAGTATAGTCACTTGGTCATTGTTGTTGGCCTAATTCTTCAAACAGTTCCACGTCGAGGGCGGTCTTAAAAGTGGAGACTAGATAGTGAAGATCATGACAAAATAGTAAGTGCTATTGAAGAGCATTCTGAACCACTTGATGTGGTATGAACTATATATATTCAGTAATCCAAAGTACACATGTGGTTCAACCCACATGAATTGAATTAATACTCAAGATAAATTCTAAATCTCTTAACTTGTTTTGAAACTTGGATAAATATTTTTTAAGTTTAAATACATGAAATTTTTAATTATATCAAATTAGGATGTATTCAAATTTAATTCAAGTATGTACATGTTTAAATGCATGTTTAATTTATATGTATAAGGTATTGTATCTAATTCTAAATGCATGTAATTTGTAAGGACCACTAGTTAAAATAATTTAATTAAAAGATGCATATTTAAATTAGAATGTAATATGTGCATGTGTAAAATTGATATATGGAATTAGGACATGTATAATTAGGACATGTAAATGTTGTGAGCTATTTAACTATAGTATATTGGAGTGTCCATATACTCTTTTATTTGAACATGTTATTTTAAATTTTAATGCATATCTACTATATGTACATATGTGTTACATGTAGTTTAAAATTTAAAGTTTTAGCTCTAACACATGTGCATTCTTGATCATATATGTATAAATTTGAAAGTTTTCGAGAACATACATGCATTCTTGATCACACACCCACACACACACACACACACACACACACACACACACACACACACACACACACACACACACACACACACACACACACATATATATATATATATATATATATATATATATATATATTGTTGGCAATATAGCATTATAACAGACAATGAAAGATTGTTGGCATTTCATAAGGATATTGAGAAGGTTGTTGATGATTATGGATATAACTGATTAAGGATGTTTACTGTCTTGATATTATTATTTTTTCATTGATGTCAAGAAATTCATTTTCTAATTCAGTATGATGTTTCCATATCTTGAGAAGTATGATTTGGAGAGTATAAAGATGTCGGTAAAAGACACAGGAAAGAATATGATGAATAAGGGGATGAATAAGGTATTCAATGGGCAACTATTACCGAGTCAGACAATGATGAGATCATAATGTTTTAGATTGTTTTAACATCATACATATGTTGTAAAATGTAAAGGTTAATACTATACTATGTTATCAAGCAAAGAACCTAGTCAGTAAACCCTAAGGTTATCACTATCAGTTAATGAAGGCGGAATGTCTACCAAGTGAAGTTTAGTATTCACCGAGTTGTTACCAAGCTGTAACCGAGCTATAATAGAATGCATTAAATGTTTACATGCATTATTTAATGAAGGAAGCTAATGAGCTGGAACTGATTAAATGATTGGTGAGCCGTGGATGAAGTTTGTTAACAAATCTAAGACAATGGAAAGTCGGCATGAAGATCTATAGCTCAGATTGAACTGCAATACCCTGGCACAAGTTCCAAGAAATGTATGCAAGTTCCAAGGCGGGGTAAAACATTTTCAAATCAAAAGATGCATTGAACCTGGACAAGATCAAAGATTTGATGGCTATGATTGATCATGGGAAATGTGATCAAGGAGATTAAGCGGTTACCTAATTGTTTATAAATAGGAAACTATTGATAAACAATGTATGCGGGCAAGTGTATGCACAGGGATGCTACATAGTGATTACAAAGCATAGAAGCTTGAAGACCTGTTTGAATAACAGAGTATAGAAGCCTAGCAGATAGACAAGATTAGTTCTATGTCTAGATTGTATTGAACAAATAAGAATCTACTTTAGCATTTTAGATGTGAAGTTGTAGATAGATTTTTATTACTGTTATTTTGTGAAAGTGATAGAAAATCTCTTAACTGAGTGGACTTAATAGTCTTATTTGTAAAACCTTCTAGCAAGGTGACATTTTGATTGAGTGTTTGAAATCCTTTAACAAGGTCACTTCTAACAAGGTGAAGATCCTAACAGATCTGAGGGAAATCCCTTAACCAGGTCACATCTAGCAATGTGTTTGTAATCTTTAACAGGATTTGTTTTTAACCGAGCATACTCTAGAAGAGTATATTTCTTAGTGGGTCCGAAATCCCTCAGTGGTTTTTCCCTATTTGGGTTTCCATGTTAAATCTGGTGTTATGAGGTTTATGATGTTTATATGCTTTTGAGTTTGCATGTTTAACAGTTTTGGTCATATTACTAAAATATATGTTACTGAGGTTGAATCTAATGTTTTTATGGATGATTAAGTTTGTATGATTCACCCCCCCCCCATCTTGTTGGCTATTAGATCTGTACTTATATTAAGTATCAGAACTATCATATATATATATATATATATTGTACACATAAGTATTTCTAACATGTGCATGTGATATATATATAATCCAGTCCAGTCCATCAAACATAAAGTACATATATTTAATCTAACATGTATGTACATGTGCACATGGAATATATAATCTAACATGTACATGTGCATGAAATATATAATCTCTAGTCTAAACTTCATATCACATGATGCAGCAAATATATATAATCCGATCAAACACAACAGAGGTATAAAGTATAATCTAGTCTAAACTTCATACATACATGAAATATACAATCTAATCAAACATGTAACCGAGGTATTTAAAGAATATAATCTAGTCTAACTTCATACATGATGCATGAAATACATATAATCCATATAAAACAGAAACCAAGTATAAAGTATAATCTAGTCTAAACTGCATACATGTATGAAATATATATATAATCTGATCAAACACAAACAAGGAATAAAGTATATAATCTAGTATAAACTCCATGTACATGCATGAAATATATATAATCCGATCAAACACAAACCAGGTATAAAGTATAATCTAGTCTAAACTTCATGTACGTGCATGAATATATATATAATATGAAAGTCTATAAAAAGATAAATGTAAATGAGCTATAAAGTCTGGAGCAAATCAACAGGGATCATGTTAGCTACGAACTGAGCGACCATCTAAGGGAGACTCCTGCAAAAGTAGAATTTATTTAAATATTAAATATAATATATCTCTCTCTAGACGTGCATGTACATCAAATCCAAGTAGAGTTAAATAAAAATTTAAATATAAATTGGAACGTGCATGTATACATACATACATGTATATGTACCAAAAACCATAACTAACTTGTCCACTAACAGCATCTAAAGATCTCTCCTACGCACACGCTCGGAGCTCAAGGAAGGAGTGACATGAGCTAACTGTCAATTTAAGGGTTAGCCCACAATCAATTCAAATGATCTACAAATTAAAACTTAGAACTATATTATTTAGTAAACATGATATATATATATATCCTACAAATTTACAACATGTATATACATATCTTCTAAAAATTTAAACATACATGTACATGTACATACCTGTGTATCACCTAGAATAGGTTGTATAGTCTGATCTCGTCCCATGATCATATCAACAACATCACTTGTGCCTGCATATCTCTCTCTAGTTGTACGTATCACTGAGGAGTGCAAGGGGCTAACTAGATGAGTGGGCATCGTGGATGAAGTGTCTGATTGTAGTAGCATGTCCATAAACCTAGTATGGCTCAAATCTCTCAGCTGCTCCTCAAATTAGTCCAAACCCTCATCTATGATATGGACTTGGTCAGCTCGTATCTCCTCCTCAAATGAATCATCTAAATCTGAAGCCCCCCCATGACTAGAAGATGCATGATCTATGGATGATCACGAACGTGGTTGACTCGTCATATATCTGCCCAGCCTGTCAGAAGATATGGTGGTTGTTGCTGATGCAATCTGTCCAATCCTATCAATTGCTTCTCTCTAAGAAGCAATCGCGATGTGATCAGCTATGGGGGCCATGGCTGGGACTACTGCAGGAAATATCTAGCCAACAAGGTCCCTGTGTCTAGGCGAAGCTCTATCATGCCTACGATATGCATCTCTATCAACAATCTTGCCCCTCCCCTGTCCATAATATCCTGGAATATCAATGTAGTTTGGTTTCATCTGACAATGAACCTCAACAAATACATATTGTGTAAAGTATAATGGTATCTGGTCATTATTAGGATAATGACCATGGGCAGCTAAGAAGCGTGGCTAAATCAATGATGCAACCTGTGGGTCGATACATCTGGTGACCTGATATCCCCTCACCTTACTCTTCTCCTGATATTGTGGAAAGCATCTCTCCTTGATGGTCTCCTTCGAGACCACCCCCACCACATCAGCAAAAGAATGAGGACCCCTCACCTCACTCCTCAACTATCTATATACATCCTCTATAACCTCAAGTGAGACTGAAGTGTGAGAAACTAAGTGGTCCCTCAATGTCTGCAAACTATAAAAAATGGATGTGCATGTACTCTTGTACACGCCATCAATACGGGGGTCATCTAATATGGCCCTCAACCTATGCAACTCATGATCACTATACTGGAAAATAGTAGCAATGTTGGGCAAGGGGGGATCCTATTGTGGAGGATCAACATCATCAATGTGTGGCTCCTGATCAGGAGCCTGCGCAGGTGGATCCTAATTAGGAGCCTACGAAGGTATATCCTAGGATGCCATCTATCTAGGTACATGTCAGAAAGTTAAAATAAATATGTAAGCAGAGAGAGAGATCATTTTCATGAGAGAGAGAGAGAGATTATACATATAAATCTTCATGAGAGAGAAAGATTATTTTCATTTTAAAAAATTTAAATCTTCAATAATACATAAAAAATTCAAATATTTCAGAGAGAGAGAGATAACATATATTTCAGATCTAGAGATAACATATATTTCAGAGAGATAGGGAGATCTAACACTTGTATATTTAAATCTTTGAAATACATAAAAAATTCAAGAACATGATATATAACATGGAATTCAACAAGTCTCTAAATTTTTTGACAATTTTTTTGTTATTGAACTCCATATCTAAAAAAAAAAGGGAGGTCATTGTATTTTTGTAATTTGGACCCATATGGTTATAAAATTATTAAATCTGCAATATGTGATCTTAATGGGAATGTCATACGACCCCTTAAGATACTATGTGATGGACTAAGGGGTATTTCGTTCACATACGACCCCTTAAGACACTATGTGATGGACTAAGGGGTATGTCATTCACACTAGGATTTTATAAGGGGTCATATGCGGTTCTAAGGGGTCACGCATGTGTTATAACACGTGTGACCCCTCAAGACCACATATGACCCCTTAGGACACTATTTGATCCTAATGGGAATGTCATATGTACACTAGGATGTTATAAAAGGTCATATGTGACCTACTAAGGGGACACACATGTGTTAATGCATGTGTGACCCCTTAGGACCACATATGACCCCTTAAGACACTATGTGATGGACTAAGAGGTATGTCATTCACACTAGGATTTTATAAGGGGTCATATGTGGTTCTAAGGGGTCACGCATGTGTTATAATACATGTGTGACCCCTCAGGACCACATATGACCCCTTAGGACACTATGTGATCCTAAGGGGAATACCATATGTACACTAGGATGTTATAAGGGGTCATATGTAACCTACTAAGGGGTCACGCATGTGTTAATGCATGCATGACCCCTTAGGACATCATACAACCCCTTAAGACACTATGTGATGGACTAAGGGGTATGTCGTTCACACTAGGATTTTATAAGGGGTCATATGCGGTTCTAAGGGGTCACGCATGTGTTATAACCCATGCATGACCCCTTAAGACCACATATGACCCCTTAGGACACTATGTAATCCTAAGGGGAATGTCATATGTACAATAGGATGTTATAAGGGGTCTTATGTGACCTACTAAGGGGTCGTGCATGTGTTAATGCATGTGTGACCCCTTAGGACAACATGCAGTTCTAAGGGGCCATGCATGTGTTATAACACATGCGCGACCCCTTAGGACCACATATGACCCCTTAGGAAACTATGTGATCCTAAGGGGAATGTCATATGTACAGTAGGATGTTATAAGGGGTCATATGTGACCTACTAAGGGGTCACGCATGTGTTAATGCATGCGTGACCCCTTAGGACAACATACGACTCCTTAAGACACTATGTGATGGACTAAGGGGTTTGTCATTCACATTAGGATTTTATAAGGGGTCATATGTGGTTCTAAGGGGCCACGCATGTGTTATAACACATGTGTGAACCCTTAGGACACTATGTGATCCTAAGGGGAATGTCATATGTATAGTAGGATGTTATAAGGGGTCATATGTGACCTACTAAGGGGTCACACATGTGTTAATGCATGCGTGACCCCTTAGGAAAACATATGACCCCTTAAGACACTATGTGATGGACTAAGGGGTATGTCGTTCACACTAGGATTTTATAAGGGGTCATATGTGGTTCTAAGGGGTCATGCATGTGTTATAACACATGCGTGACCCCTTAGGACCACATATGACCTCTTAGGACACTATGTTATCCTAAGGGGAATGTCATATGTATACTAGGATGTTATAAGGGGTCCTATGTGACCTACTAAGGGGTCACGCATGTGTTAATGCATGTGTGACCCCTTAGGACCACATACGACCCCTTAAGAGACTATGTGATGGACTAAGGGGTATGTCGTTCACACTAGGATTTTATAAGAGGTCATATACGGTTCTAAGCTGTCACACATGTGTTATAACATATGTGTGACCCCTCAGGACCACATATGACCCCTTAGGACACTGTGATCCTAGTGGGAATGTCATATGTACACTAGGATGTTATAAAGGGTCATATGTGACCTACTAAGGGGACACGCATGTGTTAATGCATGTGTGACCCCTTAGGACCACATACGACCCCTTAAGACACCATTTGATGGACTAAGGGGTATGTCGTTCACACTAGGATTTCATAAGGGGTCATATGCGGTTCTAAGGGGTCACGCATGTGTGACCCCTTAGGACCACATATGACCCTTAGGACACTATGTGATCGTAAGGGGAATGTCATATGTACACTAGGATGTTATAAGGGGTCATATGTGACCTACTAAGGGGTTACACATGTGTTAATGCATGTGTGACCCCTTAGAACAACATACGACCCCTTAAGACACTATGTGATGGACTAAGGGGTATGTCGTTCACACTAGGATTTTATAAGGGGTCATATGTGGTTCTAAGGGGTCACGCATGTGAAAAGGGGTCATTAGGGGCATATGTGGTCTTAAGGGGTCATGTTGTGTGTGTAATAGGATGTGAAAATGGGTCACATTGTAGAGGATTTATTTTGTCTAATTTGTTTAAATTTGTTATCTAAATTTTCTAATGTTTTTTTAAATTAAAATTTATTAATTTTTCTAACGTTTAATTTATTATATTTACGTTTGTGACATTTTTCTAATTTTCTTTTTTTGCTAATTTTTTTCTAAGTTTTGATTTACTACCTTAGTTTTCTATGTTTTTCATAACAATTTTTTAAAATGTTGAAAAAAAAATACATATATACAGTTATGTAAAACATTAAATTATCAAACATTTTTCTAAAATAATGAAAAACAATAAATTATCAAACATTTTTCTAAAATAATGAAAAACAATAAATTATCAAACATTTTTCTAAAATGCTGAAAAACAATAACTATATACAATTATTTAATTAAAAAAATAAATTAACAAACAAATTATTTATTAGTTTAATAAAAAAAGACATTATTAAACCAAACAAAGGGTTATTTTGTGCACCTGATATAATAAAGATCGAAAACTGAAATATGAAAGACGCTAGCTGCTGTAGACAAAGCTCGGTGATGTGATGCTGATGACTAGTTCGATCCAACCCCCACTAGACAGAAAAAGACAAGTTTGACAATGACTCTTTAGCTGTCACATTCGCTATTTATAAAAGTTTGAAAAAAACCTAACCGAAAAAGGGTTCGAGCGAAGGGGGGGTTCACTCGAACCCCTTAAAATAACAATATTATTGTGGGTTTGCTCGAACCAAAAAACCACCCGTGGTTCGAGTGAATGAGCGAACCCACGACCGCAAGCCTGTTCACTTGAACTCAGAGGGGTAGTACAAGCGAACAGGTCTATTTCGCTCGAACCCCTCAAAAAATAAACTTCCCACTTTCGCCAAATTCCTTTGTTGGCAAAAGTGGGAACCAGCTTTGTGAGTTCACCCTGCGAGAATCGAACCATCATGTCAAGCATCCAAGACGTTTGTATTCCCATAATGAAAGGTCTGTCGGCACCTTTTAGCTGTTGGAAAAAGAAGAAATTAGCCTCATCTTGTTTTTTCCATTCTAAGATGCTAGTGGCATTATGCACATGCTTTTGTGACCGAATAGAATGGACCCTCATCACCGCATTGATAACATCCTTGCGTGTGACAAATGAATATCTCTTCTTCAACATGTCATGAAAAATGGGATCATCAAGATGTTTGACCATAATAGCATCAACACTCACATCCATCAGCAACAACCTCTCTATATATGATTTGCATTCATCTGAAAGGTTTGGTGCAAATGAGAGCGTAGCTCATTGCTGGTATCATCCATGCCATGACAAGCTTCACCATTCTTGTCTACATGCAAAAGTTGCTTCAATATCAAGCTGGCCACATCTGGCCTACCATATAACACCTTAACAATGAAGTGGCATGTACAACCTCTTTTTTTTGATAAATCCAGGCGCGCTTCTTATTCAGCAACATTTTCCTATTATCTTCTAGTCCATATGAACACCAATACCTTCAAAAACAACTCTCGTATTATCAACAATAGTCATAATGTCATTAAACATAAACAAATAATAGGAAAGAATGTGTCTATGAACCGGTTGTACATCTTTTTTGTATGCGTGTTGTGCATAGCACTATCATGCTCACTGTGTCACTTTCAGAGGAATTGGGTTTCAATACCTTTGCGCAACGATTCCCCTCTAATGAATGCATCCAATCTACCAAGTGGAATTGTTGTAGAAAGGTGTGTCGTTGAATCATTTTCAACACAAATTAGCGTCTACAGAATATCCCTTGAAGAGAAATGACGCAAACCTTCACCAGCATCTTGAACTTCCAATACCATAATGTCCTGCCATTTTTTGATGTTTTCTCATCCTGGTCCTGTACATATCGGACAAAGATAGAGACATTATCAATAGTAAACAACCACATTGATGATATCTTTAGTGTGATAGTGTTTTGAGATAGTGGTTGATGTCAAATGTGTTTGCCATGATGTTGGTCATTTGGCACAAATGACTTCACAAAGCTACATCATTGTTAGTGCAACTTGAAGTCTGTTATCTCCATAATTCATTGATAGATTGTTGCTCATGCATTGTATGTTATCTCCCTTTTTTATGGACAGGCTATTGCTCATGCATTGCATAGATCTAAGCTAACAACAAAGAGTTTTAGTTTTAACTCTACCTCCTTCAGAAATTACTTTGCTCTCCTCCGTAATTTCAGTTCTTACGAGATTTCAACAATTGTATTTATCTTCTTGCAATTAGTGTAATTGTAATACAAGATAACCATTCAGATATATTTTCAGAGCTCTTTTTATCTCAGTTTTTTTGCAAGTTTTGTTTCTTCCTTTCTAGCTAGATCTGTATTTTTTGCTATGCAGAAAATTTACATGGTATCAGAGCGAGGTTACTAGGAAAAAGAAGCATTAATGATTATTTGCAGGTAGATTTCTGAAGATTAGCATTACCATGGAAGCTGATGTCGATCTCTTTTTCTAAATGCATGCATATTATTCCCCTCATTTTTGCATGCTCCTTGTTTTTCTTTCCTATATTGATTCTTGAAAAATTGTACGTGCTTTGAAAGCACCACATGATAAAGATCTGGAAAATTTGGGGCTTTGTAAAAAAAATTGAACTTTTAGAAAGGTTCTATGGGGTTTTGCTTAATGCATTTAGTATGGGTTTCTTTCAATAAGTTTCCTAATAAAATAGAAGATTAAGTTGCTATGCACTCTTCCTCCAATTGACAGTCAAAAATGTTTTTTTGTTCTAAATTTGTGTCTACATGAGATTCCAATGTTGCAACTTTGTTTGTTCCAAGAGATTCTTTCTAGCAAGGTTCCTCACTACATGATATTCCAGAGTCACATTCTCAAGTGCTTCCAGAGTTTTTTTCTAGTGTGACATTATTGAGAAATGGATATACAATGGCATCATCCCAACTGGAGGTCATCTTTGCAGTTCTTCAGCTTGGAGAACATTTCTGCAAATTTGTATCTTCTTCAGATGATCAGTTTATGTATTCTGAGACCATGTACCTGTCCGTTCATCCATTTGAGCAATGTAGAATATGTACAACTTAATTTTCAAAGTATCCTAGAGGTACTCATGCAGTGGTTTCTATAATTCTGTACAATCCTGTTGTAGTGTGGATTCATTTGCAGTTTGCAACTTTCTTCTTTAGTTTGAATAATGGTTAGGAGTTTTTCTCACTTGGGTTTTCTTTTTCTTTGTAATTGGGTACCTGATAAAGATTTGTTGCTAAGACCCAAATCTCTCCTTAGTTAGGCTTAAGGGGGGTTGTTAGCTCAACTTGAAGTCTGTTATCTCCATAATTCATGGAGAGATTGTTGCTCATGCATTGTATGTTATCTCCCTAATTCATGGAGAGACTATTTCTCATGCATTGCATTGATATAAGCTAACAACAAAGAGTTTTAGTTTTAACTCTGCCTCCTTTAGAAATTACTTTTCTCTCCTCCATAATTTCAGTTATTACGGGAGTTCAATAATTGTATTTAGCTTCTTGCAATTACTATAATTGTAATACAAGAGAATCTGTTAGCACATATTTTTGTCAAATATTTTGTGCTATTTAATTGATGTTTTATATGTACATTTAAACATAAGAGAATTTATTGATGGATTGTATGTGCAGGATATGTGTTTTAGTATCAGAAAAAATCCCTCTGAGACCCTGTTTTTCAGAATTGGACAAGCACCGTTAGGGCATGCTAAGGGTTGGCACTGAGAATGAAATACATGAGGAAGTTTCAACATGATAGCATTGGGAGCCTTATAAGGCATTCTTTGGGCCTATGTGAATAGTCTCTATCATCTATTAGCACATGCAGAGTTTCCATAAAAGGTTACAAGTACGAGTGATATATGAAGAAGAGATTAATTTGCATAAATTGTCAAATTTGAACTATCAGTGTAAGTTACCCCGATAAGACCGACTGGCATAAATAATGAGAAAACTTATCGGCATGACCTAGATCGATCACTTCGAAGGAGAACCAAAAGGAATTTTAGAAGAAGGTTCTCATTGCAATAACATTCATTATCAGAGGTATGAGAAAAATGTTGTGCCGATAGCCGATGAGGTGATCTATATAATCTACACCGATGAAAGACAATGTGAAGTAGACAATAAATTTCATCGGGATATTGAAAAATGATATCTCGTGCTAGCTCGATACGGCGATGTCATCGGCATGACTTTATCCGATGAAGCAACACCAAAAAGTGGGAATACTAAGCCATCAGGGTAGCTCAAACTATCGGTGAGAGGAGTTTTGGGTTACGCTAATACCCAATAAGAAAGACAAAGTTGAGCATAGAGGAGGAGGCTATCAGTATGACTTACATCGACTAAGGAGAATGCAGATCGTATATTTCGAAATCATTGGGATATCGGACAACCTAAGAAAAAGCTACCCCGATACCCGATAGGGTATATATCATGATGGATGGAAATGAGGTTTCATCGGGATAGCCTACACTAAAGCAAGTGACTAAGAGAGCGACAAGGTAAAGTCATCGGGATGACATTGACCCTTTGGAGGAAGACATTTTCCGTTATGCTGATACCCAATGATGAATCTGAAGCAGTTATCAGGAAGGAGAACTCATCGGGGGAACATAAGCCGATGGATTTGAAAACAAATAGGCTGGATCCCGTTGTCATCGGGTCATCGAAGAAACACAAGAAGGGTTATCCCGAGACCTGATAAGCTTTGCAACACGATGACCAAGAGGGAAGTTTTATCGAGAAATCATATGCCGATAGACTAGAGAAGTAAAAAGGAAGCACATGCATGAAGTAAATGTCATCGGGTCATTGGGGAAACATAAAATAAGTTGTCTCGATACCTGATGAGGTGACCTGATGTAATGAATGAGATGTGGACTACCAAAAGGGGATTCATCGGAAGAAATTTTCACTATCGGAGGAACATATTTGGAGCTATGTCAAAACCTGATTGGCAAAATGCCACGGAGGAATAAAAGGAGGGTGTATCAGAATGACCTATGTCAGTGTGATATAAAGGTGAAAGTAGAACATAGCCAAGAGGTGAAGTGATTGGTAAGACCTATGCCGACTGAAGGACAGGTGGTTCCAAAGAATTGAATTATCAAAAAAGTTATGTTGATTAGCCATTGCGAAATTTGATCACAAATGGATCGACCAACCATTACAAAATGCAGAGAATGGGTAGATTGGTGTTCACACGAGGCAAATCATAGCAGGATTTCAGCTGTGTAAATTCTTTTAATCCATCAAATCCATATATGAAGAGTCGGTACAAGGATTTTGTATAATAGTTTGAAGTTAATAGAGAGATTGAAGCAAAATTAAACTACAGAGAATCAAACTACAGAAAGCTTGAAAGATTCAAAAATGGAGGGTTCTAGTTCCAAGGGCAAGAGGAAGGTCACAAAAGTCTCTGAAAGTGCTTCTAAGAAGTCTAAAGGGGGAGAAGGTGTGCCGAAACGAAAGCTAAACCAAGATATGATCGATCAAATGAGCTCACTAGGAGCCAAATCCTGAAGATTAAAAGTTAATCTACCCATCTATGACCAACTAGAGGATGAGTTCAAAGAAATTGGCTATGTATGGACTAGGATCAAAGGTCACGAATTATTCTTATATCATTAAACAAGGAGAAATAAGCCGACCAATTTTAAACCCATGGACGACTAGATTGGGTAAGCTTGTAGTCCCTAACATCTTTGTAAATGTCCAATTGATGAAAACATTGGCTAGGGCTTACAATGCTGCAAAAAGATGTATCCAGTTACCAAATGGCAACGCTTTCATCCATATCTCAGTAGCCACCATCCAGGAGATTTTTGGTCTAGGTTTTGAATCTAATGTTCCTTTGTCCTTTGAGAAGCTAGAGAAAGAGTATACAAAGATGGACACCGTGTACAATGGATGGAATTTGGCCATTCATAAGGCCAAAAAGGGAAAATTGACAGAAGAGGACGTGCCCCCATTTGATATCAATATCTTCAGGCAGTATATGCAATATACCTATATGGCAAGTGGTCAAGTGGGAGGAGTTGAAGTCACTGATATAGCTCGGATAGGACCTCTGGTCCTTGCTGCCGACACACAGATGCATGAGCTGAGGTAATTCGACTATGCTACTTATGTTGTTGAGAAAATACATGAGGGTTTCTTGAGCCTTCAAAATAACCCTGATAAATATTTTAAGTTTTACTCTTTGTTGATGCATGTGGTCTTGTTTTATGGATGACTTGGGGGAATGTGGCCTGAGGAGCTAAAGTTGAATATTCATGGTAAGGATGGAGAGGAGCAGCCTGTGCAGTTATGGTGGTCATTGTGGAATTCATGTTTCATGAGATCCCATTATGCTAAGTTTGAAGAGTTTTTTGTGCAGCCTTTATTCGGAGCTTTTGGAGTGTCTTTTGATGGGTCTTTTTCAGAGGAAATCAAAATACTCCTCAGACCCCATGAACATGGGGATACCAGAGTAAACCACAATTGGGGTAACTGGTATGTATGCCAGGACTTCACCTATGTTAGGGTTTTCAGATTTGAAGAAGCTCCTTATGTGTTGTTAAAGCCTACACCTGACAGGATTGCTTATCTGGAGATTGTAAGGCAGATGAGTGTCTCAAATGCAATGCATTTTGAGGGTGCTCACAAGCAAGTTTTCTTGTCTGGGACATTACATTTTGGTTATTTCAGTATTATCTCCACAAAGGCATATGATATCATTGACAAGAGGTTGATAGAAGACTACAAACTTTATGAGCACACAGGTCAGAAGAACTATGACTCTGAGGGCTATATCCACCAGGGCAGGAAAAATCAAAATATGGGTGATTACTTTCATGAGTATGTAGAAGCTTGGGATATCTTTAGGAACAAAGAGTTTGAGGAGGCTATGCAGATAGTCCAAAGTTTAGAATGGAAACTGGATGAGAAGAAGCAACGGCTATAGGAGATAGGAGAGGAAGAAGAGGCAGAGAGCGAATCAAGAGAAAATGAAGCTATTTCAAGATTTAGGAGGCCTGAAAGGGAGGAAGAACTTGAAGCATGAGACATAACTGTTGCAAGGATAAATGTGGATGTGGATGTTAGGCTAGAGGAGCATACCTCTTTTGTGTCCGATGATGAGTTCATCAAGTCAAAGGAATTCAAGTCTTTCTTGTATCACTTCAAGGGGAAAAGGCTAAGAGAAGCAAGGCCTGACATAACACTAGAGAATGAGGTAGAGATGCTTAGGAAACTAAAGGAAGATATTGATGTAGAAGTGGAAAGCATGAATCCACAATGGGGAAGGCAACTTCTTGTAGAGGCAGGGATTATCTTGTTTCCAGGCTGGGATCTTAGCGCATCCTTTATTTTTTATAGCTTGTTACATTCAGAGAAGAAGGATTTCAAATTGGACATTCAGGGCGTGAATGACATCTTCATCGGATCAAAATATGATCCAGATGATGAGGCTATGTGGTTGTGGGTTATTTATCCCCCAAATAAAAGGCCAAAGATCATAGATGTGGACAAGGATTTTGGACACATGATGAAGTTGAAGGTTGGAGAGGTTGATCCCATGGTCATGACAAATATGGGAGTTGATAACTCAAAATTAAACAAAGCACAGATGAAGATGTTGATGAAAGAAGCAGGAAAGTATAAATCATTGTATGAAGAACTTTTGAGGAGTAGGGGCCAGCCTATACCCCAAATAGAAGACAAATCTAAATTGAAAAAGAAGTGTGAAGAGTTGTACAAGGAAAACAAAAAATTGAAGGAAAGAATATAGAGCATAGGGACAAACACAATGTGAGGCCCTACCCCGAGCCGTCATAGCATTTCAGTTATATTCATGTTGGACCTACTATTGATACTATATTTTGAGGCATTATGGACATAAATTTTTATATGATCCAGTGTTTGGATAATATTGATATGATTATGTCATTTACTTTGATTTGCAGTACTTTGTTTTGATGCTAGAAATTATGGATGCCTGCTCTATAAATGATTTAATTCCATGATGATTATGATGATGTCATTTAGTAGATTATTTTATGTGGATGTTATTAGATAATTGGAAACTTGATTATTATAATTGAAATTGTATGCAATGTTTAAATTGTATTCTTTTCATATGATAATATTATATGTGATTTTTGGAAATTACTAATGTGCAAAGTGAGATGTGCAGGAAAATTATTCCATGTGACTGATGAGTTGAGACATTAGCATATTTTTATCCTTAGAACTCTTAAGCTTTTGTCATATTTTGATTTACATAATAGTAATGATGTATCAGAAGTTTACTATATGTATTTCAGATGTTAGCCTGAACCTATCAAAACCTGTTTTGTCTTTGCCAATTTATTCCTGCAGCCATGTTATTCATTCTTGTTGCCATGTGGATTGTTTAGGCAATATCATGTGTGAAATTAATAGATGTTTTGATTAATTAAAATAGATGTGATGTTCTTGTATGTTCTTTCTTTTTGAGATTGCAGGAATAAATTGATGTTGTTAGGAAGGCTCTCTTGTCGTCCCAGTTGTAGTAGGAGACATTCAAGGAGGGACTAAAAGATCAAATCAGCAGAAATGTTGATGAGCGTAAGGAATGATAGAGGGAAAGTAATTGCACAAAGTTTACTAATTTCTTACTCAAAGTAGACATTAGTGTTGAAAATACTGCCACGATGTGTCATGATTATGGTTCGGTTTAGATCCACTTTATCAGTGACTTAACTCCGGCTATTTCCTTTCTTGTTTAGTTATCCACCTCTTCAAATTGGTGTGATCTATGTAATAGGAAGTATTTGTTTTCTTTTCAATAAAGGTCTTTATCTCTTTTCTGAGGTTAGATAGAAAAGAGAGAAAGCAGAGCAGAGGATTTTGGAAATAAAGTTACAAGTATTTTGAGTTTCTTTTGATGTTGAGTCATGTAATGATTTCCAAAGAACAATGAATAAAAATATGTTATTCTGAGCACGTAGAGTTGTTTTTGGGAATCCTGGAATCACTCATCCAAGGGGGCCCACTTGGTGAGTGTTCCTATGCCTTTATTAAGATTAGTTTTCATTTTTAGCTGCAGTAGACGTTCTTGCATTGACTGTTCCTGTAGCCATTGGAAATAGATCCACTGACTGTTCCTGCAACCAAACCAAAACAGAGTAATTTATGTTTATCAACATTGAACTTAGCCAATATTGCTTGAATGATTTTTTGTTAATGCAGAATTTTTCCTATAGCCTTTCAATAGTTTCAATTCTTGCTTATCTTTTCTGCATAATGCTAGTTGTTGCAGTAATGTAGAGTAGCTATTGCAGGAACTTAGTGCATATATAGTGCAAACCCATTTCAAGTATTACATCCCTGGGTTGACAATCAAATGAACACTAGCTATGAAAATAGTGACTTTACCAAGTGAAAGTCCAAACTTCGGGTTGAGACTTCAACTAGAGTTATTATTCTTATTGTTGGGTTGAACATTTTTGGTGTCGTTGTTGAGGATGGTATCAAACTAAGAACCTGTTAGGGTTACTGTCTTTTTAGTTTTTAATTAATTATTTTTTTGGCATACCTGATTGTTCAAAAAAAATTATGAACCTGCATGCATAGGTGAAGAAGAGATGTTCTCGGTAGATTTCTACCCAGTCATCCTAATCATGCAGAAATTAATTCCCTAGATATAAATCCTTTTGCTAAACTTTATCAAACCCCAGAGAATTTCAACCACCAAGAATTTGAATTTCTAGAAGGCACTCTTTAGTTCCTTTTTGGAATACCAGAAGAAGAATTTCATTTAGTAACTCCCCCCACTAGTCCAATGCAAGGAAATCCACCTCTAGGTGGGAATAATCCACCTCTTGGTAGGAATAATCAACCTTTGGACCCAACATTTGATTTCCCCATATCTGATCAGTATGTTAATGCTAATTTCAAGAATATTCCAGCTTCTTCCCTCCCTAAATTCTATGGATTGGTCATACAAGATCCAGACACATTTATGTTTGAGTTTGATGTTCTCTATAGGAGTTTTGATTATATTGCAGATGCCCATAGACTCAAAATATTTCCTGCAACTTTGAAAGAATCATCTTTAAGATGGTTTATGAGTTTGGGTAGTAGCACAATCTATACATGGGATGAGATGAAATGATTGTTTCTTGTAAAGTATAAAGACTATTGTAGAGGCATTGATCGTCATGGGGGTGATATTTTTAGAATGACACAAAAAGAAGATGAGAGTCTTGAAGATTACCTGGAAAGGTTTCTGTTTGGTGTCAAAAAGTCCAAGCATATTACTCTTAATGAAGATTCCCTCAAGCTGATATTTTTAAGAGGAATCAGTGATGAATGCACTGATTCTTTGGATCTTATGGGAGGATGTGACATTACACAATCTACATGGAATGAGATAGGACAAATTTGTAAGAAGTATTCTAGACCAGCATCTAAAAAACCAGGTATTTCAAGCCAGGAGTTCCTTCATCAGCATCTAGTACTAAAGTTTCTAGAATGGAACTTATCCATTTGTTGAAGGACTTTCAGGAGGACATCATAAACAATATGGCTACTTGGTTGGATACACTCTCAACTAAGAAGAAGCATGAAGAAGTTGATGCATTTCTTGCAGAATTTTACCCTCATTGTAGACAGAGAAAAAAGGACTGCAGATGTATAATGGTTGCAAATCTTGAGGTTCTTGACTTGAAGCCAATACAAGGTGAGGATGAACAAGTTTTCTATGTTTCTCAAAGAAGGCCAAATTTCCAAAGACAAGGTATGCCTCCAAATCCACTTTCTTTTTCTGGTTATGGTGGAAATTCTTATGTACCAGATAATCAATGGCAATCACCATATGCTCAAAATTCTGGTAATTATCCAAACTTGTATGGTCCTCAAGGCCAATGGCATCATTTTGCTAATCAAATGCCATAGTGGCAACAGCCACAGGGAAATTGGTATCCACCTCAGGCACAAGGGAACCAGTTTCAAGGGAATTGGCAACCTACTCCTCAATGGAGAGGGATTCAGGAATGGACTACCCAATCTTTTGGATATCAACAACCTATTCAGCAGTCACAACCGCTTGCAATAATGGCTTATTCAGCTGACTCTAATCAATACCTAACCTATTCTCTATCTATAAGTGATATTCACCTCAGATCCGGGACAACTCTGCCTAATCCATCTCCTCCATTTATCACTGAGGTGCAATAAGAACAAGAAATCTCTAATCCAACAGCCACAATACCTCAAAAGCAGGGATTACCGCCATTTCCCAAGAGATTGCAAGAAAAGGAAGTTCTTACAGAACATGAGCAAGGTTTTGATATCATAGATCAACTGAAACATGTGTGTTAAAATTCCATTGTTGCAAGCAATAAAATATGTTCCTATATATAGTAAGGCACTTAGGGAGGCATGTCTAAAAAAACCTGGCAGGAAGAAGAAGGATCTGCAAACAGTGCATGTGATGGGTCAACTGGCAGATATTATGCTAGGAAAGGTTTCAATTCCTAAATATTTTGATCCTGGTAGTCGTGTTGTGAATATAGTCATTATTGGCACCCAGATAAGGAATGTTTTAGTTGATTTAGGGGCAGCCATTAATGTGATGACAAGAGAAGTGATGCAGAAGCTTGAAATCAATAGTCTCATGCCTACACCTACAGTCCTACAACTTGTTGACAACTCTACAATGCGACCTAATGGTATGATTGAAGATGTGGTTGTTACTTTGGATTCTTAGGAATACCCTACAGACTTTATGATTCCGTCTCCAAACGTGACATTGGGAGGATATCCAATGATTTTGGGAAGACCTTATCTTGCCATGACTGATGCATATATTGGATGTAGATCAAGGGATATGACTATTTCAGATGGGAACTCTACAAAAATATTAGCTTTGTATTCTCCTACTTAGCCCCAGTTTGATCAACAACAAGTCATTTGGCCTACTTTGGGAGAAGAATCTGAGGGAGTTGACTCTATTAATCACCTTATGATGATTAATCAAGGGCCATTCATGCAATTACATGATGAAGACTCGATTCTTTATAAAATTCTAACAAATGAGTTAAAACAAGAACAACAATTGCAGGAGTTGGTACCAAATATTGTAGATTTAGACTTTCCTGCAACCACTGATATATTGCATACTTTGTTGCTACATGAAGTCTGTACTTCTCATTTTTATGATATATCCCATATTGATCTTACTGTCAAAATATAAGTTTATTTGAATAAATATTTGAATATCAATAGTGATCTTGCAGATACTCAAAAAGTAGCACTCATGGACTTGGTTAAATGTCATAAACATGCCTTTGCATGGGATTACAAGGACATGCATGGAATAGATCCAACAGTTTGTACCCATCGTATCTATATAAAAGAAGAATGTTACGCACTCAGACAGCCACAAAGAAGAATCAATCCTACATTAAAAGAAATAGTTAAAGAGGAATTGCAGAAGTTGTTAAAGGTTGGGTTTATCTATCCTATCTCTGATAGCCAATGGGTATCACCTTTGGTAATAGTTCCTAAGAAAGGAGGAAAATGGAAGGTATGTGTTGATTATAGAGCTTTGAACTTAGCAACAAGAGAAGGTCATTTTCCATTACCATTTGTGGATCAGGCATGAGACTCTTTGGCTCGGAAGAGATACTTTTCATTTCTTGATGGATTCAATGGTTACAATCAGATTCAGATAGCCCCAGAGGACAAAGAGAAGACTACATTTACTTGTCCTTGGGGAACATATGCATATTATGTTCTTCCTTTTGGATTATGTAATGCTCTCGCCACTTTTCAAAGAGCAGTGATCGGTATATTTTCAGATATTTCTCAAGACATCATGAAAATTTATATGGATGACTTTACAACTTAAGTTTTTGAATTTGAAGAAGCATTAGGGAACCTGAAGAAAGTTTTGCAACAGTGTGAAGACTATAGTTTGTCATTAAACAGTGAAAAGTGCTTCATAATGATGCAGGAAGGAATAGTCCTTGGTCATCATATCTATATAAAAAGAATACAGGTTGACCCAACAAAAATTTAAGTCATTCAGAATATCAATGCACTGGTAAGGCAAAAAGATGTTAGAAGTTTCCTTGGTCATGCTGGATATTATAGAAGGTTTATCAAAGATTTTTGCAAAATTGCAAATCCGTTATATTCTCTACTTACCAAGGATATAGAATTTAAATGGACTTCTTCATGCAATGAAGATTTCTTGAAGCTTAAGCATGCTTTGACCCAAACACTTGTTCTTAAAGGTCCTAATTGGTCTTTACCATTTCAAATTCATACATATGCATCTTATTATGCAATAGGAGCAGTCTTAGAATAGAAGATGGATAACTTGGAAAGTGCAATATATTATATTAGCAAGAATTTGCAGGGGCCTGAGTTAAATTACACAATCATTGAAAAGGAAATGTTAGCAGTTATATATGCACTCAACAAATTCAGGCACTATATAACAAGGTATCCCATATTTGTGCATACTGATCATACTGCAATCAAATATCTCATGAATAAGCCTTCAATTACTAGTAGATTAGCTCACTGTTTATTGTTGATGCAGGTCTTTGATATCACAGTTATTGATAAACCAGGCAAGTCAAATATGGTTATAGATTATCTTTCAAGACTTCAGTTACAGGAGGATCCTACAGCCATAGATGATGCTTTTCTGGATGAATATCTATTCCTTATACAAGCCCACACTCCCTAGTATGTTGATATTGCCAACTATTTAGGTGTTGCTAAAATGCCACTTCATTTCTCTCCTAAGGAAAGAAGGTTGTTAGTGGATAAAAGCTTTAACTTCTCATGGATTGTTGACTGTTTGTTTTATACTGGACCTGACCAAGTCATGAGAAGATGTGTAAGAGAGGATGAAACATATGATATCCTGCATGCATGTCATGATGAGCCATGTGGAGGACATTTTGCTGCTAAAAGAACAACACTCAAAATACTGAATACAAGATACTATTGGCCCACATTATATAAGGATACAACACAATATACAAGAAAATGTGACAGATGCCAGTGCATGGGGAGACCTACTAAATCAAATGAGATGCCATTGTATCCACAAATATTGGCTGCATCGTTTGATAAATGGGGATTATATTTTGTTGGCCCAATTGATCCCCCTTCTAATGGAAAATCCTACATTTTAGTATGTACAAATTATGTAACCAAATGGGTGGAAGCTCGTGCCATGACACATGCAAGAGATAATAAGGTGGCTAATTTCCTTTATGAAGAGATATTTACAAGATATGGAGTACCAAGAGAAATTGTATTAGACCAAGGTCCACAATTTACTTCAACATTGATTGCAGCCTTAGTCAATGAATACAATATAAGACACAAAAAATCTACCCCATATCATCCACAAGCTAATGGACAAGTAGAGGTTACAAATAGGGAGCTTGAGGCTATTCTTACCAAGATAGTAGTTGTTCATAAAAAAGACTGGTCTCATGGACTTTCAGAAGTAATTTGGGCATACATAACAACTTGGAATACACCAATTGGTTTTACACCTTTTGAGATGGTGTATGGAAAAACAACAATGATGCATATTGAGTTTCAACATAAAACTCTGAGGACAACTTTGCAATTAAATATGTCACTTTTTGAAGCACAAAAGGAATGTATTCAACAATTGAATGCTTTGGATGATTGGAGAAAAATGGTTGTCCAATAGACAAAACTGATACAAAATTAGAGAGCAAAGTGGCATGATAAATACATCAAAGAGAAAAAGTTCAAAGTAGGTGACTGGGCAATATTGTATGACTCTAGATATAAAGATACTATGGGAAAGCTGCAAACCAAATGGTTAGGTCCATATGAGATAGAGGAAGTTTTCAACAATGGAGTTGTTCGTTTGACCATAATTGACCCGGTTCGGTTCAAGATTTTGGTAAATGGTCACAAATTGCGTCTTTATCATAAGTCAGCCAACAAATAGGAGTTCCTACAACAATTTGCTAAAAAGGATCAAACACAAGTTCTTGCAGCCACTGATCAAGTTCCTTCTGCAATTGAGCAAAGTATTGGAGGTAAGGTTCCTGCAGCAATTGTAGTGAACATGCTTGCCACTTCATAATTCTCCTTACGTCATTTCACAAAAATATTTCCATATCTTATCAAAATATTATTCTCCATAAATAATTTTTTTTTCCATCCACATCATCTCATCTCATTTCCTTATCTGTTATTTCATTTCAGTTCTCCATTCTTTTCGCGCGCCTGCAGGTATGTACATATTTTATTTTATTTTAATTGGGCATTTATGATTTTATTATGATTATTGCCTTTGCTAAATCCGCGTACACTTCCCTAAATCCTTCCAGCCTATGTGGACACGTGCCAAAGTAAGTTGGGGGGGGGGGGGGTATTTTATGGTTTGGTTTCCAAAATTAGTAATTACTCGTTCTTTTCGGTACCTTGATTTGATTGCTTGCCATCATTTCTTTAATAAGACATTCTTTGGCATAAGGAAGTAATGAACTCTACCACCAAATTTGGAAATAGGTAAGGAAGTTTCAATTTTTAGCCTGTAGAGTATTTTGGTTCTTCATTTCTCAACTACAGAGTTTGCTACATTAACAGATTAAGAAATGGGTGGAGATCCAATCCGCCATGAACCAATAGTCCATGATGCGTTGCTACAGGATGCTCTTTATGAGCATTATTTTAGCCAGCATGGTTGGATTGTCTACTTTCTGAAAATAAGGGATTATAATAAAGAAATTGCCTCAGAGTTTATGCATTCATTCAATGAAGGAGAGGCTATTGTTTAAAGGATTAAGGGTCATTGCTACAGAGTAGCGGATAGCTAAAGTTACAGGGTTTCCGCAAGAAGGAGAATTATTTCCATAATCAAAAGATGCGAGAAGCACCAGAGCAGAATTTACACTCCCCACAGATGGACCTCTAACAATGGACAAGCAAGGAACTAGGAGGGTTTCCCTTCCAGCAGAGTGGCCCTAGGTGGCTTTATATGTAATGAAGTACATTACTTGCGAAGGGAGGTATTCAAATTTACATTCACCTCAATTCAAATTTCTTAATCATTTACGGCATGGTCAGAGAGTGAATGTTCCTAATTTTTTATATCACCTCATTTCCACAAGTGCCAAAGAAACACGAAAGAATGGAAATCATTCTATTAGCCATCATGGTCTGATAAAATTGTTGGTAGAACGTTCTCTTAGGGATGTTTCACAGATGGAATGGGGGGTATTTGAAGACATATTGTAGTTTAGGGTTGAAGATGCTCTTGTTGCAGATGAGATAGCAGTTGAAAAAGAGGAAATGGGAGAACCCTCTTCTCCCATAATTTTTGCAAAGAATGAATTGCTCATTGTTGAAGTTGTGACTATTACAGAAGAAGAGATGGTTGAGGTAAACGTGGAGAAACCCTCTACTTCTTTCCAAAGGGAATCACCATCTTCTAAAAGGAAAGGGAAGGAATTAATGCAGAGGATGAACCTATGGTTTGGTCATAGGAAATTCAAGTTTCTCCTATAGCCAAGAGGCATAGACTGAAGAGAAAAACTCCTATAGTAAAGTTGTAGGTAGAAACCGTTCCTGCAACCACTCTAAAGGTTTATGCAAGAAGAAATAGGAGTACTACCCAAAAATTCTATCTAGTAAGTAATGCAACAAAGATTGTTTTAGTAGAAGAATCAAAAGAAGAGAGCCCATCAGAGGTTGAAATTCAGAAGGAGGATGATGTTGACAAACTTTCAAGTTTGGCATATGTGGCATGACAACTTGAGGAACCTGTTGAAGAAATTCCACATCCAAAGGTAACAGCTATTAGACCTCCATTATCTCTCAGCAGTTTATCTATTGCATTAACATTGTATAGGCAGTGGGAGATAGAAAGGGCTAGATTACAGGAGATTATTGACAAACAACGGAAGTAAATTGAAAAAAGGGATAATAAAATTGAAGAATTAGAAGCCAAAGTTGATACAATCATAGATATGGTCTTGAAGTTAATGCAATGTAGGCCTCTACCAAGAGTTTATGCTTTGCATTTGCAAGAGCGGTATTTAAATTTTAAATTAAACTGCATTGTCAGGGACCTTAGCCCTTCTTTAGAAACCCCTGAGGAATTTTATGATGCCTATCAGACTTCCCCAATAGCTGTAAAAAATTGATTGTGTGAGCTTTACTTGCATAGCTATGCTGTAACTTCTGATAGTGAGTGGAATCCCTCGTTATACATTGGGGATATCCACAAAAAAGCCTTAATGTCATGGATTCAAAATGAGATCAGCATGGGAGCACAGGCCAAAACACATAGGAATGTTGAATTTGATTGTCCATTACCATTGAGGAAAGAAGAAAAAGAACCAAGAGTTCTCTATTATGAATGGCAGAAGCTATTGGTAAGGCAAGATGTGAGGAATCAAGTGTTGCCAATGAGGGAAGAAATATTCCAAGCATATAAGCATTTAGTTCAAAATGAAAGTGCAGTTGCAATTCAAGGCCTAATTCAGCGATGGAATAATTTGCCAGAAGAATTGAAACAAGGAGAACCTCATTCACTACCAAATTTTCATGCAACTATGCAAAGGGCCCCTAAATATATCCAACTGGGCAGAATGAAAACCAATAACTGGCTACCTTTGATCTTTCAGCCCCCTATACTTATGTAGCCATTGTTGGGATGTAAAGTTACAGATCACCCTTATGACGCAGCTACAAAGGAGGCTATATGGTCTAGATTAGAAAATATGAAGGGGTTTTATTGGAATCTACCTTCAGGAGGAACATGTCAAGGAACCACTGGTGACTTAAGATTTAGTGTCAGAATCAAGAATTTTCTTCTTGCTAGAGGATCAACAAGACCTTAAAGTTGGGGGGCATGATGAGTTGAGACATTAGCATATTTTTATCCTTATAACTCTTAAGCTTTTGTAATATTTTGATTTACGTAATAGTAATGATGTATCAAAAGTTTACTATATGTATTTTAGATGCTAGCCTGAACCTATCAAAACATGTTTTGTCTTTTCCAATTTATTCCTGCAGCCATGTTATTCATTCTTGTTGCCATGCGGATTGTTTAGGCAATACCATGTGTGAAATTAATAGATGTTTTGATTAATTAAAATAGATGTGTATGTTCTTGTATGTTCTTTTTTTTTGAGATTGTAGGAATAAATTGATGTTGTTAAGAAAGCTCTCTTGTCACGCCAATTGCAGTAGGAGACATTCAAGGAGGGATGAAAAGATCAAATCAGCAGAAATGGTGATGAGCGTAAGGAACAACAGAGGGAAAGTAATTGCACAAAGTTTACTGATGTCTTACTCAAAGTAGACATTAGTGTTGAAAATACCACCACGATGTGTCATGACTGTGGTTAGGTTTAGATCCACTTTATCAGCGACTTAACTTCTGTTGTTTCCTTTCTTGTTTAGTTATCTGCCTCTTCTAATTGACATGATTTGTGTAGTAGAAAGTAGTTGTTTTCTTTTAAATAAAGGTCTTTATCTCTTTTCTGAGGTTAGATAGAAAAAAGAGAAAGCAAAGTAGAGGATTTTGGAAATAAAGTTACAAGTATTTTGAGTTTCTTTTGATGTTGAATCATGCAATGACTTCCAACGAACAATGAATAAAAATATGTTATTCTGATCACTTAGAGTTGTTTTTGGGAAGCCTGGAATCACTCATCCAAGGGGGCCCACTTGGTGAGTGTTCTTGTGCCTTTGTTAAGATTAGTTTTCATTTTTAGCTGCAGTAGACGTTCTTGCATTGACTGTTCCTGCAACCATTGGAAACAGATCCACTGACTGTTCCTGCAGCCAAACCAAAATAGAGTAATTTTTGTTTATCAGCATTGAACTTAGCTAGTATTGTTTGAATGAATTTATGTTAATGCAAAAGTTTTCCTGTAGCCTTTCAATAGTTTCGATTCTTGCTTATCTTTTCCACATAATGTTAGTTGCTGCAGTAATGCGGAGTAGCTATTGCAGGAACTTAGTGCATATATAGTGTAGACCCATTTCAAGTATTACATCCATGGGTTGACAATCAAATGAACACTAGCTATGAAAATAGTGACTTTACCAAGTGAATGTCCAAACTTCGGGTTGAGACTTCAACTAGAGTTATTATTCTTATTATTGGGTTGAACAGTGACCATGGAAACTATTTAGAGAATCAAGCCTATACCTATGTGCATTTGTGAAGCCAAAGGTTGTCTATTTGGAGAGACAACACCTTGTTTGTAAATGTGTTTTAATTTATAAATGTTTATGCTTGAATGTGTGTTTAATTTAAAAATTATTTAATTTATTAATTCCCAAAAGGGACATTGCCATGTTTATTTTAGTGATGTGTAATTCTTTTTGTGGTGTCACTTGATACATGTGTTGAAAAGTGAGTTGGCAATGACATGTCCCTTGGAAGGAATTGGTTTTACCAATGCATTTTTTAATTATCCTAGTATGGTCCCAAGAAAGTCTTGGATAGGGATCCATTAGAAAGGTCAACTCAGGGTTGACCCATAGGTGAACTTTGGGTGAGTTTCTAGAGGGTTAAACTAACTCCTAGGGTCAAGTTAGGGGCATTTTTAGTGGGTCATATGATGTACCTATGGATGAAGGTCAAATTTAGCCATGTGTCCCCTCCCTAGGGACTGTTTAGTCACCCCAAAAGTTGAGTTTTTCAAGTTGGCCGAATTTCAACTTTTGAGAAGCCTACCTAGGTAAGACAACCCTCCTCATGAGTGACATTGCTCTTCCCCATTCATTTTTACCTTTTTGAGGTGCCTTGGCTAGAGATTTTGTAAGGTGTTGGGAAGACCAACCTATGAACATCCTTCACCCTTCCCAAGAGGATTGGAAAGAGTGAGGAGTGGCTTCTTAGGAAATAGTTTGGGAGGGAGAAATTTGATCACCCACTTTTCATTTTTGGAGACTTAGATTCTTGAGTAGTTTTTGTAAGTTTTTGGAAGATTTTTGGCTAAGTCTTGAGGGGAAAAGATAATGGATCTGGGCAGTTCTTCTACAAGATTCATCATCCTTTTGGCAGATTTAAGGTTGGTTGTTTTTCTAGCTCATGTATGTTGTTGTATTTTTGAAAAGATTTCTTGTTATAATTGTTTTCATTGTTGATATCATAGTGTGTTAGGAAGATGTTGAGTTCTTCCCTATGTGTTCTTTTATTTTGTTATTTTAATTTTTGAGTTTTGTTTTGGGAGTTTTCAAGGCCAAAGTAAGTCTTGGGAGGGTAGAGTGGCCTTGGAGTGAAGTTTTGTTTGACAGCCTATGAGTGTAGAGGCTCTCTTTGGAAGAGAGTGATTTACAAGGGGTTATGGGACCCTTCTTGCATAGTGTTTTGTTTATGCAATGGGGGTCATAAGGGGAGTTTGTTGGCTTGTATGCCTTGGGGGACATAAGGAATTGTTGGGACAAGTTTGGAACTTCTGGTTACTCTTCTTGGAAGCCTAGCAAGGGCAATGTGTTATTCTACTTGCAGATTTCTCCTCTAGGTATTTGGTCCACCTTCACCCCACACAAATTATAGTCACTAAGTGACTTTATTCATCCTTGGGTTGGGAGTGTTGTGTTGTGTTTTCTACTTGCTTGTGTGTTTATGCTAGGGTGTAACCCGTTTAGCCTTGATTCTCTTAACTTGAGTATGGCTTCTTGTAAGCCTAGGTTGTGAGGTGAGCCTCCATGGTCACAACCTACAAGATTTTTTTAATTGCAGGTTTGCTTAGGAAAGAATTGGAAAGGAAGCTTTGGAATGATCCTATTTCTTATTGTTTTAGTTACAAAAATAAATGTATTTGATAAGCCCTCATTTAGTAGAAATGAGAGGCTTGATTTAGTTATCTTCTTATTTTAGTAAAAGAAGCTATGATGTACTAAATGTAACTATTGGAATAGTTTTTACCATGTAATAAAGATGTATTTTAAATTTGAAGTATTTATATTCTTGCAAAAAGAAGAATACATTTTTTGGATTATTTTTGTATTGATATAGTTGCTTGAAAAAGATTAAGAATAATATTATATTTTGTTTCTAATTGTTATTGAAAAAAGAAATGCAAAGTTAAATGTTAATAGAATAGTCACTTTTAAACATAAATGAAATATTTGCTTACATCTATAGTTAAAACTCACAGGAAGAATAGATAGATATTTTAAGAGTTAATATTGATAATGCATTAGATCTTGTTGTTTATTGAATTAGAGGATTTTTTTTGAAATAGTTAGTTGCAGCTGTAAATAAAAATACTACTGTCATATTTTCCATTTTCTAAAAGCATGTATAGTAGGAAGTAAATAAATCTAGTTATGGTTATTTAAATCAAAAGTTAGCTATATTTATTGATGGGAAACAAATTTATTCTATTCTGTTATTTGAAAATACCCTACTATAATATTTTGAAAAGAAATAGTTTTAAACAAAGAAATATATATATATAGTAAAGGATATGCCTAATGTGTTAAACTATACATCTAAACTGTTGTTCTTATAGTTAAATGGTTAATACTTATGTTGTTGTAAAAAATAATAATAATAAGAATATATCTGCATAACTAAATCAATACAAAGCTGGAAACATAAATACTTTTTACTCTAATATTTAAATCATAATGCAGACTGTGTTAAAAGAAATTATATGTTTACAAATAATATATATATATATATATATATATATATATATATATATATATATATATAAAGTCTGTTTATTTAAAAAAAACAAGAAAAAATAAACTTTATACCAAACCCCTACTTTTGTTATGGGGCTGAGGGCGGACCCAGTGTCGATGGCACTATGGGTGCGAACCCACGGTGCGGTCTCGGCCGCATTGTGGGCCGTGACTCACAGTAGCGGCCTCAACCACCACTGTGGGCCATGACCCACAGGCACGACCTCGGTCGTCCTGTGGGGCGGTGCCCACAGGTGCCCACCTCTTCCAAACCGCCGCCGCCCCAATGAAACCTCAGCCTCCCTGGTAAATATGGCCCTGTGGTTAAACACTCGGCCCCCTTCTTTGCTTTGTCGCCATGGCCGACACCTACACACACACACACACACATTCAACAAAAAAAAGAATTTAGCATGTTAGAACAAAGAAAGCCCTAACCCACTTTCGGGTTAGGATTAGCTTGGATAAGATAGATAAGTAATGGATCGTTATAGAATTACACAAACCCTAGTTAGGGTTCACAAATAAAAAAGAAAAAAAGAAAAAAAAAGGATATTAATAAAAAGAATAATGAAAAAAGGGGGAATGCCATTTCAAATTTTGAAATGGGAGAACCCCATTGTTATATAGTCAATGTTCTAGAAATGATTAATTTCTATTATTGATTTAAAAGGTAATTTATTCTTAATGTATATATATATATATATAAAGTAAATGGAGATTTTAATTTATAGGGCCAATATGGGCCGAATATTAAATATTTGATATTTAATATTTAGATGGGAATATTCTTTTATATAGTTTAGTGATTAAATTTAAACTAAGAGGCAATTTAAATATCGAATGTTGCATATTTAATATTTCATGTTGGGGAGTTTATTTCGACAATAAAAGGAGATTATTGACTAGATTATTATTATATTTGATTTTAGCTAATTTTAATAAACGAATTAAAAAAAATGTTAATAAAATTGCTCAATTAATTATTTTAAATTTGATGAAATAAGTGATAACATTACTCTAATTATTCCTAGCACAATTAAATTCCAGTTGAGATAATTAATATCTCTTGATTAATAATTAAAGGATTATTTGGTTAAATTAATCTAGTAATTAATAAAGCGATAATGACACTTTTTGGAGAATTATACCACATTAAAATGTTAACGCTTGCATGGTTAAGATAATTAAATTAACTTTAGGAAACCATTCTATTTAATTCTGAATTAACCTTTAGTTAAGACAAAACTTATTCATTCCACTTTTTAATGTAGATTATTTAGTGTACTTATGTTGTTCTTAAAAGATCTGATGGTTGTGTGTGTGCATGGATGTCGTGCTAGGGTCGAAGTGCCCTAGCCTGTAATTTGTGCTCTTCTTGCTTCGTTCTAGGGGGGAGTTCTTGCTTGCTAGGGGTTGACTTTTGCTTGCCCATGGTCGGGTTTTTTGGGCTATCACGGGGTTTTTTTGCAACCCTCTTTTGTTTCTTTTGCTCTGTGTTGTCGTTGGGGTTTGTGGGGTTTTGGGGTTGGGTTTCTCACCCCTTTTATTTTTCTTCTTTTGGTATTTTCTCTGGATCCATGGAGAATAAAGGATTATCCTCCTTTCAGATGGTCTCTAGAGATCTGGCTATGGTGGATCCATCTCATTTGATGCATGCATGTGGAAAGGAACACATTGGTCATTCCCAATCAAGGGCAGGCGTTTCTTCTTCGAAAGAGCCTTTTCGCATGAAAAGGGTGAATGGTTGTTTGGAGAGATCCCAAGATTGCCCAGTTTTGGTTATTCAACCTGAGCAAATTTTAGAGGATGTTGAATATTGGTGCAACCATGCTCTCATATGAAAATTCATCAGTCTTCGCCTCTCTATACCTGTTTTAGAGTCTTGGGAACGTCGTGTCTGGAATCCTGAAGGAGACATGGAGCTACTTATGGCAGCTAATAACTATTTTCTGGTTATTTTTTCCAACCTGGTAGACAGGAACAAGGCTTTTGAAGGTGGCCCTTATTTTTTCAACCAGGTGGGACTCTTTATCAAACCTTGGCATATTGGCTTTAATTCTACTGAGGAGCTTCCCTCTCATGTGCCCATGTGGATTTGATTGCCAAGGCTTCTGTTGGAGTTCTAGAGAGAAGATATTCTTCACTCAATATCACTGCTTCTTGGTAAACCTGTGGGTTCAGCTTCACAAACTCAAGATCGAAAGGTAATTTCCTACGATCGTATATGTGTAGAAGTTGATTTAAATAATCCTTTGCCAGACTCTATGGAGACCTGTTTGGGGACATCTTCTTGGATCCAACAGTTGGACTATGAGACCCTACCGTTTAGATGCAGAATTTGTCATGAATATGGTCATTTACAATGGACATGCCCCAGAAATAAATCTTCTAAACCAACTGTTTCCGATCCTCCTCACTCTATTCTGGGGGAAGATAGGGGGAAAGCCCATATGCCTAATGGTCCTGTTGATAAAGATGGCTTCATTCTCGTGAAACCTTGAAATAATGACAAGGGAAAGAAGAGAACCTGGTTGGATAGGCAAAATGATGTCACCCTAAAGAGGTTTGAGGTTCTAGAGGATTTGGTCCAAGCAGAAGGAGTTCCAGTTGAAATGTCCTTGGGTGCCCAATTTCAACATGAAGTGCTGGATGGGGATTCCAACAAAGAGGGCCCTATCTTTGGAGAACCTCCAAAAATCCCTCTTTCAAATTTCAATTGATGTGGCTTCGTGACTAGTCATTGAGGGATCTTATGGTTGATTGGTGGTATGAAGGGGTGCCTGCCCATGGGCGGGCTATGTACTCCTTTGGGAAGAGATTACAACATGTAAAATATAGGCTGAAGAGGTGGAATAAACAATGTTTTGGGAACCTGCATAAACATAAGATGGTAGCTCAATCCAAGCTGGATGAGGCTACACGTCAAATTAGGGATCAAGGGATGACTACGGAGCTCAGTATGGTCGAGTCCCTTGCTCGTAAGGACTTAGAAGAGTGGGAGCTGCGCGAGGAGATTTTTTGGAAACAAAGGTCTCATGTAGATTGGCTCCAAGAAGGTGATACAAACACTGCTTTTTTTCATAATTTTGTTAAGGCTCGTAGGTATGGTAACTCTATTACCTCTCTCATTTCTTCAAAAGGGGTTCATCTTTCATCTAAAGAAGAAATTGCTATGGAAGCTGTTAGTTATTTTTTCTAATTTGTTTACCAAAGAGGATCCTTAAGCTATGGTGGAAGAGAGGGCCATCCTGAACTGTATTCCCCCTCTTGTCTCTGTTGAAATGAATGATGCTATCTTGCGCCCCATTTTATTGTCTGAACTTGAGGGGGTTGTGTTTCAAATGAAAAAAGGCAAGGCTCCTGGCCCTGACAGGTTTCCTATTGAGTTTTTTCAAGAATTTTGGGAGATTATAAAGTATGATCTTCTAGATGTGGTTCAATAATCTCATAGGAATAAACAGATGCTCAAATATATGAATTCTACCTTCTTGGCTCTCATTCCTAAGAAGGAGGGGGCTAATAGCTTGGATCAGTACAAGCCTATTGCTCTATGTAATGTTGTCTACAAGATAATCACTAAATTGATTGTTGAACGACTCAGACCTCTCCTCTGCACTTTGGTTTCTTAGGAGCAAGGTGGTTTCATTAACAGAAGACAGATCCTTGATGGAGTTGTGATAGCAATGGAGGCTATTCATTCAATGGCTTCCTCTAAGGAGAAGGCTATGTTTATTAAACTTGACATGGCCAAAGCTTATGATAGGGTGAGTTGGGATTTCTTACAGAAGATCCTTTTGGCTTTTGGTTTTGGAGAAGAGTGTGTGAATTGGGTTCTTAGTTGTGTGACTTCTACCTCTTTCTCAGTTCTTATTAATGGGGAACCCTCACAATTGTTTAGCGCTTCTTGGGGGCTTTGACAAGGGGACCCTCTATCTCCCTATTTATTTAGTCTCATGGCTGAAGGTCTTGGCAGATTTCTCACTTCCCAGGTGAGACATGGTTTTATTTAGGGCTGGAGTTGGAATAATGCTTTACCTCCCCACTCCCATCTTCAGTTTGTGGATGACACAGGTTTGATGGGCAAGGCCAGAATCAATGAAGTAGTGAATTTCAGGAGAGTTTTGGATATCTATTGTAAAGCCTCAGGTTAGAAAATTAATGATGATAAATCATCCATATATATCTTTAATACCCCTCGGCTTATTCAGAATAGGATGGCCAGGATCCTCAGATTTCATACGGGGTCTCTTCCTTTGTTGTACCTTGGAATTCCTTTAGATTTGGGGGTCAGGGCGAAGATTTTTGGCAAGGAATTTTGGATAAATTTCGTTGTAAGGTTAATCATTGGACCTACAGGTGGTTATCCTCTGCTGGAAGAGTGATTCTTCTGAAGACTGTGGTGCAAGCACTTCCCATTTATAGGTGTTTTGTGCAGGCTCCCCCCTTTAGCTTTGTGAGAGAGTTTGATGCTCTTTCTCATCAATTTCTTTGGTCTGGTAGTTTCCTTTCTTCTAAGTGGAGTTTAGTTAAATGGGACTCTGTTTGTAGACCGAGACATGTAGGGGTTCTTGGCCTGAGATCTATTGCTTTGGTTAGCAAGGCCTTGGTGGCTAAGTTGTATTGGAGGTGGTGTAATAGTCAGGATCTGGACTGGGCCAAGATTTTAACCCACAAGTATCTCCTTGGTGCTAATGATCATGAGGTGCCTCATCTTAGTTTAGTGGGCATGGGCTCTTGTATCTAGGATACTCTTAAAAAAGGTGCCCAACTTATTAAAGATGGTCTTTTCTAGATTTGTAATAGAGGCTCTGAAGCTCTTTTTTGGCAGGACTCTTGGGATGGTCACCCTCCTATTTTGTCTAGTTATCCTCAACTTCAGCCTCTTTCCAATATTTTTAGTGATGCTGGATGGGTTAACGTGGAGAATTTTAAAACAGTTAAGCGCATTGGACAAGTTGAGGTGACTTGTTGGAAGGATCCTCTTGAATGGCCCTTGGGTGGTTCAGATGAAGATCATGTGGTGTTGTTTAGTATCTTGGAGGGTAGGTTATGTAGTTCCCTCAAGGAGAGAGATATTATGGCTTGGGGTCCTAATCCAAAAGGAAAGTTTTTTGTTGTTGAAGGTTATGCTCAGCTTGATAGGCAATTGCATGGCCTGACGAATGTTCCCTGGTGGAAGAAGGTTTGGAATAGATTTTCTTGGCCAAAATGTAATTTCTTCATATGGTTGGTTGCTCAGAGGAAATGCCTCTCGTGGGAGAATCTTTGTAAGAGAGGCTTCCAGGGACCATCTATCTGTTATCTTTGTAGGCATAATGAGGAAGACTGCTCCCACTAGTTTTTTCTATGCCCTTTCTCTAGGGATATTTGGCACAAGTGGTGGGAGGCTTGGCAACATGCTTGTTTTCATGTGTAGCATCCTAAAATTGCGACACTTGCAATTTCGACTGCATTTGGGTCTTCACGATGGTGGCACAACGTTGAACCTGAATGGAGACCTCGAAACCTGTTTACGACACTAAAATCTGCATCTTTTTGCACCTTGGCCTGATCCTCCTTGCACCCTGTTGTCCCGGGAGGTGGGATCATGGCGCCTAGCGCCCTAGTCCTTCAGGACCATGGCACCTAGCGCCCTGGTCCCTCAGGACCATGGCGCCCAGTGCCCTGGTCCCTGGCCCCATTTTGGGCCCGGTCTCTTGTTGGGCATCGGGTCTTTAAGTTTGCAATTCAGAAAATAATGTTCCTAGGTCGGCCTAAGGTCGGAAAAATCAGTCTCCTAACCCTAATTGACAAGTATATAAATTCCATTTCCTCTCCCAAAAAAAGGAGGAAAAACAGATGTGTGCAAGAGGCGGAAGCGATATTCAAACATTCAAACATTCAACCATTCAAGCAATCCTTCAAGCAATTGAGCATTCTAAGTCTCCATTCAAGGCTAAGTGTTGCATTCAAGACAAGGATCCAACCATTGAAGAGGAGATCACTTACAACATATAACATACAACATCATTACACCTTCGCATGTAAGAATACAAACATTCTTACAACAAGGTATTAGTACTTGTTTACATTACAAACATTTACATTTACAACATTCTCATTTCTTGGTTAATTCCAAAACCGGGGTTTGACCTAAAGGCAAACCCCTAATCCCTAACCCCCCAATCATCCTCTCTTTTCTGTGTGTAGGTTGCAGGTACATGGCTGTAATTAAACAACTGGAATCCTTGTGCAGAGACGAATAGATCCCCCTTCGTTTCACGGATTTTTCGGAGGACCGTGTGCACTCCGGGCGCCATCGTCCCGTCAACTTTCGCTCAAATTTGCAGAACAGCATCGTCTCGACACTTTACTGCTAATTTCAGGTCCGTAGCTTCATCCCATGTCCCTATCTCCGTCTACAAGCGAATCTTTCTTGCTTTTACATACATTCCTAGTTCAATCATTCTATCTACATTCTTTACAAAAGAGGGTATCCTTAATGTCTCAACCCTTGAAACTCATTTAGAATTCAATCTTGCATTGTGTGGGATTGGATCTTGTGAGTTTCAACCCCTCTTTTGAATGTAAAGTCCCTCCTAAGTGAAAACCATCAACCCTAGTGACCTCCTTTCTCTCTCCTTGGAGTGGGGGAAACACCTAGGGTTCGATTTTTCGCTTTACATTTTGGTGAACCCGACGTGAAGATCCTAATTCTGATTATTCATGGTTAGATCTGAAAAAAAATTGCTTCCTTAATTACGTTTCCATGTTTGATCTTTTGCAAATTTTAAGAGGTTAATTGCATAAAAACCCTAAATTTTCTTTTTAGTAATTGAGCTTGTGAAATGTTTAATTGTTAATGCTTGTTTCAGATCTACCCTTCTATTGCAAATTGTCAATTAATTTTTATGCTTTAATTCTGAAAATTAAGTGGTTAAGTGTCAAAACCCTAATTTTTAAAAACCCTTTTGATTCAGCCTTTGACTGATGATTTCATTGATTAGAACACCTCCAAATTGGCTGTAACTTTGGATTCTGCAACAAAATCATAATATCTCTCATCCCTAAAAATTTTGAAAAAAGTTGTGAGGACCGTGTGCACCCCGAGCACCATTGTCCCCGACATTTTTTTCGAAATTTCGGGAGTTAGATCTTACTGTATTTTTTTGCTAAAATCCAAAATTTTGGCTGATTTCATCAATTCTAACACTTTCAAAATTAAAGTCAAAGTTGGTCTAGCGATTGCTTGGATTAAGGCTTATAATCATTCAAAAATTATTGAAGTTGAAATTTGTATCAAAATTGTGTTTCTTACTGTCCTAAATCTGAAAAGTGTGTTGGTATTCATTTGAAATTTCGGTGTTGTATTCAAATTTTTGCAGTTTATGACTTTTGAAATTAAATGTTTAATTGCAACAACCTTGATTTCCACTTTCAGAATTGAATTTTGCGTGAAATTGAGTCAACTTTCAAATTTCAAAGCCTGCATTGCTTTTAGTATTCCCTCTAAAATCATAAAATTCAAAATTTCAGTTTCCCTCTCTTTTTCAAAAAATTCAAAATTTGCATTTTTCAACAATCTTGGTAGGGTTCAATTTTGAGATTGCAACTTTAATTTGGCCTATCTACAGATCGTAAAATCACTCAATTTTTTCATATTAGCTTTAAAATCATCTTAACTTTCATCCCTGGAAATTTCGAAAAAAGTTGCGAGGACCGAGTGCACTCCATTCGCCACGGTCCCTGACATTTTTTCCAAAATTTTGAGAGATTGTCCTGATTGTATTTAACAGCTTAGATCTAGGAGATTGGCTGATTTTATTGAAATTTGCTACCTCTAAAATTCAAAATCTTCTCTCTCTCTTTAGTGCATGAGTTTTACAACAATAAGCCCCACTTACACTATTCCCGTTAGACGAAGCCTTAGAATTAAGTCTTTCCAAGGTTTAATTACCGAGGAGATGGAACCTAATTTGAATGGCCTTTTTAACGAGGACACGGGTAATTCCTCTAATCCTCTTAATGATGAAGAAGTTCTCCATGAGGTTTCTGTAGAACAACTTTTGAAATTGGATAACCAATTTGATGATTTTCAGCAATGGATGTCTCAAGAATACCCCGATAGTCAAGCTCTTTCCTTAATTGAGGGTCTAAAACGTATGGTTCAAAGTGATAAGAATGGAATTGATATTTTGAGTGGTATTGCACACATTGTGGATTCGAATGTGATGCCTATGAAGAGTTGTACTGAAACTTTAGGTTATACACAACCTCCTACTCAAGTCAATCATTCTATTCCTTTGACAACTTCTATTGCTAGTATACCTACTTTTACATCAAACATAATGACTACTTCAATACAAGACATTCCGCCTATGATCACCAGTCATGGGGGCAATCCTTCTTCTTCAATCAACCCTCTTCCTTCATTCAATCCAACTTCTTCATTCATTCCTTCAATGAGTGTTCCTATTACATCTCCGCAAATGAACATGACGCAAGGGGGTAATTCGTTTAATCATTCCATTCCTCCTTGTAGTGTTCCTCCTTTCCAATAATCTCCTATGACTAACTATCATAGTGTCCCGCCACCTTACTCTCAATCAATACCTTCTTTCAATAACATAATACCTCCATCACAATCTAACACGTCTAATATGAACTCTTCGACTGAAGCGACCATTAACAATCTTGCACAAACTATCTCTTCTTTACAGCAACAAATTGCCTCTATGAATCAATCTAAGTTTAGTGTGCCCACATTTGATGTTGCGAGCCCACTTTCTCTTGACATTGTTCGAGCTATCCCCCCTAAGCATGTTGAAATCCCGCAATTAGAGCTTTATAATGGTAAAGGTGATCCTCTAACACATGTTAAGACTTTTCAAACAATATGTACCGATTTTGCTTATGACCAAAGGTTGCTTGCAAAATTGTTTACTAGAACATTAAGAGATAAGGCTCTACAATGGTATTGCTCGTTGCCTTCCTATTCTATTACTTCTTTCCAACAACTTGCAAATGCTTTTATTCAACAATTTCAAAACAATATAAGTCCTAAAGTTACTTTGATTGATTTAATGCATTGTAAACAAGGTGTTAAAGAAAAAGTGACTGATTTCATTGGTAGATATAAGCATTTGTATGCTCAAATTTCTTTTCCAGTACTTGACAATGATATTCAAAGAATCTTTATTTCTAATTTACAAAAATATATTAGAGAAAAACTTCTATTTTCTGAGTTTACTTCTTTCCAACAGTTGTGCGATACTCTTCACAATTATCAACTGACTGTGAGTCAAATGGAACAAGCAAATCCTATGGCTCCGAGTGATAAGGGTGATAGTAATCAACAACCATTTGGGAAGTTTAAACCGAATAGAGAGTCCATTAAATTCAATGAAAACATCATCAACAACAATGTGAATGCAACATCAAGTGTGCCTCCTATTTCTAAGATTTTCAAGAAAGAAAGAAAGTTTACTCCTTTGAATGAATCATTGCATAGTATTATGAATAAGTTATTGGAACAAAATGTGCTTACTCTCCCTCCTATAAAGCAAATTGATCCTGCAAAGATTAATTCACCCTATTTTGATAACAAATCTTTTTGTCAATTTCATCATCAACCTGGGCATGATACTGAAAAATGTTTTGCTTTAAAGGGTAAAATTCAAGATTTGATTGATAATAATACTATCTCTGTTTCAGGTGTGAATGATAAAGGCAACACATTTGTAGCCCCTCCTAACCAAAATCTTAAGATTTTTACTGATCCATTACCTTCTCATACCTCTAATGTGATTGAGACTAATGATTCCTCTTTCTCACCTGATAGTCTTGTGTCTATGACTCCGAATGTGATTAACTTTGTAGAGCAGTAGAAAATCCCTAAAGAACCTTCCATCACATTTGATTCTAGTGAAACTATCAGGGCACCTGATGGTCCTTTATATATAGTTGCAAAAGTCAAGAATACACCTTGTCGTGGAGTGCTTATTGATCCTTCTTGTATGATTAATGTCATTACTGAAGAATTTCTTGTTACTTTGCAATTGAATCAAGTGATCTATGATGAAACAAATGTGGTTGTGAAATTATTTGATGCATTTTCTTCTCCTACAATTGGTTATATTACATTACCTATTGAGGTCCATAACAAATCCCTTGATGTGAGCTTTGCTATTATTCCATCGTCCGAACAATTTCGTGTGAAGCTAGGCTATCCTTGGCTATCTTCCATGAAAGCTATTGCTTCTCCTATTCACAAGTCTTTGAAATTTCCCCATAATGGTGAAGTTGTTACTGTCAATCATAATCTCTTTAAACCAGCTGAAAGAACTTCTAGCGTTCCTATTGATTATTTTTGGCCTAAACAATTCCAATCTCTTCCACCGTGAAGTGATCATCTTTTCAAATCTTATCAAAAGTGGAAAAAAGATATCATCCTATCTCTAAGTGAACCTAGAACACCCAAACTTGATATTCCTATCGTTCTTGAGAAGGAATTTCTTCCTTTGAAAGATAAAACTAATGTCTTTCCTCAAGAAGATTCCCAACCCATCCCTATGGATGTGACTATGTCTATGTCTAATAAACTTTCTAAAGGTAGACCTATACCTCCTCGTCATGATGGACTTGGTCTCCTTCCTAAACCAAATATTCCTCCTTTATATGGAGTAGTTCCTCCTCCTTCCTCTTATAGAGAGAAGAGACCTTCCTCTTCTCCTATTATTCAACTTAAGAGACCACAACCTAAACACCCAAGTGATAAGGATGAGAACATTCCTCCTCCTCAATCTTCTCAACTTCCTACTAAGACTAGACGAAATCGTTCTGCACGTGAATGCCAACGAAAGCGTCGTCTTAGAGCTCAGGCAACTGCTTCTCAAACTTTGCAATCCCCAAAGACACCTTCAGCTAGTATTATTCCATTTTCTCCTCAGCTGAAAATTGAGCCAAAATCTCCTAAACATAAGATGCATGATGGTCTTGATCCTGTGCGAGTTAAAGATCCTATTTTTATAAATCTTGATGATGATATAGATGAAAATGTTATTCATGATGAAAATGTTACTCCTCTTCATTCTGATAGTGAATATGAATATGTTGATGTTGATAACCATTTATCTAACGAATTTTCTAAAGCACTTATCCTAGCTCCTAGACAAGAACAACGTGGCTTGGAACATGAACATAGCCCTTGTTTGGATCTTGTGATAGCTCCATCTGCTGTGTTGGATGTTCCTCCTCTAGCATCTTTCCTACCTTCCCGAAATATTGATCAGTAAGATCGGGGGGTAGATGACATGCTAGACTAGTTTCATTAGCATAGCAGACTCTCTCCTCCTCTCTTGATCTCTTTTGTTACTTCTTCTATGTGTTATTCTCATTCTTCTATTTGTTGTCCTTAGTGTTGTCTACTTGAGGATGATGCAAAGCATTGAGATCTCTTTTGGTCTCTCTCATGTTGACTCAAAAGACACATGTGTTCCCTTCTTCTAGGTGACCTTCCTTGATTGGGGAATGAAGAACAATTATGCATACATACATATGATATACATGAATTATTATACAGCATACTGACCCCAAGGAAAGCGAAGTCACCTCGTGCTTTGTGTTTTGTGTCTATTATCCTTGATTTTATCTCACACTTGGGGGCTAAATCCTTGTGATAATGTGTTCCTTTCCCTTCTCATTTCCTATATGTATCACTACCTTAAAGCAATCACCCCCGATGAGGTGTGTGTGATCGCTTTAACGTAGGGGGGCATACACCTCATTCATATCTCTTCAAGATACTTGAAAGTTTCTTGGCGAACTTAGCTTTGCCTTGAAAATTTTTGGTATTTTTCTTGCATGACTCATAGTGAGGGAACCTTACTACTGACAGTCATGGTTCTCCCTCATGATCTTCCCTTTTACTTTGTCAATTGAAGTCATAAGATCCTTAGTCCACTGGGGGCTTGGTGTATCTTGCCTCCTTGACGTGGTGAAAGTCTTTCAATGTTGTTTCCTTGTACTTTACTGGAAGTATGGGCGTACGCTTATACTCCCGCTAAAGTGGGGGCCAAATGTAGCGTCCTAAAATTGTGACACTTGCAATTTCGACTGCATTTGGGTCTTCACGATGGCGGCGCAACATTGAACCTGAATGGAGACCCCGAAACCTGTTTACGACACCAAAATCTGCATCTTTTTGCACCTTGGCCTGATCCTCCTTGCACCCTATTGTCCAGGGAGGTGGGACCATGACGCCTAGCGCCCTGGTCCCTCAGGACCATGGCGCCCAGCGCCCTAGTCCCTGGCCCCATTTTGGGCCCGGTCTCTTGTTGGGCATCGGGTCTTTAAGTTTGCAATTCAGAAAATAATGTTCCTAGGTCTGCCTAAGGTCGGAAAAATCAGTCTCCTAACCCTAATTGACAAGTATATAAACTACATTTCCTCTCCCAAAAAAAGGAGGAAAAACAGATGTGTGCAAGAGGCGGAAGCGATATTCAAACATTCAAACATTCAAGCATTCAAGCATTCCTTCAAGCAATTGAGCATTCTAAGTCTCCATTCAAGGCTAAGTGTTGCATTCAAGACAAGGATCCAACCATTGAAGAGGAGATCACTTACAACATATAACATACAACATCATTACACCTTCGCATGTAAGAATACAAACATTCTTACAACAAGGTATCAGTACTTGTTTACATTACAAACATTTACATTTACAGCATTCTCATTTCTTGGTTAATTCCAAAACCGGGGTTTGACCTAAAGGCAAACCCCTAATCCCTAACCCCCCAATCATCCTCTCTTTTTTGTGTGTAGGTTGCAGGTACGCGACTGTAATTAAAGATCTGGAATCCTTGTGCAGAGACGAACAGATCCCCCTTCGTTTCGCAGATTTTTCGGAGGACCGTGTGCACTCTGGGCGCCATCGTCCCATCAACTTTCGCTCAAATTTGCAGAACAGCATCGTCTCGACATTTTACTGCTAATTTCAGGTCCGTAGCTTCATCCCGTGTCCCTATCTCCATCTACAAGCGAATCTTTCTTGCTTTTACATACATTCCTAGTTCAATCATTCTATCTACATTCTTTACAAAAGAGGGTATCCTTGATGTCTCAACCCTTGAAACTCATTTAGAATTCAATCTTGCATTGTGTGGGATTGGATCTTGTGAGTTTCAACCCCTCTTTTGAATGTAAAGTCCCTCCTAAGTGAAAACCGTCAACCCTAGTGACCTCCTTTCTCTCTCCTTGGAGTGGGGGAAACACCTAGGGTTCGATTTTCCGCTTTACATCATGCTACCTCCTTAATTGAATTTTGGGATAGCTTGGGCAGACCCCCAACAAAGACCTCTTTTCTTCAAGTGGTCTGGGCTATTGGGCCAGCTCTTATTATCTGGAATTTATGGCTGGAAAGGAATCAGAGGGTCTTTTGTGTGATTCACATATAGGGACTTCTCAGCTATGGCAGAAGATAGTTAATAGGCTTCACGAGACAATCTCAGCTAAATGCAATTTGTCTATAAATGTTGATCCGGGTGATTATGCTATTGTAAGGAATTTGCAATTGGAAAACATTAAAATGGACTGTGCTGCTGGAAATAGATCTCGTCATGCAAAGCAGCGGATAAGTAGAGATGGAAGGTGGATTCCCCCTCCTATGGGAATCTTAAAAATTAATATTGATGGCTCTTCCTGTGGGAATCCTGGACATGCAAGTATTGGAGGTATAGGTAGAGGTGATGATGGTTGTGCAGTTTTTTTCTTCTCTATTTACACAGGGCAGCACTCCAACAATCTTATGGAGGTCCTAGCTATTAAGATTGTTATTGAGCAGGGCTGTTCTTTAGGATGGAGGAAGATTATTTGTGAGTCAGACTCTCAGATTGTTGTGGACATGAACAAACAAAATTTGAATGATGTGAGCTAGCAATTAGCTTCTATGGTCAGATAGATTTTATAAATGTGTAACACATTGGAATTTGTCTCCTTTTGTCATATTCCCAGGGAGTGGAATAGAGTGGCTGATTGTTTGGCCAAGTGGGCTTCAGAGCATGTTGATGGTTGGGATTTTAGTGGAAGGGATGGTATACCTCATGATTATCTTGAAACTTTAGACAGGTTAATGCTTGAAGATAAGATGATGCAAGAGCACCCTATGGTGTAGGATCAAATTCCCTTTTATGTTTGGTTCTTTTCATTGTCATTTTTGAGGCCCTTTGAGGCTCCGAAAGAGCATGATTTTTTGTGCAATTCCAAAGTAACTGGCCTTCAACCCTACTTTGAGAAACATCATCTTTTTGAGGGCTTTTCGAAAAGGTATTATCATTGGAAATCCGACGGTCGGATCTAGTGCTATGGTCACTGATCTTGTAGTGGTGGTGTTGGTGGTTCCTTTAGGATTTTTTTGTTGTTGTCTTAGTGGGCCTGAGGCCTCTTCTTTGTATTTCTATGATTTCTGAATAAATCTTTACCCCGTTTTTTAAAAAAAATGTTGTTTAAAAAAAAAATTAAATTTTTTTTTTTGTTTTGTTTTGCCCAAAGGTTTGGGCATGACACACAACATTTGTCTTATTGACAAAATGGTTTGAAAATATGCAGAAGGTATTGGAGGAATTCTGGACTGTTTACCAGAAAACCATGGATAACACATTATCGCACCAGAGGATCCTTAATAGGTTAAACATGCTACTACAGGATCAGACACTGAGTGACAAAAGGATAAATAAAGTCAAAAGGCTAATTGACACTCATCAAGAATTCACAACAGAATTAAATACCAAGTATGAGGAGTGTAAAGGGATCGTCAACCATGGATTTCCAGGTGTAGTTGATGATGTAGGGGTCATGAAGGACAAGCACTAGTGGATTACCGAATGCAAGTCTCTACTCAGTTCAACCCTTAGCGTTGCCCGTGCGGATGTGTTGGACATGAATGAAATAGGGGAGCAGGTTGAAGGTTTTGTTATAATAGAGATAGCGGTTAGAGATATTATCTTCAACGCTACTACATATAAAGAGGAAAAATATCTTCAGCACATCCAGAAATGTGGTCAGTGGCTGGATGGAAAAGGCTAATCTATGTTATTGTCATGTGTTTTAGTTATAGCAGTTAATAGGGATAGTTAGGAATTTTGTTAGTCTTTGTTTGTACAAATGAAAGGGTGTGTCCTTTCATTTATATCGTTTGAGTCATGTATGTATAGAGAGTCATTTTGTATTCTGTAAGACAAAATGTAAGTAAGATTATTATCTTTTCAAATTGTCTGTTGGAACTTATAGTGTTATGTGAGATAAGTCCGTAGAAATGAATTTCATTTTGTGCAAACAAGTGTAATCATGAAGTATCTATGAGTCTGCAGTTTTTGTACACCAATTATTTCCAGAAATCAATATACAGGGTCCGTTGTTTTCATCTTCAAATCGTTTCATGTCATGTGATGTTGATGATTTAAAATCTTTTGGATAAATCTAAAGAATATTTGTTGCAATGCTTTATCATTTGTTGGTATAGAGATAGAAAAATTGTTTTTGTTGTTCTCATAGCATACATTGTGGTTATTGCAGTGATAATTTGTTTCTTCACACCGTCTCCAAAGATTACAAGTATTTTTCCATTAAGTGACATATAAACTGACAGATAAGGCATTGGTCTATTTCTATTTTCTTGTGAATAGATTAAGTATGCACAAAGTCCTCACTAGGGAAATATATTACTAATTTTTACTTGCCTTGTTCTTTAATAATTACTCTTAGTTCCAACAACATTCTGTTATAACTTTTATTCATATTCAATTATACTCAAATCTTGAAATTAAAACAAGTTAAAAGCATATCAATAAAGTATAGTTACATGAAATTATTTTCCAGTCCTGTAAACAGCTAGATTAAAACAGTTTGAATTCACTATAAAGAAATCTCTTTATGCTTTGGAGATTGGGGTATACCCACCTAAGTCTAGTAGAGCCTAAACTGTAGAGGAATTTGGTCTTTGACCATTCCTATTCGTTGGCCAAGGCTGACTGGATCAATTGGAGATTTGGCAAGTCCTTTTGATTTCCAATTTGTGGTTTTGGGAACCAACAGGCTCTATCAATGAATCATGTTAAATGCAATCCTCTACAAGAAGATCATTTTCTTTGGGAATTAAGCTAATTGACTTAGTACTATCAATTCAACATGTCCACAATATGTTATACCAATATGTTGAAGATTTGAACATCTTTGCTTCTCAAGGGTTCTAAAAATCTACAAACATAACTTCCCCTGAATTGATACCCCTTTTAATTTAGTTTCTAGAATTTCCATATGTACCATCTTGAGTTGCAGATCCATCCTTCACTTCATCATCTTTCTTTTTCTTCTAATATTTGAACCTACATATTTTTCATCTTCTTTATTTGAGTTAGATCAACCTTCTTCTGTGAAAGAAAAGACTTGGTATTATTTCATCTACAATACTTATTAATATTTTTTGTATTTGTTACAGTTATAACATGTAATGTCTTGTGGATCATTTCCACTTCTTGTATTGGATATGCAGTTAGTTGCCTTATGGCCAAACTTGTTGCATGTATAACAATAACTATTGAAATATTGAGTATTCTTGCATTGTGTACATTCATTAAACCATTCCCTATTATTAGTAAACAAATTTGTCTTTTTTGAATAATAATTCAAATGACTTGAATTATCGAACCAATAAAGACAAATATCACTAATAGTTGAAGAAATCACTATTAAATAAGTGGTTTTTCCTCTAAATTTTAGAGGTACAATTCCCTTGTTTGATGTAATTTAACTTTTTTAGGGGTATGCTTCTAACTAGAAAGTAGAAAAGGCAAAACTAACACCTATAGATCAATACTTCATGTGAGAGAAAAATTGTATTTGACTACATCAATACTTAACACACATAGTGTTAAAAAATTGGCATCATGAAGTCTAAGAAGCATTGGTTCTTTACAAATTGTAATGTCTACCATCCGTCATCTATACATCTAGATGAAAATGACATCTTTAAACGTCAAAATATTGGCTACAAAATGACCATCAAAGGCGCTCCATGCACCTAAAATGGTGAGCCATTTCTAACATAGTGTCACCTGACACTTTTTTCTATTTACCATAACGAGATGTTTTATAACATAGTGGGTAAGTACCTAAAATAGTGCTACTGCTAATTTTACAAAATTATTCCTATTGTCTGCAACAGGGTCATAGAAGTGTAGTTTCAAGTGACATATGCAAAACAAGAAATTGTAGATAAACAACAAAACTAATTCCCAATGTATTGGAGTATGACAACCATGTTCTCTCCAATCTCCATTACTTTGACAACAGCTGATGCCGAGAGCCAATTATCATCGAAGTTGAGTAGTTTGTGGAAGGGATCTAGATTCACATTCCTCACCCCTACCCTAAACACCTCCCATGCCTCCCGGATGAATTTCTTCCTCCTCTCCCGTGCTGCCCTTTTTTGGGAAATTTCCTCATCTTCACTATTTGATTCCTCCGATTCAGAGGAGATGTAGTTGGTGTGGTTAAAATAGATGTCGAGGGTGCTTACCCAACAATCAGAATCCAACTCTAGAATGACATTTGCCAGGGCTTGTCCATCACACGAGCGGACAAAGTCGTCGATCCTCTCTATGCTCACTTCCTTTGAATCGAATATGTCAACCATAGGGCAAATGAAAGCCTCATAAACAAACCCATGACACCAGTGTTGATTGGAACACAATATAACATTAGCCACCCGTCATACAACATTCTAAAGCACATTGTTTTCTTGAAATAGCCACCTGCATTGGCCCTGGGTCAATTCCTCTCTACACAGGCAACTGAGACCAAAATGATGCACCATCGGTTGAGATCGATACTTCTAGGCTTAAGACTTCAATCTGAACCATTCCTTATATAAAGTTTTGGACTTTCTAGAGAAGTCTAGAGACCAGAACACGCTCGAATTCCAATCAAGGTTCATCCAAACAACATATCTTTACTATTTTGAGAACTTGTCAAGTCCCTGCTCATACGTACTGTTGGAGTAATGTTAACTCTAACTAAGGCTATGTTAGCAGTTGTTTCTCATTTTGTTCCTGTCATTATTTACAAACAATAGATGGTGCATGCTCTACCTCTTTCACCACAAACTTTGTTTAATACGGTTGTTATGTCATTGTTTCCTCCATAATTTCCATTATCTGCAGTGGTCTATGGTGGTTATCTTTCTGTAAATCTGCATATTTTGCAGTTGTAAAGATATCAATGAATTAATACAATTTCATTTTTCTTAGTTGCTCTTTCTTTTTCTTATGTGCATTAGATCTGCAAGTTTTGTTTTTATTTCCTAGCTAGATGTATCATGTACTTTATCTAACCGGCCTAAGACCAATCTGCCAAAGCGCATGAAAAAACAAAGGTCTCTGGTTTGTCCTTCCACTAAGGTAAGGCCTACCTCTAGCTAAAACAAAGCTCCCATGCTTGATCCACATTCACGACATCCGATGCGCAATCATAAGAGAGCTTGAGATCCACGTTGGTTCACGATGTTTGTTGGAGCTTGGGAGGTCCCACAATTCTTTGAACATATATATGCCTTTCCTAACAAACCTCTTTCCTTTAAACTTGTTGATGAAGAGTAAAGGTCGTTTGTTATACTAAAATAGCTTGTTCCACCAAATGGAAGAGATAGGGAAATTAAGACCATGCTAAAGAGATTGGTCATACCAAGTGAGGTGTTAGGAAACTATTTACCAAGGTTTCCAAATACTATTAAATGAGTCTATCTCTAATTTTTTTTTTACATAGTCTAATATTTAATTACAATCGTAATGTATAATGTTGAATCTCCAAAGTTCTTGAAATAGGTAAGTTGGACACCCATTGGTGCAGGAGTACCTAGCTTTTAACCATTTTTATGCATTTTCCACATTTTGATGTGATGATCCATATTTTGGATTAGGTGTTTGAATAATGGACTACTCAGATCTCCACATGTGTGTTTGATAGTCATTTGAAGGATGATTGTCACCTAGGTTGTTACTTTTCTCAAATCTGGCCTATGAGCCCTTATAAGCCTAAAATGGCATAAATTTGCATTATGATGTAAAACGACTTATAAAGCCTCATTAGGAATTTAAGCATGTCATTTTAATGTTCAGGAGTCATGCTAGGAGGTTTAGTATAAGTAAAAATGCATAAAAGGCAAAAATGCACATTTGAGCAAAAGTTGTCATTGTTGCTTGACAACTTTTTGCAACTTTTTGAGCAACTTTGCATTTTTTGAGCAAATCAGTGGTTAGGAAACCGATGAAGAGTTGGTTATGACCAAAATGGAATATAAAATTCTCTAAGAATTATTCTACATGGGTTGGAACATTTGTGAGCAAGTTTGAATAGATTTTGAAGACAATTTCTAGATTTTACCTTGTAATTTTGTCAATTTTGTAGCAGCAGTCTGTACCAAATGGATTGACCTTGCTACTGTTATTTCATGGTGGTTTAGTGTATGTTATTTTATTTCTTAGGAGGTGTTTGTAATTTCTTTTAGTGCAGGTTTGAGGTGTGTTTACAAATTTGTATTGCTCTTGGCCTGAGCAAGGGTTCATGAGCCCAGTCATGGTTCCAACTTGAAATCCCTTGGAAGTGCATTCAAAGATATTTTCAATGCCTTAGAAGTCCATTATCATGGTTGTGGAAAGTTACATTTGTGAAAGAAATCCTTATCTTCATAAAGTACGACTAGGGCATGCTAAGGGTTGGCAATGAATAGGGACTACATGAGGAAGTTTCATCATGACAGTATTGTGATCCTTATAAAGACATTCTTTGGGCCTATGTGATAGACTCTGATATTTATTAGCACATATGAAGTTTCCATGGAAGGTTGGAAGTGTAAACAATATATGAAGAGGAACTTAATTACCATAATTATCAAATTTGAGCTATTGACATAAGTTACCCCGACAAGACCGACTTGGAAATTAAATATGAGGAGTGTAAGGGTATTGTCAATCATGGATTCTCAAGTGTGGTAGATGATATAAGGGTAATAAAGGACAAAAACCAGTGGATCACCGAATGCAGATCCTTACTCAGTTTAGCCCTTAGCATTGCTCGTGTGGATACATTGGATATGAATGAAAGAGGGGAACAGGTTGAGAATTTTGTTACAACAGAGATAACGGTCAGAGACATTATCAGGAAGTATGTTGCAGTACTAGGAAAACCCTACTGTGACCTATTTTTTAGAATTGGACAAGTACCACTAGGGCATGCTAAGGGTTGGTATTGAATAGGGACAACATGAGGAATTTGCATCATAATAGTATTGGGATCCTTATAGGGCATTCTTTGGGCCTATGTGATGGCCCTTGTCATTTATTAGCACGTATGAAGTTTCCTTGGAGGGTGGCAAGTGCAAATGATATAATAAGAGGAGCTTGATTATTAAAATTGTCAAATTTAAGCTATCGGTGTAAGTTACCCCGACTAGACCAACTAACATAGACCATGAAAGAACCTATCAGCATAACATTCACACATCGGGGGCATTCGAAAAATGTTATGTCGATAATCAATGATATTTTTGGCACATCTTACACCGATGAAAGAGAATGCAAAGTAGAGGTCAGCGATGTCATCGGGTCATCAGAGAATGTCATCCCACGCTACTCTGATACCCGATGGGCTAGACGACAAAGGCAATATCATTGGCATAACTTACTTTGATGAGGCAATATCGAAAGGTAGAAATACTAAGTCATCAGGATAACTCAAATCATTGGTGAGAGGAGTTTTGGGTTACACTGATACCCGATGAGGAAGACAAAGCCAGGCACAGAAGAGGAAGATAAGTTTATCGGTTTTTTTCCATCATATATATTGAAATCCTCCAATTTCTTATCGAGCTAGTATAGAAACTCAATTGTGCTACAAGAATTAAATTTTATTTGTAGTCATGTATATTGAAATTCTTGAGTTTGATGTTATAGAACAATTTCATGCACATACAATAAAAAACATATGTTTTTTTCACAGTATATAATGAAATGCTAACAACAATTTCAAAACAGGGAAGATAAGAGTCTCAGTTGGTTTCAACAATTTTTATTTTTGTTCAATAAAGCTATATTTTATATTAATTCTGAAAATGTTTGCATTCTATAAGAAAAACCTCCACTGCTAGCCGGCTAGACTTTCGAAGCCGGTATACATAACGATCCATACATAACACATTCAAAAACATTTTTAAAAAAAAACAGCCATTGCTTCAAAAAAGGTTGTATGTTCCATCTCGCTACTTCACATGAACAATGATCGTGCCCTCTTCCACATCCATCACTTCCATGTTCCTAACTTGGTTCATTTTTGTCTCCCTGACGGAGCCTTCACCAAACTGCAGCACACGACCCTTCTTAGTTGTTCCTCTTCCACAAGGTTGACCTCGTAATTTTGTGCGTACAGGAACCGTTCGTTATGCAAGTACTCTATATTCCGACCAAGGTCCCCATTTTTCCATCTCCACACGCGCTTGCTAAACATCGACCACCTCAAGGTATTGCACAATACCATACATTCCAGCCTATGCTACACTTATTCTTGCCTCTTTATCGAATGTGGCACTCCAGAGAAAGAACAATCGCAAGGGAGGAGTGAATTCACTCACGTGAATCCATGCTCCGTCCACACTTTCAAAGTCATTCATGTCTCATCCTAAACCTAATAAAGCTTCCATTCCCCCCAGCCATTCCTTCTTGACACACCTGTTCATGATTTCTCTAACTTTCACAACAGGTCGGAGCTCCAGACACCATGCCATAAATAGAGACACTATGTTCGCATTCGTTCTATACTTCCATCCATCGTCTACATACTCAGGTCCAAGGATCAACTTCACCACGAAAAGGAATGTAATGTCTTTATAGATAAACAGGTTCATCAACCTATCATCGCTTATTCGTCCCCAAAATGCGACCTGTGCTTTGCTTGTCTCTAAAGAAAAGTTGGCCTCCATATTTGAAATCGAGATACCTATGATTCCAAAATGGACATGCAAATCTGTCAGACTGACAACAACGTCTATAAAATATTTGAATTTTTATCAACCTATGCGTTAATTTTTTAGTGCTTTCTAATAACTAAATTCATCTACCACATGTTCCATGTTATTCTAGAATCTAAGTACTTGTATTATGCACCATAGTTTGTGGACGTTTTTGTACACTTACACATATCCATATCATGCTATCCTATGAAGACCTTGGATTCATATGAGGCACACATCTAATAGAAAGTTTCATTCCGATATCGACTAACAAGGCGCGTACTTTCGCGCATGACCGCTCCAAAACGGTAGTATGCAATGACTAACACGCTTGTTAGTCGCATGTTTTACACCGTTGATTTTGCAATCAATGGGCAGCGATTGACTAACACAACGCTAACACGCTATACAATAGGTGCTCCTACTCCAAAGCGAACCTTTCGTACAATGTGTTAGTGATAGGTTAGTCAATTGCAACCGTTAATTGCAAAATCGACGGTGTAAAATGCTCTACTAACACGCGTGTTAGTAAATCTGTACTATCATTTTCGAGCTGGAATAGACGCCTCTGATGTAGACTCCACTCCCATGGGGGCCGAAGCCTTTAATATGCAGAGTTAATATTGCATGTTAAAGCTGCAAAGAAGTCAATTTTTTTAATGTATTTGATTAAGTATATTAAATTTTATATTTATTTTATTTTTTAATAAATCTATTTATGTAAATATATTTTGATTGAGATTGTGTGTATTAGTTTATAAGTTTTATTTTCTGGCTCCAAAACAGATCTTTCATACAGTGTGTTAGTGACAGGCTAGTCAATCGCAACCATTAATTGTAAAATCGACGGTGTAAAACACGCGACTAACACGCGTGTTAGTCAATCCGTACTGTCGTTTTGCAGCCAGAATAGACGCGTCTGCATCTCAGGAAGAATAATGAGAAAAGGCTCCCTTATGGATAGAAGAACTTCTTGTTTGATTATTACTCTTTTGTATCCTGAAGAGGAAGTAAAAATTATAAATTATGGAAAGTTACACTATCGGGCTAAGTCACCCCGATAAAAACACAGGCAACAAATACTAGCTTTTGATCTGCGTATCATATATCGATAAGAATGCATGGAAATCCAAGGTTGGACCTATCAGCATCAGTGTCGTCAATTATAGTATGGAGTCAGCGACGGTTATATCGAAGAAGCATATACCGATAAGGCTCATCGGTATAGTGAACATAAGCAATAAAAGCACAAAATTGTCTTGCTAATAACCGATGAGGCTATCGGTAAGACTTATAATGAAAATGTCCATCGGTGAAGGTAGTACCGAAAAGAAAGTCATTGGGGAAATAATGTTAGTCAATTTCGCCGTTTCGCGGGACAAAAGGAAATGGTAGCTAGGCAGTCCATAAATAAGCGAAATCGACTAACAGGGCGTGTTAGTTGCGTGTTAGTCAATTTCGCTGATTCGTGGACTGCGTGGGCACCATTTCCTTTTGCCCCGTGAAATGACGAAAGTGACTAACACACCATGTTAGTCGATTTCGTTGATTCGCAGACTGCCTGGCCACCATTTCCTTTTGCCCAACGAAACGGCGAAATCGACATAAGCCGCAAAAGCAAAAAATCGTCTTGTCGATAACCGATGAGGCTATTGGTAAGAATTATACCGAAAAGCGCAATAGTGAAAATGTCCATCAGTGAAGGTTGTAGCGAAAAGAAAGTCATCGAGGAAATAATGCTAGTCGCTCGTTTTGCACCGTCGAAACTTTCGTACAACGCGATAACAATGTGTTATTCAATCACAACCATTTATTGCAAAATCAATGGTAAATCCATTCAGCCGTTTTGGAGCTAGAACAGACGCATCCGTTTTGGAGCCAGAAGTGCGTCCGAATAGCTTTGCCCAGACGGGACCGACCAAAAACCTAACACCAATTCTAACCCTAACCCGCCTTCTAACCCTAACCTGCCTACTAACCCTACCGTCGCTAACCCTAACCCACATTCTAACCCTAACCTACATTCTAACCTAACGCCACTAACCCTGACCCGCCTTCTAACACTGATGCGGCTTGTAACCCTAACACGACTAACCCTAACGTGAATACCTAACACCCATTCTAACCCAATCCCACCTGTCCAATCCAAAATCTATAGTCACAAAGATAAAAGGCCGACCCACTACTAGACTACCATGGATTATTAGTCGGGAGTCGTGATGTAAGGCTTTTTGGAGCCAACAAACACACATCACGTGCGGTATCTAACCCTAACGCGATGGTTAGACAAGCAAAATTTCTCCCTATTCTGCCTCCAAAACAAGCAAATTTTTGCACTACATATAAAGTAAAACAAGAAACAAAAACAAACAATGCAAACCCAAAATATAGACGTCCATCATTTTTAATAAAATCCAAACACAAATAAGAAAAAGACGACTTGTAGAGGCCCTTCAAAAATGCAGCCTGCTTCAACAATCAAACGCTCTTGAAAAATGCAGCCTGCTTCAACAATCAAACGCTCTTGAAAAATGCAGCCTGCTTCAACAATCAAACGCTCTTCAAAAATGCGTTACGCCCTTCAAAAATGCAGCCTGCTTCAACAATCAAACGCTCTTGAAAAATGCAGCTTGCTTCAACAATCAAACACCCTTCAACAACACAACTTGCTTCTACAACAAGAGCCCTTCAACAATGAGTCGCAACTTGCTTCTTCAACAATAGCACTTCAACAATGACTCGCAACCTGCCCTTATGTTTTAATCGCGCATTAGTCTTCTTTTTTCCACGTTAGGCACAAAATGATGCCACGTTTTTGAAAATAAAGGTACATATTTTGGAAGAAGCGCCCTCTTTTTCCCTCCGGTATGTCGTCTAAATGTGGTTTCTTAAATCACCGACGGTTTTTTTTTATTTTGTGGATTTTTTTTTAAGCCCGCACCCTTTTTTTTCCCGCGGGTCTGTCTTCCAAACGCGGTTTCTACACTCACCGCTGGTGGTTTCTTTTTCCTGGCTTTTAATGTGCGTGTTATGCACAACACACCACCGCTAACCAACAAGCAAGCCATGACCGTCCTCCGACATATCCACGTAGTTTCGCGTGGGCCCCGACGAGTCCACGAAAAGTCCATGTCACATATTGTGGGTTTGGCCGTTGTGCCAAATTGGCATGGTATGCATGTCTCAGACATGTATGTCGATGCACGTTGTTGGTATGACATATCACTTTTGGAGCCAGAATAAACGCATCCTTTAAATTATCAAAGGGTTAATCATTCACATTCTCATCTTGAGTTTAGCATTTCTTCTTTGTATCCAACATTTGAGTATGACATCTCCTATCAAGCTAGTTTTCTTTGGGAAAAATCAAGGAAACACGCTTGAAGGAAATCTTAAAGCATCCAAAATTTCTCCATATCCATGTAGTTAAACAGATTCTGGGAGAATTTTGTCTCATGTCATACCACAGGTATCGTATAAATACATATATTGTTGTTGTTTTCTCGGCTACGGTGATAATAGTGGAAGGGGCTAAGGTGTCTATTGGGATTTTATGTTGAAAGGTGTTTAAGAAACGTTTTCTAGGTGAACTGGACATTGTGATAGCCAGCATTGACGAATTTTGTCATATCCCTTTGCCTAGTCTAGTTATTATGCAGTCCTGACTCTAGTTATTATGTAGTCCGTTGGGAGGGCGAAGAAATTAAAACGTTCCCAATTCTCACTGGGAAACCTATAGATGTCTTCTAGAACCGAGAAGAGAAAATTCTCAGAAGCTTGAGGTTCTTGCAAAAGCGTGTTGGCATGAGGTTGGTGGAAGGTGAAGACTAGATTCAAACCTACATTTGTGAGGAAGAAATTGACTATGTTGTGAATATAGTGAAGATGATGATCATAATGTGGGGAGCTTTGGACATGAAGTGGGGACATACTTTGGTGGGGCAGGATCATGCCAGATGAATCTGTGCTAAGTGTCTCTCCTCCCTGTTGTTTTCTCCTTTCCTCTCTTGACATATGGTTATATATCAATATCTACCGTTTAGTATTTTCTTTGGGTTTTTGGTGCATACTGTTATTTCCTCAGGATCATCTAATGTAGCAGTGTCGAGATGGGTAGGGTCTGAAGATTTGTTATTTCTTCAATTTTCATACTTAGAATTTTTGTGGGTATGGTGTATGGGTGGGCTCATGAACTTACAATGGATTAGTTTGGTTGGGTGGCCACTTTTATGATGTCTTTTTTTCAAGCTTGCAGTTGACCTAGAGCGAGACTCGGTCCTCTACCACTCAAAATGTAACTTTTTATATTATTAATATAAATTCCCTCAACTTTGACTTCTTAGCCCAAAAAAATAAAAATAAAAAATTATTTATTAAAAATTAGTTTTTAAAAAATTTAAACAAAAAGTTAACTAAATCACTCACAAACAAAACTAATCTTCCTTTCTCTAAAGTTTAATTTCAATCTCTATAATTAGATGTATAGATCATGTTATATCTACATCATTCATTTGTAAAAATGCTCAATTTTCGTTACCAATAACCATACTTTATATGACACCTTGTGCAAAAGAAAGAAGATGGTGCAGGAGCACCCTTTCAAGAGGATAAACCAGACTCGGAGGAGGAAGGATAAGGCATCAAACATGTCTTTAGGATATTTTATATGTGTTTCAATCATGCATTGTGTGTTTGTAATAAAAGACCCCACCTTGTGAGCCAAACTCCTATTTTGGCATCTCAATGAACCAATTGGGACTTTTGGACAATAGGGGATCAAAAGTGTGTAGGACATAGTTATCCTTGTATTTTTAGTGTTTATAGGATGTTTTAGGAGGGATTAGTCTTGAACCAAGGCATTAGGAGGCAAAAGATGACATTTTGACAACTTTTGCAAAAGTTGTCAAAAGTTGTCATAAGCAACTTTTATGCACTTTTTGCATTTTTTGGTTTTTGAACTCCTCCAATGGCTCTAACCTCTTGTTTTCAGTTGAGAGTAGTTGTGGAGTGGTTTATACACCTTGTGGATCTGATTCCCAAGGAGAGACTGTATAGAGGAAAGATTTGGTGACTACAAACAAATAAAATTATGAGTTTTTCTTACAATTCTGGAGTTTTGGTTTGGAGTGTGGTACTGTACGGATTGGGATCAATCCCAAATGATGTGAATTGGTTAGAGTAGAGAGTTACCTTTTATGTGGCTTTGTTTTGAAGTTCAGATCGTGTGTTTTGCTCCTGATATTCCAATTTTGCTGAAGGTGCCCAGAAAACTAGGGTTTACCTAGGGTTTTACTCCTCCATGGCCATAACTTGCAATTTATCAATCTGAGACTTATGGGATTTGGTGAAACGCAAGTATGGCCAGTGCATTCTAATATTATAAAAACATTTTGCAAGAGGAGCAAGGGAGGTGTGTGTTTGAACCAACCCTAGGTAGAAATCTCAATGTGGCTACCTAGTCCTTAAACAACAAAGTTACCCTTGTATGCAAATGACGATGATTCCAGGTGTGTAACCCTAGAATCCATGATGGTTTATGGTTCCCCACATGCTCTTGGGGTTGTGATTGTATGGTTTTCTCATCTGGACATAGATGCTTCACAAATGGAGGCCTAATTAACCCTTTAGGACAGTCAACATCCTACCGGTTTAGACCTTTGTTTGCCAGACCTTGACCCTTCCTTTTGGGGAATTGTGTAAGGCCCAAAAGGGTATTTGAATCCATGATTTTTTTTCCAGGGTATTTGGAAAGGTTTGGACTTAAGGTCCATTTACCCGCTTCAAAGGGCTACTAACAACTAGGCCTCATTGTGGAGGTACTATAGGGAATGGGGTTGAACCTATACAACCAATGTTTGATCTGGTTCAGGTGAGTCATGTCTGGCCCCAAACAAGTGTGCTAATGATCAATAACCCTTGGAGGTCTCAAAGAGTATGTTGGAGTAAGTTATCCAAGTTGAGTAGTTATGAGACTCATGAAGATTGTGAGATATTGAACTAAAGTTGTAGAGCCCTGCCTTGATATGATCTTATTGTAATTTTGAGGGGTCAGTGTCATACACCTTGGAGTGCTTGGCAGGTTACAAGGAGGCCTCTTCATTAGAAGACTTGGATGCAACAAAACATCAAATGGTTGAGTACATGGAATATCTACCTAAATTCGTGCCCCACAAATAGTAAAGAGATAAAGGCTTTTGTTATGGATAAGTTTCACAAGTGGGCTTGGGGTAATGAGTTAGCGCGAAAGAAAAAATATTATATCAGGGAGTTCAATCCTACTTTTGATCATCATAAAAAAGCTTATATAAGGGCTAATATTTCGTGGAAAGCTAAGTGTATTATTGCTCAATTAATAACTAACTCTCATCAGCTCCGTAGTGAAACTGGTCATTGGAAAAGACCAAATGAAACTTGGGAGGAAAGAGTGTGTATTTTTTGCACATTTGGGAAAGTTGAAACCGAAAAACACTTCATTTTAGAGTGTGACGCCTTCAAAGATGTTAGGGACAAGTATAATAAATTATTAACTAAGAGATCTTGGTATGATTTTTTCAGCGAGGATTTTGTCGAGAGGTTGGGGCCACTTGTCAGCATTTTACACAGAAAACAGGCAGATTTGCAGAAATCGGTTAGATTTAATGTGTTATCCCATAGACTTTGTTAAGTCTCATAAACATTAAAATAAATATCTTTCTTTCTTTCTTTTATTCAACTATTACAAAAATGATCTCCAAAAACAATGTGGAATTATAACATCCTCAAAGTGATTAATAGAGTAGCAAACTTAGTCCAAGATGTTTCCAAATTTCCAATGGATGTTTCAATGTCCTTATACTTTTGAGTGAATCCCCTTCTAGGATGATTATCCTCGCTCCTTTTAGAGTTGCCATTTATATTCTTAAGGTCACGTCTAGAACTTGTCCCTCATTGTTTGTGCAACAACAATTACATCGTGATCTCCAACTATAAACAAACTCTTGATTTCCCAAGATCTTCTTTGAAAATTGCTTCCAAGTTGATTTTTAGATGTTCCTACAGTAAAAAAAACTATATCACATCTCATTTTCTATTCTATAATAATCCATTTGACCCCTTAAACAGAAACAAATAATCATAACAACTATTGACTAATACTTAAGTTAATTATTATTATTATTAATTTCTGTGGACAGGATACTAACGCATCCGTTGGATGCGTTTTATTAGTTATGCCGACCAATCACGTTTAATTATTTTTTGGCTTATCTCACATTTTCCAATGTTTTGCCATTTTAATAGAATTAATAATTAAAATGAAATTATTTTTTGCTTTTATCATTGGTTGTTGCCGTTAATTTTTTTTTTTCAAAACTATGACTAATTTCACAATAGTGTCAGTAGATTATTAATTAATAATGAATTACTCCATTGTAAAAATTTAGTGGCCCCACTTCATTGGAGAATGTTCTAACGTGTTGGGTGCAATTAGCTCCAGACCAAGAAATATATTTGATCTGTTGCTTATTTCTACACTTTGCTACTGGTGCTGTTGCTGCTAGTGTTGTTGCTAGTTTTGCTTCATCTCTGTTTCTGCTATCAGGTATGGTCATTTTTTCTCATGAATAATTCTTTGTGGTTATATTTGAATCAATTAAAATTTACTTTTCTGTCATGTCTGAAACTATGCAAATTATTATCTTCACAAAATATAATATTTTGGATTCTTGCCATCATTTGTAGCATTAAGAAGCAAAAATTAGATTCTCATGAGCTACTATATCAGATTTGATTGTGAAGAGTATACTGCTACATCAAGTTAGATTGACCATTTGTCCAACAAATAAAATTCAGATGACACATACTTGTTACTGTAGATTAACTGTGAGTTAGTTTATGTAAATATTTCAAGTCCCTTAACCAAATGCGACACTAATTATTTACTTGTCTTTATAAATGTTAATCTTTGATCACATTAAGAAATGCTAATGGATCAGAAAACAAAACTGGAAAGCCATCTAAGAAAGAAATTAATTAGTGCCAGTAGCAAAAAGGCCTAGTCCGAACATTTGCCCAAATCATTTGCATCAAAATTTTAGCAACCTGTCTATAACAAATGATTTAATCCATGTCTCTCAAGAATGGAAACCCCTTTTCATGCAAACAATATACTAAGAAATGCGAAAAACAGAGCAAGTGTAGAGTAGTGGGAACAAGATTTGGGGTGAGAGCAGAACAGGGGAGGCCCAGGTGGAATCACTTGAGACATCGCGCCAAGAGCTCCATAAGTTGGAGGAATTCATCCAAGATAACTACAAACTCATGAAGCTCATCCAGAAATTATGAGATGAAATGTCTCATAACATAATGGTGGGTATTTGGTTGCTTCATTCTCATGTTTTTACGTAATTTTATATATTTTTTCTCTAAATGCAATATTTCCAAAGCTTGTTGCATAATCTTACCTTAGTACTTGGAATTCCCATCAATATTTCATACAGTAAAAAAGAATTGGTTGAATTGGTTGCATGTTCAAGATTCGATATTTTTCAATTGTTTATTTTGATTTATCATTTTAAAAAAAATTAGATTCTGCTTTTACAAAGTCTTTTAAATGAACAATCTAAACAAATCAAAATACAAACTGTGAACTGTCTAAGAAATGGACAGGTACATATGACTGCAACATATGCAACTCTACACAAAATGACTGCTATAAAGACTTCGTATATAGCTGCAAACTCTAGAACAGAGTGTTACCATTCATTAAAGCAAACTCTAGAATATAGTATTACCTTTCATTAAAGCATAACAAAGTCTAGACTAGGTACGTGGGTATACATCAAATAATTATGTTCTTGTGATTTGTAATAATTTCAGGGATATGCACTGAATGGAAAGGGTTTGGGTCTATGTCCCTAGCGCACCACCTAGGCAATCCAGGTACATCCCCGGTATGCCGAAGGCTGAATTGTGATCTAATTTAAAAAAATAGATTTCTAATTATAAAAACACTGCTAAAACAGATAATTAAAAAGCTAAAAAGTAAAATCAAGGCCTAACATTTAATTCTTCTGGCATGAAATTTGAAACATATAGCTGATCTTAGTCTCCAATACAGCACCTAAGAAGACCATAGATACTTTGTCTGCCCTGGACTTGTACTCTGGATGGAATTCAACTCCAACAAAGTAAGGATGGCCTTCTAAATCCAGTATTTGCTCATAAACATAATAAAATCAAAGGTCAATAGACAAAAAGGATTGATAGCCTGTATTTGGGAAGACCTCCGCCTGAAAGCTAAAAGAAATCAATAGATATGGAATTTGAAACCCAAATCAATTGTTGTTTTACTTGCGTTCTTTGCAGTTGCTATTTCTTAAAGAGCAAGGTGTCGTCGCCGCACCACCACTACCCATATTTAGGATTTTCTGTTTACAAAAAAAAGCATTACCAATAGCTACAAAATGTGCCATGTACCTCAATTGAGTAGTTGGTTGAAAAACAGGGGCTCACCATTGCCAAGGTAATAGCTCTACCATGGAAAATGAAAATGATTTTCTAGCCACTGTACCGTTGGTGTTATAGAAGTACCCCACCTATTCTGCAAAAATAAACAAATAGCATAAATAGTTGCAATAAACTAATTTATGCACAAAATGTATTGTGTTTCACAAAAGCCACCACAGGTAGGAACAAAAGCCTTAGCACTGAAGCCTTCCCCAGCTGCATAAGTAAATTGGCCATTTGGAAACTGTGCATCGATGAATGGCTGCATAATCCGTAAAATACAAAAAGCGTGCTAAAATACAAAATGAATGCAGTCATTGGGAGTAAAAATTCAAGAGTAACTGTTATTACTAAATACAGTTTAAAATACTAAAACATAAGAAGAATGATTACCTACAAAACATTAGCAGAAAATGTATTTCACACTTTCAATTCTTTCATACATTCCAATCATCTTAAAAGAAAAAGAACAAAAATAATCAACCTACAGATCATAATCCATTCCTCCACCTCCCATGGCCAACGCCTGTCATTGCAAATTGGTAATTTGTCCCCTCAAATTCTTTTCTTAACAAATTTCTTTGAGCTAGACTCTTGTATGTCCAGACTTCCCACATGTCCAGACGTGGAAACACCTCCAGTTGACAACTAAGAGAAATTAATAGATATGGAAATGAAAAATATTTTGGGTCCCTTTAATCAAAATATGGTGGCTTGGCCCCACCTAAAACAACCTTGACAACAAATATGCAAGATGTGAACTTTATGCCCACCCATAAATATTTAAATAATTGCATACATTAAATTTTTTAAATATGAATCTCCTTACTAAAAATGATATAATCACTTTAACTTACAAATTTAATATTAGATAGCTAACTCACTTAAAGTTTCAATTTTCACACATGTTATATGATTACAGAACATGTCTTTCTGAAGAGACATAAGTAATTTTTTTATGACAAGTTATACGCATTTCCTCTATAATGTTTCTTTTATGTATACTAATGATAAGTGCAAGCCAAATGGATCCACAAGTTTTAAAAAAAGAACGTTTTTTTTAATAAAATGAACTTAATTTTGACATATTTCGGTTTTCAAATATTTCAACTTCTTTGTGTATGATAGACGAGCATAACCTTGCATACGAATGACATTTATGGATTTATTCTTTTTAAAATGGCTCTATGCCTGAATGGGTTTCTTTGCATTGAAATATCTGAGAATTATTTGTTTAATGGTTTTATTATTTTTCATCGGATATTTACTATTTTCACATGATGTCACATTTCATTGTACTTGAGAAAAACCAAAGGTAAATGAGAAATTGATTTCAAACAAGCTCATTTAAAGAGATTTAATTTTTTTAAAGATTTAGGAACAATATATAAATAATTTTTTGGTGATTTTAGAATTATTTTTATTACATAATTATGGAGCTTTCTAGTATAAGTTTGAATTTATTTTTTGGCAATATGTAAAGTTTAAAATTATATTTATTTATTTAAAATCATATTTTTTTTTTGCAATAAGTAGTATAACAACTAGAAATATTCTCATCATAGTGCAAATAGACTAATCTTTCTACAAACTTTGCTCATTTTTTCAAATTAGTATTGTTCACAGCATGACACAAATTGTATACAATTTTCATTAAATGTGTTAAGTAGGCAATTCAAAGACTATCATTTACATTTTTCCTCTTTTTTCATCCATAATCACACTTCATTTCCTTTTATTTGTTTACCTCCCCAACAAAATACACTACGTTCACCAAACACCACCTATTATCTTTTACTTCATGTCAATCAAGAACAACATCCATCTACCCACCAATCCTCTACTTTTTCGTTTTTCTTATACTTTCCAATTTTCTAACTCTCGACACGAACATGACACTATGCGTCTCTTGTTAGCATGATTAAACGTCAGTGATACTTTTTCAATAAAAAAAATATAGAACAACGGGTAATATCCGGATTCCAAACTCCAATATTTTTATTATAAATTATGAGTCCGTGTGTACATATAATATAATTATGAAGTAGATGTTTTCAGCAAAGACAAGACTGCAAGGACAGCACACTAGACGCCATTTAGTACACGCGTAATTAAATAACAAGGAACTGTACGGTGCAGATTCATTCCGGAGCCCTTGGAGGGAATGCAGACCATTCCGTACGGATATGATTTGAGACTATGAAATACATTCTAATCTAGAAACGTCCTGTCAAGTAAAACAGGAGAATTGCAGGTTTACCATTTTCGTTAATCAGGGCGTGGGTTGGGGTTGGTGAAGGAGGGTTTGACGTGGGGCGGCAAAATGGTCGGTGTGAGTAGCAGTCCAACGTCACGAGTTCGAAATTTGACTTGAACACTAGTTCAACATCTCGTCTTCCTGCTTCCAACCTATAGAAAATCTCCACGTCTACAAAAATAAAGTGTGGTTGATATTTGCTGTTTATTTCCAGCTAAGCAAATCAAAACGTGGAGGAAATTCTGAAAAACAGCAACAGTGTCAAATCAAGTCACGAAAACCAAATCCGAATCATCACTGAAGGATTGCAGGTGCAGCTTTTGAAAAAATTCTTGTATTTTTCTGTTCAGGGTATAATTTTGTTTGTCTCGGTGTGGAAATGTGTGAAGTGAGGTCTGTACACTGCAAATTTTGCGGTGGCAACTTCAAATCACTGCAGATAAAAAATCGTTTATAGTTCCACGCGCTCGTTCAAGAGGATTGGTGTTGAGGTACGTTTATTGTGCGATAATCTTTGCGGAGTCGTTCGCGTAGAAACTTTGAGGTACTTCCAAATTTTTACGAATCAAAACATCTGTATATTCTGTTTTTCAATTTTCTGGTAATTATTTCACCGCTCAGATCTTAATAGTTAATATTTTTTCCCAAAGATTTTGCTAAAGGATCGAACCACCTGTGTATATTCCATTATTCGAGTTTCTGATAATTTTTGGTTTCCCAAAGGTTTTGTTTAAAGGATCAAACCATCCGTATATTCTATTATTCGATTTTCTAATCATTATTTGATCACTCAAATTTTAATAGTTTTTTTTTTCCCGAAGATTTTGTTTAAATGTTGTGCTCTTCTTCGTCCACCGAGAATTTGGAAGTTAATGATGAGAAGTGTCTGACTTGATCGGCAAAATGCTCATCCTAAGGTTTTTTAACTTTTTCGTAAAATTTTAGTCGAGAAGTGTAAATTTTTTTAATGGCTTCGGCGCACGATGTTATTCTAAGGCTTAATACTAAAGACAAGGTACAAATTTCTACACTTTAATCGATGAAATCGTCGTACAACAACATTTCCTTTTATTTTCGGAAATTTCAATGTTTGAAATGTAAATTTTCTGCTGCCTTCGGCTGAAAATGTTACTTAACGCTTGAATTTTTTTTAATATTTTAATCATTCTGCCACGCAACAGACCCTCGTATTAGAGTCAATGCATTTTCTAGAATTTAATCGCCGAAATGTCGACGTATTCTGATTTTTCCATAAGATTTTATATGCGACACTTTAAATTTATTGTTCTCGTGAGCCTTGATGCAATAAATTGCAATGCTAGAGGCATCGGCCATGTCAAGATATTGTCGTATATTTTTTAGAATTCCCTTCGTCTGTCTTTATCTCCTATAACTTTTGAAGTTTTGTGTCTGTGAGAGAGCTGATTACGAACCTCATTTGAATAAATAACTGCGGGAACAATGAAGTAAGAAGGATTTCCTTTGCATAGGGATCTATAAAACCACACGCAATGCTTTATTCTTTGTAATTTGACTTGAAAACCTTAATAAATATGAACTTTAGCTCACAGAAACTCAAAAACTATCTTTTTCCAGGTTTATGACTCGCTGAATCTAGTGTTATAATACTAAAACAGTCATGTTTCATTCTAGTAAGCCAGTTTTGTTTGATTGGGTGTGAAATTCAATTTTACCTTTTTTGAACTGGTGAGTCTCAGGGTTCAAACCATGCTTTGCATTGGGTGTGAAATTCAATATTATTTATTTTGAAATGTTGAGTCTCAGGGCTCAAACCAAACTTTGGATTATTAGCCACCTTAGATCAAGCTTGGCTGTTGGAGTTATCCAACAGAGAATACAAGACTGTGGCTGTGAAAGGCTTTTTGGGTGACCGTAGATTGCACCAAATCAGAGGAGGTATCACCCCAGCCCTGCCAACGGTGAAATTCCAACAGTCTCATCAGTGTGAGGTCAGATTGTCATTGGGAAGTATTTTTGCATCAATGTTATATATATCACTGTTTGAGTAGAATTACTCCCCAAAAGTTGAAAACGCAAATTATTTGTTGTGGTCTAGGTCACAGTGGATTAATTTGGAAACTTTTCTTTGGCCATTGCTATGGGTATCTGCATGTCTATCTGTGAAGGATGTGGTGATCCCTTGCCAAAGTCAAGGGAGAGGCCTCTGGAAGAAGAAGATATTAAAGTTTTAGAAATAGAGAAAAGGAAAGATGAGCAGCTAGCGTGCCTTCCAGGCAGAATATGTGTGAATGGATCAACGGCTAATGCATCAATCTACTCTCAGCAAGGAAAGAAGGGAATAAATCAGGATTGTATGCTGGTTTGGGAGGTATTTTTCAAAAAAATTAATTTCTTTGTATTCTTGATTGGAAATTCAAAATATTGTTCTCATGCAAGCAATAGAATCAAATAGAATAGCTCACTCTCCTAATGAATATCCAAAGGTGTATGGTTCAAAGAATAATCATCAATCATAGTGATTCTTCTTAATATGCAGGACATGATGAATTAGAACATTTCTAATTTGTAATTATGTGTATAAATTTCAATTACAGGATTTTGGGAACCAGGAAGATACAGTCTTTTGTGGTGTTTTTGACGGCCATGGTCCACATGGACATTTAGTTGCCAGAAGAGTAAGGGACTCTTTACCTTCAACAATAATAGATCAATGGCAAGAGCAGATTGCAGCTGACTCTAGTTCTTCAAATGGAAACCAATCCACGGACTCTAGTGAATTAACAGAAAGCAATGTGAAAGATGATTCAGATTTGGACAAGGATAAGTCTCGGATGTATTCCATGTGGAAAGAGTCACATCTAAGAGCTTTTGAAGTGATGGATGAGGCACTCCAATGGCATCCTATTTTGAACTGCTCTTGCAGCGGGACAACAGCTGTAACTGTTATTAAACAGGTATAGAAAATTTTGTTCTATTATGATAGCTTGAATCTTTTTATGTATCATTTAATGTGTTTGTATCCCTAATGCACATGATGTGGTTTCATTTAGCATTAAAAACACAGTGATTGGTTGGCAATTGGTTTTGTGCAAGGATTGTTTTTGCTATGACAAAGTGTTATTTATTTCCTTTACATTGTTTAGAAGCAAGTGGCTGGTGTTGTGTCACATGAGAGCATGTGTGTGGGAAAGAGACATGACACAATTTCAGCTTGTGCAGTCATTATTTGAGACTTCTTCTATGTTCAAATCAGGGCACGTTCTGTTACCAAATTTATAAAGTTAGAAAAAAGACATGTTTCATGTGTTTTTGCTGCATGCATACATTTATAGGTTGTACATTTCATGATAATTTTCTTAATGTTTAATTAGGGCTGTATCTTTTAGTACTTTCCTAAATTCTTACTTTGTTACTAGTGGATTGCAGGATAGGAAGTTTTTTGATACGTAATGTGATAGGATCTCGTGAATAACTGAATCCAATTCTTCCATTTCTCTATAACAAACTTGTAGAAATAAAACTTGGAAATTTTGAGAGACGGGGAGCAAATCTAAACCATGTGGACAGTAATAAACAAATGCAAAAATAAAAATGTATTTCATTAACTGTTCAACAAGGCTGAAATAATATACACTTCTCCAACACGGTAAAAATCAAATCACATGGCATTCCAACATGGCTGGAAAATCAGAGTTTTTTGGGCATGTGTGGATACAGAATCCGATGTGTATCCGAGCCATATCCGATATCCGTATCGGATATGGAAGTATTCGTGCCCAGGGAGGGGCATGGATGTATTTGGTTACTTTGGTTATTGAAAATCCACTTCCCTTGAAATGGGTGATGAATGCCTATGTTCAAGTTCCTTCTGCATAAGTTTCAATCTCTTTTGGTCTTATATACGAACTTAGGAGAATGTGATGTTCTTGATCACTTGAGCCTTTCCTCTCTTCTTTTTTGCAATATCTTGTATGAGTTGAGTAGTAACAATGTCACTCTTGTAGTCTTGAAGGAGCTCTACAAACCAAGTGAGTTGGCTTATAGAGCCAACATTTAACATAGCTGTCATGTCCCCATTTTATATGTAAAATAATTAAAAATATTTTAAGTTGGGCCGAATCACTTTATTTTCAATTGGACAACTTAATAAGGCCTATTTAAGATTGAAATAAATAAATGTTCTTAAGACTTTATTTGATATGTAATTCAAAAAGGGCTTTTGAATGTAATTTTAAAGTTTTTTAAAATACTTAAGAGAGGTCAAAGCTCAAAGCAAATCATTTGATTTTGTCCTTTCATTATTTGTTCCATTTTGGTGATTGAAGCATTCAAGGATGGAAGCCCTTGGTTGTTGGAGATCCAAAGGATGAAAACCCACTTGGTTTTCAATATTTGGATTTGGAGACAAAAATCCTCATATTTTTTGAGGCAGTTCTAGTCAAGGATTGCATATGGGCTTATTGATTGTAGTTGTTCGATTCATTTTTGGTAAGCAAATTGTACCGCATCATCAAATTAGCCTTTTTGGCCAAGTTTTCAAGTTCACCTGTTGTCACTTCAGTGATTTATTGGACATTTCAGCTTTTGGAGGGTTAGAACTATTTTTATTTTCTGTTTGTGGATATTCCAACCCTTGGACCAGCTGCTCTTCGAGGTTTTCAGCCATTGTCGACATCATTTTTAGCCCTCTAAATGGCTGTTTCAGCCTTTTGTGAAAATTTTCATCCACCCTTGGAATGCACCTAGGGTTTAAAGTGAATGTTTGTGTAAGTCAAATCAGTCCTAGGTTTGCAGTATTTTGGAGAGTTCAGAGTTTTCAGCCTTGCCAGAGGAGTTTCCAACCATCTAACATTGTTCCAACAGCTGTTGCACCATTTTGGAGCCATTGTTTAGTCCTAGCACTAGCCATACAACAGTTGTTCTCTCAGACCTGCATTTATTACAATCTGATTTCACATCATTTAGGCTGCCATACACAACACCCTTGTTGAAATTCATTGATTGGGTCATGTTACAGCCAGACAGAGTTGGATCTTCTCGTTTGTAAGTGGAATAACATCATTTTTTGTTGGCATTTGAGCTGATCATAAATTGTTTCATTACCTGGACATTGTTGTTGGCTGTAAACAGCCCCTCGTTTCTGTTATATTTTTTATTTCTGCTGTTGCAATGTCATTTATAATTAATTGTAAGGTTGCATACAAGGGTTACATATTTTTATCAGCTAATAAATGTTTAGATCTGCTAATCACCATTATTTTCAGTCACTTTTTGGCATCTACAATTGGGCATTGATGTTTGCTTATCATTTCATCTTGCACATTATTTGAGATTTCATCTATTTCCTAAGGTTGCCTAGTGGGGAACATTACAAAAGGTGTTCCATTTTGATGTGACAAAGCATCTACAACAACATTGTCTTTTCCCTTCTCATTCAATATCTGAACATAATACTTTTGCAATCAATCAATCCATTTCTATTGATCCTTTCTAAGAGTTCCCTATGACAAAAGATTTTTTAAAGTAAGATGGTTAGTCTTGATCAACCAATTATGCCCAAGGAGAAATTTATGTCATTTATCCACGATGTGGCATTGTGTAGGATGGCCATCATCTCCTTACTATGCATGGACATGTGCTTCTCCCTATTTCCTTGTGATAGTATTGCACCTAGACTAAATCCTAATGCATCACATTTGATTACAAAGCAAAAAGAAGGGTACTTCTGAATTCTTCAACTATTCTAGCAATGATACAAAATCAAAATAACAAAATAGATTAGTTCCCAAAAGATAATGCAAATTGTCAATTAGCAAAATAGCACGACAAGAGCTCACAATAGAATGAATGAATAACAAGCCAGAGGAGTAGATACAATCATACATATATAGGAAAGAGGGGAGGCAAGACCAACCAATGAGAAAAGTAACTCCAACTACCCTTATTTGATTTAGTTAATACAAATTAGCAAGCTAAATAAAAATGTAGCAAAATAAATCATATCCAACTGAGGAAATAGGTGTTTGACATCTTTCGGATGCAATGGGAAGGACTATTTGGCTAAAAAATTCCTCAAAAAATCACTGTCACTTGGGACAATGTATAAACCCTTTGTTGTAAATTGGCTTTCTTGAACTCATATTTTGGAAAAATCAAAGCCAAACTTGACTTTCTTGAGCCTCTTGGATACAATGGGATAGTAAAACTTGCTCCCCAAATTTTCAAAAAGTTGCAAATACCCAAAATCCAGAAAACCCAAATGTAAACCCAAGAGATTTTAGTTTTTCCTGTCAAACTTTTCTAATTATCTAGATCATTGAAGAGGCAAGAGAAGAGTATATTGGGTTTTGAGCAAATCTACATACAAAATTTTTAGCCCCCTCAAATCTCTCAAAACTAGAAACCAAATGATCCAGACTAGCACAATAAGCTTTGATATCATGTTAGATTATAAATAAATAGAAGCTACCCAAAAGTCTAATGCAAGAAACTAGGTCAATTAAAACTATTCTAACAATGATATGAAATCAAAATAACAAAATCGATTGGTTCCCACAAGAGAATCAAATGCTCAAAAAGCAAAATAGCATTATAAGAGCTCACAATAGCATAAATGAATAACAAGCTACATGAGTGGATAAATATATAGGAAAGAGGGGAGGCAAGATCAACCAATAAGGAAAGTAACTCCAACTACCCTTATTTGATTCACTCAATACAACACATCAAGCTAAACTAAATATGTAGAGGAATAAATAACATCCAACAAAGGAAATAGGGATTTCGACACCTCCTAGACGCAATGGCAGGGTCTATTTGGCACAAAATTGCTGTGAAAAATAGTTGATTCCTTGACACCATGCTTAAACTCTTTGTTGTAAATTGGGTTTCCAAACTTGACTTTTTGAGCCTTCTAGATACAATGAGACAATAAAAATTGTTGGCGGCATTATTGTACACGGGAATAAGATTAGTTAATTATGTGTAATTGTTTGGTTAGTTGGCAACTGAGGGGTGGTAGTTGTGGTGCAACGGTTGACGCTCGCACCCCCTCGGTACCCTTTTATACTCGGAGTGTAACTTGTAACATACAGTTATTATTGAATAGAACATCTGATATACTTTGTCTGATATTTAGGGCATTATTCTGCATTATGTTCTTTATGCCTTAAGTTATTCACCCGAGAGGGCAAACAAACGTACTCGGGAATGGAAGACACGGATGGCGCACAGACACAATGGGCCTACCCGTTGGTGAAATAAACCCAGAGGTCGACGACGCGCGAACAAAACTTTACACAGGAGAAGACACGGCAATGCGAGAATTTTCAATTTTGCTCCAGGTAGCCATTCAGACCTACGTCCGACGAGAGGCAGCGGAGGCAAAAATCCCACCAAGTGCCGTGTGGACAGCGCTGGAGGTTAGCCCGGCAGTAAACCGGTTGATGAACCACCTCCCCCGGTTGCTTGCACAGGCATTGCTGGCACAACAGGCCTGCCTGGAGGAGATTGCCCAGGAAGAGCGACAACAACAAATCCTGCAACGCTATGAAGAGAACAGTCGATGGGAAACGGAACGAGATGGCGCCAGGCCAGGAGGGAATTGAACCTTGAACTTCTTATTTTCAAATAAAAGTGTCATTGACACGAGTTGTATTTGAGCAGATGAATTAATAAAGACATGTTTTGATTTATGTATTGTGAGTTATGGGAATGTGCGACAATTAATGCCAAACCTATTGAATAAAGATAGAAATAAAAAACCAGAATTGAATGAGTGGGAGGCCACGCAGAGGGCCTTGATTCTGGAGCAGCAAGTAGAACGTAGACGGAGGCTGAGGCAACTTGCTGAAGGACGACCTGCCGAAGGGGGGGCCGAGGGGAACCAAGGAGGTGTCACGGAGGGTGCAGAGCCTGACGGAAATTTCTACGCGTCGCTAGATCATCGTAGGATGCAGAGCCACGAAGAGTTTCTAGAAGAAACAAGGTTACGACGAAATCTAGTCGAGGAGACTCAGGATCAGTTTAGAAACTTATCCCTTACGCCACGGAGTGAAGATCACCAACGGGAAGCAGGAGTGGGCGCGTGTGAGAGCAAAGGGGAGGGCAACTGTACGGGTGTAGGTGTCACACACGACAGGCAAAACACCGTACCTCCAGTCGTCCACGCAGGACACACCACCAACGCCACCAGAGGAAGCAGCGCAAGGCCACAGACACAGACACAACCACCCCCAAGAAGACGACCAGGGATGGCGAGTAAACAAAAATTGCCAAAGTTCACAGGGGACGGCAAGGAAGACCCCTTACGGCACTGCCGTACATGTGAAACCATTTGGTCTACCAACGGAGTGACAGACCATAATGACTGGGTATAGCAGTTCCTAGCCATGCTACGTGGAGTTGCCATAGATTGGTACTCCGATGTAGATAAGCAAAAAGTGGCCACGTGGGCCAACCTACAGAAGGAATTCACGGAGGAGTTTCGGTTGCTCCGTGATGACAAGAAATTGTAATAGAGATATACAGTACCAAACAAGGTACCAAGGAGACAGTACGGGCATACAGCAGGAGACTGAAGGAACTGTTGGGTAAAATGGAAAGCCAACCGGCTGAGGGCTTGAAAAAATGATGGTTCGTTGAAGGATTGAAATCCTCCCTACGAAAAAAAATGAAAATTGTACCCCCGACGTCATATGACGACGCCTATAATAGGGCGATGGACTTAGAGAGCGAATACAAAACATCAAGGGAGAAGAAAAGTAATAAATATTCATCTGACGATGATGAAGATTTTGACGGGGAAAGCAGCAGCGGTGGCGAATCGAGTAAAAAGGTGCATGCTCTCCAAAAGGACATGGAACGAATGTTGAAAGAATTCAAAGCCATGAAAGGGAGTACAAGTAAGACGAAAGAAAATGACGTGTGGTGTACCGACTGTAGGAGTGACGGACACACCAAGGGGTCTTGCCCCAAGAAGGCTTTCTGCGACATTTGTCAAATTGCGGGACATTTGACAAAGGAATGTCCCTACAATATGAAAACCAGGAACCAACAAGTTCTTCACACGAGCAGCCGACCGTCGGAACTTTGCAAACCGCCAACAATAATGCATCATCTGGCGGATACCGGAACAACCGGCGAGGGGGGAGGACCAATAATAATAATAGGAGCCGAATCCAATATGATGCAAAGGGACGACCAATGATCCAGTGCCGAGCCTGCAATCAATGGGGCCAATTGGCAAGAGAATGCACCTCAGAAGAAACTCCACAAAAACTATGCAAATGGTGTGGGCCTGGAGACCACGATGATGGAACTTGCCCAAAGTCTGGAGTGAACCTACTCAACATCGACAGGACGAAAGAACGGGTATTGGCAATCACACGGGCACAGGAAAGAAGGCCACATACCCGGACCCTCGCACGGAGAAGCAGCGGGCGCTGGAGGCCAAGGCTGAAGTGGCGAAGGAAATGTTGGCGGTGAAGGAAATGTTGGCACAAAGGAGCACGCAGGAAGCGGTAAGTACTTCTCGATCTGAGGCGGAGGAAAATATCCTGAAGCAAATGCTGCATATTGAAGTGTCGGTGAAAATGAAGGACCTCCTGGAAACGATGCCGCAATTATGTACGACACTCCTACGTACGGTCCAAGTAACCCCGCACAATCAGGCAACCCGGAATACGGATGGTTCCGGCAGAACACCTACAAACCCATTGGTCCTAACACTATACAATGGCCGGCACCCGACGGTGGTAGAAATGGGAATACTGGGAACTATTCTGATTGACACTATTGTCGACGGCGGGTCCGGAGTGAATGTGCTCCCGAAAGAAACCTAGAAGTAGCTTGGCAAACCAACACTATGGCCGTCAACCTTTAACTTACTGGGAGCGGATCAACATGGTATCAAACCCCTTGGAACGCTCATGGCGCAACAAGTGACCATCGGGACACAACCATTTGTCCTCGACTTCATGGTGATTCCGCTAGCCAAGAAAGGATACGACGCCATTCTGGGTAGAGGGTGGTTGGTGGCAGCCAGAGTGAATCACAACTGGAAACGTAACACGTTGTCAATGGAGAAAGCCGGGAGAAAATTTATTATCGACCTGAAAACACAACTTGTGAACGAAGAACTTGCGTCAGAGTCGGAATCGGACGACGAAGGCGGAGTTGACGGAGGAAAGTACGGAAGGGAACTGAACGAGGAAGGCGTTCTCGGAATCCAAGAATGTTCTGAGGACGAGACCGATTCCCTTAATGGGCTTTTCCACTGGCAAATGGAGGACTACGAGTTGCTGTATGGGTGTAACATGTTGCAGGTAGATGAGGATCGGGATGAGAACGAATTTCCGCCAGCGTACGGGGAATACACCGAAGGGGATGCCCCGGTCAACGAAGTACCAGCACACAGGTTTGACATGACAAAACCAATCCGGTACGAAGAATCTGTAAAACCTACAAACCTCGGCACAAAAGCAGAGCCAAGAAACATCCTGGTTGGCGACGATTGGAACCTAGTCCTGAAAGCCGCTACGTTTAAAATATTCATGGAATACAAGGACGTATTCGCTTGGATGTATAAGGACCTCAAAGGGGTGCTGCCAGAACTGTGCGTACACAAAATTTCACTCGTACCTGGGGCCGTACCTGTACGGAAGAGGCCATACAGAATGAATAAAAACTACGCGGCAAGAGTGAATGATGAAATTGAATGTATGCTCGAAGCCGAGATTATCTTTAAAGTGCAAACCAGCGAGTGGGTATCGCCCATAGTGATATCCCTTAAAAAGGAGGCAAACCAGATACGAATCTGCGTGGATTTCAGATGCCTTAACGCGGTCACCATAAAAGACCCGTTCCCAATACCATTTACGGATAGCATCTTGGAAGAAGTGGCCGGTCATGAAATTTATTCATTCATGGATGGATTTTCTGGGTATAACTAGATATCCATCGTTGAAGAAGACAAATTAAAAACCACCTTCATAGTGGAGGATGGCGTGTATGCCTATAATCGAATGTTGTTCGGATTATGCAACGCACCAGCGACCTTTCAATGGATAATCCTTCACATATTTGAAAAGATGTCAATAGGGAACTTCAGGGCATTCCTGGATGACTGGTCCATCTACAGTAACCAAGATACACATTTGGCTGCACTAGGCGAATGCATGGAGAGATGCAGGCGAGATCGCCTAGCACTCAACCCCAAAAAATGCAGATTCATGGTGCCTCAAGGGAAGCTGTTAGGACACATAGTGTGTAAGGTTGGACTCAAGACTGACCTAGACAAGATTCGGGTGATAGTAGAAATGGAGGCACCCACAGATGTCACGGGAGTCAAATCCTTCCTAGGACACATAGGGTATTACAGGCGATTTATCAAAAATTTTGCTCGAGTATCCTGCCCTTTGGACAAGCTGACAAGGAAAGGTGAACGATATATATGGGGGACGACTCAGGAGGAGGCCTTCCAAGAACTGAAGTCACGGTTGGTGGGTGCGCCAATCCTAACATACCCTGACTGGGACAAAGAGTTCCACGTACACGTTGACGCATCCAACTTTGCCATAGGGGCCACACTGGCGCAGGTTGGCGACCACGGGCTAGATCACCCGGTCTACTTTGCAAGCAGACTCCTGTCGAAGGCAGAGAAAAATTATAGCACCACAGAAAGGGAAGCCCTCGGGATGGTTTACTTAGTCCAGAAATTTCGACATTACTTGCTCGCCACCCCGTTCACATTTTATGTGGACCACCAGGCTTTAATGTATCTGGTAAACAAGCCAATTATCCAAGGACGAATCAGCCGATGGCTGCTATTGTTGCAGGAATTCACATTCAACATTATAGTAAGACCTGGGAAGAGCCATGTGATAGCCGACCAGCTGTCGAGAATCCAGTCAGGAGAACCAGTCGAAGGAGTGAACGAAGATTTTCCAGGCGCTCACTTATTTCGCATCGCGGTTCTCCCCGCCTGGTACGCAAGCGTGGGGGAATATTTGTCGACATCACGGTTCCCGAGGGAGATGCCACCAGGAGAAAGAAGGAAACTGGTACTGAGGAGTAGGACATTCCAACTCATTAATGGCCTATTGTATAAAATGGGGCCCGATCAGATCCTACAGCGATGCGTCCTAGAAGAGGAAATTTCGGGCGTCTTAAGGGAAGCACATGAAGGCCCCGTAGGTGGACACATGGGGCCCGACACCACGGCGAGGAAAGTTCTGTTGGCAAGACTGTGGTGGCCGACACTACATAATGACGTCAGGGAGTGGGTAACAAGCTGTGATACATGCCAACGGGTCGGACGACCATTAAAAAGGGATTTTATGCCCCTCAACCCATCAAATGCCCAGGAATTGTTTGAGAGATGGGGATTGGATTTCGTCGGACCATTAAAACCAAGTAGAGCCCGATGATGCAGATACATTGTAGTGGCAACATAATACTTGACCAAGTGGGTGGAGGCACGGGCCTTACCCGACAATTCGGTGGTCAATACAGCAAAATTCATCTATGAACACATCATTACGCGGTATGGGATTCCAATCCAACTGACGAGTGACAAAGGAGGCCATTTTATAAATCACATAATCTGATTGCTGACAACAGAGTTTAAAATCTTCCACTCCTTATCAAGCCCCTACTATCCACGGGCGAACGGGCAGGCCGAGGTGACCAATAAAATAATAATGTCGGTGATATATAAGTCTTGCGGAGTGGAGAAGGATGACTGGGAGGAGTGCCTACCGTCAGTACTCTGGGCATACCGAACAACTTACAAGGTAACTACTGGACAAACTCCCTTCTAGCTAATGTATGGGCAAGAAGCCGTGGTGCCAGTTGAATTCATGGTGCCGAGTCTACGGATTGCCATCGATAATCGACTTGGCGACATGGAAAGCCTGAGGGAGAGATTGTATGCTTTGAACAAATTGGACGAACGAAGGATGATGGTTCAATGGGCGACAGAGACAGCCCAGCAAAGACGGAAGGTTTGGCACGACAAGCATCTCCGGCGAATGAAGTTTACTCCCGGACAGCTAGTTTTGAAATTCAACGGGAAGAACGAAATTAAACCTGGGAAATTCAAAGTCCGATGGTTAGGGCCCTTCCGGATACGCGAGGTCAATACGAACGGGGCAATTAAGTTGTGGACGCTGGACGGGAAGGAGATACCAGACGCAGTCAATGGGTCGAAATTAAAGGTCTATCACGAACGGAGGGAACCGGAACCCTCTAGTCAGTCAGTCCGCTAAAAATTGGAAAAAATTATTAAAAAAAAAAAAAAAAAAAAAAAAGGAAAGTGGCCACCGTACGGTGGGACCACTGAAGGTGGCATCACCGTGCGGTGGTCACACCGACGGTGGGGCCACCGGCGGTGGAAGCCACCGAAGGTGGTCATCGCACACCACACGCACTGCACTTAAAACCCCCGCGCGAGGCAAACAAGGAAACATAAAACCCCCGCGCAATGCATAGCAAGGAAAAAAAGCATGCCACACAGCAGGGAAAAAGAAACACGCCGCACCAGTATAAAACGGACACCACGCAGTCACGCACGAAGACAGCCCAGCCGCACAGCAACAACCATACACAAAAGAAGAGGGCCGTTATGAAGGTGTATTTTAACAGGCAATCAGTTATACAGCGATTAATGGATTCAGCAGGGAAGAGAAGTTGGAAAAAACAGCTGCACGTTTCTTCCAGTAGCAGCCAGAGGGATAGGGATAGCAATATCAGGATTTTAGCGTCAGGAGTACGTGTTGCAGGCAACACCATGGATGCCAGCACCCGACAAAAGCAAAAACAGAAGGCACCACAGGCTGCCATAAGTGCGAAAAACATAGTGATGCCACAGAATATCACTTTTGAAGGCCTGAATGGATCGGAATGCCGGAAATGGTGGCAGGACACCCCCGACAATGACCTGGTGAAGCAAAACCTCCGTAAGGCACAAGTAGAGTGGGCTGTTCGGATGCCCGTGTTCCCTATCCGGGAGTACGAGGGTGCCCTACGTTTCATGGTGGACACCTTCGGCAGGCACACATGCACTAGCACGTTTGAATACCTCCGGAGGGATGTTACTATATCCTTCAAAGCAGGGGATTTCACGAGGGTATTCGACATTCCAGGCAGCCAGGGCAAGAAAATAGACTTGAAGGCCAAAAAGATGATGCGGGAGAAGGAGCGATGGATTAAATTAATCTCCCGGAACTTGACGACAGCAGAGTTGGACAGCGTGGCTAGTGCCACGAAGGGTCGCGGAATCCGTAAGACTTTTGTTGCGGAGGGCCACTGGAGATGCATTATGGATGTCATCAAGAGTAGATTGACAGGGTCGGGTAGGACGTTGGACATCACCCTCCCTCAGATTATGTTGATAAACGGGTTGATGAATGGCATCGTGTATGATTGGGCCGCGTTACTTGCAGAGCGCATGTATGAGTTTTTGACGCTCTAGCATCGCACATTCTATATGCCTCACTACGCTGAAGGGTTATTCCTGGAGGCCACGCGGGAAGCAGTGCCGGAGGACGAGTTGGAGGTACGGCCGCAGGGACCATTGACAGCAGGAGAGCCTCCAATAATGTATTGGAGGCACTTGGACATTGGGCACTCTTCCGCGAAGCGGAAACGAGCAATAGATATGGCCTCGGCCTCAAGGGAGCCTGACAACGGGAGGGATTCCAGCAGCGCGGAGGATTCAGAGGCGGAAGATGAGGACGACGATAGCAGCCAGGCGACGGAAGAGCCTGTACGAGTCCTGTTTGCTCCACCCCTGTTACCGATGGGCACGCCTGTGCCTTCATCTAGAGTGGGCGACACCTGTATTCCGGCCTTCGAGCAGAGCCATACGCCTGTTACACTTGGTTCCCTCCAGCACGAGCACCAGGGAGCATCACCGGGCCCAACCACGGCGGCACTTACCGAGGACATGGCAGAGTCAGGGACGGAGGAGTTGCTGCATCGGGTAGTGGTCGCTGAGGAGCAGGGGCTGACGAAGGTGGAGGTGGTGGATACCGAGCCTCAGGTGTGGTTGGACGTCGTGGGTAGTGACGCAGTAGTGACTGTTTCTGCTTCCTTGTTGGAGGAGCCGACGACAGCGACCCATCCCCTGGACACGGAGATGCGTGCCGACCTCGTGGCTATGCAGAGCTGGCTCACATAGCGGTTTCAGATGACACTGGCACAATCAGAGGGAGCTGTTGTATTCTCAACGTGTCGAGAGACTAGAGCAGAGGTAGTCGACTTGGATGACTCATCAGGGGAGGCACATGGACTCACGGTTGGGAACGAGGCGGGGGAGGTCGCCTTTGCTGGGGAGGCACCAGGAGATGGTACACCTTCGGTGGCGGAGGAGGTACCTTCACAGCAGGATAGAGTTGTGCCCGTTCCACCAGGGACTTCATAGCCTTCGGCGCAGACGGGGGAGGATATTGAGACCTATCTAGCTGACATGGCTGATATGGTGATGAGGGGTAGGCGGGTGGTGGCCGCTGCCTAGACGCAAGCATTGCAGCAGGTGGTGGTGGAGCTAGAGCAGGTCTTACAGTTTATGCGGGTGGGCTGCCTGGCAGCCTTTGCTACCTGCTTTGAGTCTCAGGGGTGGCCGACTACGGAGACAGAGGAAATGCTCCAGGCTTGGAGGCTGCGTCAGCCCATTGTGGAGAGTCGGGTGACGACAGTTGTCCGCGAGATCGAGTAGGTCTATTGGGATGCCTATTATACATTGAGGTGTACACAGCAGGAGTCTACAGTTAGGGAGGCTGCACAAGTAGCGTTGGAGAAGGAGGTGGCCAAGCAGCAGGCCTCATGGGCAGCCGAGAGAGCGCAGTTGTTGGCACAACTGGGGGTGGCCCGTGCAGAGACGGCTGAGAATCGGGCAGCGAAGGCCGAGGTAGAGACTCGTCTGGCGGCTGAGCAGAGTGTGAGGAGCCACGTGCAGCAGGAGTTGAATGCTGTCAGTGCTGAGAAGAGTCTGTTGCAGACTCGGTTGGTCTGCGCGATAGAGGCAGCGGATACAAAAGAGAAGGAGTTGCTGGAAGCCGCACACATGGTGAAGACAGCTTTGGAGAAAGTATTAGTGGCAGAGCGAGATGTGACTGTACGCACTCAGCAGGTGTATGAGCTCCACGCCTGATTGGTGGCCTTGACACCGACATCTCACCCTTCTGCTTTAGGGACGCTTCCTCAGCCCCCTCCCTAGTTTTTCAGATATGTATATCGTATAGGTTGCATTATCTCCATTTTTGTAAGTCACCTGGAGACGACTTTTCTTTTTGGGGGGGATGATGTTGGCGGTATTATTGTACACGGGAATAAGATTAGTTAATTATGTGTAATTGTTTGGTTAGTTGGCAACCGAGGGGTGGTAGTTGCGGTGCGACGGTTGGCGCTCGCACCCCCTCGGTAGCCTTTTATACTCGGAATGTAACTTGTAACATACACTTATTATTGAATAGAACATCTGATATACTTTGTCTGATATTTACGGCATTATTCTGCATTATGTTCTTTATGCCTTAAGTTATTCACTCGAGAGGGCAAACAAAAATCGCTACCCAAATTTTTAAAGAGTTGGAAATACCTAGAATCTAATAAACACAAGTGTAAACATGTGAGATGTTAGTTTTTCCTTTCAAACTTTTCTAATGCTCTAGATTATTTGAAGAGGCACGAGAATGGTTTGCTAGGTTTTGAGGAAATCCACATATAAAAAATTTAGCCCCCTCAAAAAATTTGAAAACTACAAACCAAATGATCTAGGTAAGCACCATGGTTGAAAAAGTCAGACTTGGCAATAACTCAGCAAGCCTAAAATTTTTTAAAACTTGAGACTCCACAAAAGCTAAGGGGAAAAACTTGGCAATTTTATCAAACATTTTAAAATACATAAATTTTTAAAAATATTTTTCAAAAACACATATTACTAAATTTTTAGATCATTTTATGGATTTCCATTATATATAAATCAAATTAGAGTTTAATACATACCATAGACCAAAACCGAGTTCAACCTCTAAAGAGATTTTTGCAAATTGTGCAATAATAACGTTGAAGTTAGCACAATCAAGAGTTATATTCCAATTACTCGTTACCTCCTCATTGTACTCAAGTTTCTAGTATAACAAAAGAGATCCCAATAACCAATAGGGATTTGATAGTGGAGACTCCAATGGGGTTGAGGGGCTTAACCCTTCCTGGGGCTCTAGGGTCAATGCTCCCTAGCAGGGTCAAGGGGCAGTGCCTCTTGTGGAGGTTTGGGGGCAATGCCCTGAATGGGGTCAAGGGGCGGTGCCCCTTGTGGGGGCATGGGGGTAAGGGGCACTTTTCTGTGGTTTGTGCCAAATAAAAGTGCAGCGGACGAGTTTTGGGGTGTTTTTACCATTTGAAATATGCACCTGACTTGTATTACAGTATTGGGTTCCTATATATGCTAGGTACATGCATTTGCCATGTTTTAACTGTTGTGGTGAAAGAGTTTGATGGCTGCACCACCATAAAACTGCAGACTAGCTTGTCTGCCCGAAATCAGAATATATGACTATTTTTGCCATTTTTCTGCTGTATTCATCATACTGCTATTTGTACCTGCATTAGATGCCCTCTTCTGCTTAGGAAGCAAATGCCTTATTCTGCTCCTTAGTGCAGGATCTGCTATTTACTGCCTTTATACAACTGGAAATGGTGAATGCATGTATGATTTTAGCCTACATGTATATATTTTGCTCAGAATTTTCATGTAAGCCAGCCCTAGGTAATTCTCTATTTCAGCTTTAATCAAGAAAATTTTCAGGGTTGTAACGATACTGACCTTTGAGTCTGAATCTCAACTCTCTACTTAATTTTCTAACCTGGATCGAATAGTGAGAAAAAACACAACAATATTGGCATCTGCAATGTTAGCCAAATAATGGTCAGAGAAAAATTGACTCTCTGATCACAAAATGTTCTATTTTAAAATTTTAAAACATTTTGATTTTTCATCAACCAGGGTCTCTTTAAAATAAGCAACTTGAAAGGTTATATTTTCCCCAAAATTTGGAAAAAATGCCAAAGTTACCAATACCTAATTAATTGGAAAAATCTTCAACTAACTGAGAATTTTGGTAACACTACTACTGTTTAAGTGACACAAAAATCTTGCACTACATTGATAGTTAAACAACAACGTTTCACCGTAGTTCTTAAATGGTGCCTTGGGGACTATGTCATCTGCCATACTTGGGTATTTTAGAAAGGTGGGCTTAAATACAATGAAATTGATTTACATTTGCTTATAAATGCAGACAAGTTGGATCCTCTACAATTTCAGCATGGCTTGTGCTATTAATTTCCACTACAACCGATCAGCCTGAACAATACCAACAGCTTTGATCATTTTTTTGCCTGAATCAGTTCACAGGATGAATGTCCAGTTAAAGTGTATTTTGTAGAAGGAAACTGGTGATCGTTTCTTGTTTCTCCAAGAGATTAAATTCCTACCCAAAATCTATAACTCAATGTGTCTATAACTCAAACCCACTCAGAATCATAAAAGTATGCAAGTTACAAACTTGATCTGGTATTAAAATTGATACTGAATTTATTAGAAAATCAAAATAATACAAAATTCTTGTGATTGTCAACCAAGAGCTGTTGCCCCATAATCTGTGCACATTTTCAGCATATGCAATGTCAGAAGGAAGGCAGATTTGTGCGTAAATTTAAAAATCAATGACTTCCTGGTAAGGAACAAATTGCATGATGCCCCCTTTAGAAGTATCAGTCATAGCATATATTATAGCCTATTGTAAAATGGTAAACCAATGCAATATGCTATTGGGATACTAGCTTGAGTATAGGAAAAAAAATACAAAACTAATATTTGAATTTTGAGATGTGTTACTACTTACTTCCTTGATAAGATCAAAACACATAGCTGGGCATTGATAATTGAAATTGATTATCTGTGAAATTAGGAAATTAATGTGAAGTATGAAGATACTCATCTCTAGAAACAACAGGGAAGAAGTAGATCAAGGCTCATATATGTAGGTGCATGCTGGAAACAAAACATTGATCTCCAGAGGTCATCTGTGAGTGTGTGTATAGTTTAGCTTTTTATAAGTAGTTGGACGAAGGTTTTCCACTCTTGCTCGTTACCTGCGATCATAATTGCTACTTTTCTATCACCATCTTCATCTTCCGATTGGCGATGCATCTTTTGGGAATCTGGTGTTAGGCTGTGCACATGTTCCAACTAACCTGTGTGCTTTCATTGAAAAATATTGTTTGACTGGAAAGTTTTCTGTTTATCACCTCTGTTTTTGTATGCTTCAATCCCCAAAGAGTGACATTTTTCATATGGAACGGTCATCTCTTATCAGATATGAGCAAATACTTCATTTAAAAAGTTTAGACTCTCACTCTAAGAAAAAATATTCATTTGGAAAAGTTAAAGACTCTCACTCTAAGAAAATAATATCACCATGCATTAAGAACAATGTTTGCAATTGAAATATCTTTTCGGTTGACAAAGATATTAGAACCAATTTTTACTGACATGAATCATGTTGATTTGCTCACAGCAAACTCTAAATGTTTGCCACAACCCATATATGGTGTTCTATATCCAGCAAACCAAATATTCTTTGTCAGGTTAACACAACCTTCTGGTTTCTCCATGTAGATTTCTTTGTCTAACTGGCCACTCAGGAATGTAGCCTTCACATCTATTTCACTAGTTTGAAAATGTACACGTCCTTTGTTGCTGCTATCACCAATAGAAGTTTATTAGTAACCTATTTATGCCCAGTCAAAAGGCATCATGGTATTCACCCTTGTATAATCTGCTACTAGTTTGGTATTGGGAAAATTAACATAATCTCGGGATCATAAAATTTGCAACCTACCAGAGCAAGTCCACAAAAACACAGTTAATAATGGTACAAATTTGAACCACCCAAAAAGTGGATTAATTACAACAAACATGCAACTAGATACTAAAGTATGAATTATTAATGACATTTACTCTGGAATTTATGTCTGCCAATAGTACCATTTGGCCTTTATTTGCACTTGAGTAGCCATTTGTGTCAAATTAGTGTGATGTTCCCAATAGGACACATGCAATATTTATCATATTTTTGTGATTTTATGAGACTAGATCAATCCAAAACTACATGTACAGAGGCTGATTACAATTTTCAAACCCTTATTTTGCTGATGTCATCAAAACATAAACTCCAGGAGGATAAAATGCTCAGTTCCAGAAATATAAAACCTGTAAGACTGTTTTATTTAATTGCATTGCTGTTCAAAATGTACAGAGATGATAACCATCAACAATATAATTTGTTATTGATTTTTTTTTTCACTAACAGCTGCTGCATGGCGTGGGACATGTTGATGTGTTTTTTAGACACCTCTAACACAGAATAAAATACTGAGTATTCTATTCTGCCTTGAACAAAGACCTCTTAGATGCTAAACTACGTGATCAAGGTTCCTTTAGTCAGGTCTTGACTCCAAGGTTCCTTTAGTCAGGTCTTGACTTTATAACATGAATAGACTTAGTGTATGTATGATGTGAATTTGCTGTTTACACAAAGGGACTTACACAATTGTTCTTGAGATTTCAAACCTATCATGAATGGATTTGGTTTGCCAATGATTTCAAATGACTTAAGATTTTGCAATGCAAGCTCTCAATCTAATTCTAACAAAGATTTTCAAATAACATGCAAAATGATGAGGGCTTAGAAGTTCTAATCTAATCCTATCTTAAACCTAGAATGCGAGAGATAGTGAAGGATTCAATGAAATTCAACTAGTCTAGGTCTTGTCATACGATGAACAACTCAACACAAGCTTAGTGCAATCATCTAAGGTAATTCATAGATGTACAAATTCATACTAAACCACATTAACACCATCAATTGGATGGATATCAATGAGCAAGCACAAATTGAAGTTAAGTTCGATTTAAATTCCAGTTGACCACACAAAGCAAACTCACAATCAGCAAGAAGCTAGTGGTATGGATATAACGAATTTCATGCAAATGCATTCAACAATTTCTTTCATTCAATCTAAAATACTTGAAAACGAATCCTAATATAAATTTTGGAGGTATGAGAACCACACAATGCTTCAAAATCTCAATAAAATCACCAAACTTAAATGATTAAATTCAAACTTGCAGCATGAGAGGAATGGGCCTTATATAGAGTCTCAAACTGAAATGAATGGCCAAGATTCATTTAGAATCAAGGGCCAAGATCATGCCAACATTGCCCTAATTAGGGTTTACATAAAAAAGTGGAATAAAAAAGGAGGTCCAATGGGATGACGCCTAGTCATCAAGTAGAGAATCTTCTAGAAGATTTTGGCCTACATCCTTCTCTCTAGTTGCATACTCAATGAATCTAGCTAAGACTGAGTTGAGTTCCTCCATCGTAAAACTTGGTAGACCCTCTTGCTGCAAATCGATCACATCCAAGGCATCTGAGCAAGCATCGAAAATGCTCTCCCAATTTGGCATCAGCTTCTGCAAGTTGTTGATGTGAATCATGAGAGAAACCAAGTCATCTAGCTGATTCTTCCTTATGAATTCCAACTGTTTGAAGTAAAAAAACTTAATCTTCTCTTTCAACTCTTCCAAATTCAAACTGCTGGATGCCTGGACATCTTGTCCCAATAGCTCTTCAATATATGTAAGGATCTTGGATTGTATCTCTTGGATTGATCCCTACATCTCCATTCACTCTTTCTTTGCATGATCATACACCGACTTCCGCATGGCCAAAGAACAATACCAACCATGGAAATCATAAACATTGCCTTCTTGAACAACTCCCTCCTGGATCTATGTAGAAGTAGGAATCCGCTTCAACACCCTGGGGCCTGAGGCGAGGAATAATCTTTTCCTGCACTGGTTGGAAATCTTCCCATACTCCCTCCAAATATTGCATCCTGAATATGAGCATCATTGTCTTATCAAATGCTTGGACAAACTGAGCTAGGAAATCATCTGCTTGTCTTGAAACATCCTCTATCCATTTTCAACCTCTTGATGTATATTCCTAATTGCCTCATGATCAAAGGGGGATCCATGAGCAATAGCAATGGGTGAGACAAAGGTAGGATCCTCACGCCTTAGGGAATTCATCCCTTCAATATACTTCTTGAGTCTCCTGTTCTCAATTTCTAGCATCTCTTTCTTTTCAGTAGCCTTGTCCAATCGTGCCTTAATTGCCTTGACAGTATCATCTAACTCTTGAAATTCCCGTTTCTTTGTAGTTGGTCCAAGGTTAATTGTGGTAACTTGATAATCCATAGGAGTGAACACATCTCTAGTCTTATCACTTATCGGGACGACCACAATGCGTGCTCCTATATCATCTCTAGTAATCCTAGAGAACATCTTTGCCTTTTCTTGGTTAGGAAGTCATCAATATCTTCTGCGGGTTGCGCCTCTATCACTTTCTTCTTCTCCATGGTGCTCAACAATCAATCGGGAATCATAGAGAACTCCATCCCATCTTCGAGGTGTTGATCTTCATCGAGTCCTCTCAAGGCTGAAATAACCTCATCATCTTTTTTATCCTTAGTCAAATCCACCACATCATTGCCCAAATTGACCTCAAGTTGAATCGTGGGAGATCTTGACTGCTCTTCATCATCTTCATGTGGTGTCGATTATGCTGATGCATGTACATCTTGATCATTCTCCGATAGGATTTTCGTGTCCAAACCCTGTTTGGACTCATTGTCTTTTTCTGTCATATCATTCTCCTTCACAGATGAGGAACTCATGGTAGATTGAGGAGTGTTAGATTTATGTTTCTTGTGCCTTGACTCTTGGCTAACAATCTCCTTGCCTTTTGTTTGCGATCCTCCAGGCATACCTTTCCTTCTTTTAGGCGCCTGACTCTCCTCATCATTATGCGTTCTAGCATTGCTTATTGTCCTTTCATCATCATTGAGAGAGGACCCCTCATTTCTCATCTTCTCATAGGTTAGGGTGACCTTTTGTTTTCTCAACTCGTTAATTTACTTATCCACCCATTCCTTAGACCAATCATTCACATCTCTCATCAAAATATTCAAATCTACCAGCTCAGGTTGTGACCAACTAGGCAACGTGATAGGCTTGTCTTTCTCCTTTGCATACTGTGGATGGATGTGATCACCATCATCTTGCACCTGATCTGGAATAGAGAAGAAGTTACACTTCCTCATGAAGTCCACTAACATCCGAGACCACATCTTCCTTCTAACTGTGAGCTCATCCACGAGATTAGCCCAATAATCTTCGATGTCAATTCTGTGCGTAAACATCCCTCCCTTAGTTGTTACAATTCTCTGAAATGGATCAAATCGATCCCTGTCTCTATAAATTCCAAGGTGAAAGAATTTCAATTCTTCATTTATAGTCTCTAGTCTCTACTGCTGCTGTGGTGGGGCCAAAATGTACCCCTTAATTTTTTTTGGATTATTTCCCAATTACAAACAACACCAACACCCGTTAGAGTTAGATAATGAAAATCAAACACTGCTGAAAGTAACCCTTTCACTTTCTGATCACCGAGAGCCCAATGTGGGAGGGAGAGAGCATACGGTGTTAAGGGGATCGTTAGCTCGATAAATTGCTGGAAATGATAATTCAAATACAATACTAGGTGGCATGCTAGCCCCTTCCACGTATCCAATGGGTGAAAGAAACTTCTGTAGCAGTATGGCGGTGCAACCAGCCAATTAGAAGATTACAAGAACTGAAGTAACAACAATCACTCAACCACTTATCCAGTGGGAGGATTGAAAATGAAATTACAATCAACTCAATTGCTTATTCAGTGGGAGGACAGTGTTACAATAAATAAGAAAGGCGGCAAGCCAGCCTCTTCCACTTATGCAGTGGGACTAAGAACAACAATCCAAAATAGATAGCTGTTAGTACCACTAATCAGCTTTATAATGCATAATATGGATTTTCAGAATTACTAGAAATAACTGTCCAAAGATAGGCGCAAAGCCAGCCTCTTCCACTTATGCAGTGGGACTAAAGAGAAATCAAGAGAAAGTGCTGTTAGTAGTAGTACTACTAACCAACATTACAATATGAATCATAATGGATATTCAAGTGCTAATAACCAGACCAACAACTGCAACTAATTACCACGACCTTTTTCACCACACCTAAGAACTTACACACCTGAAAAAAACAACTCCAAACTTGAAGACCAAAATCTGATATAAATGAACAGCAGGCTGGAAATGCAGACCAACAACACTAAACTCCCACAAAACACTTCTATCTCGCTCCAATCACACCCAAACAAACTCTAAACACACTCAAAAGGACCTAAGGCATAAAAGGACTAAGGGAGAACTGAGAAATAGCATTTAACAAAGCACAACTGCATAACACGCAACCCCAAACACCTCCCAGCATAGGACATTTACAGCAGAAAGTTCGACTTGCAATATAAAATCCACTACTCCAAGATAGTCAATGAAAACTTACAGGAAGAATCGCCCAAGGCATAGGAATTGAACAAGCAAATACCCAGAATGAGCTGACACACACACACGACAAGCTACGAACGAAAACACGCTTCAGCTACATTGGAAAACAACTACCTGGAAACACACGAACAACACTCCAAAAATCAGAAACCACCAAAATCTTCATCTTCGTTGAGCCCAATATGGTCCTCTGGATGAGAAACGGTCACAAATTCAGCTAGGCGCTATCTGTCAAGCACAAAATTGAAAGCACTAGGAGGTATGCATCCCTCGAAGCAAGAGTCTGATAGTATTTCGACAACACTTTGTTATCATAGCAAAATGGATCCAAAATGAGAGCCCAAGGCCCTTATTTATAGCTTTTTGCCAGGCCAAATTCAAATTCAAATGCTCTCCAAATACACCCAAATCAAATGCCACTACATTTCACCTTCATTAGGCATTGCATTTCATTTTATTTCCTTTGCACAAGTTCGCCCAAATCACATTTACCATTAATCGCCATATTTTGATAAATATAAGACTCATAAAATAATGTGTAAAGTGGGCGTCCAACAATGACTTCCAAATAAAAATATAACTCAGGCAATATACTTAGAAAATCGCCCCATTTTGCCTTGAGTTATAATTTAATCATTATCACCATGTCAACCCCTTGAAGTCATGTAATTTTCGCCTATGCCATGGAGAAAAATAAAGTATAAATAGATACCTCCTCATTCAAATATTGAATATTGCCAAAATGAGCTGAGGCCAAGGGACTGAACTGCATTGCAGAAAATAGTCATCTGAATTGAGCTGCAGAACCCTTGCCAAAAATAGTACTTACTAAAAATAGCATACTGGTGAAAATAGTAAGTGTTTCCAAAGTGATTTTTACCATGTTTTGAGCAATTGCCAAACTTACTAAAAATAGTAAGTCCAAAAAAGGTCTTCAGATTGATTTGCATGTTATACCATCGCAGAGCTCTTAGAAAACCCAGAAAAACCCAGAGAACTTAGCTGCTTCCGCCTTCACTTACTAAAGTCTAAAAATAGTAAGTCAGTCAAACTCCAATGCTTGCTATGCATGTACCCTCATTGCGAAGCTTTCTGAAAATCCAGAAGGAATCCAGAACCCAAACTGACAAACTCCAACATGCAAGCCTTCAAAAATGCTGAAACATCCTCTCAGAGATGAGAAACCCGAATTTCTGCTTCCGACTAGCCTATGGGTCTCCAGAATAGGTTAATGGTCAGTTAAGTTGATTACTACTTCTTGTGACCTTTTTCACACATCACCCCATTGCAAATGGGGACCCTCCCTTTTGCCTGCTTTCTAGGGTTTTTGTTAGTGTCCCGTGGCCTTTCGCTTCAATTTTGCCAAGTGTGTTAGCTTAGAATGATTTGAGTCTTAAGGATTGAAAGTCAGTTTTTGCAAACCAAGTGATAACAGAGTCTAGACGTCGTCAAACTGCCCAGAAACACCAAAGGACGAAAAATGCAATTGATTTGAACGAATTTAGACAACTTTCTATTTTTGGAAAGTTTGCTTTTTTGCTTTTTCCTGTTTTTTAGGAAGTTTTGTTTTTGGCATTTTTGGATCGATCCCTGAGATGGCTATTTTTAGAAAGTTTTCACTATTTTTAAGGGATGTTTTCTTTTTGCTTTTTCAGAGTGGTGACCTAGTATTTGCACCAGCAACACTGACCTGCATCGATCACGATCGAAAACTTTCAAGTTTTGACCCAAAAAGCTAAGTTCCTATATTTTAGGGGTCATGGCGCTTCAGATGGGTTACCTAAGTATGGATTTCAAATATCATATTAATCTGGCTAAAATTGAAGAAGTTGTCAGATTTTGAAGTTTTCCAAGTATTTCCCTAAGTGTGGCTAATCATGTTTGGTGGTGAATAAATGACAGGAAATCCAAAAAGTCCGCCCCATGATGGAGAAGGTGCAAGGAAGTCTCAAAAGTCCACCCAAGGTGAAGTAAAAAGTGCATGTCTCAAAGTCCGCCATGGAGAAGAGACAAAAGTCGGCCCTATGGATGATAGAGATGGTGCAAGGAGGCCAACAAAGTCCGCCATCCATGGTTCTGTTGATGTGTTTTTTGTACACGACCAAACACAGAATAAAATACCCAGAGGTATCTTATTCTCTCTTGAGTAAAGTTCTCGAATGCTGAAGATATCACAAAAAGGATCAATCGGAGAAACTTCAAGGTTCTGTTATGGAGGATCTCTACTCGTGGATAAGCACCAGTGGTCGTTGTGTTTGCTGTTTTACAAGGGTCCTTACGTACTTTCAAGGAAAGCTTGTTCGTGCAACTACTTTTCAAATGAGGAAACAGGATTCTCTTAATACTAACTGATGTTTCAAAAAGATCAAAAGATAAAGGTTTAAGGAGATGAGACTAAACTAGTCCTAAGAATGACTCAATGATGATTGGTCTTGATAGAACTCTACCAATTTCAGTATTGCCAAAAGATTACAACTCCGCTAGAATTGGTGCAATCTTCTAAGGGGATTCAATGATTTTCAAGTCATCAATGGGATAGATACTATCAGTAGGATACATATCAATACCTCCAACAATGATTGAACTCTTAAACAATCTTAATGTTTTCAGTTGACTACACAGGGCGTACTTACAATCAGTAAGGAGCTAGTGGTTTGGATTTTGAGTTTTATCAAATATCAAGCACAACATTCGTCCTTCAATCTTAAAACTTAAATGCTATCTCTACTAAGAGTGATTCAAGAAGATAAACAACCATGAAAATAGCCACAAGGATTGCAATAAAACACCATAACTTCAATATTTCATTGATCTCATAGCCAAATAAAACAACAATTGTTCAACTTTCTCTCTTCACTACTTATTTCTCTGCTGCTGACAATATTAAACTTATTTCTCTTTTTTGATTCTAACTCTCTAACTCTTTTAAAATGAAATGAGTGAGGGCTTATATAGCACCCTCAAATACAATGAACGACTTGGATCAAAAGAAGATCAACGGCTGATATTGTTACAAAAAAGCCCCCATTTAGATAAACATTAGCAATCCATAGCCAATAGGAATTGGCACAAATAACGAGGAAACATAGCCCAATGGGAATAAAGCTGCCACATCATCTCATAACAACTTTTCATCTAGAATTTTGTTCCCTTAAATATGTTCTTTTCTAGCATATTCAATGAATCTGGACGTAATCCCCTCAATTTCAGCAATGGGAATCTCATGAAGATTCTTCATTCATTCTTCCAAGTGGAGGACTTGATCAAAAGTTGTGAGAAGGGTCGTCTCCCATCCAGGCTCTAGCTCTTTCGTTTTCTCGATCAGGAACTTAGTAGCATACATCTGACCTCGTTGCTCCTCTGTGACCATGTTCTCTTCCTTGCAAAAAATGATCTTGATCCTGTCTTCCAACTCTTGGACATCCGCATCTGTCTCGATCTCAATCCTTCTGTCAAGGATCGTACACAATATATCAAACACCTTGTCTTGAATAGGGTGGATAGTGCCTTCAACTCTGCTGCATCTGGTATTGATGTCTTCGAAAATGACTTCCTTCATCTAGAGCAAAGTTGACCATTTCAGAAGGCTATGAGTTCCTCCATCCATTATCTTCTCTTGTCCTAAAATCTGTCTTGGTGTACTTCTTATTACTTGCAAGACCGGGATGATAACGTCTCTAGTGTGAGTGAATGCATCTACAGTTGTCAATAGATTATGAATGATCTCAAGGACCTGGATAGCCCGATGGACTGTTTTCATCATTCTTGTTGCAAATACAATGGCTACCTTGTAAGATTCATCAATCCAAGAACTCATGAGTTGAGCTAAGTTCTTCATCCTTTCGGCCTCATTTATTGATTCAGGAGGAAGTGCATGCAAAGGTGACACTGCTGGATGTTGTCGCCTTAAAGGTTGACTAAGGTGACCAAAATAATTCCTCCAAGCACTAACCTCTCTTTCTAGCTTCTTATTCTTTTCCATTTCTTCTTTGAGTTTGTCATTAAGTGCTCTCATTGAATCAGTTGCTTCTTCCATGGCTTGCTCGAAGGTAAGTGGACCAAGATCAAATGTCTCTAGATCATATTCCTTTGCTAGAATCTCATCCTCATACTTGTCCACCACTGGTGTAGCTATCTGTACCTTTCTGGATCCTGCTTCATCTCTAATTACCTTTGACATCTTTGTGGCCTTCTTTTCTATCTCTTCATGGGAATTTCCTATGAGACTTTCCAAGTCGAATACTTGTTCTTCCTCTTCGATCACAACTACCCTTGTTAGTCTTTCTTTCAGCCAATCTGGAATAGAAGACTTTCTTTCTCTTACTTGTATTTCCTTAGGCAGGGGTCTATCTTCTCTGAAGGGAGATGTTGCTTCATCATCATTCCTTCCTTCTTGTTGTTCATTAGCACCAACCTGGAGAGATTGACTTGATGAATGCTGAGGTGTTTGTCCCTTACCTTGTTTATCATTCTGCACCATGGATTCCATAGACTCATCAATCTCATATAATATCTGTCTTTGATCTTCTCCTTGACTTGTTTCTTTTTCATGCCTAGAAGATGTACTCGGTGGACGATCAGGATTCACTTTTTGTTTCTTCTTGGAAGGTTCTTTCTTCTCAGGTCCTTCCTTTCTCTTTGATCCCTTGGAATGAGAAGCATTCTCACTCACACTTGCTTCTCCTTCTTCTGTTCTTGTTTCCAGGGTGAATGTCATGGCTACATTCTGCTCCTTCAATTTTTGATGTTGTACGTCCACCCATCTGCGAGTGCAATTCAACATAGGAGCCATTAATGCTCTTAGGTCCGAAACTTCTGGCTCATTCCAATCTATCTTCACTTCTTTATCTTCCTTCTCATAGGATGATTGGAGATATCTACCACTGTCCTGGGCTTGATCGGCTACTCTGTAAACCTTACATTTCCTGATGAGATCCAAGGGTAATCTAGAATGCATCTTTCTTTTCACTTCTATATCATCCTGAATATTCATCCAGAAGTCCTCTACTTGAAACTCATGCTTGTATTTCTTCCCAACTGTTTCTTCCATGTGACCATGAGGGTCGAAATTCTCCCTTGAGGCAAAGGATGTGAATGAATATAGAGATAACTCCTTCTCTGCATCCTCCGCGGCTTGAGAATTAGGACACACTTCAATTGAATTCCCTAGTAGAATGGGTACGGGGATTCCATTTCCGTGCTTATGTCTTGATGCTCTAGCATAAGCTGCTAACTGTCTAGTCACCTCAAGTAATATTATTCTATTTGTAGGATACCTTGGCAACATGTAGGGAGGTGAAGGGCATCCATGGATCCTGATGTAAGTGAATTTTGGAAATTGAATGAACCACGCACCATGTTTCTTCACAAGCTCTTGTGCTTCCGGAGACAATCAGTGATGAATCCCTCCTTGCAATGTCCTGGTGATATACATCGTGAAGGTGTCATTGACTAGCTTGTAGCAATTCTTAGGTGGATGGTGTAGTTGAACATAAGAATCACAAGCTCTTATTTCTCCGGGTCCTCTCCCAACAATTCCTCTATGGGCTAGCCTTGCATACTCAAAACTTCTGACCAAGCAATATATAACATATGAACTCATGTGAAATGACTTGGTAGGGGTTAGCCTCCTCAACTGCATGTCTAGGTTGTTGCTAATGATTCTAGCCCAATTGAGCATTCCCTTTCCTTGGATGATCACTTGTATGAAGAAGAACATCCACTTGTTGAAGAAGAAGGCTTGAGAGGCACTAGTAACCCGATTGAGCATGGTTATCAAGTCCTTGAATTCTTCTTGGAAATCAATTCTGTGTGGCGTATTGGGTATTTTGTTCAAGCGAGGCCTACTCTTTAGTAACCAATTCTTGTTGATGAAGTTCAGACAGGTATCAGGATCATCCTCATAGATAGACCTAGCCCCTTCCAGGCTCTTGTAGATCATATCTCTGGGCTCCAGGAGATGAAAAGCTTCACTTATAGCTTCTTCTGAAAGATAGGCTAAGACAGTTCCATCCTTGGCTACGATCATCCTTGAATGTGAATCATAGTGTCGGGCGTATTCAATCATCAACTCGTGACATTTGACGGCAGGAGGAAATCCTGCAGCCTTGATGATGCCACTCTCAATTATCCTCTTCGCAACAGGTGACGGCTTGCTGATGTAGGGCGCTTCTCGAAACTTCTTCACATTGAAGTTTCCTAGATTGGTGTCTCCGATATTGCTCCACTTGGACACGATCCTGGTCTCCAAATCATCGTTTTTCTGATCCTCTTTGATGAGAGCTTGCCGGGTAGTGGATCCATTGGCCTTGGGGGTCGTCATTTGATACCTACACAAAAGGCTTAAGTTAGGTTTGAGCATAATATCTCAAGATAGGAGATTTGATACCTTTCAAGGAAATAAATAGATTACAATTTAAAAATAATGTGATAAACCCTTAGAATTATGAATTTTCAAATTGATATTACTTATGAATTAAATCAGATTATGCAAGACTTAACCTCACAAAGGATTGATATAGAAAATTAAATCAAATCTTCAACATGCCTTCAAAAATCTGATTGTACATACCTCCTCCTTGATTCCTAGCTATCAAACTTTCCAAGGATTTCGCCCTGGACCCTTTGGAAGGGTCAGGAGCGATTTCCTTGATTTTGTCTTAATTTCCTCATTTTTTCACTCCAAATTCCTTTTAAAGGCGAGCATATGCTAGTTTTAGCTCAACAAAGCCTAGGGATCCAATTTTTTAGCTTCTATCATGGGTAAATTAGGTGATTATGAGAATTTCGCTCTGGACCCTTTGGAAGGGTCAGGATCGAAATTGACCTTTTGGGTCAAAATTCATCCTTCTTTCATTCACCATCTCTTCTAAGGCAATCTCTAAGGCTTGATCACTGACTTGGCTCAATACGACCTTGGAGGAGACATGACATTTTATGAATTTCGCTTTGGACCCTTTGGAAGGGTCAGAGCGAAATTCAAGTCTTAGGCTTAATTCTTCATCTTCTTCACTTCAACTCATCTTGCAAGGCTAAATAACCTTACTCCAATCTCAACCACACCCCAGGAATCAAAATCCTAACTTGACACAAGGAGGAAATAGTGGATTTGAAGAATTTTGCTCTGGACCCTTTGGAAGGGTCAGGAGCGAAATTCACCTTTTGCTTGTTTATCCTCAGTCAATTCCATTCTTTTTACTTTGTTTCCTCTAGACTTCCCTTTTTGAATCCATTTCTCAACCTGGCAACATTTGCTTGATTCTCAAAAGCCTTGAAAAGGAAAAATTCGCTCAAAAACCTAGCCAGGGACAAGACCTATCCAGAATTTCGCTCTGGACCCTTTGGAAGGGTCAGGAGCGAAATTCACGTTTTTAGCTCAAAATTTGTTTTTTTGATGATCAAAAATCATTCAAGGGCAATCCAAAGAGCTTTTCTCACCTAGGCCTAGGCCTGACTTCACACAAATTTTGGAGAAAAAGATGGTTTTAGGGTTTCTCGCTCTGGACCCTTTGGAAGGGTTAGGAGCGAAAATCTTGTTTTAAGCTTATTCCTCCATCTTTCAACCTCAATCAAGTTCAAAAGGGCAAGGAAACCTCTCCTCACACTCATCCAAACCATAACAACCCAAAGTTTGAATTGACCTGCAAGGAAAATAGATGATTGTAGAAATTTTGCTCTGGACCCTTTGGAAGGGTCAGGAGCGAAAATCTTAGTTTAGCTCAATTCCCTCAAATTCAATGATTTCTTAGCAACTTAAAGTCATTCCTAGGGACCTCTCCCATCTCAATTCATCTTGATCCATACTTTCCTTGGCATAAAATTGGGAAAAAAGGTGGTTTAGTGGAATTTTGCTCTAGACCCTTTGGAAGGGTCAGGAGTGAATTTCCTTTTCTAGGACAAAATCTCCACCTTTCATTGGTTTCAAACATTCCCTAAGGCAAGAACATATCCATTTTCCTTCCAACATGCCTTGGATACTAAAATTTTGATCAAACAAGGAAGAAAATGAGGCCCAGGTAGATTTTCGCTCTGGACCCTTTGAAAGGGTTAGGAGCGAAAATCATGTTTTAGGCTTGATTGTTCATTTTTTCAACTCCAATCTTCTTTGGGAGGCAAACATAGACTACTCTCCTTGCATCTCCACCAAGGTCCTGACTTTGGCTATGGGGAAAATGAGTGTTTTCAAGAATTTCGCTTTGGACCCTTTGGAAGGGTCAGGAGCGAAATTCAATTTTTAGGCTAAAATCCTTCATCTCCTCCACCTTTAGTCATTCCCTTAGGCAAAAACATGTCAAACACTTCCATACATGCCTTGGAAACTACGAATTTGGTCTTGATAAGTGAGAAATTGAGGTTTAAGGGGATTTTCGCTCTGGACCCTTTGGAAGGGTTAGGAGCGAAATCCCTACTCTTGGCTAGTTTCTCACCCTCTTTCATCTCATTCTCCTTCAAACTTGATCAATTCAACTTCCTCTTATCTCAATCAAGACAATCCATCATCCAACTGGCCCTAGGCAAGGTCAAACTAGGTCTTTAAGGCCAAAAGAAGGCTAAATGGAGGATTTCGCTCTAGACCCTTTGGAAGGGCCAGGAGCGAAATTCTCCTCCCAGGTTGATTTTTGCCATTTCAAAGTCTCAACCTCCTCTCTAAGGCAAACATGCATCAAAACCTTATCAACTATGCCTCAAAAGTCAACAATCTTGGTCATATCCTTGAGCAAAGTGGAGGAAAAGTGGATTTCGCTTTGGACCCTTTGGAAGGGTCAGGAGCGAAATTCATGTCTTGGGTCATAATCTTCATCCTTTAATGCTTTCAAACACTTCTTAGGAAAGAATCATATCAAAACCTTCACCACATGTCTAAGGAACAAGACTTTTAGTGCAAACAAGGAGAAAAAAGGTGTCTTCTTGGAATTTTGCTCTGGACCCTTTGGAAGGTTCAGGAGCGAAATTCATGTTTTGGGTTGATTTCACACTTCTTTCCTACTCAAATCACTTCAGACTTGATCAAATTCACCTCTCCCTAGCACCATCATGTCTACTTGCCATCCACTTGACCCAAAAATCTTCATTTTCCATGTCTTAGGCCAAAATTGAGGGTCAAATGAGGATTTCGCTCTGGACCCTTTGGAAGGGTCAGGAGCGAATTTCCTCTTCCAAGCTAACTTTCATCATTTTGTCACTTCAAACCTTCTTCCTAAGGCAAATATGCATCCTAGTCTTTGACACCATGCAGTAGAAGTTTCAAACTTGGTCAGGACAAGGAGTAGGGTAGAGGAATATGAATTTCACCCTGGACCCTTTGGAAGGGTCAGGAGCGAATTTCCTAGTTTTGACTCATTTTATACCTCAAAACTCCTTTCCTTGCCTTGGATATAACTTTTCGGAACTCCTTCAATCATCATCAAGTGCATTTGCTCATCAATTCCTGAAATCGCCTCCTGAATCTCCCCTTGGCCACTGATTTTGCTTAATCGACTCTGACCCGGAGGAAAATAGGACTCTGACATGAAGACCAACACTCTTGACCTACTCTGACCTAAGACCTTTCATCTCTTTAGCACAATCTATCCATCTTCATTCCCCTGAAAGGTAAAACTCCTCTACGACAACCCTAGGGTTCAAGGTAGACAATATCTGACTTCCCAAATCCAGACTTTACTCAGCTTTGAAAGAAACCCTAAGACGAGCTCTTGGAGAGAAACCCTAATCTACCTAGCCCAGGCGACCACTCACTCATTCAAAACACCTAGCAAGCAGAGAAAACCTAACTAAAGGAAAGCAAAACCTAAGAAAAAGAGGGGGTCCCCATTCTAATGGGGCGATGTGTGAAATGGTCACAACATCTGGCGACACCACTAAGAATGTTCGCAAACATTTGAGAATCAATCCATCTTTAAAGAATACTCAGAGAATCTCCCCCAACAAATCAAGGAGTTAAACAACATTTACAAGAAGAGACTTTCATATTGAGATAGAGTACTAAGTCCATAGTTATCCATGTGTGTGCAATGAGTTAATCCCTCTCAACAAGACAATCATGATCTCCGGGTTCCCCTGTGATTAGCTACGTAGTTTATCTGAACCTCAAAAGTATCCTGGATAGAGCCTCGCTGCCAGTCAGACGTCCATAGTCCCGACGAGGTTATCGCCGCAATCTCACGAACATTGCTCCATTGCCAGCCGGGCGTCCATAGCCCCAATGGAGTTATCCGTATATTCCCATTAGTCAATTTTGGTATTTCATTTCATTTCATTTTTTCTTGATTTTCTCTTTCATTTTCTCATTTTTTTCTTTTTTGATATTGCTTTTTCATTCCGTCAATTCCTTTGGCTTGTAAGCAGTGAAGCTTACTAGGGTTTGAGGACTGCGGTGGCGCTGAAGTCAGATTTTAGATTTTTCACTAATCACAGCTTTGCCTGGAAACCATAACGACTCGGAGATTATTAGTGTGAAAAGATATAATAACCGAAGGACACTAGTGTCTCACTTCAATAAGCCAATCTTACTTCACTGCAAATACAGTTTGACTCAAGATTCCATCAAGAAAGATTTCTTTATGTTCCTAAAAGATTTCATGATTGGGCAAATGAAACGGACAATCCAGCGGGATGTCAGAGTGCTTCATAACAAAATCGCCCTTTTCAAATGGATACCCATCAAAACAAGTAGACTAACCAAACTAAGACGTAAAAACCACCTAAACCAAGACCAAAACAAGGACTAGAGAAAACCCAAAAGACACACCACACACCAACCCAAGCAAACCGAACTCAAAAGAACCTAAGCTAACTATATACAAAGGCAAACCTTTTGAACTTTAGGACTGGAAATAATGCTTGAGATACCTCCCATTGACAGGTAATGGGACATCTTCCCCAGTTAAGGTCTTCAATTTGAATGCGTTCTCTCCTAGAATCTCAGAGATCTGATAAGGGCCCTTCCATAGTCTATCAAATTTATCATGTTCTCCCTTCTTTTCATGGGCTTTATGCTAGTATAGGACAAGATCTGAGATCCTGAACGCCTTGATTCTAGCCTGTCTATCAAACCATCTTTTGACAACTCCCTGATGTTTTGCAAAATTTTCTAAGGCTTGATCTCTCTTTTCTTCAAGATTCAGCAGTTGTGTTAGTCGAGCTTGCACAACGTCGGTGTCCTCCATGTATTCTTGGATAAACCATAATGTTAGGATCCTTAGCTGCATTGGGAATACTGGGTCTTGACCATAAACTAGGAAGTAAGGTGAAATCCCTAACGCAGTCTTGGTTCTGATCCGATCTGCCCAAAGGGCAAATCTTAGTTGGGTATGCCATTCTCTTGGACTTCTCTTCAGCAATTTCTTGATTACAATGAGCAGGTTTTTGTTTGTCGATTCGTCTAACACATTTCCCTGAGGATAATAATTGGATGAAAATTTAAGGGTTATACCATATTCAAAGGCCCAATTAGAAAATCTTAATGATGTGAAAGCTGAGTCATTATCGCAAACCAACGCATAAGGACAACCAAACCTTGTAATAATATTTTCCTCAAGGAATTTAATCATAGCCTCAGTAGTGCATACCTTAAGAGCTTGAGCCTCCGACCATCTGGTACAATAGTCAGTGGCAGTGATGATATACCTGTGCTGCGCCGAGGATGCAGGGTTAATGACACCAATAAAATCCATCCCCCATTTCGCGAATGGTCTTGCTTTGATCACTGGATTGAGCGGCATGGTAGGATTCTTTTCTCTGAAAGCGGCGACTTGGCAAGTATGACAAGTCTGGACATGATCAAATGTATCCTTGAATAGTGTGGGCCAATAATATCCTGCTCTCAGAATTTGATGGGCTGTGGCCAGGTTAGCACCATGCCCTGTACTGAACTTTGAGTGAAAATGTTCAATTATCTGTTTCGCTTCGTCCTTGCCAACACACCTTAGATACACTCCTTCATGATTCCTGCGATATAAGACGGATCCTTGAAGCATATAATTCTGACTCTTTAACCTCAATGCTCTTTTCTGAGTAGGTGTCATATGAGCAGGGCACTTCTGATTGAGCAAGTAGGTCACAATTTCCTTGTACCATTCATCTGGGGTGACATCATCCAATTCGTACACCTGCTGAACTAACTCGGGCCCGTCGATTGCCAGTGTCTGAGCTAGGGCTTTCCCTCGAACAAGTTTCATAGGTTGGATTTCAATATCAAATTCTTGAATAATGGCGACCCACTTGCCTCTTCTCTCGCCTAGTTCATTTTGCATGAGGAGGGTTTTCACTGCCGCATCCAGCACAATTGCATAAACTTTGGCCCTCAAGAGGTAATGTCTAAATTTTTTAATGGCTTTGACCAATGCATAGGCTTGTTTTTCAATGTTAGGGTATCTGAGTTCTGCATCCTTCAACAGAGTGCTCATGAATGCAATCGGGTTCTCGTCTCTCTCTTCACTCCTTTGTGTGACTATAGCTACACAAGTATATTCAGAGGCAAATGAATATAGATAAAAGGGCTTCATGTAGTTAGGACTGATCAGGGCTGGAGCCTCTGCAATTGCTGACTTTATTTCTTCAAATGCTCTCCTTGCCGGTGCCGTCCATTCTATTTTGGCGTCCTTCTTCAACATCTCATTCAATGGTTTGACTATCTCGGCAAACCCTATGATAAACTTTCTGACAAAATTAATCTTGCCAAAGAATGATTTAAGTTCTTTCTTACTGGCTGGTAGGTTGATGGTTGATATAGCTTTTACTCTATTAGGGTCAATGGAAATACCCTTCTCTGATATGACATGCCCTAGCAACTTTCCTTTTGTCACTCCAAATATGCATTTTTTAGGATTGAGGGAAACACCATATCTTCTACACCTTTGGAAAACTTTTCTTAAATCATCCACATGATCTTCCCTTTTCCTGGAGAAGATTGTGATATCATGCATGTATATGATGATGCATTTCCCTATCAGGTCCTTGAAAGCGATATCCATAGCTCTTTGAAACGTGGCGCCGACATTGATGAGTCCAAAAGGCATTCTTTTATATGCAAACGTTCCCCACTTAGTAGTGAAAGCGGTCTTCAATCGATCCTCAGGTTCTACCAACACTTGATTATAACCTGAATATCCATCCAGAAATGACATCATTTGTGATCCGTTGACGATTTGCAACACTTCGTCTAGTGATGGCAGTGGATAATTATCCTTTTCTGAAGCTCGGTTGAGATTCCTGAAGTCGACACATAGTTTGATCTCTCTGTTCTTTTTCCTGACAGGGACCAGGTTGGCGACCCACGTCGAATGTCTTACTTGAAAGATGATTTTGGCTGAGAGCAACTTTTTGACCTCTTGATATATCAATGGTTCCAATAAGGGGTTGATCGGCCTTTGTCTTTGTACAAAAGGTTTGCTTCTTGGTTTCAAAGGGATTGTATGAGTGATGATTGTAGTGTCATAAGTTTTAAGATCTTCATAGCTCCAGGCAATGACATCTGGGAAATCTCTCACATTTTTCAAGATACCATCTCTCTCTTGCGAGGTACAGGAAATCTCTCACATTTTTCAATATACCTGCTGAGTGTAGTACCGGTGGAGAGCAACAAAGCAGCTGAAAGAAGTGAGTACCAACAGAGAGAAAGATGAACTGGGAAAGCAGCAGCAGCAAAGAGAGGAGTGTATTGGTGTAGCAGAGAAGGTGTCTCACCGACAAAGTGAGGTATATGAAATGGTTACAAGACTCACTTGTAACAATATAACTAATTTTGTATTTGATGCTATCATGGTGTTCACTGAGTTGTAGCTCGGTGCAAGGGTTGTAGCTCCTTTGGGTTGGTGCCCATAAACTAGCAAGGGTTGTAACCCATAAATCAGGTAGGGGTTGGTGCCCTAAATCAAGGGTTGTAGCTCCTTGGGTTGGTGCCCTAAACTTTGTAACTGATTTGATTGTGAGGCTGGATTGGAGCAGTAGACTACAGCAGCATTGTTCACTGAGGTTTTTCCCATCTTGGGTTTTCCTCGTACATGATAGTGTTATGTGATGTCACTTTTATGTGTGATTGCACTTGTGATTAGTCTCCCCACTAACCGGTATGTCTGCATTGTGTTAGATTCCATAACTGGTATACACACATAATTTAGTTAAAGAGAAAAAGTTGAGAACCACTGATTCACCCCCCTCTCAGTGGTACATTGTGTCTAACAATTTGGTATCAGAGCCTAGGTACCCTGTTTATCAAGCTTTCTCTTGCTTGGGTAGATTCTGGCTTAAGGACACAATGGTTTGTTTAGTGTCAATCCCTGCTCCTGTTTTTGATGGTTCAAACTATTGTATTTGGAGCTGTAGAATGGAATTCTACTTGTCCTCCCTAGGTTATGATGTCTGGATGGTGGTTGTTAATGGTCTCCCTAGGAATGTCAGTCCTCCCACCAGTCCTGCAGAAGAAAGAAGATGCAAGTGCAACGATGAAGCCGTGAAGGCTATTTTATGTGGACTCACCGGTGATGTTCCCTCACAAGTGGATAAGTGTAGATCGGCAAAAAGTTTGTGGGATAGACTAAAGAAACTCTATGTAAATGAACCCTGCAACACTGAATCAGCTTGTGAGAGTGAGAAGAACAATGCAGTAGATGACAGAGGCAGTTTAGATTGTTGCAGTAGCATTGGTGATGAGGAGACTCATCTCTTCATGGCCCATGAGACAGACACTGAGAATCACACATCAAAAGGGAATAATGCAGATAGATCCCACCGGTATGATGTGTTTGGCAGCGACCTTGAAGAAGATGAAGAGGAAGGAGACAAGGTAGATAAATCTAGCCGACAAGATCTATTTGGAAGGGATGATGAAGAAGAAGAAGATGCAGAAGTTAATCTATAAGGTGAGCTGCTAAGCGCCCTTGATGAACTAAAAAATGTTAGAAATGAACTTAAGGATTACAAGAAATCAGTTCATGAAGAATGCAGCAAGTTGAGAACATGCCTTGAAGATTCAAACAAAAAGGTTAGCTTACTGACCACTCAACTAGATGAGGTAAAAAGAATGGCAGATGATTTGAAGTCTATCTTGGATGCCAAGGAGAGAAGATGTGAGGAGTTGCTGCTAGATATGAAGTCTAAGGACAAAGGATGTCAAGACCTGAATAGTGAAATGGAGAATTTGAGAAATGAATACAAGCTGTTTAAGAATGTTGCAGTTGTTGAGCAAAACCGATTGATCAGATGCCTTGAAGATTCTGAGAAATGTATCTTAGAGTTAAAGACTCAACAAAAAGACACCAAGGAATGCAGGTTCAAAGATCTAGAGGCTGAGCTAGAGACAAAGGATAAAGAGCATCAACAGATAGTAGGTGAAATGGAGTCCCTCGGGAAAGAACTTGAGAAATGTCGAGATGAGCTCAAACTGAGAAAGGAGTATGATGGTGGCACTAAAGCCTTGGATAAGATGTTAAGCCAACAGAAACATTCCAAGGACAATGGAAGATTAGGATGTGGTACCGGTGAATGCTCTACAAGCAAGGAGACCTCCCACAAAGATATTCAATTTGTCTCCTCAAATGGAAATGGAAAGGGTCAGACCTTTACTGTCAGGAATGCTCCAAAGAAAAGGATAGATCTGGCTACAACCGGTGAGGACATGAAGCTGAGGATGAAGAATGGTTCTGCATGGAGGAACAATGCAGATCTGAAAGGAAAAGGGAAAATAGGAGAAGATTGCTTCACCAGAAGCAAGAACATGAAAAATCCACCAGTAGAAGACAAGGAGATGCTGCTACCCCACATCATGTCAAGTATGGAAGAAGAAGGGATCTGATGGAAGACCTGCAGAGAATGGACAACCCTGGATTCATTCCCGGAGAAGCAGAAATGGAGATCCCAAACCAGTAAGATCACCTCATGTTAGGCAAAACAAATTTGTAAGAAATAAGCCTCCTTTCTCCGGTTATTGTTTTACATGTAAAGATTATGGCCATAGGGCAGAAGAATGTAAAATGAGGTCTAGGAATAGACTGAGTGTTTTTCCTAGGTATAATAAATCAGATGGCTATAGAGTTAATGCATATAAGTTGAATGTTTCACAGAGTAGAAACATGCATGTTCCCTTTCCCGGTTATGCTAACAAGAATCCATGCACTGCTCCTAAAAATGTAAACATTGTGTGTTATAACTGCAATGGATTAGGACATAGAAGTTATGAATGCAGGAAGAAGAATATGCTTTCCTATGGCAACTGGAGGATCAATCATGCTCAGTGTGAGAGCAGTTACAGGGGATATGAGCAACATAGACCTGCTTGGAACAAGAGGAGAAATGTTCTTGCACAATCAAGGAATTCAAGGAAACCGGTAACAGCCAAAATGGCATGATCAGAAAGGGAAGAGCAAACCGGTATGTTAGAAGGTTCCCCAATCATGAGATTGGCATGGATGTTGTATGCTACTATAGCACTGTCTGCAGAGAGAGGACCAATGAGGAGAAGAAGGTTAACACTGCTCCCAAGACTGCAGATGTGGAAAGGAAAGAAATCAAGCAAACATGGAGGAAGAAGCCGAAAGATAAGAGCATGGATCGGCAGCATGCATTCAATGCACAAGTGATATCTCCTATGGCTTAAAGGAGATGCAGGACTCAGGGGGAGTTACATATTGACCAGATCATTCACCCCTTAGTTGAATGTGGACAAGGAGATGAACAAGCCGCTGCCGGTAAGAGGAAGAAAATGTGATGGCAGTGTGTGTGTAGTTACCACCTTGACTACACATGGAAGATGGTTTCCTGCTGCAGGTGAAATGAATTGTAGCAGAGGTAATTGGAACCGGGAGATAAAGGTAAAGAGGAAAGTGTCCCGGTAGAGATAAGAGACCAGTATGTGCAGCATGTTACTGGCACAGATGTTGATCAGTGTTGCAGGTTATGTAAGTCAATGTGTTGAGGGATCATTGCAGTAACTCCGGTAGTCTAGATGGATGAGGTTATGTCTCAAGTGATATTGAAAAGGCCCTGAATGACATATGTTGGTTCGGTACCTGATCTTATGTGCATACATCTTTATGGGTCAATCGGTTGGATATGTGACCTGTAGTTGGCATTGTGGTCATGATGATGGATGTCACAGGTATTGATGTGAGTCTGGGTTTAGGACATGATCGAATAAGATAAAGATCAGAGGTTTGTGTTTCAGGGGGAGTTCAGGGTCATATCTTCTGACAGATATCAGATATACTGAACACAGAAGCAGTTCAAGCAAATGCTTGATATTACTGGTAAGGAAATTGCTCATTTGACTATGGGTCACCAGTTGAAAGTAAGAGAAATCTGGCAAACTGGTAGGACCATATGCACAAGAAAAGAAATTCATTCCTCAACTGGTTCTGAGTGAAAGGAGAGAGACCGGTGTATGCTGTTAAGGGTTGTTTGGTACCTAAGCTTTCCATCTCAAGTGTTGATGATTGAGATGATGTTGTGCATAATCTTCATAGGGGGAGATGCACCCAGTAAAAAGGGGGGGGAAGATTCCTGACAGTGCCCTTTGCCATTGTTGTCAAAGGGGGAGAAATTTACTGTAGTATACTGGATACTACATGTGTTGACATCAAGGCCAAAGGGGGAGATTGTTGGCATTGTGTTGTCATTGATGTCAATCGGTATAGGATATTACTGTTATCACTGACATTGATGTCAACTAGTGAACAAGAGGTTGTTGGCATTAAAAGTTTGATTCAACCGGAATAGAAGATGGAACGGTATGGGAGAAGAGTTGATGTGTTGTCATTGGTGACCATCTTCATGCAGAAGGAAGAACTGGTGTGTACCTGTATGCTAGAGGTGCAGTAAAGTGACCAATCTGTAAAAGGGTTGTTGATATGGTGTTGCATACAACCGGAATGAAGAGACTTCATGATAGGCATTGATTGTGTTGAAGTGGTGGAATGCTATTTGGATCACATCAACACCAGAGGTGAAGTTTGTGCAGGCCACCCGATTGCTTGTGTAAGGATAACTAGTAGGACTCCCACCGGATGAACAAGCTATCACAGATTAGGTGATAGGTTGACAAAGTATGTTGTCTCTATGTGCAGGATGACATATGGAAAACCACTGGGACATATGTCATGTTGATGATGTATCCTCCCCTCGGTAAAGTCACACTTGTACCGATAGAGTGATTCCTTGAGATTGGCAGGTGATTGAATGCAGAGACTGGATGAACGAGTGGAAGATAAGGAAGCCCCCGGAGCATGAGATCAGAAATGCACATTGGATAAGCAAGTGAAAACAAGGTGTGCTACCAGGACAGTGAAGGAAGAATGAGGAGTTGAAATGGTGTGTTTGTCATCTTGACAAACCAGTTGAGAGGAGAATCGGTTTGATGAAGAAGGACGCTAGTGAGTCTGCAGGAATATACATGGTGATATCGGGATGCTGAAGGAAGGTTGATGCAGAACAGTTGGAGTGTGATGACTTGGTGTCATCAATGTGTCTCACTGGCAAAAAGGAAAGTATGTTGTCCATCAACAGACACATCTACTTGAATCTGCATTGGTGATAGTTGACATGTTATGTCAACCGGTGAAACATCAGAGAAGAGACAAGGAAGATAAGGTTCTCACCTGATAAAGAGGAGTGCAGCAAACTGAAGGATAAGGAGAGTTGTTAGAGTTGCCATGGTGTCGGTAAGTGAACATATTCACACCGGCAGAGCAGTGAAGTACAGACATAAGGGTTACACCGGCAGGATAGAAAAGGAGATGGCAGGAAGGATAACTGACAAGGTGATTTGTGCCGGTAGGGTCAATGGACCGGTATGTGTGTACTAGTTATGTGGGTGGTCGGTGATTGAGCTGAATTGACAGAGCAGTATGCCAAGGTGGATACCAACAATAATGCCACGTGGAAGTGAAGTGGCGAACTTGCACAGGTCGGTGTAGAGTGACGATGAAGTAGTTGGCAGTTGGTCCAGCATTTATGGTGACTGCGAAGCTCGAGGGAAGTTTGCAGACGGGTTGCGGCTGGAGGCAGGATGAAATCTGACCATATCCATGGCATGCACTGATCGATGCAGATTGTCTGGATGAAGATCGAAGTTGTTGAAGCAATCCATCAAGCCATTAATGGTGATTGACCAAGGGGTGTGTCGACAGATTGATTGCAGGTTGCTGAAATAGAAAGGCGTGTTCTGGGTGGCACGGAAATGGCGGATATGTGCAGGCAGCCATCTCTGAGTTGTGATCCGATCAGATTTGATTGGATTCGGTGTGCCTCGTGTTCTGTGGAGAAAACCCTAATCGCTTGTGATTTGAATTGGCTTTGGGCGGGAAGACTGGGATATAAATATGCAAGCTAAAGAGATTGTTTAGTGCTGCTGAACATAAGATGATAGAGCTGCTACATGTGAAAGCATATCAGTCAAGTGCTCATCAAGGAGATAGAGAAGAGACTGAGCGTGAGGGAGAACGAGGTTGAAGTGTTCAATCCGTAGAAGTGCAGAACTAGTAGTGTTCATACCGGCAGAGTAGAAGAAAAGGTAACTGCAGAGAAGACAAGCATAGAACCTGCTGAGTGTAGTACTAGTGGAGAGCAATAGAGCAGCTGATAGAAGTGAGTACCGATAGAGAGAAAGGTGAACCGGCAAAGCAGCAGCAACAACAAAGAGAGGAGTGTATTGGTTGAGCAGAGAAGGTGTCTCACCGACAAAGTGAGGTATATGAAATGGTTACAATACTCACTTGTAACAATATAACTAATTTTGTATTTGATGCTATCATGGTGTTCACTGAGTTGTAGCTCGGTGCAGGGGTTGTATCTCCTTTGGGTTGGTGCCCATAAACTAGCAGGGGTTGTAGCTCCTTTGGGTTGTAGCCCATAAATCAGGTAGGGGTTGGTGCTCCTTGGGTTGGTGCCCTAAATCAGGGGTTGTAGCTCCTTGGGTTGGTGCCCTAAACTTTGTAACTGATTTGATTGTGAGGCTGGATTGGAGCAGTAGACTCCAACAACATTGCTCACTGAGGTTTTTCCTATCTTGGGTTTTCCTCGTACACGATATTGTTATGTGATGTCACTTTTATGTGTGATTGCACTTGTGATTAGTCTCCCCACTAACTGGTATGTCTGCATTGTGTTAGATTCCATAACCGGTATACACACATAAGTTAGTTAAAGAGAAAAAGTTGAGAACCATTGATTCACCCCCGTCTCAGTGGTACATTGTGTCTAACAGGCTTCAGTAGAGCAGGGATTCTATTCCATGTCTTTTGGAATTTGAAATTGAAATCTCCCATGAACTCATGAGGTGCCCTCTTAATTGTAGTCAACTGCTTCACAAGTGATAGGTGATCACTTTTGTCTTCAAAATGGTTGCACAATTTCTCCCTTAATTCATCCCAATTGTGAATGGAGCTAGACGTCAACCCTCTATACCACTACAAAGCTTTTTCTTTCAAAGATGTGGCGAAGAGTCTAACAACAACATCATCCTGAGTGACATTATGGACAGAGCAGATGTTCGCAATGTCTTGAATATGCTCAATGGGGGTAGTAGCTGTTTGACCAGTGAAGTATGGTATACCCTTTAATGCAGCCACTGGTATATCATTCCATTGGGTCAAAATAAGAGGACTGCCCCCATTGAAGGTAACAAAAACCTGAGTTTTGGCCATGTGAAACAATGGTCTATTGATATGAGTGGTGGGAGCCCTAGACAATAATGGTCTTGTAAATGGAGGGGTAGAACGAGACCTGGGAGATGGAGTGTTTACGACCTTGACACCCCTAACTGGTGACAATGAAGGTCTACCTCTCCGCCTTCTAGAACCTGAAGATGAGAGTTCTACAAATTGGAAGCTACCTCTAGAAGACGCCCTTGTATGAATTCTGGGCATGAAATCAGCAACAAGTCATGAACAAGAGACTTGACTTGTGAGCAGAGTCTCCAAGTGCTTGAAAGATGATTGCCTCTAAAGGATGAGACGCTAAGAACAACACTGAATCCTTAGCATGTAAATCGAAAGCTTGTCCCACCGGGTGTGCCAAAAACTGTTATCACAAAAGCTTGCACCCTTGCGAAGCTATCAACTCAACAACCTTGTGAAACATGGAAACAACCCCGTAGTGTGGGACCTTGCGCAAGGGGGTTGAATCTCCGGAGAAGGCCGACTTCCTTCTCAATTCAAGTGTAGGTGTTGAACCAACTCAACACTTCAAATCTTACTTCTAAACCTATCCTAACAACTTGCAGAGGAAAGGGGAAGAGAGAAATGCTAAAAATGAAAGGAGGTGATGCACCAAGATAAGAGATGTTTCTCTCCCCACCCGAAATGGCACAAATAATCAACTGAAATACCCAGGAGATGCACAAACTTCAGTTGCATGAATGACCTTAACGCACGTATGGAGGTTAGGACTTGTTGAATGTCAAGAGGGAAGAAGGTTTCCCACAAGTCACACCCTGAAACAGGTTAACACAACACATATGTGAAAGAAAGCCACAAACATACACTTACAATGAAGGTAAGAACACATACACAACATACATAAGTTGAAGTAAGGCAAGAATGATGATTTCAATTCATTATAAGGCCAATGGCCAAACTTACAGTTGCAGAAATGCAAGATAAATACAAGTCTTTAAGAGAAGTGAAAGAGCATAGAATAGCTCAAGCCAACAAAGAGAGAACCCTTTACAATGAGGCATAATGGCCTTATATAGAAAATTGGTCGCATAGGAGATACCATTGGTCAAGGGAGAGAAGCCTTGACCCTTGTGTGTGCAAGGAAAAGTCAGTCAAGGAATGTAGGGAACTGTATGCACCTGACATTGTGTACATGCAAGCAACCTGGCCATACCCTGAAATGCAATCCCAAGAAGAAAGGTACTTCTAGAAGGTGGATTGACTGACATTCCAAAGTCAAAGCATGCAGGCATGATATAAGTAACCACAAATAAGCATGGCCCTGTACTTCTCTTGATGGAAATCCTACAAAAATCATTAAATGTGCCCCTGTATGTAATATCCCGGATAATTTTTTTTTTTAAAGTGCAATAACGATTACAAACAAACGCATAACCCGTTAAGGTTAGAAAATATAATCTCGATACTGTTGAAAGTAACCCTTCCACTTTGTGATCACCAAGAGCCCAATGTGGGAAGGTGAGAGCATACGGTGATAAGGGGTTCGTTAGCTCACTGATATGCTGGAAATTATAAAGCAAGTACAATACTGGGTGACAAGCCAGCCCCTTCCACTTTTCAATGGGAGGAAGATCAAGAACTTGGCGGTAAACGAGCCAAGGGAACAAAAGCATAACCAGAACCAAATCACTCTACCGCTTATGCAGCGGGAGGACTTATGCATAAAAACTATCACTCAACCGCATATTTCAGCAGGAGGACAATACCACTCCACTTATTCAGTGGGAGGACAGAAGTACAAAGAAATTACAAAAACTAAGGCGGCCTAGCTAGCCTCTTCCTTTTATGCAGTGGGGATTACAGTGAGCACTTCAAGTCAATAAGAGGTTAGTACTACTAACCAATGATACAAGATGATTACAATGAAGTACTACAACATTCAATCATAGACTAAACTGATTTCAGGCTAAAACATAAAAATAACAATTCTAATATAAATACCAGCATCTCCAGAAATGGGCCAGCAACATAGAAATGCACGTAACTCTTCTAAATCAGCTCCAAAATGCTTACGAACTTAGGCGAACAATTGCTATGACCAAGGCGAACCAACCAGAAGCTCAAACCAACACCAAAATCACCACACAAATGACACGCAAACCAAGGCACTCCAGGAAGGGTACGACTAGCTGAGAATTTCGATTTGCTCTTAAAAAATACAATCAACACCAAATCCAACGCCCGTCCGTAGGAATGAATATCTCTCTAGTACGCTTTCGACAAGCCTCTACCCAAAAGAAACAGACACTCAGGCAGAAAGTTATGAACAAAAATCCGTTTCAGCCACTCCAAACCAGCAACATAGAAAACTCACCAAAACTCTAAAACTGAAAATCCTCACACCAAAATCCATTCTCAATCACACCCACCAGCTAGGTACTATATTGCAAGCATGAAACTGTGCTAGCTAGGAAGCCTCAACTCCGAAGCTCAGTTTTGCTCTCCATTTCGGCAGCATAACAATGCAAATTCTTTAGATGATCCAAATGAGAGCGCAAGGCTCTTATTTATAACTTTTTTTCTCCCTAAATTCAAATGCAAATGTGCCCAAATACATCCAAATTACATGCCACTTCATTACTTCCCCCAAGGGCGCCCAAATACATTTGAAAAATATAAAATGTCCCTCAAGGATGGCATCCCCTTCCCTTAGGCAAGTTCAAACTTTGCCTAGGATAACAAATTGCAAACAAGATATTGAGTGATGCTCATGAAATAATTCGATTTCCCTTATGTCATTGGCTTAGGAAAAATTGATAAAATCACTTGAATAAAATAAACTTCTATTCTCCAAAGTCGTCCAAAATAATATAATTAAATATTAACGTTAGAATGCAGTTTTAATATTTAATAAATCATCCCGCAAGCCAAATATTGCTCAAAACCCAAATGAATTGAGGACTAAAGTGCCGAACCATCCACTGGATTGAACTGAATCCCTAAACTTCCCTGCTATAAATAGAACCACCTGAACTGATTCTTACTAAAAATAGTAAGTCAAGCAATACAGCTCCGAAAAACATAATCTTCGCTTCAATGACAGAACATGGAAAACTCAGTAAGATAGCACTATACAAACAGTCAACCCCTAACTTACTAAAAATAGTAAGCTCATGTTGCACCAAACTCACTAAAAATAGTAAGTTCATGTTGCACCAAAGTTTGAAACCCTAATTCTTCATTCCACATAGCCTACGGGTTCCTGAGATAGGCCAATGGACCACTGAAAACACATCATTGAGAAGGGGACATTACATTGTAGCTCCACAAAAGGTGTACAAGTCGCAAGAGTTGTTGGAGCATTAAGAGCCTTGAGTGTTGATCATGCCATCTAGAAGTGTTGCAAGTCGGAAGGAAGTTGGGAAGACTTCAGAAACACAAGTTACCGAAGTTGGGAAGACTTAGGCTTGGGATTTCAGGATTTTGGGGTTCTGGGGTTGAGGACTTAGGAACTTGGGAACCTGGGGGTTCTGGAGTTCTGGGGTTGAGGATTTAGGAACTTGGGAACTTGGGGGTTCCGAAGTTCCGGGGTTGAAGAAGAGAAGACTTAGGAACTTGGGAACCTAGGAATTTTGGGGTTGAGGACTTAGGAACTTGGGAACCTGGGGGTTCCGGAGTTTTGGGGTTTAGGAAGAGAAGACTTAGGATCTTGGAAACTTGGGGGTTCCAGGGTTGAGGACTGAGGAACTTGGGAACTTGGGGGTTCTGGAGTTTTGGGGTTGAGGAAGAGAAGACTTAGGAACTTGGGAACCTGGGGGTTTCGAGGTTGAGGACTTAGGAACTTGGGAACTTGGGAGTTCCAGGGTTCCGGCAAGACAACACTTCATACTTCATGATTCCATTGTTTTCACTTTGATCAACTTAGGCAGCTCTAGTCCATAGAACATATCTCTGATCGGTTCTCACTGATGGACCAAGGTTGTCATAAAATGACAATAGTATCCATGTTTATTCAGAACGAAGTGCTGCCGAAATTCCGATTGATTGCTTTGAGGAATTTATACCTCCTAGCTGGTTCTTGGCTTCTTGCTTGAAAGATAGCAACTAGGTGAGATTGTGAGACTGCTCTTTACACTGAAGAACAAATGGAGTTCATTGATGAAGTAACTTTTGATGTTTTTCTGATGTGTTTTGGGGTGTCTGTGAGTTTTCAGGTTGCAGGTCGGTTGTAGAGCTGAAGTGTTTTTTTCATCATAAGTCCAAGGGTGAATTTTTGTGGCTTCTGGGTATTCTTGCTATATTTTCCTAAGGCCTAGGCGATCCTTCATGTCAGTTTTCAGAGTCTAATTTGGAGTTGTGAATTAATTATAGAAAATCACCCTCTTTCCAGGTCATACCATTTCTGGGGCTGTCTTGAAATGCGTGTATTAATGTTTTGAGCAAGTTTGCAGTTGGTTGTTGGTCTTGGCTAAGACACTTCCTTCCTAGAATTCATTTGTATCCAATTTCGAGTCATTTTGTTGAGTTTGGGAGAAGTTGTGAGCATTTTAGTGTGATTTGGTGTTGTTGGTTTGTGTTTTTCAGTTTGCTAGAAAAGTATATCTGATTTAGAATTTTGTAATGTGGGGGTTGTTTTTGGGTAGTTAGTCTCTTGTAGCTTTGAAGTGAATTGAACATCATTTGCAGCTTTGGACAACAGTATCTCTTGATCTGAAAATCCATGTTATGTGTTGTAAAGCTGATCAGTAGTACTAGCAGCTATCTTATTTCTGGATTGTTTCACAATACCCACTGAATAAGTGGAAGAGGCTGTCTTGGTTGCCTATCTTATTTCATTGTACTCCTGTCCTCCCGCTGAATAAGCGGTTGAGTGGATAGTTATTGTTATTTCCAGTCCTCCCGCTGAATAAGTGGTTCAGTGATTGTGTGTTTACTTCAATCATTTTGGATTTGTAATTGGCTGGTTACACCGCCAAGTAGTTGTTAAATTCCAATTTTCTCTATCTCGTTGAAAAGTGGAAGTGGTTGGTCCAACCGCCAATTTGTATTGCTCTCTACATTTTATCATGCTAACGCTAACGAGTGAATATATTATGTGTAAAAGTTAAAAAAAATTGAAGGGGACATTTCACTGAGGTGGCACCACATCGTCTTCCAACCAATCAGATTGTTCCAAGTCAACATGTCCAAGTTCAATGAACCTGACTTATTCACGAAAGCTTCTAGAAGGCACACTCCACAATGCAACAACCTTCTATTTTATTATTGATTTATATTTAGCAAGAAGGACAAGTGTCCCCAAATGTAATTCTCTCATTGGTCGAGAGGTAGTTAGTTGTAACAAACCCTAATTAGGGTTTTATTTTGTAATCTCGATCGTTGATTCGAAATCAATCCTGGCCATTGAATTGTAATTGAAGAGCCTATAAATTGAGCTCACCCCTCATTTGTAAAACATGGGAGCATGTTGCAAAACATGTTGAGATAAGCAAATTGTTGTTTATGACTGCCAAAGTAATAAGTAATGCATTGTTTGAATTGATGGTGATTACTTCTCTTATTTTGGAGTTTGCATGATTCTTATCCCTCATCATAGTTTAGATTTTATTTCATGTATGTTAGACGAATGCAAGATTTGATAAGTATTGATTTATGGTGAATCTTCCGCTCATACTTTTGATGAACAGATGATTTTTGTTCATTGTGTGATGTTAGTCCGAGCTTACTTTGTGGATGCTTAACTTCTGTCTGGATAAATATTGTTCAATTTGATGGTAGTTATTTCATGACCTGAAAATCATAGGAACATCCCCTTGAAGATTGCACCCACTTTGCATACTTGTCCTAGTGTGGCGAAGAAAAACGTGGTTATTGGTTTCACCTAGTCAATACCCTCTCTTGAATCCTTAGGGATAGATTAGAACTTCTAAACCCTTATCTCCTTTTCAGTTTTCTTGAAGTCCATGATCCAAGACCTAAATGATAGAGTTTCATTGTCTAGACCTTCATTGTGAAATGAACGAGCCAAGTGTAAGTCCTTTTGTGTACTACCAGCATATCACAATGCCCATTAAGCTTATCCACATGTCAAGCCCTGACAAAAGAAACCTTGGAATCGCCATACGATCTTCTCGCAATCTTAGCATATGCAGTGATTTTGTTCAAGAGAGGATAGAGTTTCTTTGGACATTTTATTCTGTGTTCGGTGGGTAATAAAACACGCACCAACATGTGGTACCTTCATCCAGAGTGGTGGATGTTAGGGCAATTTATATCTTTGTTTTGGTGGAATCTTTGAGAATAAAGTTTATCATTTAATCTTTCTTTTAATCAATAATTAAATTTTTTATTATGGTTTAAAAATTTAAATAATTTAAGGACTATTATTAAACTATGAAGGTTTTATTTTTATGACTATCACTAAATTGATGTAAGGATTATTTAGTTATTGAAGAAAAGTCTTTTAGGCTTTACCATTCAAATATAGACAAATAAAGGTGAAGTATTCTCTCTCTCTCTCTCTCTATATATATGTGTGTGTGTGTGTGTGTGCATATGCATATGTATATGTGTTGATGTGTTTTTTATGCACATGCGAACACAGAATAAAATACCTAGGGTACCTTATCCTCTCTTGAGTAAAGTTTCCCGACTGCTGAAGATATCGCCGAAGGATCAGTCGAGGCAACTCCAAGGTTCTGTTATGTAGGATCTCTACTTGTGGATAAGATCTTCGTGGTATGAGTGATTTTGCTGGAATCACAAGGGGACTTACACTCGATGACTTGAACATCTGATTTGCTGGAATCACAAGTCCTATTTACTAACTGGAAGACAAACAAATGGCAAAAGATGCAGGGTTCAGGAAGTCTGCTCTACTACCTAGAATGCGAGAAGATGGATGAATGACTAGGTGGAGTCCTACTGGGCTGAGTCTCACCATCAGGCTTGAACAATCCGACATCAACTCAGTGCGATCTTCTAAGGGATGCTTCCAATACGTTCAAATCGTACACCATCAGACACTGATCACCATTCAAGATAATGCATGAACAATAGACGTGTAACGACTTAAGATTAAGCTCATTTATGCCAGTTGACCACGCAAGGCGCACTTACAATCAGTAAGAGGCTAGTGGTATGGACTAGACGGATTCCACACAGGTGCATTCAACAACTTCTTTCATTCAATTTAATTATCTATCATCTAAAATGAAGATTCAACAAGAGACCATGCATATTGCAACGAAACAACACACTTCACCATAACTTCAATGAAAATGGAGTTTGTTTACAATCACTGGCAACAATTTCTTGCCTTGCCCTCCTAATTTACTCTAATTGCTATTCTATCAGCTGACTATTCACTATTTCTAACTATTCACCGGCTATTAACTATTGACTAACTATTAGCCTTTACAAATGAGGAGCCAGGGCTTATATAGTGCCCACAATACAATTCAATGGCTCATATCAATTTGAGATGAATGGCCGAGATTTTACAATAAAAACCCTAATTAGGGTTTGTTACAACAAACTCAATTCTGACCAATGAAATAATTGCATTATTTAGACACGTCTTCTTTGGAATATTCGACCAATGGATAACCGGGGTAGGTACATCGAAGTTTGTGCCATCCCCAATGAGTCAGGTACATTGAATCTGGACACGCTGAGGTGGATCAATTCGATTGGAGGAGTGATGATTGGGATGCCACCTTGTCTGACACTTGTAACTTGGTAGATGCTCAATTTGATGACGCTGAGAAGATAATTTTAATTAACTCTTCTTGAAACTATTTGCTTCTCCAACGGACCCTTGCTTTAACCTCCTTTGTCTTTGATGTGCAGGATGGATGGTGTACCTTTCCTTCAAATGCTGGACTGGAAGAGGTCGTCCTTGATGATGCTGGGCTGGAAGTGGTTGTCCTCGATGATGCTGGACTGGAAGTGGTCGTCCTTGCCCTGGCCTGGTCTTGTGGAGGTCGTCCTTGATCTGGCCTGGTCTTCTTTCATCTGCAAGACAAACCATAAGATGATTAAGGACACATAATATATTTATTCTAACATAGCATTTTATACCTTAAATCATCAACAAGAAGACATCAAAATGAAGTTTGTTCAAGATTCTTTCTAGGGACAGGGCCTATAAGAATTTCGCCCTGGACCCTCTAGAAGGGTCAGGAGCGAATTTTGCATTCCTGGCTCATTTAGACCTCACCTTCTGACCGTACTTGCTTAGATGAATGCCTAAGGATCCCTATATTCTCAACCAATACCAAGTTTGATGTAAATTTGGGGCAAAATAGAGGTTTTAAGAATTTCGCTCTGGACCCTTTGGAAGGGTTAGGAGCGAAATGTGTATTTTAGGACAAAATCCATTATGTCTCTACTCCAAAATTCCTTCCAAGGAAAGCATACACTAGTCTTCTCCTCACCAAAGGCTAGGAATCCACAACTTGACCTTCCTCATGGGCAAACTAGGTGATCCTGGGAATTTCGCTCTGGACCCTTTGGAAGGGTCAGGAGCGAAATCCACTCTTTAGCTCAAAATCCTTACCTCTTGGACTCAAAACCTATTGAAACACATGCCTATGGCCATCTCTAGGTCCAATTCGCCTTGATCATCGTCTTGGCTTAGCTCAAACTTGAAGGAAAAAGGACATTTTGTGAATTTCGCCCTGGACCCTTTGGAAGGGTCAGGAGTGATTTTCATCATTTGGCTCAATTCCTTCAAACTTGATAATTATTGGCAATTTGAAGTCATTCCTAAGGCCTCCTTTGATCTTGATCCACACTAGATTTGGCATAAAATTGAGGGAAAAGATAGGTTTTGCACAATTTTGCCCTGGACCCTTTGGAAGGGTTAGGAGCGAATTCCTTCCTCTAGCCCAAAATCATCATTTTTTGAGACAACAATCAATTCAAGGGCAATCTCAAGGGCATCCCTCACCTTAGTCTAGGCATGGCTTCGCACAAATTCTGGAGAAAATGATGGGTTTTAGGATTTTCGCTTTGGACCCTTTGGAAGGGTCAGGAGCAAAAATCTTGTTTTAGGCTCATTCCTCCATCATTTCAACTTGAATCCACCTTAAAAGGCAAAAAATCACTTCTCCTCACTCGTCCAAGCTACAAAAACCCAAGTTTGACTTGACTTTGCTAGGAAAATAAGGGATTTTAGGAATTTCGCTCTGGACCCTTTGGAAGGGTCAGGAGCGAATTTCCTATTTTGAGCTTGTTTTGATTACTCCATTACCTCAATCCAATATTCAAAGGAAAGAACACATCAAAGTCCTCCTAACCATGCCATAAAACTCAAGAATTTGACCATCTCCAAGAAGAAAATATGAGTTTCCAAGAATTTCGCTCTGGACCCTTTGGAAGGGTCAGGAGTGAAATTCACCCTCTTGGCTAAAATCCTTCATTTTTCAATGCTTTCAAACATTTCCAAAGGCCAAACATGTCCACTCTTCCTTTCAAGATACCTTGCAAGTCAAAATTTGGTCAAACAAGGAAGGGAATGAGGTCTAAGAAGATTTTCGCTTTGGACCCTTTGGAAGGGTCAGGAGCGAAAATCATGATTTGGGCTTGTTTGTTCAATTTTCAAACTTTCAATCTCATTTGGGAGCAAACATAGATCATTCTTCATCAAAGGAGCAAGGTTTCAAGCTAAAACAAGGGAGCAAATGAAGTATATAATGAATTTCGCTCTGGACCCTTTGGAAGGGTCAGGAGCAAAATTCATCTCCTAGGCAAAAACTTGATTTTCTAAAGCATCCCACTCCCTCTAAGGGCAAGAACATACTAAATCCTCCTTCATCATGCCAACGCCTAGCCAAAACAAGGAAGAAAACAAGAGATATAAGGATTTTCGCTCTGGACCCTTTGGATGGGTCAGGAGCGAAAATCATGTTTTGACCTTGATTCTTGATTTTTCAAATTCTAATCTTCCTTGGGAGGCAAACATAGACTACTTTCCTTTCATTTCCACCTTGGTCCTGACTTTGGCTAAAAGAAAAATGAGTGTTTTCAAGAATTTCGCTCTGGACCCTTTGGAAGGGTCAGGAGCGAAATTCCTAATCTTGGCCAAAATCCTTCACATTTTCACATCCCATCACCTCAAAACTAGAATGTTGGTCTAAACAAGGGAGAAAATGATGTTTTCAAGAATTTCGCTCTGGACCCTTTGGAAGGGTCAGGAGCGAAATTCCTACTTTAGGCTAATTTCCATCATTTTGTCACCTCAAATCTCCTCTCAAAGACAAATGTGCATCAAAACCTTCCCATCACGCCCTAGAAGTCAGCAAACTTGGTCATGTCAAAGAGCACAGTGGAGAAAAATGAATTTCGCTTTGGACCCTTTGGAAGGGTTAGGAGCAAAATTTGACATTTTGGTCTCTTCGTTAGGATCATTTTATGGAATATAACATTTGAGTATAAGTGACATTTCCTTATATCTTTCTTCTTTCTTATATTTTAAGTTATATTCCATATATATTGTTAGGATGTTTGAGAGTGGTTTCGGACCTCCAGGAGTTATATTGCAAAATCTAGTTTTTGGAGGATTCTTTAGTTTTCCAGACAGTCAAATTTCAGGATCAGGACATTCCAGACTTAGCCAAATTTCAGGATCAGGACATTCCAGACTTAGCCAAATTTCAGGGCATTTGAAGATCAGGATGACATTCCAGACTTCATCACTCACCAACTTGACCTAGCTTGGACCTTCAAGAATGATACTCACTCACCAAGCAAGACACAATTAGCAACAAGATCAAAACCAGGCCCTAAGGAAGACTTTCAAAGAAACCCTAATTCTGGGGCCCCAAAGACTCAACCTAGCTCAAGCAGAGCCTGCTATCCAGGTGATCCCCCTGGCGACACTTGAAAAGAAAAGGCTAACAAACAAATTCTAAAACCTAGAAAGCAAAACCCCACAAAGCGAAAAAAGTAGGGGTCCCCATTTGCAATGGGACGATGTGTGAATACGTCACAACAATATGTATATGATTTTTATATGTTTTTGCATGAATAAACCCAAAACAAACCTAAAACCCAAATTTCTTTTCCCAATTATGTGAATGAAATCTGTGAGCCTGAACTCAACCCAAAAATTTAGAAAAAAAACTATTGCCATTTTGAAAAATCTGGTGGTTTTTTCGGTAAACTACATGTTAACACATTATCCAAAATTTCCTAGGCTCTTGATAGTTTTACCCATTTTTGATTGGCGTTGACCAATTTATTGAATAACCTAGGCGTAATGGTTCTAATTATCATGGGAAAGGTGAGGTGTTGAGTACCTGTGGATAGTGGCAGCTTTGTCTTGAGTTTTGCTACTATGGGATCTAGATACTCAAGGTTTTTAGGGGTACTACTTATAGTGAGTTTTGTGCTGATTCTAGCCCATGGACTTCCCCCAATTAAGTGGTTGGGAGTCATAGCTGATATTGGAAAGGGTATTAACTTGTTGCAAGTACTTATATGCATTGTCTCACGAATTGCCAAGACCAGTTGCTGCAGTGCAAAACTTGGATTCGAACTATGCATGGAGCCCAAGAAAGAGCTTTGCTACCACTCGCAAAGAACCTACAATGATAGATGGACATCTTTCAGAAAATATCAAGCGATAGCAAATTCATTGATAGCATATAATGAGTTCATCAAGATGAATTCACAGTCCTCTGAATACAATATTCTCAAAATATCCAAGGGCTTGAGCCCAATTGGTTTGAACATTGGGTTCTTGTTGTGGAGACCCAAATTCAAATCACCAAAGGGACATCTAATGTGGAATTCTAAGTTGTAACTCGTGGTCTTGCATTGTTGGCTTCTAATGCAAACATAATATCTAATGTGGATTTCTTAGTTGTGACTAAGGTATTCCATTGTTGGCTTGTAGTATGTATATTTGAGTTAGTAGCTAATCTTATTTCTCAAATGGAGCTAAGCATTGGTCTCATTAGTGCTCATAAGGAGATAAGTATTAGTGTCATTAGGTCTCGGAAGGAGCTAAGTATTAGTCTCATTTGTAACTAGTTTCTTGCATTAGCCATATTTATAAACTTCAATATAAAAAAGAAAATAATTTCCAGACGATTCTCTCTTGCCTAGGCACCTCAATATATAGCACTCAACTACAAACAAGTACTATTTCCCCATATGTGTGGGATAAATACTTTTGTTTTAACTAGCTTGTTGGACTTATAAAACATATTCACATAATATATTATATATTAATAACTAATATATTTGTCAAAAGGGGGTTCCTAACATGGAACGAGTTGCAATTGTTAAAATGCATGAAATACAGAACAAGAACTGAAAGAACATCAGAAAAACAAAGCACATACATGAGAGAGTTGGAGATAGCCATGTGGTAACCAGAAAAGTAACACCTAGTCTCTCAAGCTGTATGCATGATCATACTTTGTTGAACTCCCTTAAGCACTGGAACTCAATGGATGGATTTACAAGATTCCCAAGGGATTCATCTAACAAGAATTCAACATAGCATTGAATGCAAAACTCCTTAATGTTATTAAAATCAGAAAGAATGGGATTGTGAATGCTTCAGCTCCTTGAATTCCTGTGAAGTTTGTTATTTTGTCCATGTATGAACACTTTCAACTATGATCAACCTTGTCCAAGAGCGCTCTGCTTTGAACAAGACAACTTTGACGCTACTGATCATGTTGATTTGTTGTTGACCATTGCCAAATGACTAATCAAAGGCTATTTCTGTTCTCTGAGTGGCTGGATCTCTCCTGAACTTTTTGCATCTGCATTGTGTTCTGCACCTTTCAGTAAACTATGTTTTTGCTGAATTTTGTTACACATTAGAGCGCTTACAAGTGTTCCAAATTACACACTTTTTCAAGATGAGTTTCGTGACTTATTCAACTAATTTTGCTAGCTTATATGATCCAGTTCAGATCAATTGTGAAGACGTGTCTTCTTTTAGGAGATTGGGCTTCTTAATGCAACTTCCTTATCATTTTTCAAGTTATGTTTTAGGTGGGATGTTATGAGTGAGGGAAACCCATCTTGTTGGGTTCCATTCAGTCATTCATAATGACATTTTATGTTATTATAACATTTGGCAATATATATTGCAATTGTATGGGTGTAACTTGCATGTGTTAATGTGCTTATAAATGCAATATTATGCAGTATCATATTTTGGTTAGATCCTTAATTGATCAGACTACACTTTTATAATTTATTGAGAGGTGTATCAATAAAGATAATGCTTACTACCTTATGAATCAATTTTGTAGCAATTCTTTCCATTTTATAGATTGATTTTTTTTCAAGTGTATCTGGAGTTCGAAATCTGAACACTTTCACATATTGTGTTCTCCCTTGTACTTCTGGAATTTCATATATTTTTTATTATGGACCTGTATTTCTAAAGCATCAAGCTATGTACAATCTAGCGTTTTTGAGTCAGTTCTATGGCTTTGATTTTATTGTCTGAATATGTGATGCAAAAGAGCTGTACCATTACTACGATATGCTTCATTAGCCAAACATCACTGACATCTTCTTCACTAACAATGTCCAGATCACATATTCTACTTTGTAATATGCCATTAAGCCTGGTTGCAACAATCCATGTTTTCAACTTTTGGGTGGCAATGAAATTGATCTTCATGTACAAACCCTGTTAACATTTCTTCATGCTCCTTTCATTACAATTTCAGTTGATGAATTAAACAATATGAAATTGTGCCAATGATTGGATTATCAAGCTTGCTTCTACAATCATACCTGCAACAAACAAACTGTTCCCTGATATTGGTATATTGAGATCATTGTACACCATGCTGTTTACTCTTTCAGTTGATGTTTGTTGGAATGCTCCCTTTCCAACTACTTGAAGGAAATTGTCACGAGTCTTATGACCATGAATGACTGTCTTCTCATTGGGTATCTTGCAATAAGAAGTGAACACTTCCCCTTCTGGTACCATGCTGTATGGCACCAGAACGTAGGGACCAATCATCAAAAAATATTTCAAATATACTCGTAGTGAAAATCTTGTCACATCAGCTTCTATCTTCTTTCATGTATCTGCACTTTCCTTTTGATCATGTCCTTGGCTGCGACATGTGTGATTTCTTTCTGGTTCAGAGATAATAGAATCTAGACACTAGTGAGCATTACCAACAAACATGCTCTAATGCACACTGTCAACTGTAAGCTTGAGTTGCTTCTTTCAGGAGAAAAGTCTTACAGTTTTAAAGTTATAACCAAAGTCATTCCTTTGTGCCTTATCTTGGAAAAAAATTGAAACAAAGTTTTCTAGTTTAATCCCTTCTGTATGCTTGACTTCATGAATACATTTTCAAATGAATCTGGGAGGCTAGTTAGGTGGGTCAGACTCGTTAAAGTGTCCAATTCTTCAACTAAAATGCAAATTGTAACTTTCTTCTTTGTAAGTGATTTCTACTGACTATACTCCAAAATAATTGATTCTAATTATGCCATTTTCAATTGGAAGAGCCTCCATATTAAATGAAGTCTGATATAAACTTCATGTCATTATACAAGTGTTCCTGCTTCTTTGAATGTTTGGGAATTTACTTACATTAATCTTGACAGGTTCAACACCACACATGCAAGCAAATTTTCGGCTTTCTTCTCCTAGTCAGTGATTTCCTGTCTCTATACTAAATTCAGATTTTACCAAATCCACAACTTCAAGATCTCTCTGGTTCTTAGCATCTGAACATAAAATATAGTTTTCCCTTTCTTTTTCATTCAGCTGATTTTCAGCCAAAGATGGTTTCTAGCCATATGCATTTCAATAAGCAAATAATGACTACTGAAATAAAATGTATTTACATCTAATAAAGATCCATTAACTCTGGAATTTGATACCAACTATTAGAAATAAACTCCAAATAGCCTTTCTAGCCCATGTGTTCATCAGATGCATAACTAAAGGAAAGGACGGGAGAAAATGTAATGTAGAGAAAGTAGGCAATAGGCATAACTGCACATTAGACTCTTCCGTATTTTTTATTAATGAATGGAAGAATCACAGTATATGAATTTATAGTAAAGACTTGTGCATGTATTGCGACCATAAACAAGGCTGACAAAGACGACCAATATTGTATCTCAACTCACATGACAGCTGAAGTTCCAGCAAAAATATTTTCAATCAGTCAATCAAATTGTTTCCAGAATCTCTGTTTCAACATACCTTCAGACTTCTGAAATGTTAAAAAGTTCAAGTTTGGTGCCTAAAAGGATAAACAAACGGATATATCGTAATCTAGTTTCCATATTAGTAGATTATAGGATTGAAGCAAATTCCAGTTACACTTTCTTGTCCCTTGAAGTCTTATAATCATTTTTCTGTATCTGCTCTAGTTTGTTCCTGTCCCCACAGAAATTCCTATATGTATTTGACTTCAAAGATTGTAATCATCAACTGCATTGAAAATGGTACACTTTTAAGCCTAATGCAACAACTAATAAATCACAGGAGGAAATATTCAAAAATTTGTTATTACAAGGGAAGGACTCCTTAATGTTCACAATATAAACATTTACGTCTATTTGACTAGGGCCATCATTATTATTTAACTAGAATTTTCAGTATACCAAGGAATTACATATTTATTTGATGTAAATGAATATACACAATTCTTAAGCACATTAGATGGTGGTTTGAAACAACTGAGCATATTATATGGTCACATGAACATCTAGTGGCACTGGCAGAGTTGGAGGATGTGGCAATGTGGGTGGGCTCTGTAGAAGTGCAACTCTAAAATTTGCGTCATTTTATCTATTAAAATTCAATATTTTCAACCCTTTCCCCGACTTGTAGGTAAAATTATGTTGCGCTTTGAGGCACTTTGAGGCATAAATGTAGGATGGTCAGTGGTTCTGTTGTTTCACTAAGGTAGGAATTTCACGAGGCTAACTTTGTCTTGTGAGCCATGATGATTGGGAAAATTATTCTTAACCTTGCATATGTATATGGCCAAATTAAGAACTTGCTCCTGAATATTGGAGTTTTGAGTTGTGATATGCACATGGTTTTTAAATATATAAATTTGGCTTCCTTCCTCAGTTTTTTGACTAGTGTATTTCCTTACTTTTAGTTATCGTGTATCAGGATCAGGACCTTGTGATTGCAAATGTTGGAGATTCACGGGCTATTTTGGGAACATTGTCAGATGATAACAAATTGATGGCCGTTCAATTGACTCGCGATTTAAAGCCAAATGTACCTCGTAAGCTTTTGCATTCTACCATTTAGCCAAGAGATATTTAAATTGTCTTGGCAGTTGGTACTAGCAATGTAGGTTCAACTTCAGATACAGTGTTCATTTTTCTGCACCCCTTGTTTGCCATTAAGGATTCATTAAATTCTACCTATCTTTGAGAAGATTTTGCTTTAAGAAACCATCAAATCCAAATGATCACCTGAGAAGCAACTTATGCAGCTGTGAATGGATGTTCATTTCTTTCAAGAATGGAACATAGTTGCTTGCTCGCTAATGCATTTGAAGATGCAGAAGTCGAGTGATTGTCTGTAAAGTTTTCTGTTTTACTATGATTGCTTTCTATTTTATAGAAACCATGCTTTTTGCATAGCTTGCTAAGATTATCTACTTCTGTTGCAGAGGAGGCAGAACGGATAAGGCTATGCAGAGGTCGAGTATTTTCTTCAGAAGATGAACCTGAGGTATATAGAGTCTGGTTACCAAATGATGACTCCCCAGGTCTTGCTATGGCTCGAGCCTTTGGAGACTTTTGCCTTAAGGACTTTGGGGTTATTGCTGTTCCAGAAATCACATACAGACATCTCACAAGTAGAGATCAGTTCGTTGTGCTTGCAACAGACGGGGTAAATTCCATACTTAGCAAGCTTCGTAGGAGAACAATTTCTTTTACTTTCTCACTTTGGATAATTTATAATTTTCTTTGATTAGACTGTGTGTGAGTTTTTCTGAAATTGGCCGAGGATGTGCTGAATGATGCAGGTTTGGGATGTTCTTACAAATGAAGAAGTTGTTCGCATAGTGTCCTCTGCACCTAGGGAAGAGGCTGCAAAAGTAGTTGTTCAGAGAGCAGTCCGTGGTTGGAAGCGTAAATACCCAACCTCCAGGATGGATGATTGTGCCACAGTATGTTTGTATGTTGATTCACAATCTGCTGTTAGGAAGGACAACCATGAGCATTTGGAAAGTATGGATGTAAATGTTAATGATACCTCTCAAAATAATGCTGTGAGCAGTAATACTGTTGGGGAAGAGAAAACTGAAAATCCATCAAAACAAGAGGGGCAAAATAACAAAGAATCCCGTCGGACCCTTGCTGAATGTATTGCTACGGACGAATGGTCTGCTCTTGATGGTATGAGTAGAGTGAACTCTCTTTTAAGATTGCCCAGATTCATTAAGGGAGATGAAAAAATATGAAGAATAACTAGCCAAAATTCTTCAGTGAATCGCGGATATCGAACTTCTTCTGCCACTGCCTAGTGCCAGATTCGTTGCAGAGAGTGTCAAGACATTCAGTGTGCAGCGGTTTTTTGTGTCAAAATATCTTGTATTTTACGAGGGATGTGGTAAGAGCACTCAAGATGCAATTGATGGTGGACTTTTGTCCAACAATTAATTTGGTTTTATTAAGTTTATTTATTTATTTTTAAATTCATAGATTTGTCTGTTTATTATTTGTTTTATTTGTTTATGAATATTTAATAATTATTTATTATTACAATTTATTTACTTACAATGGTAATATTATGGATATAATACAAATAAGACTAGTGAAAGATTGACCAAAACATTCCAATTACAATCATAATATTTATTATAATAATAATATGAAAATAAATAAAGGCCGTGGTCATATTATTCTAATGGTAAAATTTGCATATTCATGTCATTTTTCATTTAATTTTTAGTTCATTTTGAAGAAAACGTCTTGATAGGTAAATACATGTTGGTAAAGTGGGGTCCCTAGCCCTATCTTGCATGCTTGTCTATTATACACTTATATAATTACATCCCATCCTATCTATTTGTGCATGTACATATAAGTAGATTATTTTATCATATCTAAATATAATGTTTGAATGTAATTATGTTTTTTTTCTTAGATGATGATGTTGATGTTTATGTTTCAAAATAAGGAAAACAAAAAATACAAAAATAGAATTTGAAAGAGAACTTGAGAAACGAAAACTTGGACTAAACTGGAATTTGGAAAATGTCCTAGAAAACTAATATCACATGTATGTATGTGTATTTGTGTAATTATGCATGTATATGTATGTATGTACATACACATGTATGTGTACCTATGTATGTGTACATGATTGTTATTTTGGATAATTTTTATTGCCTTTATAGTTCACATACTTGACTCAAGCTCAACAAGCCAAAAATGTTATTTGAACAACTTAAAAACAACTATTTGTTTAAATGTAAATATATGTAAAATACAATTATTAATTTTTTTAAACAAATCTATTGGGAATTTCAATGTAGTACCCCTAGCAAGTTCAAGGGGCAACGCTCCTTGTGTGGGTCTAGGGGGGAACACTACTTGTGGGGTTGAGGGTATAGAGATAACACCATCAATGAATTCTAGGGGCCCTTGCCACCAAGGCTAAATGAAGGCTTTTTAAGATCACATAGAGCTTCATGGTATATGTCATTTTCATAATTTTTGTAAGCATCATTATTCTTTAATGTTCGTAAGCCTAATTGTATTTAGAATTGAAGAATAACAATGCTTATAAAAATGAATATATATACAAATTCAATTGGAGTGTGTGTACTCTTAATCCTAACTATATTTAGAATAGAAGAATAATAATGCTTATAAAAATTAAGTACTAGTAGTTTGGGTCTTTAGAGATGCTAAATATCTTGTGTATGGAGTAAAAGAATATATTATTTACAATTTAGGAATGCTAACAATAGAATGTAAAAGTCCTCAAGCAAGATGGACAAGGAGTTGAACATTTTATGAATATAGAAAGCACAATGAAATTCTACAAGAACCCAAATGCTCACAACACAACAAATAAAGATTGTTAAGAAAAAGATAAAAATATTTTTAGATTATTGGTAAAAACCTGAAACTAAGTAAAAAAGCAAGAAATGAGAGAACTAGAAAATGAACAAAAACAATATCCTCTAGCCTAGGAAGCTAATGAAGAGAAATTTCATGAACGGTGTAGAGAATTTGTTCTTCTTACTAGAATTGTCTTTTTGAGAAATATATAATAGATGAAAATATAGAATGTAACTAGAAGCATGCAAGCTTTAAATAATGACCACAAAAAACTATGAGAAACAATAAGATTCACGATAACAAAAGCTTATAGTGGTAAATGTGATGTAGCGATACTATAGATCAAAAGTAACATAAGAATGTTGTAGGAAATCTAGAATCTAAAGAGAGCTTCACACTAGAAAGATATAAATACTAGTTTAATGGATGTAGGGATCCAAGGAGGATATTAGTAGTAGCTAGGGTTATTGTATAGTCAAGAGTTCAAGGAATATTGATTACAACTTGACCGAAGTTAGTGAAATTGTCAACAAAGAATAAGCCAATTGCCACCATCCTAGCATGTAATAAAAGTCCACATGAATATGTTGTTGTAGGGTGAAAAAATGATTATGTAGATGATGTGTAATTTTGATTTAATCATAAAGGAGACACTACAAAAAACATTATATATGAAGGTGCAAAATAAAATAAATATGAAAAACATGAAAACTCAACAAAATCATAAACACAAAAAACACAAATACAATTGGCATTTACATTAGGTAAGATGCTCAATATGGGCCAAAATGAGTCTAAAAAATATACTATGGGAATGATCACTAAAACTTGTACAATTTCTAGTGTTGAAATTAAACATCACAATGAGGTCGACTCCATGATTGTGGATTTGACCCTCTCAAATTCAAATTTTGGTTGACTTCCATCTATACGCTTCCCACCCAGGGTTGACTAATCACAAATTTGAGTGACATGTTGATATACCCTTCTATGTAAGGGCATTCAATGCACTTATTTTCACATCTCTAAGATCTTATAATCCTAGATCATTTAAAGTATTATCATTTGTATCTAAGGAAGGAATCACTTTAGCTTGGCGCACTAAAAGAAATATAGGGGCATATCAGATGAATTATTTGGTCTATGTTTGATATAATAAATGATCGACACATGGATGAAACATTCATTTGATATGAATATCACGCTTCACAATAGATATAGAAAACTTCCCAAAATCTTCATCAAAGGCATGCATTCTATGATCATAGTGTTAAGTATCACCTTCCTTTGAATTTTCTTCCTAAAATGATTGTGAATTTCAAATTTTTTAATCTTAATTGCCATTAATTAATCTAAGATGATTAATGTTTAAGTGGTTGCATTTATTTAATTAGCTTAGGTTAACTAATAGTAAGGTTTAATTTCCTTTATATTTTTAGTGAACTTATCTATTCTTACACAACCTAGCATTATTCTAAGTTTTTCTCATCAAATTAGGTTTTTTTGATCAATGCTTTTTTTATTTTACTTATTACTTTTAGATCTAATCTTCCTTTTCTACCTCTATACTTCATCTATCTATCCTCCTTTTAGGGTTTTGTATATGTTTATTTACACTTCTTATCTATCATGCACCCTACCCACCCTTAACTTAGCTCTAGAGTTTGCACTTTACATTGATTTTAGATTTGATTTAGGATATTTTTTTACATATTTTTTAACATTTTACATCCTCAAATTCCTCTTCTTAATGATGGATCATGGAGTGTGATCTAAAATGTCAACTCAAAAATAGCTCGCATTTTTTTGTCTAAGCATGTCAATTAATTGGGATTGATGTTCAAATATATGACTAATTGTACCTCATTTCCATATCATTTAACTATTTTTGTTGTTGGGATAAGGTGTTGTACACCTTGCATAAAGTGATTTTATTATAATTAAATAATTATTTAGTTGTGGTACATCTAGGGGATGTGGTTAACCACACTAGGCAATTATTTGGATCCACTTTTAAAGTTGATTGCAACATTGGGTTAATTATTTTATGTTTGTGGGAGACAAACTAATTAATCGAATAAAAGTATTTAATGCTTGCATCAAAAAGTAAATGTGGGGTCATCAATATTTTTTATGTTCTCATGGTTTTGAGGTACATGATTTAATCTTTCCACTTGGTTGTATTTGTGTGAGCTTGATAATTTATAAGCAAGTAAATGTTTAGTGATTAAGGTTGGCTGGATAAGTGAACTATCATATTATTAAGTATTTTTATGGAGTACATATGTGAAACATGGCATGAGATTTGTGGATTCATGCTTGGACCACATGAAGGATACATTGGAGATGATTGATGTTTCATAAGTATTCATTATAATTTTGTAAGTGCATCTATTGTTTAATTGATAAATAATAGATGGAGTATGGATTCTTTTGGAGGTTGAGTTTTTTCTTCTTAAGGGTTTTCCTAAGGTATATCTTGTGTAATCTTGTCTAATCTTATGCATGTATATTCTATCTATGGATTATGGTTGTTTTATATGCTTGTGTATATGCTTTTCTCTCATGGGATTATGTAAGAAATTGATTAAGTGAACTAGGATTCGAATTCAAGATTTCCTAACAAGTGGTATCAAAACCTTATCATGGTTGTGGAAGTTGTGAGTTGTTCTTAGATTTAGCTATAAAACCAGTTTGAGTAGATTTGGTGCAAATTTGATATCATTGATATTTAGGTTAAATCTGATCCATTATAGGGTATGGACACATCGTGAAGATACTATTTTGCATATTTGGGCTTCTAGAGTTTCTTGGAATGGGATTTCATATGAGGGTTTTGTAGGAAAATTTTCATAGATGACCTTTTGAGACAAAATAGAGCCTACCACCACTCTTTTCTTAAAAACTTTAAAATTAAAATATAACCCACCTTTATTTAAACCTTTAAATTATTGAATTTAATTTTGTTTTATCTTTTAATATTAAAAAATAAATTATTTTAGAAATGTAGGAACACAATGGACCACTGAGAGGGGGGTGAATCAGTGGTGATCAATTAAACCATTGACTTCTAAAAGATCTAAGCTTTAATAACAATACTCATAAAACAATTGTTAGGATAAGGGTTGGCTAGAAGAAGGTTAGGTTAGGGAGTGGTTAGGAGTTAGGACACGTGCTTAAATTTGAATTTAAAATTCAAATTTAATGGGGAGGGAATAATTAAATAAACAAATTAACTAAATTTATTTATTTAATTAGGAAATAGAAGAAATTGATTTTGGTGGGATGAATTAAGAAAATGAACCATATAAACAAATTATTTAATTCATTAATATAGTAGATTGATTTTTAGTGTATACATATATATATTATAAATTTGGATCATTCATTATTAGTTCTCAAATTTGACTATAAAGATTATGTTGGCTTTGTTTTACACAAAAGGCAACTCTAGTTTATGAGGGCATTGCATTATTACTATGCATTGATGAATTGTGTGAAAGTCTAATAGTTGTTGAGTTTCCAACGAATCTATGGTTAGTGATACTATTGTGAAAATATTGCTCTATAAGTATATTGCATATTGATTTTAGAACAACATATTGGGTGGATTTTTAAGTATGGTGTTTTTCTCCCAAAAGGCATAAACCACTATGTTATAGTATGAATGCAATTTGTGTTTATTTCTATTTAATTTTGTAATCATTGTAAGGATCTATAGCGTCATAAATTACAATCAGTACAATTCATACCTCATATTTGTGTTCCTACTTTAGCATGTCCTATCTCCATTCCCCCTAGGCCTAATTTGGCCCTATTTTACTTCAAATCTAATGCCACTTGTTTACATGGCTAGGAGGATTCCATCCCATGGTTGTGTCCCACTCATTTATTGGCTGCTTGTCTTGTTTTTGGAGGACAAGGTCGATGTGGTGCCCTTGTCTAGACCAGGGTGCCATGGCACCTTGGTTCCCCTTAATTAGGACCCATTTTAAATATGGGTTGACACTCCCCCTCCCTGATGAATTTTAGTCTGTGTGCCTCAATGTGATTGTTGGAGGTCATCCTAATTAGTAATTTACCTAGGGAACCCTATGTAAGGACATCCTATCAATTCGTTTTAGATCTAAGAATCCATAACACATATACCCCATCATTTTTGCATTTGTCAAGCGTTCATCATCAAGCATTTTTAGGCATTCAAGACAACATTTCATCTTTCAAACACTATGGAGAAAAGTTACATCAATATTCATGCAAGCATATATGTGTTTGATTAGGTCTTTCATGTTCATGTGTTTGTCATGCTATTACATCCAACATTTGTGATCTTATATAAATAGCATTGCATCATCAATCTTCTCATCAACGATTGTAGATATGAGGTATATCTCCTAGCATTTACTTCAGTATTTACATTATTCAATTCAAGGTTAATTCCTAAATTGGGGTTTTACCTAAGGCAAACCCTTATCCCCAACCTTTTCCCTCTCTTTTTGTGTGAAAGGAATTGACTTAGGAGCTGTAATCAAAGATTTTGACAAGGTTGGCGATGAACAAATTCATATTTTGACGGAGTGAAAAGAGGACCAGGGCAACCTACCTTCTCGGTCCTAAGAACTCATCATGAGCTTCTGATAGTGAATCCAACGCATCTCCCTGATCTAGAATAGATCCTACTTGTTAACCTCAAAGTTAAAGGACCTAGGTGACCTACCTTCCTAGTCCCGAAAAATCAGCCCAAACTTTCAAGAGCAGGTCCTAATTCTCTTCTTTTTCTCAAATCCTTGTTTGTGGCTCTGTCTGATACCTGTAACATTCCATTATTTCTCTTTCATCCCAATCATCCATTGCTTCATCCTAAACTCTACAATACAAATCCAAATATCAACTCAAAAGGGGGAGACAACAAATTGGTAAATCTAATCAATATTCTTAGCCCTTTTCCCAAATGAATTGTGGCTAGATTTATTAGATTTATCCCCCTCTTTTAATGTAATGGTACCTTAGGTAAGATTAGTAGTTTTATTATCTTTTGTTGGTGAAACCCCAATTCTCATCACCAATACAGGATCTAAAATATTTTCCATAACCCTCCTCTCAATATTAGCGTAAGAAGTTAGTCTCCAATACCTTAGCTTCCTTCAAATTTTGGAACTTGTGTGTCTAATTAATGATTGGATTAGGAATGTTATCTATAAAGAATATAGGAACCTAGCAAAAATATTTAATAATGATGTATAGTTTTAATCACTTATCATTGATTTCTAATTATGCTAGAAATCCAACTTTTCCAAAGTTGATATTAAAGGGGATTCAAATCTTGTGATTAATGTGGTAAGGAAAAATTATTTACAAGGTTTGAAATTTAATGCCTTGTTAGATGTGGCCAAACCTTTTCTATCAAAATTATAAGAATATATTTTAAATCATGTTTATCATGAGGCCAATGTGGAGATAGATTGTCTTGCCAACTTGACAATCGATGGTAATGAAGTGTTTGTTTTAGAGACACCACATCAAGATTTAGTTTTGTGTTTTATGATAGGTGAGAGTTCAAAGGTATAATTATAATCATTTCATGATTGCTTGTGAAATAATATCATATGATGGAGTAATGGGCTTGTTAAAAATTCATTCATTAGCCTTCACTCTTGGCCTTCCTTGTAAATGTGAAACAAATGAGGTCAAGATTTTACTATCAAAGAAGGTTTCTCATGCCTCATCCCTGCATTAGAGATTTAACATTGTCAAGCTCCTTATCACAAACTTCCTAATATGATCGGCGATCTCTTGATTCTAGATGAATATTTTGGGGTTATTTAAGAAAAAAAAATTAAATTCTATTTTCAAAAGACACCATAGCTTAATCTTCCTAGTTATCCAATGGGTTTAGGGGATGATTTTAAGAAGTAAGATCATAAATATAGGGTTAATACATACATTTACTCCATGTTTGTGGCCTCGCTGTTGGACCTCGATGAGCTAAAAGATATGGTAAAATCCCTTTCTCGAGCTCTTATTAAGAAACAATTCTTGGGAAAATAAGATGAGGTTCTTAGAGTCGCTCACTAATGATGGGATTAAGAAGTCTCAACCTTAGAGTCCTAACATGTCAAATTATTTAATTAATTGGCGCTTAATTGACTTATCCTAAGTTATAAACTTCCTAAGTTGTCATTCACTTTGCGGGATCTCTTGGCGAGGTGGCATCCTACATGGCAGGTGATGATGTGGCATATTACCTAGTTTTTAGGAAGTTGGCACCCACTTTGAAGATGCTATGTTTTGGGAAGATATTGTCATATATTTTAAAGTGGAAATTGATTTGACAATTTCCTATGTTGACTAAAGATTCTTGGTTTTTGACTTATATTATGTATGTTCTTAACAACTTACTTGTTATATCCTTTTCTTCAATAGTTCCACTTGCTCCTTTGATTTGATTGACAATCTCTTTTAGTCTTGTACTATACTGAGTTATGTTCTCACCTTCATTCATCCTCATATATTCAAGTTGTCCTCTTCGACTATCTACTTTTGCTCTTTGAACATGTTCATCTCCTCCATATACTGATATGAGCTTATCCCACATAGCCTTTGCATCATTGCAGCCTTCTAGATCATTAAACTCTGAGTCGGTCAATGCAGATGTTATTTCAATCATTGCTTGGATATGTTCTTGCTTTGCCTTTATCTCTTCCATTGTCAATGGATAGGTTCTCGGTGTGATGAAATCATTCTCCAGATAATATACAACATATTCTCCAACTCCTAATAGGTGCAACTTCATCCTTTTCTGCCATGTAGAGAAACTTGACTTGTTCAGCTTCGGTGCATCCCTCTTATACATCTTCGGATCTTTGCCTCAAGTACCTTTAAACTTTTCTTCCGGAGTCCAAAGCTCTGATACCAATTGATAGTTCTGATACTTAATGTAAGTATAGATCCAATATCCAACAAGATGAGAGGAGGGGGGGGGGGTGAATCATACAAACTTAATCTTCCATAAAAACATCAGATTCAACCTCGGTAACATATACTTAAGTAATATAACCAAAACTGCTAAACATGCAAACTCAAAAGCATATAAACATCATAAACCTCATAACACCAGATTTAACGTGGAAACCCAAATAGGGAAAAACCACTGTGGGATTTCAAACCCACTAAGAAATATACTCTTCTAGAGTATGCTTGGTTAAAAGCAAATCCTGTTAAAGATTACAAACCACATTGCTAGATGTGACCCGGTTAAGGGATTTCCCTCAGATCTGTTAGGATCTTCATCTTGTTAGAAGTGACTTTGTTAAAGGATTTCAAACACTCAATCAGAATGTCACCTTGCTAGAGGGTTTTACAAATAAGACTGTTAAGTCCACTTGGTTAAGAGATTTTCTGTCACTTCACAAAATAACAGTAATAAAAATCTATCTGCAACTTCACATCTAAAATGCTAAAGCAGATTCTTATTTGCTCAATACAATCTAGACATAGAACTAATCTTGTCCATCAGCTGGGCTTCTATACTCTGTTATTCAAACAAGTCTTCAAGCTTTTGTGATCGGTAATCACTATGTAGCATCCCTGTGCATACATTTGCCCGCATGCATTGTTTATCAATAGTTCCCTATTTATAAACAATTAGCTAACCGCTTAATCTCCTTGATCACATTTCCCATGATCAATCATAGCCATCAGATCTTCAAACTTTGACTAGGTTCAATGTATCCTTCGATCTGAAAATGTTTTACCCCACCTTGGAACTTGCATACATTTCTTGGAACTTGTGCTAGGGTATTGTAGTTCAATCTGAGCTATATATCTTCATGCCGATTTTCCTTTGCCATAGATTCATTAACAAACTTCATGCATGGCATACCAATCATCTAATCAGTTCCAGCTCATCAGCTTCCTTCATTAAATAACGCATGTAACCATTTAATGTATTCTGTTACAGCTCGGTTACAACTCGGTAATAACTCGGTGAATACTAAACTTCACTCGTTAGACATTCTGCCTTCATTAACCGATAGCGATAACCTTAGGGTTTAGCGATTAGGTTCTTGCTCGGTAACATAGTATAGTATTAGCCTTACAATTTACAACATATGTATGATGTTAAAACAATCTAAACATCATGATCTCATCATTGTCTGACTCGGTAATAGTTGCCCATTGAATACCTTATTCATCCCCTTATTCATCATATTCTTTCTGTGTCTTTTACCGACATCTTTATACTCTTTAAATCATACTTCTCAAGATATGGCAACATCATACTGCATTAGAAAATCAATTTCTTGACATCAATGACAAAATAATAATATCAAGACAATAAACATCCTTAATCAGTTATATCCATAATCATCAACAACCTTCTCGATATCTTTATTGAAATGCCAACAATCTCCCATTGTCTGTTATAATGCCAAATGCTAACAATCTCCCCCTTTGGCATTGATGGCAAAACCAATTGTTTTGACCTTAAAAAGATTCAGATTGCTGTGATTCTGAAATGCTGAAATGCTCTCTTGCTGTCAACAGACTTCTCCCCCATACATTAGACTTCTCCTATTTTCTTCAGTCTTCTCCCTCCTTTTTTTTAATCATCAGTTTTAGTCTTTTCAATCAGTCTTCTCCCCCTTATATTAGTCTTCTCCCCCTTTGACAACAATGCCAAAAAGAAAAGAACTAAAACATAATTTCTTCCTGTATGAAGTGATTTCCTGCTGTTATGTGTCAACTTAGTCTCGATCAGAGCATTTATGTCTTCAATTCTTGTTCCCTGTATTATTTCCTGTATTGTTTCCTGCACACCTTTAAAAAAACATCCTAAAGTGTGTAAATCAACATCAACTCCTAAAAAGATATTCTGTAGAGTCATCGAATTAATGCTTTCACCAAACTCGGTCAGTGAGTAGAAGATAGGGGTAGGACCCCTAACTTACTTCTGAGATATTCAAAAGTGTCCCTTGGTAGTGGCTTGGTAAAGATATCTACTATTTGTTCCTTTGTGCTAACATACTACAACACTACTTTCTTCTCTTGAGCTTCTTCTCTAAGATAATGATATTTGATAGAGATGTGCTTTGTCTTAGAGTGCATAACAAGATTCTTTGAAATGTTAATGACACTATTATTGTCACAGAATATAGTTACTGGCTCGGTAACTTTCTCATTTATACCTTCCAACAGTTGTTTGATCCATGCTATGTTGGTACAATTTAATGCTGCAGCAACGTATTCAGCTTCTGTTGTTGTCTGTGAAACACATCCTCGTTTCTTGATAAGCCAACTCACTAGTCTTTCTCCTAAGAAGAAAGCTCCTCCACTTGTGCTTTTTCTGTCATCAATGTTGCCTGCCCAATCAGCATCAGTATAAAATTTTAAATCAAAATTATTTCCTTTCTAATATACTAAGCCATAATCCTCTGTGCCTTTCAAGTATCTAAAAATTCTTTTGATTGCTATCATGTGTGTTTCCTTAGGATCTGCAGAGAATCTTGCAACTATACCTACTGCATGTGTTATGTCTGGTCTGCTGTGAACAACATATTGTAGCTTTCCAATCATGGATCGGTAAAGTGTCTCATCAGCAGATGCAGATTCATCATTCTTTGATAGTTTATAGTTGGTAGTCATAGGAGTACTTACTGGTTTTGAATCCTCCATTCCAAATTTCTTCAAGATTTCCTTTATGTACTTGGATTGAGTAATGAAAATCTCATTTTTCATTTGCAGTATTTGTAAACCTATAAAATACTTTATCTCACCGATTAATGACATCTCAAATTATTTGCTCATTTCATTTCCAAAGTTCTTACATAGAGAGTCATTTCCACAAAATATAATATCATCAACAAATATGGCTGAGATTAGTATTCCATTTTCATCATTCTTCATGTACATATTGCTATTCTCACTTGTCCTTATAAAACCAATCTTAATCAAATAAGAGTGCAATCTTTCATACCATGCTCTAGGTGCTTGTTTCAGACCATATAATGCTTTATTCAATTTACATACCCGATCTTTATTATTGTCTTCAACAAATCCTTCAAGTTGTTCAATAAAAACTTCTTCTTCTAATACTCCATTCAGAAATGCAGATTTGACATCCATTTGATATACCTTGAAATTTTTGTAAGCAGCATATGCCAACAATGTTCTTACTCCTTCAAGTCTTGCTACAGGTGCAAAAGTCTCACCATAATCAATTCCTTCTTCTTGGGCATAACCTTTGCAAACTAGTCTTGCTTTATTTCGAATGACTTCTCCTTTTTCATTTAGCTTGTTTCTAAAAATCCACTTTGTACCGATTACATTTTTGTCCTTCGGTCTTGGGACCAGTGTCCATGTGTCATTCTTCTTGATTTGATCAATCTCTTCTGTCATAGCATTTATCCAATCTTCACTATTAAATGCCTCTTTCACTATTCTCGGTTCAAATTCAGATATCAAACATGTGTTTTGTTTCAGTTTGTTCCTTGTCATCATTGGATCATCCTTATCTCCTATAATCTAACTTGGTGCATGATGTCTTCTAACATACTTGGCTAATACAGGCTCGGTAGGATCTGTATGATCTTCTTCATCACTCGATAACTGGATATTCTCTTCATTTTCTTCAACAATTTTCTCGATAAAACTTGTTGGTTGAACATAGACAAATTCATCATAATCTTTTGGTTCTTTGGAATTTCCTTCATCATTTCTTTTTGCAAATTCATCAATTTTCACATTTGCACTTTCTACTATTTTGTTAGATGATTTGATCAAACATTAAAATGCTTTGCTTCTAGAAGAATAACCTAGAAATATTCCTTCTTCACTTTTCTGATCAAACTTGCCATTTCTATCATCTTTGTGTACATAGCATCTACTTCCAAAGATTTTAAAATAATTTACATTAGGTTTCCTATCATACCAGATTTCATATGGTGTCTTCAAAGTACCTTTCTTCAGTTGTACTCGGTTTAGGGTGTAAACTGCTGTGCTTATTGCTTCTCTCCAAAATGTTTGTGGCACTTTCTTTTCAATCATCAAGGTTCTAGCACAATCCACAATAGATCTGTTTCTTCTCTCAGCTATTCCATTCTACTGTGGAGTTCTCGGTGTAGAGACTTGTCTTTTAATACCATGATCATTGTAGAATAAGTTGAACTCATTAGATGTGAACTCTCCTCCTCTATCTGATCTAAGACATTTCAGTTGTCTTCCTATTTCATTTTCAAATCTTGCCTTGTACCATTTAAACATTTGAAAAGCTTCTGATTTTTCTTTTAAAAACATAACTGACATCATCCTTGAATAGTCATCCACAAATAATATGAAATATTTATCACCATAATAACTTTGAACTTTCATAGGACCACAAAGATCAGTGTGCACAAGATCTAAAATTCCCTTAGAAGTGTAAGACTTACTTGTAAATCTTGATCTTGTCATCTTACCCATCTGGCATCCTCGGCACATAGCATTCTTGGGTTTTTCAAGACTCGATAGACCTCTTACTCGGTGCTTCTTACTTATTTTGATCAGATTATCAAAATTTACATGACAAAACCTTTTATGCCATAACCAGGTATCATCTATCTTTGCATACAGACACTTGTTCCGAGTTGAGTCAAGGTGAAATGTGTTACCTTTTGTTTGTGTCCCTGTAGCAGCTAACTTTCCATTCTTGTCATGAACTTTGACAATTCCTTTTTGAAATTCTATTCTGTAACCTGTATTGTTTAGCTATGCTACACTCAGCAAATTGTATTTCAAACCTTCAACCCAATAAACATCATTGCATCTTGCATTGTCAAGAAGTGTTATAGATCCTTTACCCTTCACCGGACATGGTGCATCATTACCAAATCTAACATAGCCTCCATCATAATCTTCTAACATAACAAACTTGTGTTTATCACCTATCATATGATGTGAGCATCCACTATCTATGATCCAAGAATCATTAGTGTTTGTGTGAGATATTAGGGATTTTTCTTCATACCTTTCTTCATCTGAACCATCTTCTTCTCGACATCCTTATTGAAATGCCAACAATCTCCCATTGTCTGTTATAATGCCAAATGCTAACAGACTCCTCTCATGAATACATTCCTATCAAATCATCCTCTAAATATAGTAGCATGGTGGTTTATAACAATCCCATTTATGAGGACCTATATCCTTTTGAATCTAAATATAAACCATTTAATAGATATGATCATGCTATGTTGGATGTTTCTCTTGATGATTTCATGTCTTTTATAAGTTTTTCAAACAAATATCACACATCTAAAAGATTGATTAACATGATAAATGTGAATGAACATAGAAAACCCCTCTTTATGGTTCAAGGTGGTTATGGAAATGATCCTTGTTGTATCCCTCGTAAACTTGTTATCACTGTGCAAGGAGGATATCCCAATAAGAGTCCTTATGAGTATGCTGAACAAATAACTAGAGAGAGTTATCATTTGGTTTCTCATACCTATAACACAATGTCACAACAGGCAACCTAACCCTCCTTTGGTTATTCCGACTTCACTACCTAATCCTCAACCCATTCCTCTTCAAGTACCTTGCATTTCACAAGCTCTTGGCAAGGAGTATGATCTCATTGATTAAATAAAGGCCACTCCCACCAAGATCTCACTTTGGGATTTAATTCAAACTTGTTCAACATATCATGGAATGTTACAAGATGCCTTGAAAACCTTGAATGTCCCACCAACTGTGACATCCAATAATGTGGCTTCTTTGATTGACTCTATAACCACACCTAAAGCTCAAATTGTGTTCACCCAAGATGAGTTACCTCCTTGTCAAGTTTAATGTCAATATGACCCTCTCATGATTGTTGTCATTATCAACTAAATTTCTATAAGAAGAACCCTTGTGGATAACGGCTCTAGCCTTAATGTTTGTAGTGTTAATTTGTTGCATAAGATCAATGTGGACACTTCTCTCATCAAACCTGATTCCCTTACTATCCATGGCTTTGATAATGTGGCTAGGTCTTCATTAGATATCATAACTTTGCATGTTAAGGTAGGACTGGTTACCTTATCTACACCTATTCATGTCATGCCTGATAACCTGACCTACTATTTGTTGTTAGGTAGACCTTGGATTCATAACATGCAAGTTATCCCCTCTACTTTGCATAGTCAAGTCAAATTTATTTATAACAACAAGATGTATAACTTTCTCACCAATACTAATCTCCAAGCTTGTTTACAAACATCTACTTCTAAATCTTGTTCTACTAGTTCCTCTCCAACTGCTTCTGAAGTCCCTTCTAGCATCCCTTCTCCTTCTAGCACAACTTTCTCTTCTACTAATCCTATTCCTCCTAGTGATCTTGAAGTCCTTGAAAAATATTCTTCTCAATCTGAATCTCTTCCTAAAGATGTCTTTTCCTTCGAGAAGGTACTCTCAGATGATGATTGGGGGTCCTTGGACTTTAACCTTACCTTTGTAGGAGAATACGAAATCCCTTCAAGAGAATATAAGGTTAAAAAAAAGGACGAGGATGAACCTGAAAAGCAACCCAGTTTGTCTAAACCATTAGGTATACACTTTGTGGCTGCTTCCAATTCTAAATATCCACTTATTTCTACTCCAACTAATTTTGACATTCAAACCCATGAAAACCTCCTTCCCTTACTGAAATGGCTAACCTATATGGTCCTAGTTTCCATATCCTAGCTAAGAGTGGATATACTGGTAATGGTTGTGGTTCTCAAGAACAAGGGATCAAAGATCCTATATAAAGTAATTATCGCGAGACATCTTTTGGACTTGGATACAATATCCCCAAACCCACCAAAGCTTCCAAGAGAACATCTATTAGCATTAATGTAATTTCCTTCTCTCCTAAATCTCTTTCATTAAAGCATCCTGAATACATTAATTCTGGTTCTAGTGTCCTCGCTTTGGATGTCTTTTATATTGATGATTCATTAGTTGAGTTCCTAGGGGCTTATGATAATATTCCTTGTTACCATCATAACCATTGGTTTCCCTATTGTTTGAATTCAGAAGCATATTTCGGGGAAGAAACTGAATTAGCTAAAGATAAAGATGCGATGATTAAGGAGTTCCCTCAACTAAAGGATATTCCTCAACAAAGTAATCTCCTTATAAGTGTCACCATTGACATAAAGATGGATCCTTGCAATGAAGACAAAGCGATCAACATAGGAAAATGCCTAACTGATGTGGAACATAAGGAATATTCAGGCTTATTACAAGGTAAGTGCACAAAGTTGTGTCCACTTAGTGTGGAAGTTTTACACTTAGAAAAAAATGGCAAATCTCACGGAGTGCATGAGAAATGAAACGGGATCCTGAGCCAAAATTTGAAACGGGATCTCGTTTAGCTTCGGGATCCCGAGACTAGATCTAAGAAACGGGATCCCGTTTCAAAAACAAAACGGGATCCCATTTCCTTTTTTTTTTTTAAAAAAATTTTAAAATTTTTTTAAAAAATTTTTTAAATTTTTTTTTTTTAATAAAAAATACAAGCTATATATACATGAAATATAAAATTTATATATAAGTCACATTTCTCTTTGTATTTTTTTCCCTTTCTATCTCACTTTGTCCCCTCTCTCCCAAATTCTAAAACTATGTCTCTACCTCTCTTTGACGTCCTTAACTCTTTACTCTTTATCTTTGCTATCTCTATACACCCCCCCCTTACCCTCTACCTACCTATATTTCTCTAAATATACATCTCTACCTCTCTCGTAACGTACCATCTCTCTCTCCCAACCAACTTATCTTTCTCTACATATGTCATAATAGGTCCTACTAAGGAGTCTTATGTCATAATCGGTCCTAGTAAGAGGTATAATGTCTTAATAGATCCTCTTAAGGGGTCTTATGACATAATAGGTCGTATTATGTCATGATATGACTTATTATGTCACAATGGGACCTATTATGACATAATAGGTCACATTATGACATTATAGGTCCTATTATGTCAGAATAAGTCCTATTATGACATAATACCCCTTAACAAGTCCTAGTAAGGGGTATAAAGTCATAATAGGTCTTCTTAAGGGGTTTTATGACATAATATGACCTATGATGTCATAATAGGACCTATTACATCATCATAGATCTTATTATGTCATTATTAGTCCTATTATGACATAATACCTTTTAACAGGTCCTACTAAGGGGTACGATATCATAATAGGTCCTCTTAAGGGGTCTTATGACATTATAGGACCTATTATGTCATAATAGGTCCCATTATGTGATAATCGATCTTATTATGTCATAATAGATCCTACTAAGGGGTCTTATGTCATAATAGATACTCTTAAGGGGTCTTATGACATAATAGGACACTATTAAGACATAATAGGTCGTATTATGACATAATAGGTCGTATTATGTCATTATGTCATAATAGGTCCCATTATGTGATAATCAATCTTATTATGTCATAATAGATCCTACTAAGGGGTCTTATGTCATAATAGGTACTCTTAAGGGGTCTTATGACATAATAGGACACTATTAAGACATAATAGGTCGTATTATGACATAATAGGTCGTATTATGTCACAATAGGACCTATTATGACATAATAGGACCTATTATGTCACAATAGGACCTATTATGTCGCAGTAGGTCCTATTATGTCACAATGTGATCTATTATGACATAATAGGTCGTATTATGACATTATAGGTCCTATTGTGTCACAATGTGACCTATTATAACATTATAGGTCGTATTATGACATTATAGGTCCTATTGTGTCACAATGTGACCTATTATAACATAATAGGTCGTATTATGACATTATAGGTCCTATTATGTCACAATAGGTCTTGTTATGACATAATACCCCTTAACTCTCTCTAAAAGTACCATCTCTCTCTCTCAACCAACTTATCTTTCTCTACATATGCCATAATAGGTCCTATTAAGGGGTCTTATGTCATAATAGGTCCTAGTAAGAGGTATAATGTCATAATAGGTCCTCTTAAGGGGTCTAATGTCATAATAGGTCCCATTGTGACATAATAGGTCCTATTATGTCATAATAGGACCTATTATAACATGACCTATTATGACATAATAGGATCTATAATGTCATAATACGACCTATTATGTCATAATAGCTCACATTGTGACATAATAGGACCTATAATGTCATAATGGGTCCTATTATGTCACAATAGGTCCTATTATGACATAATACCCTTAACAAGTCCTAGTAAGGGGTACAAAGTCATAATAGGTCCTGTTAAGGGGTTTTATGACATAATATGACCTATGATGACATGATAGGACCTATTACATCATCATAGATCCTATTATGTCATTATTAGTCCTATTATGATATAATACCCTTTAACAGGTCCTAGTAAGGGGTATAATGTCATAATAGGTCCTCTTAAGGGGTCTTATGACATAATAGGACCTATTATGACATGACAGGTCCTCTCAAGGGGTCTTATGCCATTATAGGACCTATTATGACATAATAGGTCCTATTATGTGATAATCAACCCTATTATGTCATAATAGGTCCTACTAAGGTTTGTCTTATTTCATAATAGGTCCTAGTAAGAGGTATAATGTCATAACAAGTCTTATGACATAATAGGACCTATTATGACATAATAGGTCCTATTGTGTAATAATTGACCATATTATGACATAATAGGTCCTATTATGTAATAATCGATCATATTATGTCATAATAGGTCCTACTAAGGGGTCTTATGTCATTATTAGTCCTATTATGAAATCTTTGCTTGGATATACTCTTATATGCCTGGCATTGATCCTAAGATTGTCACTCATAATATTGTCTTGGTTCTTGATGCTAAACCTGTGAAGCAAAAGATTAGAAAAATGAATCCTAAGATAGCTTCACTTGTTAAAGCTGAAATTGAGAAATTATTGGATGTGGGATTCATTCGCCCTATTGATTATTCTCGTTGGATTTCGAATATTGTTGTTGTGGCTAAACTTGACAACAAGATTAGGATGTGTACCGATTTTTGAGATCTCAATAAGGCTTCCTTAAAGGATGATTTTCTGCTTCCTAACATTGACATGATAGTGAATTCTACTGCTGGACATGCCTTGTTGTCCTTTATGGATGGCTTATAGGATATAATCAAATCTTCATTAATCCTCAAGATCAATGTAAAACCGCTTTCACTACACCTTGGGGCACGTTTTGTTGGGTCATGATGCCTTTTGGATTGAAAAATGCAGGCGCTACCTACCAACGTGCTATGACTCTTATCTTTCATGTCTACATACATAAAATCTTAGAAGACTACGTTGATGAGATCTTAGCTAAATACATACTCCGTCTAGATCATGTTAAGATCCTTCGTCAGGTCTTTGAAAGAATTCATAAATAGAACGTGCACTTGAACCCCTAAAAGTGTGTTTTCGGCATGGATAGTGGAAAACTATCAGGGTTCATAGTCTCACATCATGGTACTGAGGTGGATACGAAAATGATAGATGTTATAGTTAACATGCCACCTCCTAAAAATGTTTCCCAATTGAGGAGTTTGTAGGGAAAGATACAAGCTATTCGTAGGTTCGAGTCACAAATCGCGGATCCAAATTTCCCTTTCACTCAATTGCTTAAGAAAAATATTTCGTAGGTTCGAGTCACAGATCGCGGATCCAAATTTCCCTTTCACTCAATTGCTTAAGAAAAATATTACCTTTCAATGGAACAAGGATTGCCACCAAGCTTTTGAATATTTACAATCTTATTTGGCCAACCCTCCTATTTTGCAATCTGCTGATCCCACTAAACCATTCCTTCTATATACAACTACTTCTTCTCATACTCTTGCATCTTTATTGGCACAACGTAATAGCGATGGTAAGGAATGCTCGGTTTATTATATAAGCTGCACTTTGATCGATTATGAAGTCTGGTATGTTGTGATAGAAAGGTTGTGCCTCGCTCTTGTTTTTGCAAGTCAGAAGTTGAGGCATTACCTTTTGAATGCCGAGGTTCATGTTATCATTAAATTTTATCCTTTGAAGCATCTTTTCTCTAAGAAAGACCTTTCAAGATGACTAGCAAAGTGGGTTATGATGTTGATTGAATTTGACCTTAAATTTGCTTCTCAAAAAGCGATTAAAGGACAAGCGATAACCAATCACTTAGTTGATGCTCCTTCACCTCTCACGTTACCTAATCAAGAATCCTTTCTTGATGAGTTTCTTCTTCCTATTGAAATTGACAAAACTTGGGAGTTTTATTTCGATGGCTCTAGGTGTCGTACAGGCTCGGGGGCAGGTGTTGTTCTATTTCCTCCTAATAAGAAACCTTTTCTGATATCTTACCATCTTAACTTCTTACGCACCAATAACATTGCCGAGTACGATGCCCTTATAGCTGGTCTTAGAGCAGCTTTAACCTTGAATGTTAAGCATATACTTATCTATGGTGACTCTCGATTGATTATTAGACAAGTTATAGGAGTTTATCAGGCTAAACAAGAAAAATGATCACAATATCGAGATTTGGCCTTATCGTTGTTAGAAGAATTTGATTCCTATACTATGGAGCCTGTCCCTTAGAAAGATAATTGACATGCTGATGCAATGGCGTGTTTTGCTTCCCTCGTATCATTAGAGGACCCCATGGTAGACCTTAAATTTGTTATTCTTAACCTTTCTTCTCTGGATATAGCCAATAATTCTAGTGACGTGACTTATTGCTACGCCATAGAATTTAACGAATGGTACTCGCATATCTCAAGATATTTGACTGATGGTACACTTCCAGATTACACAAGTAAGAATACAAGAGCTAAGATTCATAAGTTATCCGCAAGATACATTATCCTTTCTAACATCCTTTATAGGAGGGGTTATAATGGTTTGCTTCTTTGTTGCCTCAACAAAACAAAGATCCCAATTGCTCTTGAGGAGGCACATTCAGGTGCTTGCGAAGGGCATTTTGGGAGTAAAACTTTTGTTCAAAGGTTGCTATGAATAGGATATTATTGGCAAACCATGGAGAAATATTCCTTTGTGTTTGTTAAGAAGTGTCATTAGTGTCAGCAACATAATAATTTGATTCATGCTTCTACACAAGAACATAAGTCACAAGTGTCCTCTTGGTCCTTTTCCATGTGGGGCTTGGATCTTATTGGAAAAATTTCCCCTTCTTCATCCCAAGGACATACCTTCATCATAACTGTGGGATGCAAAATTCATCTTCTATTAGCAAAGTAATCAATTAGAAACAAGGGAAATCACGAATTCCTATCCTAATCAGAATTTAACAAACAATACAATAGAATAACACAATTAAGAAATAAGAATTATAAATCAATTCAATAAAAACTCCCTATTCCGTGACTGCGTAGAACTTCCATTTCTCTTCTCCTCTTTGTAGTATGATGACTCTTAGATATTGCGCTAGTAACCTACAAGTGACACAAAGATTCAAAGTTCGTGATTGATGAAAATGGAGATTGGATGCTCAATTTATAGAAAATCGGAGAGGATTGATTGAAAGGTGGAACAGATTGATCAAGAGGTGTGAACTCAGGTGAGATCAAATGAAAATTGATAGTTGAACTGTTGATTGTAGGAGTGAAACATAATAGATTGAATAGATTAATTGAGTTAACTGATTGAGAAAAAGCTGACCGAAGGAAGAAAAAGAATGATTGGAGGAAATAAAGAGGATGACAAAGAAAGATTAATTTAGAAAAAGCTAACTAAAAGATGGAAATAGAGATTGGAGAGAAAAATGATTTAATTAATTAATTGATTTAATTAATTAATTTAGCATGTGCTTGCACTTAGACTTAGATTTTCAATTTAATCTTTGCATGAGATTTATTCAAATAATTGAATTTATTTTAATTGAATTTAGTATTTGAATATATTTAGAACTTGACTTTGATTCTCAATTTGGTTTTTGAAATCATGCACATGTAATTGAATTTGGAAGAAATTAGAAGAATATGAAATTAAAATTTGGAGAACTAGAAGAATCAATTAGCTAATTAAATAATTTAAAAAAACTATTTAATCATTTAGAAATGGAATTTAATTAAATAATAAAGATTATTTAATTTAAAGGATTAAACCATAATTAATTAAATATCAAATATTTAATTAATATTTAGAAGAGGGTTGAATGATTAGATGATTAAAGATAGAAATTGAATAATTAGTAACTTATTTAAATAATAAAGATTATTTAAATTGGGGAATTAATCACAATTAATTAAATAATAATGATTTAATTAATATTAGAAAATGATTAAAATGATTAAAGAATAAGAAAATAGAATAATTAATAAGATGATGAGGAAATATGAAATGAGAAGAAATAGATTCATTAAATTAATTAAATAATAAAGATTATTTAATCAATTAGAGGAATAATTAGTACATGATCAATGAGACATTTTTAGGTGTCTATAGTAACTGCTACATATTATTTTATGAAGTGGGTAGAAGCGGTTCCTCTTCGATCCACTACTGCTGAAGTAATTTATCAATTCATCTTAGATAACATTATTGCTCAATTTGGAATTCCTTCCACTTTGGTCTCTGACAATGGTACTTCATTTAAAAACAAAGATGTGAAGAAATTTCTCAAAAAATGCCATATTCAACATCGTTTTTCTACACCCTATTATCCTCAATCTAATGGCCAAGTTGAGTCATCTAATACAATTCTGGGACAAATTCTTCATAAGATTGTAAACAAACATGGTAAGGATTGACACGCCTAGTTGACCTATGCTCTTTGGGCTTATAGAACAAGTGTGTGTATAGCTACATGTACTACCCCCTACAATCTTGTTTATGGTGCTAAATGTTGGCAATATGTGAACCGGTATAAGGACATAATGATATTGTATGTTGTCATTGATGTCAATATGTGATATGAAGTGAACCAACATATGTGATATGTGAGAAGAAAGAACCGGCATATGTGTGAACCGGTATATATGCCAAAGTGAAGCTATGTATTTGCTTAAGGTGAACCAGCATATAGTTATGGGAACCAACACATGGAAGCATTGTATGGCTACCGGTTGGTAGGTAGTTTCCACTGCAGGATTTTTGGCTGGAGTACCTCAAGCCTGTGTGATTCAATCGGTGATCTTTGTGTGATGAGTTAGTAGTATAACAGAGAACAGGTCGTGTTGCCACGTAAGCCCTGTGCGTGTGAAGGATCTTGCATGAAGAAGACTATTCCTATCTACCTCGGGAATGTGCTAAGTTTGTCAAATGGTGATGGGTTATCAACTACCATGAAATTGGTGGATAATGGATGATGGAGAATGTCTTGAGATCGATTCAAGATTGTTGCATTTAATGCAATATGATTCAATGGTCAGGATTGAACCACTTGAATTGCTTAACCTAACAGGTTTAGGGTTTAGGGTTTTTGCTACTGACCTGTCTATTTTCTATAAGGTCGATGTTGTGTTTCTTTCTAAGGTTGCTGGCAAAAGTTGTGAGTGTGTATCCAAGGGAAGTGATACATGATTCTTGCCAGACCAAAGGAGAGAGAGATACCTGCAAAGTGAATATGCAGAAGGTGAAGAGGAGCCAAAATGAATCTGCTTTAGCATTGAGTGCTGTTACTAGATCACTGTAATTCCTGTTGATCTTTAACCACTTCAACAGTTGTGAAATCCCTTAACAGGGTAGCTTTAACCAGCTTGATACAAATCCCTTAACAGGGTAGCTTTAACCGGCTTGATTCAAATCCCTTAATAAGGTAACTCGAAGTTATTGAGTTTTGGGAAGCTATAGAGCTCTAGAGATCCTTTAGCTATTGAGTTCTTGAAATCCTCTAACAAGGTAACCCTAATCGGGTTTAACCCTTAACCGGGTATTGTAGCCATCCCTTAACCGGGTGATCCCTAACAGGATCAGTTCCTAGCAGAACCTATTGTAATGTCTTTAACTGGACAAGGTTCCTAACAGAGCGGACTTCTAAAGAGTTCAAAAAGCAGCTTGTGGGTATTCATCCCCACCATGGTTTTTCCCAGTTGGTTTTCCACGTGAAAAAATATGTGTGTCATGTGTGATGCTCTTATCTTGTGATGCCTTGTTATTACCTGTTGAGCATATGATGGTTCTGTGTTTTATGCCTGTCTATAAAACATATTGAACTAACTATTGTGAAGATCTGATGACAGTTTACCTATTCATGCATGAGGGTGTAATGGTACTATAGTATTGAGCTAAGAGGAAAGCTTAGTGAGTGACCAGTTTATGATTGTTTTAGTTATTCTGGGTCTTACCGATTGCACTCTGTTTCAACTAGTATCACTGCTTGCCAGTCACTTGGAGTATTTGCTGACAAACTAGTTTTGGATAGTATTTTGCCTGTACTGATTCACCCCCCCCTCTCAGTACCAGTTTGGTACTAATCGTTCATCATTGAGTTATCACTAAAGCTATTATGCCTTTAGAGTTGGAGATTCTCTATTACAAGTATAGTCGACGATGATTTTTATTGAGAACAACGCCTTCAACAACTTGTAATGCTTGAAGAACGACGTATAAACACTCTTGAGTATATTCATGCATATCATAGATCCTTGCAGCAAAGTTACAATGATAAGGTTATTAAATGTTCCTTCTCAGTGGGTGACCTTGTGCTCTATGAGAATCAACGTAACGTGAATGCTTCACCTGAAGAAAGTGAAAATTTTAGCCTAAATTGGCTTGGACCATATATCATCACTGAGGTCTACGGGTCAGGTGCTTACAACATAGCAAATGTGGAAGGTACACCTCTTAAGGAACCCATAAATGTTATCCATCTTTGTAGATACTATGCCTAATCTTCTCCTTTCTCTTCTTTTCCTTTCTTTTCTTCTTCAAAATTGTATGGTATGGTAGCATGTCTTCATTAAAGAATGTAGTATTAAACTATGAACATTTGATCTATATTGCTTCATTCTTGACAAACATGTTTTAAATTCTTGGTTGTCTTGAATTCATTATGTAAATTTTTAAGGAATTTACATTCTTATGTGCTAGTATATCATGCAATTTTCTTTATGTGTTTTGGATTTAGGATACATCATGTTGTTTTTAATTAAACCTTTAATTAGATCACATTAGTTATGCTGTCCTTAACATAAAATACATTTATTTACATCATCAATGTTGTATTTAATTAAATACTTAGTTATTTGATTATATCACACATGTATCAATTTAATCATGAGGTATTGGGAAACCAATCACATGAGAATTAGATTAGACATACATGTACATTTCCAAAATTGTTGCTTTTGATCAAAGCAATATATACATCCATTTTTTTGAAATTAAAAGAACAAATTTAAGGCTAAGATCATCATATACAAAGCCGACCCCTAGATACAAAATGCGGTCTCGGCTATATCAACACTATCTATGGCTATTGACTACCCGAGCCCTCAGGTCCCTGTCATGGTGGTCCCATGAGTGTATAATGGGATGAGGACCATGAGTGACTGCAAGTAGACTCCTCCGATATCGATCCATGACTATACCTCAATACATGGTTGACTCTGCTTGGGACTCTACTAGCTCATGTTGTAGCCACTCCCCTTCTTCTCGTCTGATCTGTAGCTCTATTGTGTCAAATAGATCCTCGTGTTGTCTAGCACTCCTTTGAGGTCTATGCATGATCTGCAAAGACTGAGGTATGCGTGAAACAGTGACAATATCAGATAGGGTTTGTTGGATAAGGGACCGCCACTCCTGTACTCTGACTATAGAAGAGGGAATAAAAATCAAATCACATATACATCATAATGAAAACTCCAAACATATTCAATTAAATAAAATACCTTTACCTGGATCTCCCACCTGCTAGTGTGAATCATGTGTCGTGGCCATCTCCGATCTAGAGCCACTTCCCTCTCCATGCTCATAGTGTTTATGCACCCTAGTAGGTGGTACTATGAGAGATGATCGGTGTAGACTTGAGGTTGGTCTTCTAGAATCGGTTCCCTCTCCTTTAGATGGAACTACTGGTGGATCTAGGGCCATGGTATCATCTCCGGAGTGATGGGGAACCTCTTCCTCCTCCTCCTCCTTCTCCTCATCCTCATCTTCGTCCTCCTCTTGTTGTCCCTGCTCATCCTCTCCCCTTCCTTTGGGTCAACATCCCCACCCGACCTTCCTCCCCACCAATATATCCATCTCCTCCTCCTCCCTCCTCCTCATCATCTCTAACCTGCTATTCTCCCTCCTCTCTCTCATCCTCGTGATACGATGTATCTCCATCAGTTGGGTCCTTAGATGTCTAGTGATCCTCACTAGTTGATTGCGTCCATGGCCCAGGATTACCCCTCAGATAGTCTAAAGGAAAAATGGCTTTGGGGAAAGTCCTGTCCCACCATCTGATGTACTCGTGGTGAGCTCCCACATAATCATCAAAGGGGACCATGACATCTCAATAAAAATCATCCGAATCTGTCATCTCAATCTCATCACTGCAAGGCCTAGGAGCTGCTCTCAGCCTCCCCATCGCCCAAGAGTGGTATATAAAAATTGGTACATCATTTGGAACACCCTGCTCTAGCCCAAACTGTCACTGGACTTGGTCAAAATAGAATGGGACTACGATGTGGTTGTAGTGCCCCTTGAGGAAGCGGTTCCTCTGCACAAGCCAAAGTTGACTGCACTGTCTAGGCCATGTGGTCATGTGCTGGTATGTCATCCATGTGATGACATCTGATCTCAATCTATCAATCACAATATTCTAATGCAATAGATCACCATTCTGCCATGGTCTGGTGAGCAGGTATGCATATACTCTAGGGTCATCTAAGTCAATATCAACTAGTACCCTTGCTGGCCTAGTGCATGTGATATGATCGAACATCCAAACTTGAAGAAGGGTGCATGTCATCAAGCTACATCCATCACCATAGACGTAATCTCCTAAAAGAAGATGGTGTATGACTTGTCTGATATCTCATTGTGCATCCTCTAATGAGAAGCCTCAGTATACGGTACATGTCCTCAAGTGTCACCGTCATCTCCCCCATTGGTAGGACAAATGTGGAGGTGTCTATGTACCATCTCTCCATGAGTACCATAAGCATCACTGGATGGAACTTCATGGACGACATGTTGCAGATGTACCACAACCCTACTACCTTAAGCAATTATTTGTCATGTTGAGACAATCGCGAAATCTAACTTTGTAGACTCCAATATGTATGTCTAGCAGTGAGCTCTCGTATTTAGGGTAGTTTTTGTAAAATTCACCCAGTCAACAATAAACATCATTCTCTCATTCACATAAAAAATCTTGATCCTATACTAACCCTTGGTCACGTTAGTCAGGGACCAGGAGGCCATGGAAGGACCAGTGTGCTCTGGAAGGACCAAGGTGCCCTAGTAGGACCATGGCGTCTAGTTGGGACCATGGTACCCTCCTGGGGGCACATGTGCAATCATACTTTCCCTCATACCAAAAATTCAAAGTCAACCCAACAGAAAGTACAAAGGTGGTTCGGTACACTCACCTCATCAAGTGGTTGATCGGTAAGTACGGACTTTCGTAGGATCTCCATCTAGGTAGGAATCTTAGGTCTTCGTCGAGGCATCATGGGTGCTATGTGGGCTCCTCTGTTGCAAATAAGACAAAAGTGAGAAAATGACAAATGAAAGTGTCATTTTCACTATATATGAGGTATGTGCTTCTCCCTTTTTTTGAAACCCTATTTTTTCTTTTCTACCTAACTCTCATATCTTGAGCTAGAGTGATTCGTTGTGAGCATTTTTCATCACCTCTTTTCACAATTCACTATGGTAAACATGATACCCTGTTTCACCTCACTAATTAGCAAGACAAAATAGGGGGGCATATAACTACCCGCGAATTTCATCACTTCCCTAATAAGCATTAGGTGAATTTATGATTTTATCTAACATGTGGTTTTGTAGGGCATGGTTTCTAATAGGGGCTTCATCCGACACATTATGGATATATCCTTTTTCATTAAATGTTTACTTTTCTGTACTTTAGTTTGTGTATGCATGTAGTGTCATATGACCACTAAAGTGGGGGCTAAATGTAGCATCATAAATTGTACACCCTTAACTAGGGTGGTACAATTCCACGCTTAGGTTAGCACCCACCTTAGTGTGTTTGAATTTTGCATTTAAAATTCCCTTTAATCATTTAATTAATTAATTTAATTAAATCTAAAGTCTTCTTTTATCACTCTACACATCATAAAATTGGGTCCTTTACCCTAAGTGTGCCCCTTTTAATTTTATTCTCCCAATTAATGATTTCATCAAATACCCTAATTATGTCTTATTTCGACCTTCAAGCTTTGATTTCACATATCTAAATGTTGCAAATTCCCACATACTTCTGGAATTTTCTTTAAAATCACAATATATTGCTTCCCAAAAAAATGGCGAAAAGTTGGTTGGACCTTGTTCGGACCATGTTGGTACCAACATGGTGTGGAATTTTTCTCCTCGAATTTCGAGAGCATGTTTTGGCGATATTTTAATATTCAAATCCAAGAGATTGACGAAAAATATTATTTCTAAGTCGGCCTATGACTCAAAACAAAGTTAGGGTCTCCTACATAAACCTTTCCTTTCCTCATTTGAAGATCTAAGATCTAGCGATTGAAGGAGATTCCTATGAAGTGAAAGTGCAGGTTTTATGAAGTCTACAACAACAAATAAAGCATTCACCAAGTCTACATCAAGTATTTTCAACACCCTTTTGGAGCTTTGAAGGCATTGAAGAATAATAGGAGATCATTGACTGATGATTGGATTGTACCTATCCCTTAGGGTTTAGCATGATTTCATGTCTTTGTATGAGCTTCATTTTCATATTTACATTCATGCTTTAGATCTCTAGATCATTTGTGATTTGAAGCATTTGCATTTACATTTACAAGCATTTAGGGTTTGCTCTCCAAAGCATAGGGTAGAACTCTAGATTTACTTTCTTGTTTATTTAGGATCTTGCATACACACAAGATTCTTGCACACACATTTTTGGTACAATATTGGCCATTTGTGGAGGTGGAAATCACCAAAACAAGGGGTTTGACTAAGGCAAAACCCTATATAGCCAACTAGACACCCTTTTTCAAGTTGTAGGTGTAGGTACACGAATCCAGCAGACGAATGAATTTTGGGACCGACGGAAGACACAAAGACTATCTCAGGGCCAAAATTTGATCTCAGATTATAGAGATAGGGGCGTGGCGCCCTGGTCCTTAAGGTTTTGCGACCCCAAAAATAGAAATCCAGCTTTCTGTTTGCATAGGGACCAAGGTGTCGAACACCCTAGTCCTACCAATTTTGCTCCTGTTTTTAGCATCAAGTGCACCTCTGAGTCCATTTTTCAGCCCTACTTTCTTTATCTCAGCTTCAATTTACACAAAATTTGCATTTTTTAGTTTATGTGTGCTTCATTTCTCATCTCTTAGTTTAGTCGATTTATGCATCATATTTTGCATATCTATTCCTCACTTACAACAAAGGTGTAGAAATCGTAAGAGATATTCCTTGACTCTCTCTTCCCTACAAGAAGTAGTCAAAGTGAGATATCTCCCTAGACTCTTTCGTATTGCACTGTGTGTACATGAGAGTGGGATTAGGTCCTAGCTACTTGGTTCCATTTTTATGCATCACACTTTATATTTTTTGAAGCATGGAGAAACAATGGAATGGTTCCCCTTTCTCTCCAATTTCAGGTCTTCCTCTTTGACCCATCACCATGTTAAATTTGCAAAAGGATTTTCATTCCTGAAGAAAATTCTAGGACTGGAGGCCTTAGAAGGAATGAAATGGCTGGTTGATTTCATTAGCGAGGATCACGATGGGTGACATGTAATTGTATTTGGTAGTAGATTGTAAATTAATTATTCATATTCTATAGTCATAGTTTACATTTTGAATGTATAGTTTGTATGCCTACCAAGTTTTGTCTTTCCTATATTTATGGGATGAATAGATAAGTTGCTCAATGTCAATGTCTATTATAGGTCCTATAGAAGCGCGTCTCCAAGATTTTTTTTCCTCCTAGGTTTTGGGGCTGAAATGGACAACATCCCAAAATAAAACTTTATAATTTTTATTTCTAATCAATAGATGGGATCAACCCCAAGGTTGCAGTTTATTTATCAAATTTTTATTATTTATTTATTGAAATAGTTATATAATGTGGAGACACAACTTATTATAATAAGTAGGGTGTAATATTTTTTTACATTTCAATAAAAAATATTATACATGTAATGTATGAAATAGAAAACAAACAAAAATTATTGCTAATTTAATGCTCAATAGTAATTAAAAAAATTATATATAAACTATAAAGTTTAATAGAATTCTATAAAAAAAATAGAATACTATATTTTGTATTTGTACATCTGATTATTTTTCATTTATTTATAATAAAATAAAAACATTTTAAAAATGTCTCATACACATCTATATAAAGGACATTTAATAATATAAAAATAATCATACTAACTTTATAACATAAATTAATTAGTAGTCGAAAGATGTCCATTTTTAATATCATGAGCTTCACATAGACAAGTTAAAGTGATGAGTAGCCTAGGTGCAGAGTGGCTCCTCTCTTTTCAAAATAAAACCAGAGAAATATGAAAAGGGTGATATTAGCTATGGTAGTGATGGTTTTACAACTTTGTTAAACACACATTATCATTTCTTTTATTCAATAAGACCTAAAATAAGAACTTTTACCATTTAAATTTTATTAATGTGGGTGTGCTCGTGTAAATATTAATTTTGTTAGTCTTATGATTCATAGTTTGATATATGTTTATCAATTGTTCTTTTAGAAAGATATTTTTACATTGCTAAGTGTCAAATTCTTATTATGCAACTAGTAATTTGTCTTATAAGGATACATCTTACATTATTCAATATAACAATATCTGTGAAAAAATAAATTTGAAAATTATAAATTATCGTCTATAAGTTATTTGAAATTATCATGTAGGGGAAGAGAACTAGTAGTTGTTATTGCTAACTTGGTGCACCCTAAGCTCCTAAATGGTACACTAGATTTCAACAATTATTTTAGTTGTCTTCATAGGTGACTTAACTTGTTATAGCTATTGTTACGGTTTTTCAGTAGTAAAGACAAATGCTATGGGATCCATAATTACCCCTTAATCATTCGCTTTAACAACCAAAAAAATTGCATAATTGATCCAATACATATGCACAATGCCCCAATAATTGTGCACTATTGGTACCAATAAATTTGCACAATTAATCTATTTACTAACTTTTTCTAGAAATGGGTGGCTATTGGTCCACTAAATGAATTTTTAGTGGGCTTTTAATTAACAAAATCCGATTCAAATGGTAATTGGAACATGGGCAGTAAATGGTGCTCTTTCCCTAGCTGAATTTTGTCTCAAGTCATATTATCGATCAGGAACATTCTTCTCCCTTTATGGGAAAAGTATAAGTTGATTCTTCATATTTACATAGTGAATGGAAAAAGGTTACACATGCACTTAGGGATTTGGTCATTTCACCCTACATAATTAACCGTTTGTTTAGCAAAAGACACTCTTCGATCTCATAGGTACTTAAAAAATGAAATGGTATGGTTTGTAGTTCTACAAGTAGCTTTACTGTGACACAACATCCATATTTATCAATTAAAACTAGGTGTACATATACATCTACATGGACCTGCATTGTGGTCAAATATTTCAAGTTAGGTGGGTTTTCTTTGTCTATTTGGCATGGGTATAAAGTAGAGCATACATTGCATTATCCAAGTTACATGTTTATTTTTAATTTCACAAGGCATCCATGGTGATTTTATGTTGGGTCATCAATTGTTTATCTTTACTTTACTAATGTAACCATTAATCATATCAAGTGATAGAGATAAAAGGTGTGTAGGCTAATTTTTAACGAATATTTAATTTTAGTGGTCACACAAGAGTGTGCAAATCAATTATATGATTTTGTGCTATATAGAATTAATAGAAAGGTGTTATGTTGTCTTAGGTGGTAAGTGTGGTGGGATTGTCTCATTTGTATGACAAATTTTTAAGTGGTCTATACTGTTGTATTAACATTACAGTTCTTTTTTTATTGCGCTATGGTGCAAATGAAAAAGATTATGACCCACAACTTCTCTCTCCTCATTTTGTCCATTGTTGTTGATCTTATAATGATAAACATGAGCCACCAAATGTAGTCTGTATCTTAAGATGATGTGTAATAGGTCATCATCATGGTGAGACACTTGGTTTGGTATCTCTTTTTAATTGGCCAAGGGATGTTTACATGGAAGATTATATGACATTCATAGGGCCTCCAATATCAAATGCACAAATGACACATAATTTTGCATGACAATAATAGTGGTCTTATTTTATAATGCATGCATCCCCTCTTTGCTATGTGCCATCACTAAGAAAAAACCAAAGTTAGGTGCTCTCACATATGATTTTCTCTTTTTACTCCTTACCATATATCATCTATTGATCAATGTGAGTTGTTGATTATTCTCAAGATTCAATGAGTCAAGGTGGTGGTAAAAAATGGAATATGGTAGACATGTTGTAACACAAATTAACAACTACTAGTCAAAAGGATGATATGCAAAAAATTTAAGGGGTCCACCCTTATGACAATGAATTATGACATGAGGTGGATACTGGTGTGCCCATTATTATTTTGGTTTACACAAAAAGGTAGAAGATACACACCTTTATCCATAGTGATAAATGAAAAGGAGAATATACCAGTGGTTGTGAATTCTCATTGGCCAAAAGGCTAATATGCAAATTCTTTGTGTAGGTTCTTTAAAGGGATTGTCTTTGTGGTGACATATAAAAAATGATTGTGTTGTATTAAGTGGCATAACATATGGTACTTGGTAAATATTGACTACATATTTGAAGCCACTTAATAATTCTCATACAAACAATGTGTTCATTTTTGTTTTTGATTAAGTAAAAATAGGTTTTAGGGGACCTGAAACCCTATTACAATTTGAAAGATAAGCATTAAAGAGACAAAACAAAACAACTGCAAAACACCAGGAGCAAGAAAAAGACAGCAAGAAGCCAACAAGAAGTTAGCTCCAAACCCAGCATTACAAATTAATTGAAAAACTTTAATAGATTCCTCAACATTTTGAACCAAGAGCATCATCGCCTTGGCCGCTTCCCTCAGGTCATTGTTTTCCTCTCTCAGCTGGCTATCTTTCGTATTGATCTCCATCCCAGTAGTGTTTTGCCTTGTTCTGCACCTGGGAGTCTGGTGGGTGGTACTGGAAGTTGGAATATCATCAATGACAACCAGATTCTTTTCCTGATTTTTCCTTTCCAGATGATCCACCAAAGCATTCATGTTCTGTGATGAGACTTTGAGGACCTAGAGACTATGGTTCATGAAGTTTTTTAGAGCCTTCTCGGTGCGGGCGACTCGGGAGTTGATGTTGTCTTTATCCTCTTCAACCTGTTCTTTCAAGGTTCTTATCACATCCTCCAGGTGTTTTAAATCCCCTTTGATCAAATCTTTTTCTAGCCAATCCTCCATCTCGATTTCCTCTTAAGCTTCACTAGTTTCCGTCTCATCATTCTTTTTCCCAGAGTCCTTAATCAACTTATTAATCTTGTTTTCCAACTCCCTCTGTTTACTTTGCATGCTAGTAATCTTGTTGACAACCCATTTCTGGAAGTTGAAGGACTCTAGAGTACAGTTACGGGCGGTATTCAAGATGGTGTTTGCAGAATCCCTACCCTGTTTAGTGCCCACAGAGTTAGGATTGTCATTCTCCTTAGAATTCAGAGCAACATTCCTGCTGTCCGAGCCCATAGGGTTAGAGTGAGGGTTTTCAGAGTTACCCCATTCATCGTCTTCACCAATGTTATCATCCTTTTCATACTCCATATCAGTTTCAAAATCCTTACCCTTTTCCTCCTCCACATCATAGTGCACCTCCGTATCCACATTATCTGTGTCACCTCTCCTTTTTTTGTGGGTAGATGCATTAGGCTGTTCCTCATCCAAATCCGAATCTTTGCCACTCTCAGAGATATGTGCATTCGTGATCAAAGGGTCATCTTTGGTCGCCCTAGCCTTGTCCTTCAGATGTTCATAAATGAGCAATATAAGCCCCTGATGGGCTATAGGGTAGGAGTTAGGCTTTTTAGCATGGTCTACAAGACTCTCATTCAAAGAGGACACTAAATAAAAAGGCAGGGATGTTTTGGCCCCATGACGGAAGTGGTTCAAAATAGCAAAGTGATAGTTATAGATTTTTGTAAATCTACTGTCAACAGTTAAATACTCCATTAAAACCCTTAAAACTTTTTGCCAAAAGGGCTTTACTTGCTGGGGAATGTAATAGGAAATGTTGTCTTTCTTCACAAGCTTGCCCTTCTCATCCTCTGATTTTGGGAACATTTTGAACGCTTCAGCTGCATACTTCCAATCTCTGTAAAATTTGGTGCCCTCCGTTTGCAGACCCGTGACCTCTGCGACCAGGTTCTCATCAATTTGCCATATCTCCCCGAACAGGGTAACTCTATTGTTACTCCAGCGTCTGGCAAAACCATGAGAAACAAAATTTCTACTTTCATGAAGCTTTTCCATATAGTCAATAAAGCCATATCTGTGAAGTCTTCTCCAGACTTTTCGTTGACTCTTCCAATTTTCGCATCCTGGGGGCTCATTCCTGTTTAATTTACCACCCATTTTGAGCTCCAGGTAGAAGTTGTTGGTATTTTGGTATGGTTTTGTCATTGATGTCAACACCTACTGAAACACTAGAACTTTGGAGATTCCAACAACATTCACCAGCAAGCAAGTAACTATTGCACAGTTACTAGTATATGGTTCACCGATAGGATATAATGTTCACCAGCACTTGGAATGATATGGAAGACACTTGGTAATGTTGAAGACATCGTGTGGACACTTTGTTTTGAAGAATTAATCATTGGTATATTCATATTTGCATATTTTCTTTTACCGGCAAATAGGTCCAGGGTTATCTAGGGTTACACCGGCAGGCTTATCTTTTACAGATCAACATGGCACGCTATAGAGATGATTTATTATTGTTGTAAAGACGACATGTTCAATTGGTTATTGCATCAGATATTATATTATTTGTAAAATGTTTTTATTGTAATATCTTGTAGAGCCAACCTACTAAAATTGGTCTTAGGGTATGGTATAAATGTAAGATCTTATTTGCAAGATTGAATGTGGAATGCGAAGAAGAATTGTGAGAAGGTATATGCAAGATTAAGAAGAGGTATACATGAAGACATCATTTGAAGGTGAAGCTAGGTTTTTGTAGAAGCATATCAACATTACACCGGTACTGAATCTAGCATATGAAGATGCTATTTTGTACAATACATTCTTATTGGATTTAACATCCAACTGTAGTCAGTGTGACTCCCATTTTGTGATTGAGCAGTGAGCTCTAGGCTGTTGGCCTTTTTGCATGTGCAAACCCCATTTATGTACACTTACTATCTGCAGTAGTCTCATCTGATTGTGGGTAAGGTTTCCCACCGTGGTTTTTCCCCTTACAGGGTTTCCACGTACAAATATTGGTGTTATGTGTTGTGGATGACTTTATGTTTATGTTTCATGCATTAATCTTTATCGGTATAGCAATTTACTGTTAACACTGTCTACCGACATACTTAACTAGTTTACCGGTATTAAGCATTAAGTTGGTTAAATGGTTTTTGGTTTGAACTTATTAGACAACTGATTCACCCCCCCCCCCCCCCCCTCTCAGTTGTCTCTAGGACCTAACAATTGGTATCAGAGCCTAGTCCTCTTTTGCAGAAGTTTAACAACTTGAGGAGATCCAATGTCTACTAATTATTTCAGGAAGGACAGTCCTAAACTTGATGGAACGAACTATGGAATATGGAAGATCAGGATGGAGACACATCTGAATTGCATTGGTTAAGACATCTAGGAAGTTACAAAGAATGGTTATACTATTGCTGTAGCTGGTCAAACTACTCCAACTACCTTAGCTAAAGATGAGGAGAATGATTGCAAAGCAAGAGAAGCACTTTTGAGTGCATTATCAGATCAACAAATCATGGGATTATCAGATAGGTCTACTGCTAAATCTATTTGGGATCATTTGGAAACACTAAATGAAGGAGATTCCACAGTCAAGATTGCAAAACTTGAAAGCTTCCAAGTCAGGTATGAACATCTAAAAATGGAAGAAGATCAAAGAATTTCTGCTTTTATGGAAAGAGTAAATGAAATTGTTTTGGGTATTAAATGTTGTGGAGGAACCTTGAGTGAGGATGAAATTGTTTCAAAAATCTTAAGAGGATTGCAACCGACATATAAAATGAAGGTTACTGCTATAAATGAGTTGAGAACAATGCCTAATACATTAGTAACTAGGGATACATTGATTGGAAAACTTTCAGCCTTTGAAATTGAGGAATTTGGTCCTGTTGCTACTATAAAGATAGATTTGGCCTTTAAATCATCAACATCATCTGCTCCATCATTTGACAAATCAGACTAGAAAGCCTTTTATGCAAGAGAACTTGAAGAAACTAGGAAGGAGAATGAAGAGCTTGAAGAACTTGAAGCACTATTTGCAAGGAAAATGCCAAAAGGTCCAGTTGGAAGTAAGTATGAAGGTGAAACACCCTTTAAATGTTTCAACTGCAATAAAATTGGTCATATGGCTTTGAGATGCCCTGATAGACATGCTAGACTAAGAGAAGAAGCTAGAAGAACATACAAGCCTAATCTTGAATATCAGAGATGCAGATTTAAGAAGAACAAAGACAAATCTTGTTACATTGCTGATGAAGGTGTGACTGATGATTCTAATGAGGATCCAACAAACAATGGATGGGTTTTTGTTGCTATAACAGAAGATCAACCAACACCTACTGCTCAATCGGTAGAACAAGCCCTAGCAGCTAAAGTTGAAGCAAAGGATGAACGGATCATTGACTCAGGATGCTCACATCATATGATAGGAGACAAAGGTAAATTCTTGAACTTTCAAGAATACAATGAAGGTTTAGTAAGATTTGGAGATGACAAAGCCTATTCAATCAAAGGTAAGGGTTCAATATCTCTTGATGGTAAGCATAACACTGACAATGTCTACTATGTTAAAGGATTAAAGCATAATCTTTTAAGTGTTGGTCAATTAGTTAAGAAGGGATTTCAGTTACAATTTAAAAATGGAAAATGCAAAATCATGAATAGAACTGGTTTAGAAATTGCAACCGGTAATCAGACTAGAGGTAATATCTTTCATTTCAATAACAATGAAAAGGCATGCTTGATTGCACATATAGATGAAAGGTGGTTATGGCATAAGAGACTATGTCATGTAAACTTTGATTGCATGGTAAAAATCACTACTTCTAAGGCAGTTAGAGATCTACCTAAAATTGTGAAACCTCAGAATATAATTTGTAAGGAATGTCAATTTGGTAAACAAATTAGATCTAGTTTCAAATGTATTCCAGACAAATCCAATAATGCTCTGGATTTGATTCACACTGATTTATGTGGTCCAACAAGAACTAAAAGCCTACAAGGTGATAGATATTTCATTCTAATTATTGATGATTATTCTAGAATGTGTTGGGTTACTTTTCTCAAAGAAAAATCAGAAGCACTTGGAAAGTTCAAATAGTTCAAAGCAATGGTTGAGAATGAAACCGGTAAGAAAATCAAATGTTTAAGATCAGATCAAGGAGGAGAATTCACATCGAGGACTTTAATACATTCTGTGAAGTGAATGGAATCGGAAGACAGTTATCAGCACCTCGGGCACCACAACGAAATGGAGTTGTTGAAAGAAAAAACAGAACTATCTTGGATGCAACAAGAAGCATGTTATCAGAAGCAAATCTACCACATGTGTATTGGAGAGAAGTTAGCACTATTGTCTATACATTCAACAAAGTTCACATCAAAGGTGAAACCGGTAAGACCCCTCATGAACTATGGTTTGGTAATACTCCTACTCTTAAGTATTTCAAAATTTTTGGAAGTAAATGTTATATTAGAAGAGATGAGTATATTGGTAAATTTGATCCTAGAAGTGATGACAAAATATTTCTTGGTTATTCATCTAAGAGCAAGGCATATAGATGTTTTAATAAGAGATTGCAGAAAATTGTTGAGAGTACAAATGTAAAGATTGATGAACAATTCAGAGGAACTTCAAGGTATATAGACTCTGAACCGACAACAGAAATTGTGACAAATGAACCTATACTAAATCCATCGGTACAGAATGAAGATCCAGTTACCCCGGTACCATTAGAGAATTCCACAGTAATTGAAGAACAACAACAAACTAAGACACCCTGGTATGTAAGATTGAATCATTCTGAAGATCAGATAATTGGAAACAAATTTAAAGGAGTTATGACAAGAGGAAGATTGGCAAATGAAGAGGTATGTCTTATTTCTCAAATTGAACCATCATCTATAAATGAGGCATGTGAAGATAAATTTTGGATTAAAGCTATGGAAGAAGAATTAGGACAAATTGAGAAAAATAATACTTGGACATTAGTTCCCCGGCCTAAAGATAAAAATGTAATTGGAACCAAATGGGTATTTAGAAACAAACTTAATGAAGATGGTAAGGTTGTCAGAAATAAAGCAAGACTAGTGTGTAAGGTATATTCTTAGAAAGAAGGAGTTGATTACAATGAAACCTTTGCACCGGTAGCTAGAATTGAGGTAGTCAGATTATTCTTGGCTTTTGCAGCTCACAAGGACTACAAAGTTTATCCAATGGATATTAAATGTGCATTTTTGAATGGAGATCTTGAAGAGGAAGTATATATTGAACAACCTGATGGATTTTCTTTGACAAATGACAATGATATGGTTTGCAGGTTAAGAAAAGCTCTATATGGATTGAAACAAGCCCCAAGAGCTTGGTATGCAAGGTTGGATAAGTATCTTTTAAAGATTGGTTTTACTAAAGGAAATGCAGACATCAATTTATATTACAAAATAACTAATGATGACATCTTGATTATATAAGTATTCGTTGATGATATAATCTTTGGAGGAGAAGATAGATTATGTAAGGAATTTTCTATTAAAATGCAGCAAGATTTTGAAATGTCTATGATTGGAGAAATAAAATTCTTTTTAGGATTGCAGATTTCACAGACTGATAAAGGTATATTTTTGAGTCAATCCAAGTACTTGAAAGAATTACTAAAGAAATTTGGGATGGAGAACTTTAAATCGGTAAGCACACCTATGACTACAAATGACAAATTATCTCAAAGGGATGAATCTACACCTGTTAATCCAACTAGATACAAATCTATGATAGGAGGTCTACTGTATTTGACACAAACTAGGTTTGATATTATGAATGCAGTATGTATTGTTTCTAGATTTCAAAGTAATCCTAGGGAAAATCATGAATCAGCAGTAAAAAGGATTTTCCGGTACTTACAAGGCACTGCAAATCTTGGATTATGGTATCCTAGAGATGAAAATTTGATCTATGTGCATACATAGATGCAAATTTTGCAGGAGATGTGGATGATAGAAAAAGCACCACTGGAGGAGCATTCTTTCTTGGAAAGAGATTAGTTTCTTGGTTGAGTAAGAAAAAAAGTTGTACATCTTTATCAACAATAGAATCAGAATATGTTGCAGCAGCAACTAACTGTACACAGGTACTATGGCTTAAGCAAATGTTGAAAGACATAAAGGTAAAATGCAAAGAACCTATTACTATATATTGTGATAACACTACAACAATTGATATATCTAAGAATCCGATATTACATTCTAAAACAAAACATGTTTCTATCAAATTGATTTTTCTAAGAGAAAAAGTTGAAGAAAAGGAGATAAAACTGGTTTATGTGAATACTAAAGAGCAGCTTGCAGATATTTTCACAAAACCTTTACCTAAGGAGACTTTTGAATATCTCAGAGATCAACTTGGAGTCATACCACCACTGGTAGAGACTTAGACAGTTGATGATTGTCATCAACCGACAGAATTGAAAGACAAATCTTTTACTCCGGTCTTTGATGAGGAAGCTACTTCTCAGGGGGAGTAGTTGGTATATTGAATTGATTGGTATTTTGTATATGAACTTGATTTTTGTAACTTTGGAATTTGATGTCAAAGGGGGAGAGATATCTATGGAAAAACACATTATCTTTTGAGGAGAGATTGATATTGAAAAAAAAAGTTTTGGAAAACACATGTTGCTCCCAGGGGGAGAAATTGTTTAGAGGAGATTGTTGGTTTTTGGTATTTGGCATTTCTGTTTTGACACTTTGATGGTTTTTCCATCTTGTGTTGCCATCAATGCCAAAGGGGGAGATTGTTGGTATTTTGGTATGGTTTTGTCATTGATGTCAACACCTACTGAAACACTAGCACTTGGGAGATTCCAGCAACATTCACTGGCAAGCAAGTAACTATTGCACAGTTACTGGTATATGGTTCACCGACAGGATATAATGTTCACCGACACTTGGAATGATATGGAAGACACTTGGTAATGTCAAAGACATCGTGTGGACACTTTGTTTTGAAGAATTAATCATTAGTATATTCATATTTGCATATTTGCTTTTACTGGCAAATAGGTCCAGGGTTATCTAGGGTTACACCGGTAGGCTTATCTTTTTCAGATCAACATGGCATGCTATAAAGATGATTTATTATTGTTGTAAAGACGACATGTTCAATCGGTTATTGCATCGGATATTATATTATTTGTAAAATATTTTTATTGTAATATCTTGTAGAGCCAACCTACTAAAATTGGTCTTAGGGTATGGTATAAATGTAAGATCTTATTTGCAAGATCAAATGTGGAATGCGAAGAAGAATTGTGAGAAGGTATATGCGAGATTAAGAAGAGGTATACACGAAGACATCATTTGAAGGTGAAGCTAGGTTTTTGTAGAAGCATATCAACATTACACCGATACTGAATCCAACATATGAAGATGCTATTTTGTACAGTACATTCTTATTGGATTTAACCATCCAACTGTAGTCAGTGTGACTCCCATTTTGTGATTGAGCAGTGAGCTCTAGGCTGTTGGCCTTTCTGCATGTGCAGACCCCATTTATGTACACTTACTATCTACAGTAGTATCATCTGATTGTGGGTAAGGTTTCCCATCGTGGTTTTTCCCCTTACAGGGTTTCTACGTACAAATATTGGTGATATGTGTTGTGGATGACTTTATGTTTCATGTTTCATGCATTAATCTTTACCGGTATAGCAATTTACTATTAACACTGTCTACCGACATACTTAACTGGTTTACTAGTATTAAGCATTAAGTTGGTTAAATGGTTTTTGGTTTGAATTTATTAGACAACTGATTCACCCCCCCCCTCTTAGTTGTCTCCAGGACCTAACAGAAGTACCAACAACTATAATTCACAGTCCGCAGATGAAACCCCAGATGCTTGTAAATTCTGGAGTTACTAAACAAAGACTCTTTTGTTGTTTTGAAACTTGTGTTTATGGCCGTACAAACCCAACAATTATAATTATAATCTTCCTCACACATATGATCATGGAAATGATGCCAAAAAGCACTCATTAACTAGCAGTTAATCCGCCCCCAAAATCTGCCTTTGGAATTCGTTCCCCAAAATATAATCATGATATTAACTTGACCCATTGATACGATCAAAATATAATTGCTCTTTAACCTCCCTTTTACAATGAGTTTCTCCAATATATTTAACATCATTCTCTAAATTGACCCCTTCATTAGCTAAGAGATCCTCTACCTTATTGCCTTCTCTTAGAGTATGAGTTATGCTAACACTAACATAGTTATTTAACAAATATTTAGTACTTTTAACTAAGTTAGTAATATTCCAAGAAACAGAGCTTGTACCTTTGAGGGCTTGGATGATGTTTAAGGAGTCCCCTTCGAGCCAGATTTTTTTGATTTTGAATCCCTGAGGAAGTTGGAGGTTTTTTAGCATGGCTAGAGCTTCAACCACATGATTATTTTGAACCCCAAAAGGAGAAGCAAAAGCTACAATGCAGACTCCTTGAGCATTTCTGATAACTCCACCACCAGACTTCCTAGGGTTGCCCTTAGCCACCCCATTGAAATTTACCTTTATCCAATCATGATCAAGAAAGCACCAAACAATATTATCTCTCCTATTCTTATTGTCAGATCTGCAAACTTTATGTATTAGGTTCCATTCAGTGAGGATATATTTTTCCATATCATTCATATCAGTAACAAACCATTGCTTCTTGTTCTTGTGAGGAATATTGACGTTCTCTTTTATGGCCTTGCAGATTTTTTCAAAAACCACCTGAGAGTTACACTTAGCTTCCCTAAATATTCTATTATTTCTTTCTTTCCAAATGCCTCAGCAAATCATGGGGAGGGTCAAGGACCAAAGGTTCTTGATAAGATGGCATTTAGTGGGGAAATTCCATTGCCAGACAATATCCTTGATACTCTTGTTCATAACCCAACTAACTTTCTATTTCTCCCACATTTTACACCAAATTTCCTAGGTAAAGGAGCAGTGAAAAAAGAGATGATCAACTAATTCTTCCTCTTTTTGGCATAGCTCGTATCTATTAGGGAATTTGAAACCTCTTCGGACCAAATTGTCAAGAGTAAGGATACTATTGTGAGAAGCAATCCAAAAGAAAATATTGACTTTAGGGATCAGAATGCTATTCCAAACTTTACTCCAAATGGGATTACTGGTCTGGGAAAAAGTGTTTTTGTAGGCTGAAGCAATCGTAAATTCATTTTTGTTAGGAAATATATTGCTAGTGTGAATTTTGATGTAATGGTTGTGAGTTGTTTTAAACAAGTTGCTAATTCTAGAGCTAAGTAGAAATGTATGGGAAAACTTGAGGAAGACATAATGCTTATATAAATTGTTTATATTTATTGGTTTGGATTGAGAACATAAAAAAATACTCTATTTGTGTGCAACACTCTTAAATCCAATATGGTATCCATCAAAATTATTCCTTTGGACGTTGGTGAGTACTAATGCCTATCCATGTCAACATTGTATTTTTGGAGCTAATATATTTGAAAGACTATGCCAATGATAAAGAGCTATCTTGTCCTAGTGATGAAGAACATGTGTTTTCAATAAATTCAAACGTAGAGGTAGGAGGTAATGGATGAAGGAAGACACTCAATGTCTTCTATTTGATATCCCATTGCCATTAATCAGTGCCCCCCATCCCCTAGCCGAAGAAACCTGCTCCCCCCTACTATTTTAAGGGTTATATGGCAGTTCTAGAATCTTGACTGGGAGGGTGGGAGGATATAGTTGACCTAGCTGATTTAGTCGAGTGGATTTGATCTAGAATAACCAATGACAAGGTTTCTTATTAGCTTTGGTAGAATTTTGTTGTGTGATTCTATTTTCTATGTTTCTAATAATTAAAAATTTCACATCATGGGGGGAATATAACACCATTATTCTATATCCATTGGAAGTGAGAAATTCATATGTTGTTGGAGATTGAATGACATGATCAACAACAATGGTTATTTCTAATCCTATGCTTGTTGGTTTCTCACATGTCACCTCCTAGTCAAAAATATTGTAGTGAACAAAAGCACTATTATAATGCAAATCATGGATCTTGAAATGGTTAGTGGTAGTCTAAAAAATCATATGATGTGAATAGATGAATGTGTTCGTATTTGTGTCTAGGTTTTTGGTAAATCTATGTGAAAACCATGAACAATTGATGAGAGGTACCTATCATTTCAATCAAGATCATGAGCCACAAGAGGTGGGCTTACTGTAATGGAAAGTGTGATTTTTTATCATATTCATGCTAAGGGAGAGAATGTTAGGAAACATATTGTTAGTGTGAATTTTGATGTAATGGTTATGAGTTATTTTAAAAAACTTGCTAATTCTAGAGTTAAGTTGAATTGTATGGATAAATTTGTGGAAGACACCTTAGTCGTTTTTGATGGAGAATATCAAACAATATTTTATGTGTGATGCTTTTAAATCCAATAATTTCCTATTATACCATGACAAAGAGTTGAAAGGCGTCCAAATGCAACTTTGTACTATACATTTTTTTTCAATCATTAGTTGTTGATCTACATGAGTTGTTGAATCAAAGCTATTGTTCAAAATATTTGATTTAGCATAAACAATTACAAAGTTTTTGTGTGGAAAGTGATAGAAATATGGGTTTCGAGAAAGAAAAACTCCTATTTACATATCACCATTTAAAAAAAAATAGATGCCTCAAGAAAGACATCCATTGAAGTTTTTGCATAACTCTTTAAGATAGATATGTTGGTAAATAAAACAATTATCTATAAATGTATTATATAATTTATTATTTTAAAAAATAAAAGAAATAAAAAATATAGAACATAGTAAATAAAATTATTGAAATAATTATATAATTTAGTAAACAAAATGGTAAGTAATTATATATTTTAATAAATAAAAAACAATATGTAATATGTTTTATAAATAGAAGAGTAATACTTTTGAAATAATTATGCAGTTGAATGGAAAGTAAATAATTTAAATTAAATGGTTTAGTGTCTTAAAATTATTGAATTTTAAATATTTTTATGATTAGTCTTCTTTTTATGGGTGTTGTTTGAATTGGGATGTGCAATAAGGCTTTTCTTGTTGTTACTATTAAAAATGTATTATAATGGGCATGTTTGTGTCAATGCTAATTTGATTTATAGTTTGGTGTATGTTTATCGATTTCTTATATTGAAAAGACATTTCTACATTGCCCAAGTGTATCTCTAAATTGCCTTAAGATAATTTATAGGTATTAATCTATCTTTCTACCACCCATCTTTTTTTTGTGAATAGTGTATTATTATCTATTTAATTAATGAAAAGTGATAAATATATAATTCACAAAAACTCCAACCCTTCAAATATATTATTGTAAGAGGTGTGTACTTTCCCCCACTGACCCCAACCATAATCCCCCCAGACTCAAAAAAATAGCTGAAAATTCATCAACGTCAAAATCATGGCTTCATATGAAAACCATAGCGAGTGAAATAATTATGGTCATTCTTCTCCATTTCATTATAGCTTCACTAATATCAATAAAAAATTAAAATTTATAATAAGAAAAATATATTATACATGAACTTATAAAAAAACAAAATATAATTATCAATGAAGTTTTGAATGAAAGAACCTATTTAACTTTGATATAAAAATTAAATTAATGAATCTAGAGAAGAAAAGCAAGACAAAAAAGTGATATTAAAAAATGGAAGCTGCCGACATGGTGAGGAGGAATCATATATCATCTCAACTATCACGTCACTTACTTTTGTATTGAACTCATTTATCTCTTATCGAATAATATTTATATCCTATGTTATGAAAGCTTAAATGGGCCTAATCTATTCCTTGCTCCCATATGAATTCTTTCTTTCTTAAAAAATTCCCATGTCTTCATCCAATGCTTTTTTGGGTTTATTTAAATGTTGACTTACTACAAGCAATTACCACACTTAAGTGTATTCTTCATATTTGAATAGTGTCTGATTCCCAAGACTTTTATTTTGTGTTCTAACCATATGTAATTTTGTATGTTCTACATGCTTTTTAGAGAAATTGTAGTTTGGAATTTGGCCATTTCACCTTCTATTATTGATGACGTGTTAATCAATTTGTATCATTAGATCTTATGGTAGCTTGGACTTTGGGTTTGGTGGTTCATTTGTGAGTAAGTGTGTTAAAATTATTCATATACGTTTGTGTTATATGAAATTGATAGAGAGGTGTCATATGGTTTTAGATGATAAAGTGTGGTGGGTTTGGAGTGATGTTTTCTTTGTGGTATTTACATTATTCATTATCTCACAACTTTAGTCTCTTCATTTACTAGTTCTTGTTGATCGTCACTTTGAGTCATTACATTTGGTTGCATCTTAATATACCTTGCGATTGGTCAAAAGATGAATGCGTAGTTAGGTTGCACACTTGGTCTCATGACTCTTCTTTTATTAGTCATTTGGCGTTTATGTGAAAATTTATGTTTCTATAGTTTGTTTTAAGTTATGGGTTTTATTCTTAAAGTGTGATCTAGTGTCTGCCCACCTTTTATTGTCACTATTTGTAATCTTATTTTCTAATTAATAGAATTCTAGCACTTAGTCATAAAAAAGGTTTGTATAATGTTCACTTTTGTAACATCAAATCAAGCAATGCCATCCAAATTTATGTCATATGAATAGTGGTTCTATTTTATTTTATTTTCTTAAATAACTTTTAAATAACAGTTTTTAAATTTCAAAATTTTACAAATATTTAAGATATGTATACTAATAATTATGAACAAAATAAAAAAAATCACCTACATTTATAGAAAAAATAACTATAAATTAAATCTTCCATCATTATATAATAATCCTATACTATTAAATATTATGATCTTCATAATAAATATGGCGAGTGAAGTTAATATCTTCAATGCAATCACATATATGTATATAACTCCCTCTAATGTAGTAAATGGCATGTATAACATTAAAATACATTTATGTAAAATATTTTAAATTAAATATAATTAACAATATATTATTAAAAATTAATCATCAAAAAAATTATTATTTTTTAATATTAAAAGAAACATAATATATAAGATTATGTTTAAAAAAGATATAAAATCAATGGAAAAATTAATTCATATATATTAATAATAATCATAATTTTTTTGTAGTAAATATATTGAGAAAACAGGTACATGATAACATCAGTAAAATTATCGAACATTAATCTAGTGGCTAGTGCTGCTTCCAAATTGCCTTTAATTTTGAGAAGAGATTATGACATTGCTTTCTCTAAGGAGTCGAAGATGGTTGTTGATATTTCCAAACCAGGTGGACAAATTGAATACTCTAGAGTTGGATTGGTGTGGAGCTTTCCTCCATCAGGTTGGGTCAAGATTAACTTTGATGGGGTGGCTAAGGGCAATCCGGGGTCAGCTAGGTGTGGGGGAGTGATAAGAGATGAGTATGGTAGGTGTATTGCAGCGGTGGCACTCCCCATGGGCAGTTAGACTAACCACCTAGCCGAAGCCATGGGAGCATTTCAAATGTTTCAAATTGCTAGGCAATTAAATTGTAGGAAGGTTTGGATTGAGGGTGATTCGAATAATATAATTTGGTGCCTAAAAGGGAGAAGTAGAGCCTCATGGACTATTGAGAATTTTATAAAAGCTCCTATTAGTATTATTACAACCTTTGATAAATGCTTTATTTCCCATGCTTATAGGGAAGCTAATATTGTGGCAAATTATTTTGCAAATGTGGGGGTGAAGGCTGAGGTGAGAAAGATATGGTATAATGAGGACACGTTGGATGCTGAGGTTAGATCCCTTCTGATGTGTGATCGGACACATGACAAATTTGATGGGATTTCTACTAATTTTGATGATGAGGGTAATTAAAGTTTCTATTATTACTTGGATGGCTCTATGTTAGAGCGCCTTCCTTTCTTATTATTGTTGGATGCCCTCACACGTTTTATGGGTGGTTCTTGCTTGGGAAGCTAGCGTTGGGTTTTCTATTAGCTATTTTGTTTCTATTGAGCTCTTTGTGAATTTGATTAAGCCTAATACTATGGGGGGTCAGAGACGCAGAGTGGAGCCACCTAGCTCTGATATTTGGAGGAAGAATGCGACTATCTAGAGTTGTCTGCAACAAGGGGGAGTTACGCCATTCCTGGAGAAATTGCATGGGCATGATCAAAATATCACCAAGCATTTTGTTAAGGGATGGAAGAATGGAAAAGTGAACTTGTTTGGTAGGGTTATGGCTATTGACAAGGGTGTAGGATTTTGCCAAGATCAAGGGCACAATGAAAAGCATTAAAGAGAGACAATAGAATGACAAGAACACAACTGTATTCTCATCAATATGCAAATGATCAACTGGATTAACCAATACAATGAATATAGGCCTGCTTGTATAGGCAAGGCCATATGGATGTACGAGCACACAATTATGACATGTGGCTCAATGAGAAACAAGGGTAGGTAAGAAATACTAGGGGTAGGTAGGAGAAATAATATAATATTCCACAAGAGGTGGATGACCCACCGAATGTGGAGTGTAACAACAATATAAGACCACAAAAGGTGGAATTTCTCCTACAAGCTCTATCCCTATGTGCACACTTCCCTAAGTGTCTCAAATCCAAACTACGAAGAGATGCATTATCCTAAGTTAACTTAAGTAAAGTGTAATAATATCCAAAATGAATATTTATTTACACCAACACCCCCCCTTAAGTGCAACTTAGGGCAATGAAGACTCAAGTTAACAATGCAAGATGGGTCCCGACTACTAGGCCATGATAGGTACCCATGTACAATATGCAAATGCAAGCAAAACAATGCAATGCAATCATTCACAAATAGAGAAAGGGAGAAAACCCAGTGGGAAAAAACTCCCCCCCAAAAGAGAGATGAATGTACAAAAGACTCTCAAAGAAGAAGGACAAAACCTCAAAGAGGAAAAAGTTCCCCCCCCATAAGAGAGGAAGGAGAAGTTAGCTGACCCTCCCTAATGACACATCCCGCACCCCCAAGAGAGCTCACAACTGCTGGAACTTACTCTCGGTGAAAGGTTTGCTGAATATGTCAGCATCTTGCTCTGCTGTAGGACAATATTGCAAATCAATGACCTGCTCCTGAATGAGCTCTTGGATATAGTGCATATGAATCTCGATGTGTTTGGTCCGCTGGTGCTGGACCGGGTTCTTTGAGATTGCAATAGCACTCTGATTGTCACAATGTAAAACTGTCAGCTTGGGAGTGGTGAATCCAAACTCTGTGAGAATCTGCTAGAGCCAAATGGTCTCAGTTGCTGTGTTAACAGTGCCTTGATACTCAGCCTCAGTTGAAGAGAGAGCAATAGCATGTTTCTTCTTGCTCTGCCAACAAATGGGGCCCGAACCAAGGTGAAAACTGTAACCAGAAGTAGACTTATGATCATTAAGATCGCCAGCCCAATCGGAGTCTGTGTAACCAACCAAACGAAGTCCTGTGCCTGCTGCATAGTGAATCCCATAGTGATGTGTACCTTGGATGTAATGAAGGATGCGTTTGGCGACTTTCCAATGAAGCTCATGTGGGTCCTGCATGAAGTAGGAAACCATGCCAACTGCAAATGAAATATCAGGGCGTGTATGGGTCAAGTAGATGAGACTACCCACAAGTTGACGATACAAAGTGGCGTCAACTGGTGGAGAAGAACACTGAGCCTCAAGCTGGACTCCTGAAAGAAAGGGAGTCAGAGCAGGTTTACAATCAGCCATATGAAAGCATGCAAGTAGATCAAGAGCATACTTGGGCTACAATAGTGTAATCCCGAAAGGTGACTGTGAAATCTCTATCCTGAGAAAGTAGTGCAAAAGACCCAAGTCAGTCATAGCAAATATGTCATGCAAAGCAGATTTGACCTTGCTAATGATGGATGAAGTACTCTCTGTAATGATCAAGTCATCAACATAGAGCCAAGTATCAAGTGAGAGTCATCCTGTCACAAAATGTAGACATTCGGATCAGAATGACACCTGGTGAACCCTGCAGAGAGTAGAAAGGAATCCATCTTGGCGTACCAAGCCCTGGGGGCCTGCTTAAGGCCATAGAGAGATTTCCTTAGTTTGCAAACCAAGGAAGTATCCTGGATGAAACCCTGTGGTTGCTCCATATAAATCTCCTCATCAAGATCACCATGAAGAAAAGCACTCTTCACATCCATCTGATGTACAGCCCAGCCATGAGCTGCAACAATAGCAAGTGTCAAACGAATGGAGTTCATCTTGGCTACGGGTGCAAAGGTCTCAGTATAGTCAACACCTGCAACCTGAGAGAAACCTTTCGCAACAAGACGAGCCTTATACTTATCCACACTACCATCCACTGCAAACTTGGTTCGATAGATCCACTTACATCGAACCATCTTTCTCCCCTTAGGGAGATGGACTAAATCCCATGTGTTGTTCCTCATCAAGGAACTATACTCTTCCTCCATAGCTTGGTCCCACTTAGGAACCCCTGATGCTTCCCTAAATGTCTGTGGATTGGAAGCGGTAGCAATGAATGCATGTGGAAGATCCTAATGTTGTGATCGATTTCTCCGTGTATCTGAAGGATCCCCAACAAGAGAACCCACAGACTCAAGTGTCTATTGAGCCCAATGAGGTTAAGGTGGAGGTGGAGAATGAGGCTCCTCAACTGCAAGTGGACCCTGTGGAGGTGTAACCCTGCGAGTCGAAGTTGAAGGAGTCTCATCATCTGAATCACTAACATCACTATCCACAATGAAGGAAGGTGGAGGAGGTAGAGAGGCTAAGCTAGGAGAGATTTCCTGAAAGTGAACACTCCTCTCAATGAACACCTCATGTGTCTCAGGATCCATCAATCTATATGCCTTAACACCCTCAGGATATCCGACAAATATGCAAGGCCGACTCTGAGGTTCCAGTGCCTTGCATTTCTACGGAGGTATGCGAGCCCATGCTGGACACCCAAAGACTCTGAAATGTCTCACAATCGGTTTCCTACCAGCCCAAGCCTCAAAAGGAGTAATACCTTGCAAAGCTTTGTGAGGAACTCGATTCTGGATGTGTGTGGCACAACTGATAGCCTCTGACCAAAAGGTGGGATCAAGAGAATGTGCATGTATCATACAGCTAGCCATTTCTTTGAGAGTTCTATTCTTGCGTTCTGCAACCCCGTTCTTCTATGGAGTGTAAGCGACAGAATGCTGAAGATCAATCCCTTCAAATGTACAAAAATCCTCAAGTCTTTTGTTCACATATTCCCTTCCATTATTTGTGCGAAGAATCTTGACCACTTTCCCTGATTGCTTCTCCACATGAGTCTTGAAGTCCTGAAATTTGTCAAATACTTCACTCTTATGAATGAGAAAGTAGACCCAAGTGAAGCGGGAGTAGTCATCAATGAAGGTGAGAATAGAGCGGGCCTTACTAAATGAAGGTGTTGGAAATGGACTTGCTACATCGCTGTGAACAAGTTGAAGAACTTCTAAAGCTCTCCAAGCTTTCCCCTTATCAAACTTCTCTTCGGGATGCTTGCCCATGGAACAACCTGAACATACACCCTCTGAAAAACTGATTCGAGGTAGACCTGTGACCATGTCTTTAGTGCTAAGCTACTAAAGATAGCAGTAGTTGAGGTGACCAAACTGCTCATGCCATAGCTTACTTTCTAAATTTGAATGAGTAAGCAAGGCCCTAGAAGGTGAACTTGGCACAAAGTGGGAGAATGAATAAAACCTTGAGTTGTCATTGACTTGTCTGACTGCTACCAAGGCATCATCATCAAGTTCCTTTACCACAACTGAATTTGGTGTAAACTCAACCTTTTTCCCATTCCCATAGTGAGTGATTTGGTAGATAGAAAGAAGGTTGGTAGACAAGTTAGGAACATAGAGGACATTCTCAAATGTTCCATCATCCATGTCAACTGAACCTTTCCCTTCAACCTCTACTTGTGTATCATCACCTATGTAAATGTGAGGTACCTTAGAAGGCTCCAATGAAGAAAACTGCTCCTTTGTAGAACCCATGTGATATGAGGCACCCGAGTCAAGTATCCATTGCTGTGAAGAACCTATTGTAGCCACAAATGCTTGCCCTTTTCCCTCAGAATGTGAGGAAGAGGAAGGAGATGAATCCTTCTTCGTGTAGGCGGATGGCAAGTTGATGTTGTTTTTCTTAAGAAGATTAGTTAACTCATCAACTTGCTTTGCGTGGCATCGATGCTCATCATGACCATACTTCTTGCAATATGCACAAGTTGGTTTATCCTTCTTAGGTGGTGTCCCCTTCTTGGAAGAGGATGAAAAATCGCCTTGTGATGGAGAGGATGATTGTCCTTTTTCCTGGTGTGGCTTAGACTTAGAGTGCTTCTTCTTCTTGTTGGAATCTTTGCCTTGACTTCCTTGATTCCCTTGATTAGCCACCAAAGCCTTGGACTTTGAAGACTTGAGAAGTCCCATGTTCAACAACTTAGATTGTTCCAATATTAACATTTCTGTGAAAGCATCAAATGAAGGCATAACATAGGAACTCCCCACTGTCAAACGATGAGTTTGGAAGCTAGACACAAATGCTGCATATTCTGGTGCAAGCTTGTCCAACAAGTTGAATATCAACTGAGCATACTTTTTTTCAATTCCACAATCCTTAAGCTTTGCTCTTAGCTCATTTTCTTTGGTGACATAATCTTGGATGGTATCAAAACTCTTGGGATCCAAGTTGGTGAGCTCATTGTCAATCTTAACCTTTGATTTCATCAACTTGACCATATAATTTCTGAAACATATCCCAAGCCTCCTTGATTGTTGTACACTTCTCAATGTGAAAAATGAGGTCATCTGATACATACTTGCACAAAGTTCCAAGAGCCATGCAATTATTTGTGAGCCATTATAACTGAGCATTTGGATCAGCCTTAGGATCAGGTGGTGCTGCTATTGTTCCATCTATGTAATGCGTGAGACCCTTTTCCATTAATTTACTCCATACTTTAATTTTCCATGATGCATAATTATGTGGAGTTAAAGGTGGAAATTTATGAGGACTCATTGCAACAAAAATGGAAAGAGCACAAAGAGAGGCACAATCACACAAGACACCCCCCCAAATTCACTCAATCAAAGAACCCCCCCAAAAGCGATGATTTGGCACTTTATAATTAGTGCGTATACAATGGGTCACTTGCAAAAAAATGGCAAAGTGGACTTCTGATTACAATTTTACAACTGCCTCAATAAGGCCAAAAGAGACTCAAACTGATAATGCAAGAGATCTAAACTAAGATCCAAGCACATTACAAGTACCTAATAGGCCAAATAAGACCAATATCTGAAAGTACAATTTCCACTCAAAATATCTAAAATCTGATCATAGAATATGAAAGTAGACAAAAAAACATGCACTTTCAAAAAAAACGGCACCTGAAAAGGATGTCGTATGAGCTCAAACAAGGCCTTTGAAGTTGCAGAATTGAGGATTGGACAGGTACAGCTGAGAGAATCCAAAAATTCCGAAAAACCTATGCACCAAAATTAGAAAATAACCACACCACTACGAAGATCACAAAATTTTATCCCATTTCAAAAAAAATTGCACCAAAAAAGGAGCAAAAATGAGCAAGATACGACCTTTCAAAGTTGGGCTGCAAAACTGAAAAGCTCAATGAAGAGGGGGTCAAAAAATTTCAAAAGTCTGCTGATGTAGCACTGACATCAGCAATTTATGAGCTTAAATTTGATGGCTGTATGACCGTCATGAAAACTTCACCTCCTTGCTGACTGGGCGTCTGTACCGTACGGACTGCTGATTGGGCGTGGTGAGTGGGTAGCTGACTGGGCGTACAAACTGTTGATGTGGCAGTTTGCGTCAGCTTTGCGTGGCGGGTGACATGGTAGTTGACTGTGCTGTGTGTGTGCCGCGTGGCGGGGTCTGGTCCGCCGATTGGGCTACGTGCATGGTGGGGTCTGGTCCGCTGACTCGGCTATGCACGACGGCGGTGGCGGCGGACCTGGGCGGCCGGCAGGAGACCTGGGCTGCCGACGGCAAGTTTGGTGTCGGAGGTCGGGTTGCCGATGGCAGGCTGGAGGCGTAGCGGCCAGCAACGGTGGGAGACCTGGGCGTCGGTGGGAGTTTGGGTGACCGGTAGGAGGTATGCGGCGACGACGGCATGTGGAGTGAGGCAGCTGAGGAGAGTACACGACAGCAGCAATGGTACACAGCAGCGGCGAGACCTGCAACTTGCAGGGTACTGCGGAGTACGAGGGGGTCTGCGGACCCCCAAAAAACAAAAATATTTTTTTTTTTGATTTTTTTGAAATTTTTTTTTTCTTTTTTTTTGAAAATAATTAAATTTTTTTTCAAAATCCGTAGGATAATAGCCAAAATGGGGAAAAAAATTTTCTCACCAAAATAGGTCGACTTTATAGTCGAAATTCATGGAAACGGCCTCCTGGATTCAACGGTGATGTCCAAATCGCTATACGACGCCCCCAAAAAATGAAGATCCCCAAATCCAAAAATTGAAGCCTCCAAAATGTCTCCAAAAAACTAATCAATGAAGCCCCAATAGCTCTGATACCATGTAGGATTTTGCCAAGATCAAGGGCACAATGAAAAGCATTAAAGAGAGACAATAGAATGACAAGAACAAAACTGTATTCTCATCAATATGCAAATGATCAACTGGATTAACCAATACAATGAATATAGGCCTGCTTATGTAGGCATGGCCATATGGATGTACGAGCACACAATTATGACATGTGGCTCAATGAGAAACAAGGGTAGGTAAGAAATACTAGGGGTAGGTAGGAGAAATAATATAATATTCCACAAGAGGTGGATGACCCACTGAATGTGGAGTGTAACAGCAAAATAAGACCACAAGAGGTGGAATTTCTCCTACAAGCTCTATCCCTATGTGCACACTTCCCTAAGTGTCTCAAATCCAAACTACGAAGAGATGCATTATCCTAAGTTAACTTAAGTAAAGTGTAATAATATCCAAAATGAATATTTATTTACACCAACAGAGGGGCTTATTACAAAAGTGTCAGGTCTATCCCTAGAGGGGATTAAATTCTACAGAGACATGAAGGTTTCGAACGCTATCGTTAAGAAATTCCCGAAGAAGGACATGGAGAAATCTAGGTTGATCAAGGTACATAAAACCCACTTCGAGCCTCATCAGATTAAGTTGATATGGAGGGATCTTTTGAGGGCGATTATGGAGTTCTTTACCCTGGATGGGAGGTTCACTAAAATTTACGGGTATCATTTTGTGTTGTTGAACCATTTTTGCCACAATGTTAGAATTTCTTTCCCGTTCTATTTGTTGTCTTCTTTGAGTTCCAACATTTATGATTATAAGGAGAACCCTCATATTAACCCGGTGTTGCACCAAGGGTTAATTGTGCTCATTTATGAGCACCTCAAAGCTAGGGCTTCTGATAATCCTCGTAAACCCCCTTCCATTTCTGCGGAAGATGTGATTGGTAGTGAGGAGTCAGATTCTGAGGTCTGGGAGACTAATAATGATGATGGGGATTTTTCCCCCCTCCTAACAAAAAGGCTAAGAAAGAGCTTAAGCTGGTTGCCCCTAGTACTAGTGAAGATGTTAAATCCCCTGTTATTGGTGGCGAGGGATCTACTAAACATCTGAAGGGGAGGGGTAAAAAGGCTACTTTTTTTTTGTTTCAAATAGCTCCCATGAGAAGGACTCCCCTATTCATCCTCCACATATGGAGGCTTCTTCTTCATCTCTTGGAATGGGGCGCAATTCCCAGAAGTCAATGGATTTTGTTTCTCAATATTTTCACCCTAAACAAGAAATCCCGTTTGATGTTCTGAATATTGCCAAGAATAGTTCATTGGAGGTCTTTCGCCTTTTTAGGTGGGTCTTTTTAGAAATTAAGAATATCAATCTTAAACAACAGTCTTTCTCCTCCAAGTTGAATGTTGTTAAGGTCAATGTGGATGTAGGGGATAAGATGCAGAAGGTTGGTGATGTTCAGACTATGGATGCTTGAAAGGAGGTTCTTGAAGGTTCTGCGGTTGGTGCTCTCTGGATTGAGAGTGAAAAAAAGGTTATGGCTGACTATTTGGCCAAAAATATGGAAGCTACCCAAAAAATTAAGGAAATACATGAAAAGAAATTCTCTGAAACTAAGGAGAGCCTTAGCAGGTGTGAGTCCACTCTCCATAACGTCATGATGAGGAACCATAGCATTGTCAAAGTTATTGCGGAGAACATGTCCACTATGGTAGCTAAATTGAAAAAGATTCATATGAAGAAGAATGTTGTAGATTTGGATAAGGACAATGTTGCTGGGCTTGATGATTTGGGTCCCCCTGGCAAACACACAAGAGCAAGTATGAAGAAGAAAGTTTTAGGTGTGCCTCATGATATCATGGACCTAAAGGATGCTACTAAAAAGATGCATCAGCTCAAGGCTGAAATTGTTGAAACTCTAAAGAATCTAGGTTAAGTACTTTAATTTGTGTCTATGTTTCTTTGGTGGTGGTCTGCTGGCTTTTTGCTGTCTAGTTGGGTTGGGGTGTATTTTTGTTGTATCTACTGTCTCTCAGCCTTGTGGTATTTTTTGGCTGACCATTATTATGTTGGGCATTCTATGATACATCTTTTATAATCTTTTTGTAAAGGGTTTTAGGTCCCTTCAAAACCTGTTTTTACCATAATAAAAAACATCACTAAAATTGTCAACTTTTCAAACTCATCTGACCAAAAGATTCAAACTGACCAATATAAAAAAATGTATGACTAACATCTGAATACATTTGGAATAATCAACCAAGACTTAAATACATCATCCAAACTTGATATAAGTTGACACAAAATTACAAAGATTGTTCAAAATACCGTCCATGACTCAGAGTGGATTGTAAGTTGCATAATCATTGATCTATCCAAGCTGTCCAACCAAGGAGATCTTCCATCCATACTGTTGTCTTATTGTTGTTGACTAGCACTACTCCTAGGGCTACAAGCTAGGCTTGATATTTCCTTTCCATCTTCTTACCTTCACTGGTTTCGTGCATAAAGGTAGCCAGATCATTCACAAATAGGGTCATTTCCATGTTAAAACTACTTTGGTGTATATCCATGAGAGATCTCCAAGGTAAATACTCTAGTTGTCCCATCCTCTAAGAACCTCTTAAAATTTTTCTTGGCCATCCTCATGACTATAGTGACTTGCATGCCAACACGATGAAAAATGAGTCTGCTTAGACACTCAATAAGAATCCTCACTTTTCCTTGATACTTATCCTCATTTCTAATCTTCCAAATATACTAGAGAATTTCATAAGATAATACACATGCCAAAATAAGTTACAATATTTTTTTAAGCCATAAATATAATCAATAACAATACCCATAGGTTTAAAAACATTACTAAAATTAATTCCAAAAAGAAACTAGATTTCCTTATTAATGATGCAATCAAAGAAAATATGATTGTTAGTTTTAACAATTCTGCATATACTACAAGTGTCAACAACATGCTGTTGATCATTTATGAAAGGAATCCTATGCAATGTAAACAAATACTTAAAATCTTTCTTCTTAGGAGCAATATCACAACTCCATAGTCTAGCAAAAAAATTTGTTGGTCATTGTTAGAATAAACAATAAGCCATATAGAATTAACATGAGAAATGAGATCAACATTACAATATAAATCATAGACCATCTTAACTTTGGTCCTCATAAGAAGACTGCCATCTATCCAAGTATACGTTAGAAATCTATCTCTATCCTTTGTACAAGATTTGGGAAGTTGAAGCACGATACATGCCTCCCTTAATATAGAGTATGTCCTCAAATTGGATGCAGAGAATTGAAATTTTTGAGACAATTCAACCAACAAAATGAGATGATCATTAGTAATAATATCTTTAAAACAACACATACCTTTAAGAGCCCAACTTTTAGCAAAGCATCCTTGTATGAGAGCAAGGGGTCTAGCTCTATGGAATAAATTCTACCTGATAGATCTCTCCCCACACAAATTGACATTATTACTGATGATCCTATGTTCCCAAGTCTTTTAGATTTCCTTAAAAACATTAGAACCAGCTGGGAAAACAAGGAAGTTCTCATCGACTAGGTCAGTAAATGAGAGTGATTTCCAAGTCTTTGCTTGTTTTGGAACAACCAAAATAATATTATTTCTTATCAGGACCTTCCAAGGTTCATCCCCCTCTAGAGAGTGAAAGATCCACTTAGCAGCAAGTGCAATACCTTGAAGTTTAAGGTCCTTTAGCCCCAGACCACTTATCCTCTTGTTAAGACAACACCAAGTCCATTTAACAAAGTGTCTTTTCCTATTCCCTCTCCCATCGGACCATAAAAAATTCCTTATAGCTTTCTGAATTTCTTTAATTTGATAGTTGTTGAACGTCCAAACTGAAGCATAGTACAAAATATGGGAGAGAATCTTCTGACAAATTTGAATTTTACCAGCAAGTGATAAATAGTGCTTATCCCATTTCCTAAGTTTGATATCCAATTTTCCCTTGATCCTTAGCCACATCTCCTTCAAACAAGGACAAACAAAAAAGGGAATGCCCAAGTATTAAACTTGTTTGCAAGGTCCTCCCCATTGGTAGTCTTACTTGCCCAACCAATTTCGAGGGTCATCAAACCATCCTAGGAGGGTAGACTTGGACGGGGATATTTTGGCTCCTAAAGATTCATAGAATACATTAAGTTTAAACATTAGAGACTCCATATTATTCTCATCTAACTCAAGAAATAGGGTTGTATCATTTGAAAATTGTATATTAATCAGGTCTACCTTATCAGGGAGAGGAATACCTTAGATATTAGGTGAAAGGAAAGAGTCTCTTAACAGATAGTGGATTGCATCGGGTGCCAGAGGGCAGACTTATCTTATAGACCTTTCCAAATTAAACACTTCAATCCAAGACCCATTAATCTCCACTTGAGCAGAAGCGTCCTTAAGAAAAACCTTGACCATTTGACAAAATTCCTTGGGGAACCCAAAGGCTTCCAACATCATAATGAGAAATCTCCATTCCACATGATCATATGCTTTCTCAAAGTCGAGGAGGAACATAGCCACATTCTATTTTGTAGACCTTTCCCAGCTCATGGCCTCCCATATTATAATAAGATTCTCAAGAATATATCTACCCTTAATGAATATGGTGTATTTAGTGCTTATGAAATTAGGTAGGATATCCACAAGTCTGAGGGTTATAATCTTGGCAAGAATTTTATAAGAGACATTCAACATAGTAATTGGCCTCCAGTTCTTAATAAATTATTTATCACCATCTTTAGGTAGAAGTTTAATAACCCCCTTGTTAATATTAGGACTTAAAGAGCCCTTGGCAACCGCTTCCTTATAAACCTATAAAATATCCTTACTAATCCATTCAATATTTACCTTGTAGAATTCAATAGGAAGACTATCTGGGCCTTATCATTATTTAATGTGCTAATGGATTTTCTAACTTCCTCAAGAGAAATGGGCTTCTTGAGAGAGATTGATTCTTCATAAAAAAATTGCTTGGAATAAGATTTCTGCATTTTTCCCTAGCTGAGGCATAGGAAGTTGATTTGTCTTCAGAAGTAAAAAGATTTTGATAATACTATAAAAAGGAATATTTAATGTGTTCATCATCTACCAGATCCTTCCCTTCATCCCAAATTTTGTCAATCCTCTCCTTGTATTCCTTTTGTTTTAACATGTTGAAGAAGAATTTAGATCCTTTATCCCTTCGCTATAACCAATTCATCCTAGCCCTAATATTGGTTCCTTGGATCTTGTTTTTCTGAATATTTCTCAATAGGTTTCTAGTATACATCAGAGATTGAGAGAACCTTAGATTGGATAGATTTCTTTGGTTCTAGGCCTCAAACTCTTGTAGGTTATGAACCAAATCTTTTTCAAGCTTCCTATTGTCTTTGGCTTTCTTTTTACCCATAGTTTGTAACAATAGCTTACACTAATCCACATTCTGATTCCATTTATCAATGATAGGGCAAGTATGAACATTCCACTTATTGATTTGTATAATCATATATATGGTGGTCAATAAATCTTGATCATCTAGAATCCTAGTATTCAATATAAATTTCTCTTCCCTCACTGTCTTTATCATGGTATTATCTTTCAAGCAGATTTGAGTAACAACCAGATGATGATCAGATAATGTATTGGGGCATAATTTTATTGAGACTCCCTTATCATCTTGCATGAAGGAGAAATCATCCTTGTTTGCAAAGAATTTATCCAGCCTACAATATATCCTCTTATGTCCTTGCTGGAAATTACACCAAGTAAACCAGATACCCCTATACTATTTTTTCAAACCTTCGAAAGGGCCAAAGAACCTCATCTTATTCTTCATCCTACCTAGTGTAATTTATCCCCACCCTCCAACTCCATATTAAGGCCCCCAAGCTTATCTTTAGGATGCTCAGTCATATTAAAATCCCCTCCAAGAACTTAGGGGATGTCTAGGAGAGAACATGACCACTGCCACAATTCAGTTCTCTCTGTGTAGTCATCAGATGCATAAATTGAACAAATACCAATTATAGTATTGTGTAAATTAAAAGTTTCCCAAACAACCCTATTACATGGTGAAGAGCCACTGTCTAAGATCATTTCTTTCTATTTTCCATTAATCAACAAAATAACATCACCCTTCCCTCTATTATGTTTGGTGGAGATTCGTATGACATCCTTCCAAATGAATTTAAGGTTAACTTCTAAGGTAAACTTAACCACTTTTACTTCTTGAAGCATCACTATGTCAATATTTTTATGTTGGTTAAGAAAACTTTTAGAAACATATTTCTTGTCAGGGGATTAAAGGCCCCAAATATTCCAAGAGATGCACTTAAACATCATGAGCAACAATTAGGCATTGGGGTTCTTGGTAGCCATAAAGCTACTAAAACACTTAGGCAGTTCCTTTCTAGCATCATGTTTCTTGGGAAGGGGAGATTGTTTACCTTTAGGAATTACTCTCTTCTGTCTAACCTTGGTGAATTTACCATTACCAATGGGCACAAGAAATTCAATTCTATTTGAATTAGAATTCACAAAATTATCCTTCTTTATATATTTCTCCCCATTAGTGATCGGGATGCTATAAATCGATCCCGATTTCATATACGACTCTAAGTATTGAGCATCTATAACATCCTCATAAATTCTCATCTTCTAACTATTGTAAGGGACAATGGAAAGGTTATGGGCCCTATCAGGAGCCTAGACTACTATTAGGATCAATATTAACAATGTCAAAGAAAGCACAATCACTGTTAGGTAAACCATGGAGAGTATTAGATCCAAGAGCAAGGCTAACAACAACTGGAGGGGACAAAAAGGGATGATTCTCACCTTGGAGAGGTAGATCCTTGATAGACTCATCAGACTGAACATATTTAGAGTGGGATTATGAGAGAATACCAAAATTATTAGAGAGCTTTAGGGGGTTTGGATTCTCTAGGGGGGAATCCTTCCTTCTAACCCATTCACATTCTTTCTAGCACACCCTTTTTACTCAAAACCCTTAATGATAGACTTGACAAGTGAATTTCTATTTGCATCAACCAAACTAGTCTCAAGTAGGGAGGCACAAGAGTCATTGTCCATAGGAACAAAATTAGGACAATTAACAGGGGTCTCTTGAAGGGTAAAATGCATGCCCTTTCTAAGGGACAGAGCCACTTTAATCTTGTCAAGAGCCAATTGTTGGGCATTATTTCTCATAATCTTAAGTGACCTGGGAAGCACAAATTGATCTATATCACCAGTCTGAGAACCACTAATTTGAATGAGAGTTGTGCCAACAACCATGTGCCGCAAGGCGTTAACAATAAAATCCCCTAAATTGGTAGATGAATTTAACATTGGGAGCTCAACCACATCCTTAATAGATCTATTGAGAGAATTGATCCTCTCCATCAAAGGGGGTTGAGAAACTTTGGCATTAAAAGGAGGATGAGTATTATCTCCATTATTCTTCACAAAGCAAAGATTATTAGAATTTTTGGAAGTATCAGAGGGTTTATGGGAGGTCAAAATAGGGAAATTCTCTCAAATATGCCCTTCACATATGCATAAGAAACAAGCATTAATACTGCCTGTTTGCTCCACCTATAGGAATAATAACTATTGTTAAAGTCTCAAACTGAAGTTTGGACATTCACTCTATGAAGTTACTATCTCCATAACTGAAGTTCATTTGATTGTCAACCCAGAGACATATTACTTGATATAGGTATGCATTATATATGCACTAAGTTCCTGCGATAGCTATCCTGCATTACTGCAACAACTAAAATCTATTTGGGAAAAGAAAGCAAGAATTAAAACAATTGAATGGCTATAGGAAAACTCTGCATTAATGTAAAACTCACTTAAATAAATTTTAACTAAGCTCAGAGATGTCAAACATGAATTACTCTGTTTGCTTTGGCTACAGGAATAGTCAATGCAAGGACGTCTATTGCGGAAGAAAAGGAAAAATAAATTTAACAAAGGCACAAGATCACTCACGAAGTGGGCCCCCTTGGATGAGTGTATCCAAGCTTCCAAAATAACTCTAAGTGCTCAGAATAACATAACTTTATTCATTGTTTTTCAAAAGTTGATACATCATTCAGAATGAAAGAAAACTAAAACACTTTGCAACTTTATTTCTAAATCTTCTGCCTTTTGTCCCTATCTTTCTTTCTAACCTTAGAGAAGAGATGAAGACACCTATTTAAAGAAAATTACAACAAATTCCTATAATTAAGATCACGCTGATGAGAAGAGGTGGATATCATTCATTAAGGAGAACAGTTGGAGTTCAGCCACTAAAAATTGGATCTACACCAAACCAAAACCAAGAATATAGCGTGGCAGTGTTACAAGATTGATGCTCACTAAAGTCAGACATAAATGAATCTTGTGCACCCTTCTACACCTTTGTCATTCCTCACACCCATTATCCTCTTCACTGATTTGTAATCTTAGTCGCCCCTTGAATAACTCAAGCTGCCTTCTCGATGTGACAGGACAACCTTCACCGCAACATCTCATTTATTCCTACAATTGAAAAGAGAGAACATACAAGAATATATATATCTATTTTAATTAATCATAACACTTATTCATTTCACACATGATATCGCCTATGAGAATCTATATGGCAACAAGAACAAATCACATGGCTGCAGGAATAACTGGTATGGCAACAAGATTAATTGGCAAAGACAAAACATGATTTAATGGGTTCAACTAAAATCTAAAATGCATATAGTCAAACTTAAATACATCATTACCATCCCATTATACAAGTTAAAACATGACAACAACTTATGAGTTATAGGAATAAAAGGAGCTAATATCTCAACTCATCATGGCCCCCAACTTAGTGTCTTGCTAATCCTCTAGCAAGAGGAAAGTTTCTGATCCAGGCACTAATTTGCATGTCACCAATAGTTCCCTGACCTATCCCTCCTGAAGCCAAATTCCAATAAAATCCCTTCATCTTTTCTAGTATGGCCCATCTGGCTTCTTTTGTAGCTGCCTCATAGGGTTTATTTGTAATCTTGCATCCTAACAATGGCCACATGAGGATAGGGGGCTGGAAGATCAGAGGTAGCCAATAATTGGTTTTCACCCTACCCAAATGGATGTATTTAGGAGCTCTCTGTATAGCTGCATGAAAATTTGGCTGTGAATAAAGTTCATCCTATTTTAATTCCTCTGGAAGATCATTCCAACGTTGAGTCAGACAGTCAGCTACAATTGTACTTTCATTGTTAATCAAGTGTTCATATGCCTGGAATATTTCCTCCCTCATTGGTAACACTTGACTCCTTACATTAGGCATTGCTAATAATTTATGCCAATCATAATAAAGAAGTCATGGGTCCTTGGCTTCAGTCTTGAGTGGCAATGGACAATCAAATTCAATATTTCTATATGCTTTGACCTAAGTCCCCATGCTAATTTCATTTTGCACCCATGACATTAATGCTTTTATGTAGATATCACCAATGTATAACAAGGGATTCCACTCACTATCAGAAGTCACAACATAGTTATTCAAATAGGATTCACACAATAAATTTGTAATAGTTGTTGGAGAGGTCTGATAAGCATCATAAAATTCTTTCAGGGTGTCTAAAGTAGGACTAAGGTATCTAATAATGCAGTTTAGCTTAAAACTTAAATACCGCTCTTTTAGATGCAAGGCATAAACCCTTGGTGGAGCCCTACATTGTATCAATTCAGGGATCATACTAGTAATTGTATCAACTTTAGCTTCCAATTTTGCAATTTGATTATCCCTCTTTTCAAATTCCCTTTGTTGCTTATCAATAATTTCATGTAACCTAGCCCTCTCTATCTCCCACTACATATAAAATGTTAATGCAATAGACAAACTAGTGAGAGATGATGGAGGTCTATTAGCTATTACCTTAGGGCATGGAATTTCTTCAACAGGTTCTTCAAATTATTCTGCCACAAATGCCATACTTGAAAGTCTATTGATGCCATGTTCTTCTTGGAATTTAACCTTTGTTGGACTCCCATGTTCCTCTTCTGATGTTTCTACTGAAATGAACTCCATTGCATCCCCTGTTGGTTGAAATTTCTGTGTACTCCATCGAGTCCTTCTTGCATATACTTTTGGAGTAGTTGCAGGAACGGTTTCTACTAGAGGTGTTGTTGCAGGAGAATTTCCCTTCAGCTTACGCCTTTTGGCTGCAGGAGAACCATGTGTTGCTTAAGGCTACACCATTGTTTCTCCTTTTGCATCAATTATCTCTACTTCCTTCACTTTTCTTTTAGAAGATGCTTCTCCTCTTTGGAAATGAGTGGAGGGCCGCTCAATGTCTATTTCAACCACCACATCTTCTGCCATAGTCAAAGCTTCTTTGGCAATAGGAGGTTCATTTTCTACAGAAATTCTAGGAGATGAGGGTTCTCCTATATCCTCTCATGGGGCTCCTAATTCCTCTACAACAGAAGTATCTTCAACCCTAAATTGTAGTATATCTTTAAATACCTCCCATGTCATTTGATAAACATCCCTAAGAGAACGTTCTACTAACAATTTTATCAAACCATGATGACTGACAAAACAATTTTCACCCTTTCGTGTTTCTTTGGCACTTATGGAAATAAGGTAGAAAATTTGGAACATTTACCCTTCGACCATGCCATAAATGACTAAGCAATTTGAAATGGACCGAATGTAAATTTTGTACCTTCCATCGCAGGTAATGTATTTCATTATATACAATGCCACTTGGGGCCATTCTGCTGGAAGAGATACCCGCTTGGCTCCTTGTTTGTCCACCGTCAGAGGTCCATCTGTGGGGTGTGTAAATTCTTCCCTAGCGATTCTTGCATGCTTAGATTCAGGAAACAACTCTCTTTCCTGCAGCAACCCAGTAACTTCAGCTATTTGTTGTTCTATAGCAATAACCCTCAATCCCTTGATAGAAGCCTCTCCTTCATTGAATGAACATATGAATTCAGAAGCAATTTCCTCATTGTAATCTATTATTTTTAGAAAATAATCAATCCACCCATGCACCCAGAAATAATGCTCACATAGGGTATCCTGCAGCAACACGTCATGGATTATAGGTTCATGATGGATAGGATCTCCACCCATGACTATTTTAGTTCACAAAATAATTTCCGCAGCTGAAAATGAGGGCCTGAAGAAATCTACAGAACTGAAAGTATTCGCTTGAAAATACCCTTACTTACTTCCAGTTTTGGTGGTAGAATGCATTGCTTACTCATACCAAATAATGTCTCACTCAAGAGAATGATTCTAGGCAAATCAAGTCAAGTTACTAACAAGGACGGATAATTACTTAACTTGGAAACCGAACCATAAAACACCCCCCAACTTATTATGACATGTGTCCACACATGCAGAAAGGACAGAGGGAAGTGCATGTAGATTGAAATAGGCAATAATCATGGTAAAACAATAAATGCATTATTAATAATAAATAAGCTATGTACATACCTACAGTCGTGCCAATAAATGCTGCATGAAACGATTATCTAAAAAGAAGGGTGAAATGAAATGATGTGACGTGAATGAAATGATAGACAAAGAAATGAAGTGGGAAGACATGGATGGAAAAATTATTAATGGAGAATAATATTTCCATAAGACATGGAAATATCTTTATGAAATGATGCTTGAAGAATTTATTGAGTGGTAGGAACGTCCCCTACACAAGCTGCAAGAACCATGCCCTTAATGCTTCCTTTAGTTGTTGTAGGAACTTCTCTGGTTGCTGAAGGAACTTCTCCATTTGATGCAGGAGCTTCACCAATTGCTGCAGGAATTGATAGTTGATCTTGAGTGGTGAATTGCTGTAGGAACCGTTCTTTGGTTGCTGGCTTATGATACAGGCGCAGTTGATGTCTGTTTACTAAAAGCTTGAATCAGATTGGATCAATAGTTGTCAAGTGACCTGCTCCATTTTTGAAAAATTCTTCTATCTCATATGGGCCTAACCATCTTGTCTACAACTTTCCCATAGTATCCTTATATCTAGAATCATACAACAATGCCCAGTCACCTGCTTGAAATTTTTTCTCCTTTATGTATTTATCATGCCACTTAGCTCTTTTATTTTAAACTAGATTTGTTTGTTGGAAAACCATCTTTCTCAGCTCATCCAAAGCATTCAATTGGTGAATGCGGCCTCTTTGTGCTTCAAAAAGTGTCATATTCAATTGTAGAGTTGTTCTCAGAGTTTTGTGTTCAAACTCAATAGGCATCACTGCTATTTTTCCATACACCATTTCAAAAGGTGTAAAACCAATTGGTGTCTTCCATGTTGTTTTGTATGCCCAAATTAATTCAGGAAGTCTATGAGACCAATAGTTTTTATGAACAACTACTATTTTAGTAAGAATGGCTTCTAGATCCCTATTTGTGACTTCTACTTGACCATTTTCTTATGGATGGTAGGGAGCAGACTTTCATTAACTAATGTTGTATTCATTAACCAATGCTGCAATCAATGTGGAAGTAAACTATGGTCCTTGGTCTAAAACAATCTCCCTTGGAACTCCATACTTGGTAAATATTTCTTGATAGAGAAACTCAACCATTTTATTATCTCTTGCATGTGTCATAGCTCGTGCTTCCACCCATTTGGTGACATAATCAGTACACACCAAAATACAAGATTTTCCATTGGAAGGAGGATCAATTGGTCCAACAAAATCTAGTTCCCATTTATCAAATGGTGCAACTAATATCTGTGGATATAATGGCATTTCATCAGATTTGGTAGGCCTTCCCATGCACTAACATTTGTCATATTTCGTGGTGTATTGTGTTACATCCTTATATAATGTTGGCCAATAATATCCTGTACCCAATATTTTAAGTGTTGTTCTTTTAGTAGCAAAATGTCCTCCACATGGCTCATCATTGCATGCATGAAGGATACCATATATTTCATCCTCTCTAATACATCTTCTCATGACTTTTTCAGGTCCAGTATAAAATAAAAAATCAACAATGCATAAGAAGTTAAAGCTTTTTTCAACCAACAATCTTCTTTCTTTAGGAGAGAAATGAATTGGCATTTTATTAGGAGTTAAATAATTGGCAATATCAACATACCAAGGAGTGTGTGCTTTTATAAGGAATAAATGTTCATCTAGAAAATCATCATCTATGGATGCAGGATCATCCTGCAATTGAAGCTTAGAAAGATAATTTGTGACCACATTGGACTTTCCTGGTTTATCAACAATTGTAATACCAAATTCCCACATTAACAGTAACCAGCAAGCCAATCTTCTTGTAATTGAAGTTTTATTCATGAGATATCTGATTGCAGTATGATCAGTATGCACAAATATCAGATATCCTGTTATATAATGCTTGAATTTGTTGAGTGCATATATAACTGCTAACATTTCTTTTTCAGTGACTGTGTAATTTAGCTCAAGCCTCTGCATGTTCTTGCTGATATAATAAATTGCACTTTCCAAATTGTCAATCTTCTATCCCAAAACTGCTCCTATGACACAATTTGATGCATCTGTATGAATATGAAATGTTAAGGACCAGTTTGGACCCTTAAGCATTGGTGCTTGGGTCAATGCTTGTTTGAGCTTCAAGAAAGCTTCATTGCATGAGGAAGTCCAATTAAATTCCATATCCTTGGTCAAAAGAGAATTTAAAGGACCTGCAATTTTGCTGAAATCTTTGATAAACCTTCTATAATATCCAGCATGACCAAGAAAACTCCTGACATCTTTTTGCTTTACCAGTGCAGGTATATTTTGAATGACTTCTATTTTTGCTAGGTCAACTTATATTCCATTTATAAAGATATGATGACCCATAACTATACCTTCCTACATCATCATGAAGCACTTTTCACTATTCAATGATAAATTATAGTGTTCACACTGCTTCAAAACTTTCTTCAGGTTCTTCAATGCTTCTTCAAATTTTGAACCATAGGTTATAAAATCATCCATATAGATTTCCATGTTGTCCTAGGAAATATCTGAAAATATGCTTATTATTGCTCTTTGAAATGTAGCTAGAGCATTACATAATCCAAAAGGAATAACATAATATGCATATGCTCCCCAAGGACAAATAAATGTAGTCTTTTCCTCATCCTCTAGGGCAATTTGAATTTGGTTGTAGCCACTGAATCCATCAAGAAATGAGAAGTATCGCTTCCCTTCTAAGGAGTCTAATACCTGATCCACAAATGGTAATGGAAAATGATCCTTTCCGGTTGCCAAGTTCAAAGCTTTGTAATCTACACATACCCACCATTTTCCTCCCTTCTTGGGAACTATCACTAAAGGAGACACCCATTGACTATCTGAAATAGGATAGATAAATCCAACATTTAGTAATTTATGCAATTCTTCTTTAACTATTTCTCTTAATGCAGGATTGATTCTTCTTTGTGGATACCTAAGTGGTTTACAATCTTCTTTTATGTAGATATGGTGGGTACAAACTATAGGATCAATTCCATGCATGTCCTTGTAATCCCATGCAAAGGTATGTTTATGGAATTTGAGCAAGTCCACAAGTGTTACTCTTTGGATTTCTGTGAGTTTACTGTTGATATTCAAATATTTGTTTGAATCAACTTCCACTTTGATAGTAAGATCAATCTGAGATACTTAAGAAAAATGAGAAGTGCAGAATTCCTGTGACAACAGAGTACGTAGTATATCAGTGGTTGTAGGAAAGTTGGATTCTGACATATTTGATACTAACTCTCGCGACTGCTGCTCTTGTCTTAACTCATTTGTCAAAAGTTTATAGAGAATTGAGTCATCATCATGAAGTTGGATGAATGGTCCTCTATTAATCATCATAAGGTGATTGACATAGTGAATTCCTTCTTCAAATTATTCTCCCAAGTTAGGCCAAACTGCTTGTTGTTGATCAAATTGGGACTGAGCGGGAGAATACAAAGCTAAAATTTTGGTAGTATTTCCATCTAAGATAGTCATATCACCTGACCGACATCCAATATATGCATCAGTTGTAGCAAGACAAGGTCTCCTCAAAATCACTGGATATCCTCCCAATGTGGCCTTAGGAGACAGGATCATAAAGTCTGCAGGGTATTCCCAAGAATCTAAAGCAACAACTATATCTTCAATCATACCATCATGTCGAACTGTAGAACTATCAACAAGCTGCATGGCTGTAGGTGTAGGTCTAAGACTAGTTATTTTAAGTTGCTGCATAATATCCCTTGTCATGACATTAATGGCTGCTCCCAAACCTATCAAAGCATTCTTTATCTGAGTGCCATTGATGACTATATTCACAACAGGGCTACCAGGATCAACATACTTAGGAATTGAAACTTTTCCTAACATGATATCAGCCAATTGGCCCATGACATGCACTATTTACGGATCTTTTTTCTTTCTACCAGGCTTCTTTAGACATGCTTCCTTAAGTGCCTTACTATACACAGGGACATCCTTAATAGCTTGCAACAATGGAATTTTAACACATACGTGTTTTAGCTGATCTATAATATCAAAACTTTGTTCTTGTTCTGAAAGAATCTCTTTTGCTTGCAACCTTTGAGGAAATGGAGGTATTTGCTAATTTTGAGGTATTAGGATTGTTGGACTAGAGATTTCTTGTTCTTGTGGTATCTTAGTTATCACTGGTGGGGACATGTTAGGCAAATTTGTCCCAGATTTGAGATGAATATCACTTATAGATTGAGAATAGGTTTGGTATTGATTAGGATCAACTGAATAAACCTATTGTTGTTGCTTGTAATGCCCATACCCTAGTTAGACTTGTAAAACCCATTTGACCATGATTGACTTCCTATGTGGCAGTCTTGAAAGGTAGGTTAACCAAGGTGAAATGTGTAGTTTAGATAATATAAATAACTGTGCATACTTATTATTGTGCTTTTGCATCGATTCTCATGTAAATGCAATTGTTCCTAACCCTTGTGATAAATCTTGAGCTAACGCCTTTATTGAATATGTATATGTATATGCATGCTTGTATGAATTCATGGGTGCAGGAGGTTTCAGGTACAACACCGCTTAGGGCAAGGTTCACCTCCTTTGGGATTTGCAAGGTTGAGTATGCCTCTTTCATCTTTAGAATTCGGATTTGGTGGTCATATAACTCTCGTCTTGCCTTAGCCATGGTTAGGTGAGCATCGTGTGTGGATTCGTGGGGCTTGTTTTTCATTGGGATGCGTGTCGAGAGATTTGGAAGACTTCCTCGATTTGCGTGCCTTGCGCGAGGTAAGTGGAGTTTGTTATCCTAAGTATTAAATTCAATTTAATGAGTAGACGTACACATTAGTGATATAGAAATCTAAATAGGTAGTTTCTTCTATACGAGTAATCGTTAATTTAAAGGGATTGCTTTAATTATTATTGTAGCAAGCTTAAGGTATTTAACTTGGGTTAGTGTGCTCATTTACGCATTTGTAACATTTACGCATTTGTAGTTGAGAAGTTAGAATAAATAAGACTCTTGCATTAGATTAGTCATTTATTTAAAGATGTCGCTTTATTATGTTATAGCGAGTTAATTTAATAGCTAATTTTAAAATAATGAATTTAATGAGTTATGCGTTTTGGAAAGGAAAAATTTAAAGTCATTTGGGAGATAGAAATAAATTACTCATTTTCACATTTTGGAAGAAAAAGGGTAAATTATTATTATTTAAAAGAAATTATTTCCTTTTTACTTGTATAGTTGATATAGTATAAAAAGATTGATTTTTAGAAAATTAAATTAATCAAAACGCCTTACCCGGTCAATAGTTCTGAATTATAAAAGTAGGCCTAAATTGATATTGAGAGATTTAAATTAGAGATTAAATAAGAAACAGAAGCGTGTTAATTTTAATAAGAATAAAACAAGTTAGATTTATTGAGTAATGGAAAATAATGATTTCCATTCTCATGTTTCTTTTATTTTCAAAAAAAAATAAATGCCTAATTTCGAAATTGAAAATTAGGGCAAAAATAGGGTTTCTCATTTTTAAACTAGTTGGGAAATGTTTTTTGGGGGGTTCTTGGCTTTTGGTCAATTTTTTTGGAAAAACATGGTTTTTGGAAGAGAGATTGGGAATTTTGGACAAGGATGGAGTTTTAGAGCAGCAGGTTTGGGGGCTCATCATCAAAATCTTTCCAGGAAAGCTTGTTGAGGTAAGAATCTGATCATTAGCTTGATTAAAATGGTTACAAAAAAAAAAAAAGGGTTTTGTATTTTTCTTTCTTGCAACATTGTTTTTTTTAGATTGTCCATGGATGTTTGTGAGTAAGTTCCATTGTAGAAAAAAAATGGGTAGAGTTTAACTTTTGTTGAATCTTTGTGTGGAAAATGGATTGCAAACATAGTGTGGGATTTGGTGGTTATCCTTCAAGACTCTTCTATTTTGTTTTCTTTTTTGAAATCCATAACATTCTGGAAAAAAAAAAAGAAGAGAGAAAAGAAAAAGGGAGAAATGGCTGTGACTGTGATTGTTTCTCAAAAAAATGGGGGTTGCTGGAAAATACTTTTAGTTTTGTGTTTCCAGGCTGTTGTTCTGGTGAGATATTCATATATCTTTTTGTATTACTTACATATTCTATTTAGTTATAAATATATATATATATATATATATATATATATATATATATATATATATATATAAATGGAGAGGGGTTGCTGGAACTTGTTCTTTTTTTTCCCTGTCTCTGGCTGTGTGGGTGCACAGAGGTTTTGTTACTTTAAAAAAAAAAAAAAAACTGTTTTTATTTATTTATTGTGACAAAATAAATTAAAAAAAAAAAAAATTAATTTTAAACTTGCCTGAAACCCCCCATCGCTGGAAGGAATCAGGGCTGCCACGGTAGCAACTGCTACCAGTTGGTAGCAGCGCTACCACTGGTAGAACTGCTACCAAATGGTAGCAGCGCTACCAAGGGTAGCGGCCTGCTACCATTTGGTAGCAGCGCTACCAATAGTAGCGTGGGCTACCAAGGGGGGGGCCCACGTGGGGTCCACGTGGGAACCCCAAAACATGTTTTTTTTATTTTATTTTTTGTTTAATATTTAATTTAATTATTGTTCCCCCGAAATAATAGTAAGTAAATTAAAAAAAAAATGAAATAAATAACAATATTAAATGGAGTTTATTTAATTATTTAAATTTAGTTATTCTTTCTTTATTCATTTAATATTATTTAATTTGTGTATTAAATAATATTTGGGGTTATATTATTGGTATTTAGATATCTCATGTAGAAATATATGTTATCAATCATATATTGATTTTTCTTACATTCTGAATTTATATATATTTATATATAGCAATATTAATTAGTAATTATGGATAAATGTGGGCATTATTTCTAATTGGTTAAATATAACTTGAGGATTCACGTGTACATGCTTCATATATATACGCAAGAAATTTATAAATCAATGGGGAGCATTTTCTTTAATTTCAAAGTCTTCCATCAAGTATATTTTCTTTTGAATAGGGTATGGTTGTGTTGCAAGAGAGGGGTACTAGTGTATAGTTCTAGACAACATGTCAGTGATGTTTATCTAAGGATTAAGTAAAATACCCGGACGAGAAATGCTTACATTTATGTGAACTTAGTTGGAAAACTTGTAGAGATGTATTTACTGAACGAAATGGTCATTTGTAGTATGGTTGTGATCGCCTAAAAGGCAAGATTGTAAAAGACATGTAAATTTGTAATCTTAACTATATTAAATGCCAGAGGGGTCTTGCAGTTGAGCAGACCCGGAGATGTAGCCCCTTAGGGGTGAACTCCGAGATCATATCTGTGTTATGCGATGATTTAGCTTCCCTTGTTTCATGTTTTAAGTTATCATGTATGGTTGCTATTCATAAGTGTATGATGGAAAATTAACGAATTTAAATCAAATGCACAAAATCAGACATCTTGAGGAATGTAGTAAATCAGATTCATAAAACATTGTAAATTATGATTATGGCAAAGTATTTAAAATATGTTAATTAAAGTTATAATAGTGGAAAGAATCTTGCTAGATTACATCATTGGATTAACCTGTTTTAAGCATGTAAGTTGAACAAATGTGGATGGGTAACAAGTTCGAATTAATGTTATAATTTCTAAGTTGAACCCTAAAGGATGAATCTCATATAGGTATTACCTTCTTACCTTTGTAAATGAGTATCGCCATGTTAATTGTAATTCACTTTATCAGATGAATTTACTTTGTTGTTTACATTTTGATCTTAACAAATAATCTTTATCAGATTAATTTCATACAAGGGTGAACTCAACTAGTATCCATATTTGTAACCTTAATAAAAGAATCCCTTATGGTTGCTAAAATGGAACTAAAAAGGGAAGTTTTGGCATAGTTGTTTAAATCTTAATCTTAATAAATGTACCTTCTCATATTAACTTCATTTAACAAAAGAGTGATATGCAATAAGAAAATTGTATTTTAATCCTAATAGAAGAATGTCACTATGATCTTATTATTCGAATCTCGAAAAGATGAATGTCATCTAGCTAACGATATTTGAATTTAAAGGATGCTCTCGTGTGTTCTAATGCATATCCACCTTAACGAAATTAGTCCATTTATTAGTATTAATAAAACTTCAATGAATTCTATGGCTACTCACATTTTATCTTTCATAAAAGAACCACAACTCATTAGCTGGCTATGCATGAAATCAAATGAAGGGACCTCACACTATTAATTGTAGTTAATCCTTAATGAATGAATCTCGTCTGATTAACCCTACTTTTAATATTTAAGAAAGATATCAATTGCGGGTGGTTACCTTAAACCCAAATGAATGAACTTCATTATTTTAAATGCATGAACCTTTTTGGAGGCCTCTTAATGTAATTACGAATCAGAGTGCCATGAATAAATGACCTCTCAGTGGCCTCCTAACCACCCAAAGTAAATGAACGCTTCCTAAAATTATAAGATGTCCAACCATTGAACACATATATAATCAAGATCTATGCATTATCTCGTAATTAAGATATCCGGTTTAATGGATTTAATGATGCAAGTTGAGTTAGGTGTAAGGTTATGTAATCGCGTTAGGAAACTCCTTAGGATCGTTTTAGCCTTCCGCTGTGTTATCTAGTTAGAGATAACTTTGAGATAACTTCAAACTATCTTAATATTGTAACTTTTCATTTACGCTATTAAATATTATTTAAAAAAAAAAATATTTACACTCTATTCGAGTGTTTTTAACTTAAACCCTTAGGGGTTTCCTGGCGGGGCATTACATTGCTGAGATTTTCTATTAGGATTCGACATTGGTTGAGTGGGCAACTGTGTGGGTTTAGGTGGGACAGTAGTGGTTGAAGGAGGAGGCATTATTGCAAGTGGTTGCAGCTGCTGCATAGGTTGCTGATATCCAGATGACCAATTTTTCCATGGCTGACCCCCCCTCCATTGAGGAGCAGGTTGCCAATTTCCTTGAAATTGTTGCCATGGTCCTTGAGGTGGAGACCAATTTCCTTGTGGCTGCTACCACTGTGGAGTTTGATTGGCAAAATGTTTCCCTTGACCTTGTGGACCATACCAATTTGGATAACTACCAAAATTTTGAGCATATGGAGATTTCCATTGATTATTTGGTACATAGGAATTTCCACTATAACCAGAAAAAGAAAGTGGATCGGGAGGCATACCTTGTCTTGGAAAATTTGGCCTGCTTTGAGAAACATAGAAAACTTGTTCATCATCACCTTGTATTGTTTTGAAATCAGGAACTCTAAGATTTGCAACCATTTTACATCTGCAGTCACTTTTCCTTTGTTTACAATGGGGACAAAATTCTGCAAGAACTGCATCATCTTCCTCGATCTTCTTCTTAGTTGAAAGTGTGTCCAGTTCAGTAGCCATATTATTTATGATATCCTCCTTAAAATCCTTTAACAAATGGCTAAGTTCCATTCTAGAAACTCCATTACTAGATGTTGATGAAGAAACTCCTGGCTTGAAATGCCTATTCTTCTTAGAAGCAGATCTGGAATACTTCTGACAAATTTGTCCAATGTCATTCCATGTTGATTGCGTTATGTCACCTCCTCCCATAAGATCCAAAGCATCTGTGCATTCCTCAATGATTCCTCTAAAAAATATGAGTTTGAGAGACTCTTCATTTAGAATGCTATGCTTGGACTTTTTGACACTGAATATAAATCTCTCTGGGTAATCTTCAAGACTCTCATCTTCTTTCTATGTCATTCTAAAAGTATCATCCCCATGGTGGTTAGTTCCTCTACAATAATCCTTGAATTTTGTAAGAAAAAATCATTTCATCCCATCCCATGTAGTGATTGTGCTACTCCCTAGACTCATAAACCATCTCAAAGCCGATTCTTTCAATGTGGCAGGGAATATTTTGAGTCTATGGGAATCTATATTATAATCAAAACTCCTACAGAGGACATAAAACTCAAACAAGAATTTGTCTGGGTCTTTTGTCACTATTCCATAGAATTTAGGGAGGGAAGAAGCTAGAATGTTCTTGAGATTAGCATTATCATGCTGATCAAAAATAGGGAACTCAAATGTTGGTGCCATAGGTGGAGGTGGGTTATTCCCACTAGGGGGTGGATTTCCTTGCACTGGGCTTTGGGGAGAATTCACTAAATGAAGTTCCTCTTCAGGAGGTCCAAAGAGAAAATGGAGGCTGTTCTCAGGAAGGTCAAATTCAGGAGGATTCAAAGTTTCTAGGATTTGATATAGTGCAGCAAAAGGATTTACATCTAGGGGATTATGTGCATTGAGTCTTGCATGATTAGGGTGATTGAGAAGGAATCTACCTTGAGAATCTCTTCTTTTCCTATGCATACAGATTCAAGAATTACTTTAAACAACCTGGGATATCAAAAACAACCAAACTGGAAACTAAATACATAATAACCATAACATTTTCTAGGTTTGACACCATCCCTAACAACGACGACAAAAATGTTCGCTCCACCAATAGGAATAATAACTATAGTTAAAGTCTCAAATCAAAGTTTGGACATTCACTCTATGAAGTTACTATCTCTATAACTGAAGTTCATTTGATTATCAACCTAGGGATGTATTACTTCGAATGGGTCTGCATTATATATGCACTAAGTTCTTGCGATAGCTATCCTGCATTACTGCAACAACTAAAATCTATTTGGGAAAAGAAAGGAAGAATTAAAACAACTGAATGGCTACAAGAAAAAATTGCATTAATGTAAAACTCACTTAAATAAATTTTAACTAAGCCCAGAGTTGTCAAACATGAATTACTCTGTTTGCTTTGGCTGCAGGAATAGTCAATGGATCTGTTTCCAGTGGCTATGGGAATAGTTAATGCTAGGACGTCTACTGTGGCAGAAAAGGAAAGCTAAATTTAATAAAGGCACAAGATCACTCACCAAGTGGGTCCCCTTGGATGAGTGTATCCAAGCTTCCAAAATAACTCTAAGTGCTCAGAATAACATAACTTTATTCATTGTTTTTCAAAAGTTGATACATCATTCAGAATGAAAGAAAACTAAAACACTCTGCAACTTTATTTCTAAATATTCTGCTTTTTGTCCCTCTCTTTCTTTCTAACCTTAGAGAAGAGACGGAGACACCTATTTAAATAAAATTACAACAAATTCCTACAATTAAGATCACACCGATGAGAAGAGGCAGATATCATTCATGAAGGAGGACAGTCGGAGTTCAACCACTAAAAATGTGGATCTACACCAAACCACAACCAAGGATATAGCGTGGCGGTATTACAAGATTGATGCTCACTAAAGTCAGACATAAATGAATCTTGCACACCCTGCTACTCCTTTGTCATTCCTCATGCCCATTATCCTCTTCGCCGATTTGAACTCTTAGTCACCTCTTGAATAACTCAAGTTGCCTTCTCAACATGACAGGACAACCTTCACCACAACATCTCATTTATTTCTGCAATAAAAAAGAGAGAACATACATTCATATACATATCTATTTTAATTAATCATAACACTTATTCATTTCACACATGATATCGCCTATGACAATTTGTATGGCAATAGGAACAAATCACATGGTTGCAGGAATAACTGGCATGGCAACCCGATTAATTGGCAAAGAAAACATGATTTAATGGGTTAAACTAACATCTGAAATGCATATAGTCAAACTTAAATACATCATTACCATCCCATTATACAAGTTAAAATATGACAAAAATTTATGAGTTCTTGGAATAAAAGGAGCTAATATCTTAGTTCATCACTGCCTAAGGTTTAAATCAGACAAGACATGGGATTGTTATTGATATTAATTTTGATAAACTTGGGTATATCTCAGCTTGGATTAATCGGGATTAGAACCCAAGGATCCAAATGGGCAATGAGGGATTGAATAGTATCAACCCTAATCACTGGCCTAATGAGTTCAAGCAACTACAAAATGAAATTCCACAAAACTAGACGTAAGTTCTTAATAATGACCCATCTATGGAAAGATAGAGCAAGAATATCATCATTAATTGAATCACGAGACTAGTTAAGAGCCCTAAATGTGCAATTCCCTAAGGACCAAAACTATTTTTGGACAACTGTCCCAACAAACTGCCATCAAAATCTGAGGCCAAATGTATTAGTGTGGTAAGTATGATGGAAAACTACCTTTGAAATGTTTCTCTTGTAATAAGATATGGCATTTTGCTTGTAGATGCCAGGAGAGAATGACTAAATATGACAAGCACGATAAGTTTGACAAGCCTGATAGAAATGATAGATATGAGAAGCATGAGAAGTATGATAATCCTTACAAGTCTAATAGGAAGTATAGGAATCAAAAGAATTGTTACTATGTTGTTGATGAAGGCGTTACAGATGAAGAATCAGAAGGAGATGAAGTTATGTTTATTGCCATTAAAGAAGATGGATCAGTACCTATTGAGGAGAAATCTTTAGTTGCTAAAGTTGAAGAGAAAGATGAATGGGTGATTGATAGTGGTTGTTCACATTATATGACCAGTGATAAGAGCAAATGTGTTGTGGTGCCCAAAATTTTGGGCAAAACCGTAACAACATTTTTTTTTTAAATAACGCTAATTTCCCAGTGATTTATGTAATGTTTAGATGTGATAGTTCAATTAGTTTCACTAAAAATATATCCTAAATGTCAATCTAATTGGGTCTCTAATGCGAGCGATAAATTATTTTATTTAACTAGGAGGTTTAGAACTTTTCCCAAGCTCTTAAGCGATTTAATGATCAAATTAATTAATTTCCATCTAAGTGTTGAAAGCCATCCAATTAATCTTGAATATAATTCTTAATAAATTATATTCCAATTACTTAACATTTACTAATAATTCCCATTAGCTAAAACTGAATAAAATATTTCTATAAAGTCAACCCAACTTTATAATTAATTAATTCGCCCAATTGCAATCTCCAATTTTAATTATATTTAGTGTTAATATTATTTCCTTATATTATTTAAATAATTCCAAATTCCCTTAAATTAATATTAATACAAAGTCATTGTATTAGTATTAATTAATTGAGCAAATGAATATAAAGTTCCAAAACGTCATTATAATAATTAAACCATTAATATGTTTCCTAGCAATTATATCTTCCATTATTGATAACTATTCCCCGTTAAAAATTTAAATAATCATTTACAACATAAACCACTAAAATTCCTCCATTAAGTTATAACTCCTTTTAAATTTGCATCTCACTTTATAAGTCACCAAATTTCAAAATAAACAATCTCCTCTTAAATAAAAATTTCTCCCCTTCCTAAATTTTCACTAAACACAATTTATCCTCTTTTAAAAATAAATTACCCTCTTATATTAAAATAAGTCTCAATAAGCTATTATAAAATTCCTTCATTTGAAATGGGGTTTCCCCCTAACTCTATTTAACTTTATTTGAAATTTCAACCCCCCCTTTTAATATTTTATTTCCTATAGAGTTAACCCTATTTAGGGTTATCCTTTTTTATATAAACATATTTATCTTCTCTTTACCTTTTTATCCCTAACCAAAGTTAGGGTTTGATATTTTATCCCTTTTTTGTTGTTGCACATTTTCTTCATGGTGGAGGGCATGAAGGGGCGGTGACGAAATACACAGGCAACGATGGAGTTCGAAGATGATGACGACGAACATACAAGTGGTGATGAAGAGGAGGGAATGGGTGGTCGTGGTGGCTTTATGGCGGCCCCATAGTGGGTCAGCCCACTATGGGTCGCGGCCCACTGCGGACGTGCCCGTAGTGGGTCGCCCACTGTGGGTGCGGCCGCAGTAGTCACGATCGACAGTGGGTCACCCCACTGCGGACGCGCCATAGTGGCACCACGCCCACCAAATACAGTGCAGGGTAAAACAATATGGGCCAAAAGTTTTAATAGAATAACATCATTTAAATTTGTTATATATATATACTCAGAGGTGAAACTCAGCGTGTTAGAAATGGTATAATTTATTTAAACATCATCATTTTATTTACATGTTTTATATATATATATATATATATATATATATATATATATATATATATATATATATATATATATATATATATATGCAACATAATACATTCACTATGTAAAGCCAGTGTTATTCCCGAGAAGGTTATTAATCAGTTCATAATTTATAGCAATATTATTTTTTTATTAACAGGTAATGCATATATATATATAAGTCAATATAATTATATTCTAAAAAATGAACTCACTGTAATTTTCCCAAAACTGGTTTATTAACATCACTTTCATTTCCTTAGATTTACAATGAAAATATATATTTACATGTGTATATGTGCACGCACACACACACACACACACACACATTTATGTATGTATGTATCTATATATATTTACATATATGTACACACACACACATGTATATATAGGTGTGTATATTTTCATGAAATTATACACTCACTATGTAGACACAGTGACTTCTTTCTTATTTTTCCAGATTAGTGTATTATAACAACATTGTTGTTTTATTAACCAACAATATATCTTTATTCAAACAAATGAATAAACACAATTTAAAATATGAAGATAATTTTATGTGATTTCTTTCTTAAATAGAAAGCAACAAGCAAAATGAAATAACAATGAATGTATTATAATATAAGTATTTCCCATTTTGTTTTCAAAACTGAAACTAATTTTCAATACCATATTTATTTAACTTTTTACAAACTTGGAATGAAATAAACAACTAGCAATCATAATGCTCTTTACAACAACGAATGGGAATATTATTTGAATGCTTCTTTTATTTCAATCTAATGAATGAACACAATAGAAAGTAAATACATCTTTATTTTTTTTCTTCTTGAAATACATTGTTCCCAAGGAAATATATGAGTCTTTCCTTCTTTACATTTTTATTGAAAATGACTAAATACAATAGGAATATTTAAATTTGTAAATGAACAAAGGAGTGCACTTTCAGCACACTTTAAACACCGCTTTAGGAAGGTAGCTTTTCTCCATCCTCTAAATAAGTTGTAGACTTGCAAATAAAACTTTGGATGTGACCATGGAGGCTCACCTCCCAACCTAGGCCTAATAGAGGCCACCCCTGAGCTAGGAGAACTAAGAACCAAACGGGTTACACACATACTGAAACACAAATACAAGAAATCTGATTTTACAAAGAAATCATTTCAAATATTAACTCCCGACCCAAGACTTGCACATAGTCACCAAGTGACTCAAAACAATGGGGTGAAGGTGGACCAAGTATCTAAGGGGAGAACTGCAAATAACCATTGATAACCAAATGCCTTCCAAAGGCTAAAAATATCCATCTACTTGGTCTCTCACATGACCAAAACAATCCTTATGACCCCCAAGGCTTCAAGCCAAACTCCCCTTATGACCCCCATATGTTATATATAGAAAAAAAACAACAAGAAGACTCCTAAACATTGTTTATCCCTCTCTTCCAAGAAGAGAGACTATATACCCTTAGACTGCCATAAAACCCTCCACCCCAAGACTACTCTTTTCTCCCAAGGGGGTGAGTTTATTTTTGATTCCCATGTACAAAAAATAAGAAAAATCCAAAGGAAAACAACTAAAAAAAATTCAAAAACATAGTTTCAAATAACATATAGACATATTCCTTTCACAATAAATTTAGATTTTACCATTTCACAACATGAATGCAACTAACTTCTTGGAAGGATTAACACCAAATTTTACTCCTGCTATGGAATGCATGTTGTAGTAGAGCTGCTCAATTCCCTTACAATCCTCTTAGTCAAAAATTATATTATAAAATTCCAAAAACAATACAAAAACTTGTCTCCAAGATTGGAGAGTGGGTGATCAAAGTCTCAAGTTTTAAAATCTCCCCTATGTAAGCTCTCCTCACACTTTCCAACTTCCTTGGAAAGGATGTGAGTTCTCATAGGTTGGTCTTCCCAACCTCTTACATGGTTTCTAGAAATGGAAACTGAAAAAGGTGGTTGCAAGATGGGGAAGTGCACCTAAACACCAAAAGGAAGGTTTTATACCCAAGAGTCAATCTTCTAAAAGTTGATTTTCGTCCATCTTAGAAAATCCACTTTTGAAGTGACTCCACAATCACATGTGAGTGGTCACATGACTAAAAATGACCCTTACCCATAGGTATATCAAATGGGCCTTCAAAAATGACCTAAAATCAGCCCTAGGAGTTAGTTTGACCCCCCAAAAACCCACCTAAAGTTTGTCTATGGGTCAAACTTGATTTGACCAAACTAATGGCTCTCTAACAAAGCTATCTTTTGGGACCACAACAAGATATTTGAAAAATGCATTGGGTTACACATTTCCCTCCTAAGGACATGTCATTTTCCAACTCACACATATCACAAGTGTCAAGTGATACCATAAAATACACATCACAAAATACACTTGGCATGTCCTTTTTTGGAAATAATAACATTAACAATTACAAATATGAACTTATACTCAAGCATCAGTATTACGAAATTAAATACATCACATATGAGGTATTGTCTCTCTACATAGACAAACCTTGGTTTTACTATTTCACATAGGTTTGGCCTTAACTCTCCATGTATTTTCATGGTCACATTGATTAATTTCCTGCACATCTCATTTCACACATCAGTAGTCCAAAACCACATGCATATATAAGTATATGAAAGGAATACACATCAGACACAACATCAATTTCACAACATCTCATAAATTGATCCAAATCAAATAACAATAGAGATAGTATCCAATTACATTTTGCTTAGGAAATTCATATGAAATCAATTACTCAACTACATCATCATAAGCATCATATAAATCAACTATCCATAAGACATGCATAAATGTATCATATCATCATCACTTAAATATTGAAATCAATATAAGATGGAATACATCATATCCAATGATATCAAATCATCTATCAAATAGAGTCTAAATCCATAATGCATCAAAATAAGGTATCAAATAATAAGTCTATCATGAAAATAAATGAAGTGCTATGATGGGCTCGGGGTAGGGCCTCACATTTGTGAGTATGGAAAGATATGATGGTGGAATAGTGAGATTTGGAGATGACAAATCCCATGTGATTTGTGGTAGAGGTTCTATTTCTTTTGATGGTAAGAATAACATTGATGATGTCTTGTATGTTGAAGGTTTGAAGAATAATCTTTTGAGTGTTGGACATATGGTCGATAAAGGTTATGATCTACAATTCAAGAATGGAAAATGCAAGATCCTAAATGCCTCTAGTATTGAGATTGCATTTGGAACTAAGACATAAGGTAACATTTTTCACTTTAATGTTGGTGAGACAAGTTGTTTGATTGCTCAGATTGATGAAAGGTGGTTGTGGCATTGGAGAATGTGTCATGTAAATTTTGATTCAATGATTAAGATCAGTTCTACTCAAGGTATTAGAGACTTGCCTAAGATTATTAAACCTACTAATTTAGTATGTAAAGAATGTCAGTTGGGTAAGCAAACAAGGATTTCTTTCAAGAGAAAACAATATACATCTGATGGATTGCTAGATCTTGTGCATACTGACCTATGTGGACCTATAGATGTTAGAAGTGTGCAGGGTGAGATATTTTATGTTGTTAATTGATTATTATTCCAAGATGACGTGGGTTGTCTTTTTGAAGGAGAAATTAGAAGCATTGAGCAAGTAATATATTCAAAGAAAAAGTTGAGACTGAATCTAGATTGAAGGTGAATTTTCTGAGATCTTACAGAGGTGGAGAATTTTTTTCTGGTGAGTTTAATTCATTCTGTAAGAAGTATGAGATTAGAAGATAATTATCTGCCCCTAGAACCCCTCAGCAGAATCACGTTGTTGAAAGGAAGAATAGAACTATTTTGGATGTTGGAAGGACTATGCTGATTGAAGGGAATGTTCCAAAGATCTACTGGAGAGAATCTATTAGCACTATTCTTTACACATTTAATAGAGTTCACATCAAAGGTGATACCAATAAGACTCCTTATGAGCTATGGTTTGGTCATGTTCCTACTGTGAGATACTTCAGAGTATTTGGTAGAAAATGTTATATAAAGAGAGATACAGATATAATAAAGTTTGATGCTAGAAGTGATGAAGGAATTTTCTTGGAATATTCAACAAAGAGTAAAGCCTACTAGTGCTACAATAAGATATTGAGGAAGATAGTAGAAAGTGAAAATGTGAAGGTGGATGAGAACCTTGGAAAAGAGATCAGAGCATGTGAATATGATGATGGTCAGCATATTGTTCTAGCCCCTATTCAGTCTGAAGAGCCAAAGAAGAATGATCTAGTATAAACATTATATCCAGAACCACACAACATAATCTTCACCATCTAGAGGAATACAAAACATTCTTTGATTGGGACATTAAATACTCTTTCCTACATATAATATTATTTCCCGCGTATTGAAACTTCCAGTACACTAACCACTTGGAAACACCTCGTCATCGTCGCTAGACAACTGAACAACATTAGAACACTCACTTTTAGAAAACATCTACAAAAAATAGTGACATCAATGATAACACTCGATAGGTTTACATCAATGACAACACAACTTAACAACTCAATTTTTCAACATTCTTTCACTTTGTCATTGATGGCAACACTTGTACCACCAAAAAAAAAAGAACACTAAAATCTCAACTGATCCCTCTCCCCATTTGACATCAAAGACAAAGGGTGCAAAAATACCAAGAACATCTCCCTCTCTCTCTTCTAGATAAAACCTTGATAACTGGGTAAAAGCACAAAATTGTGGCACGTCTCATGCCATCTTATCAAAACAAGTGAATTTAAGTACTTCTAACTAAAAAATAATTTTGGTCAAACATATGGTCTATATAGATTCATTATAGCTAATTTAATATGGGCCACAACTTTTTCAATTGGAAATGTCTACTAAATGTATATTTTATACCAGTTTGGGTCTAATTACCAAAAAAAAAAACTAGATGTTTCAACTCCTACTCATATAAATAATAGTTTTTTTGAAATGTAAAAATTACCCTTTTATAGATATATAAGTGAATTTTCCAAAATATATATTTTTTAGTATTTTAATTGGTTTTTATTGTTGGGAAAATGGTGTCTCAACCTTGCATTTACACGAGGTTACTAATTATAGTAAGTTTTCATTTAAGCACAAAATGGTGCGAAATTCTCCCCAAAGCTTTTGGTTGGCTAGGTAAGCATTCTGGTAAAGTTACATTGCAGGATCACAACTAGTTTTGAAGATATTAAATTTTTGTTTTGGAGGGGTCCAATGAAAGGTTTAAATTTGATTTGAGGACTTTAGAGGCCCCAAAATGCCCTAAAAAGAGGGTATAAATGGCTTAGTGGTTTATGAGATAATAGAGAACTTAATGAACTTTTTGGTGCTTCAAACGGTTCATCAATCGAACACATAGTTCTCAAGTTATGGCCTCCAGAAGTTTGTTCTCCTAAAATAGGAAATATAAAATACATCAGACACATAAATGAGCTGTAAAAGGAAGGGACACATGTTGATGTGTGTTGTAACACGTCATAGGGCATCTAGAAGGGAGATAAGGTTGGCTACACCTTATTGGGTGGTTTTAGCCCATGATTTTGTAATACCGTTTGATAGTTTCTTGTATTGTATCTCCTATATATGAGGTGCGTGAGATAGAGGTTGTGGGTGAGAGTCTTATGGCTATTGAGTTACCTTTGAATATCTAATTAGTGGTACTCCTGTGAAGAATTTGCTCTATAAGTATATTGTAATCTATTTTGAATGCTGAATAATATATTGGGCGGCTTTTGGAGTGGGGTTTTTCTCCCGAAAGGGTTTTTCCCACAAAATCATTGTGTTATGATTTGAATGTTATTATATCTATTTATGTTTTCTATAACTGTTGTAAAGGTCTGTAAAAGTTTTTGCATTACCCTCTTCTCAAGATTAGTGTAGGAAGTTGTTTTGCTATAGGTATTTTGTCTGCATTATCAAAGAGGTAAATGTGTGAACAAGGATATATCATTCATCGAAGTGTTGTGGAGAGTTTGGTGTTGTAGGGAAGACAACTGTGCTTAACTAGAACTATAACCAAGCATTAGGAGCTGCTATTTCCATAGTTCATTTCCTTTAGATTGTAGTTCGAAGATTATATAAGTCAGTGAGACTTCCCTTTTGTGTTGAGGAGTGTCCTCTAGGGGGTTGGCCAAATTGCAAGTGCAATCCCCATTGTAATATTTTCACATATTGCTGCAAAAATATTATCTAGATTGTGGGTAGGGTTTCCCACCATGGATTTTCCCTTCACTGGGTTTTCCATGTCAAAATATTGTTGTGTGTTGTGTACTCTCATGCTTTATCTTTCACAGTGTTGTTTTCATTTTGCTCTGGTAGAAGGTTTATAATTTGCAATAATTGTCTAACTTGTGGAAAACTGATTCGCCCCCCCTCTTAGTTTTCCTCCAGTTCATTCTAACAATTAATATCAGAGCATTCTAACATATAGTCCTTTTCTAAAATTCTATTGTAATAAATACCTATGGATCCTTGCATACCAAGCTCTATGAGCTTGCTTGAGTCCATAAAATGCCTTCTTGAGTCTACATACCATATCTGTATCTTTTAACAACTCAAAACCATCTGGTTGTTTAATGTATACTTCTTCAAGTTCTCCATTCAATAATGATGACTTGACATCTATTTGATATACCTTAAAGTTCTTATATGCACTAAATATAATAAATATCCTTATAGCCTCCATTCTTGCTACTAAAGCAAATGTATCCTCAAAATCTATGTCTTCAACTTGTGAATAACCCTTACATACCAATATTGCTTTGTTGCTTGTGACTTTTCCATCTCCATTTAGCTTGTTTTGGAGCACCCACTTAGTTCATATCTTATTCGTATCCATCGGTATAGGTACCATGTCACAACCCTCCTTTATCACTTTTTGATTTAAATGCAATATTATTATGTTTTTGGTTAAACTACTTAAAATGATTGAATAAATGTTATAAAAGAATAAAAATGAACACACACACGCACTTGGAGAATATAATTCAAAAGGCATTATTTTTATTTATTTATTTTCCACTCCCAATTATGGCACATGTTGTAGGAAGAATAAGAAGCTTCTAGAGGAATCTCCACCACCTTGCATGTAACTCCCCCACTAAGTTTAATCAATTTGCATGAGTCCAATATTGGAAAAGAATCTCCTTTTTAATTAAATTTTCTAGATAGTGGAATGGAGGGATTTTTCTCATAAAATTGTATGCAAGTTTCAAAGAAGGGAGTCGATTATGTTTTGAAGAAAATTTCCCAAGTTTTAGTAGTAGGATCTTCTTTGGTAGTCTCATTTTTCATTGTAGGATTTTTAAGTTGTTGTTTGAAAGATTTCTCTCAAGTTGCAAAGGAGGATCAAAAGGATAGCTAGAGGATTCAACATCAAACTTCGATAAGCTAGGTTCTCTTCTTGTTATTTCACATTCACATATGAGAATTGGTATTATCCAAAGATAGTTTCTAGATTCTCCCTTATTGTAAATATTTTCTTCTTATTTAGGAATAAATATTGATAAAATACTTTCACATAATGCATGTAAAGGATAGCTTTATTATTTATTTTATTTCTCTTAGAAAATATGCTCATAATCTTGCTTTTTTGTTTTTCCAAAGATTTTAGATCTGTGCAAAAATCATAGTTCCTTTATTTTTAAATCTCTTTTTCTGAGATTAAAACTCTTCCCTGTGTGATTTGAATCTTAATCTTTATTTCTTCCCTCTAATTCATTTCTCTGGTTCTTCGAATGGAAATCTGAATCTCATTCTTTAAATAAATCTCTCTGAGAATATTAGTTGAATCTCTGTGAATATTAGTTGAATAAAATCTCTCTGTGAATATTGTTGAATAAAATCTCTCTGTGAATATTAGTTGAATCTCTGTGAATATTAGTTGGATAAAATCTCTTTCTCTGTGAATGGTGGAAATAAACTCTCTCCCCGTGAATACTCGAAATAAACTCTCTCCCTGTGAATGCTGGAATCAACTCTCTCTCTCTCTCTTTCTCTATAAATATTAATCTCCTGTTTACTGTAAAATCAATCTAAAACAATTACCTACCTCTGTGATAACTTGATTATCTATTTTATTCATGTTCTTATTTTCATAAATAAATACTCTTTTTGTTTATATATATCATTGAATAATTGGGAATGTAAACCATATATATATATACATATATATATATATATATATGTATATATACATATATATATGTATATATACATATATATATGTATATATACATATATATGTATATGTGTGTGTGTGTGTATATACATATATATATACACACACACATATATATATATATATACATATGTATATATACATATATATATACATATGTATATATACATATATATATATGTATATATATATACACACACATATATACATATATATACATATGTATATATACATATATATACACACATATATATGTATACATATATATATATATATATATATATACATACATATATATATATACACACACACATATATACATATATATACATATATATATATAGATAGATAGATACATATATATATATATATATATATATATGTATATATCTATCTATATATATATGTATATATATGCATATATACATATATATATATATATGTATGTATATATATACATATATATATGTATACGTATGTATATATATATATATATTTCAAATGTTAAAATATATTAATGTTGCAAAGTGATTATATTATGGCAAACGACATATTCTCAAAAATTGTTTCAAAAAATATCAGGTGGCGTGCATGGGGGAGGCGGTTATTGTAATCGTCGGGGAAGTGGTACCCTCCACTTCCCCTGAGGTCATTGTCATGGCGGTGGCCGCAAGGTAGTGGAGGGGACCACGGGGTCCCCTCATCACTGCGGGCCTGCTTCCGTAGACCCGCAGTGGTGATGGGACCCGTGGGCCCCACTCCCCAGTATCCCTTAAAGAAAAAAATTCGTCTATCTTTTCTTTTTTAATATTTATTTTTTTTAGGTTTTTTTTTTTATAAATATAAATGTATAAGTTGCAATTTAGAAATTGTTAATTTTTTTTTTCCTTAGTATAAACTTTAAGTTATTAAATTTAACATAGAAAAATTTGTAGATATTGGGGATTATTGTGTAGTAAATTCATAATTAATTTATCTATAGTAAATTTTATAATTGTAAGTTATATTATATCAAATGTTATAATTAGAATCATTCAATCTATTTAAGACCCATTGGGGCACTTAGTTGGCATGTAGCAATTAATTCATATTAATATAATTCGAACCAAATGTCTAAGCGAGTTGCTATTTTTGGGACCAGTGGCTCTACAAGTGATTTTTCTCATGGTATAAATCAACACATTTCTCAACCTTGCATATTTCATGCGAATTACTTATACTTTATTTTCATTTATTAATGACAAAGTTACATTTTCTTCATCTTCATGCAATTTACACATTAAATTATTATTATGCAAGTTTCCTAATTGTCATTATTATGCAAGTTATATTTCAAGTTTTGAATAATAAATAATTTTAGTTATGGTTTTTATTCCATGTAATTCATAAAGTAGTTAATTCAATTAATTGAGCTTTGCAATGTCTAATTATACACGTTCAATTAGTAATTGTTTTCAAGAATGATGTTTTCATAGCTCTTAGTTAGAAAACTAAATAAAGGAAGATGGAAACCAAAACCTAGTAGCGTTCGGTATATACAGTGCCTCTGAGTCACGCTTACGGGTAATGCCATCATGTTGAACTACTGCACTTAATGCCTAATAAAGCTACATCAATGACGTCTGTGGCATCGTCCGTATAAATCGTTGGGGAGTAATAAGGGACACTTGGAAGTTAAAATACAAGGGGCGGGTAATCCCTCTTGGATCGATAATCTAACAAGGTAATCCTTAAATGATTTTTACATTCGTTGAGTTAAACCATAGTAAACCCCCTTTAGGGTTGATTAAGTAAAAATGCTTTTATGAAATTGATTTAATCTTGTAGAGATATTGGTGATTGACAATTTGGTCAAGGGTGACACTTATGATAGGTGATAGGATGTAGTTGGTTTAGGCCACAAACAATAGGCCATCTTGAGCCTTTGTTTAAGTGCTACCACCATGGGTAGCAACCACAGAGAATCTGTCTGGGACATTGACCCTAGAAAGGGTTGCATACCCACTAATCAGTTTACATCAAACCATAGGGTAAAAAATAGAACTACATACTTTACGCCTTGATCCCATGCCAAAGTACGTATGTAGGCAGTCTTGGGACGGAGTTGTCCCTCGTACTCAGGCGTTCGTGGGTGGGGTCTAGGCTTGGTTAGGAAGGATTGAGTAAGAATCCTAATTTGAAAGATAAGTATAATAAAATGGAAAAAGTAATTCAATGCATACTCGGAAGGAATCCCGTATGGATTCGCTTGACTTCCTGAAGCTTTAAGCCAAATTCTGAGGTGGAATTCAAGGTTGAATTATGTTATTTAATTACTCCCAAGGATGGTGACCTCGGTGCTCTTCTGTTAGAAGAGTGTAGTACTTAGTGAGTGGCTCAGGACCTGAATGGTACCGATGAGTCTAAGTCTTTGGCCAGAGCACCTCCTATCTCGATTGGATAGATGCCTACTCTGTATGGGTAGATGTCTATCCCACATTGGATAGATGAAATCTTATGTCCCATATGGACAGATGCCTAACCCGTATGGTTAGATACTCATCCTGGATGGATGAATGCCTAATCCAAATGGATGGATGCCTAGAGTATGTGATTGAATCAAACACAATGAATAAATTAAACAAAAAAAAAAGAATGGTCAATTTTTTTGGGTTAATCAAGGTGGGTTATTACATACCAATACACATGTTTAATTCTTCTATATCTAATTCAACTCCTCTTCCATTGCCTTTATCTAACTTTTATCCTTGCTTGCATCTGCATAAGTCTTTGGCTCCACCTATGATAAGAAACAATAATTTTCTTGTTTAAGTTGGATTTTGCAAGTCTTCTTCTTGTCTGAACTCCTTTATTCTTTTCTCCAATAATCTATTCCTTTGAATGATTATTCTGCACATACTTTTTTTAGTGTCATAGGTGTTCATTTAGGTTCTTTTTCTTTGCACTTGTCTCTTATTTATCTTCTAAACTAGTCTTCTCTTCTGGAATAACATGGATAACTTCTATTTTAGTCTCAGATTCAGGTATAGTCTTAGTCTAATTCTATTCTTCATCAACTCTTACATTTGCAGTCTCCACAGTCTTATTCTACCTCTTGTTGTAATACTGGTATGCCTTACTCCTTGTATAGTATCCCAAAAATATTCCTTCATCTAACCTTGCATCAAAATTCTCTAGTTCTTCCTCATCTCTTCTTATGTAGCACTTTCTTCCAAAGATTTTGCAATACTTGATTGTCGGAGGTCTCCAATCCATAGTTCAAAAGCTGTCTTTGTGTGATTCACTCTTATTTGTACTCCATTAAGAATGTAAACAACAATATGCACAACTTCTCTCTAATACACATTAGGAAGGTTAGCATCCTTCATCATAGTTCTAGCCATTTCAACAACAATCCTATTCTTCCTTTCTACAACTCTATTATGTTGAGGGGTCCTATGAGTAAAAAATATCTTCTAATACCCTATTCTTCATAGAATATATCAAATTCATTTGATGTAAACTTTTCTCCTTTATTAGATCTTAAACACTTGATCCTAACATTAACTCAACTCTCAATGATTGACTTGAATATTTTAAACTTTTCTAATGCTTCAAATATTTCTTTCAAGAAAGTGACCCATGCTATTCTAGAGTAATGATCAATAAGAAATATAAAATACCTTTCACCATTCAATCCTTTTGTCCTTGTATGTCCACATAGATCTATATGAATTATTTCCAAAGTTTTTGAAGTATAATTCTCTCCATTCTTTAATTTCCTCCTTTTTTCCTTTCCTAACTAACATTTCGTACATACAATATCAATGAGTTTAATAATCTTTAGTAAATCTCTTACACCATGAGTAGAATTAATCTTGACCATATTGTCAAAATAGATATGTCCCATTTGTTTATGCTACAACTAACATTCACTGCTTTGCACCTACATACAATTGCTTCGACTATTATCCTTCACATGGTAAACATTTCTATTAGTTCTTACACCTTGCACAACTAATTTCCCAGAACTTCCTATTTTGATTTCACATCTGAACCCATGAAATATGAGCTTATAACCCTTACTTCACATCTGACTTACATTCAAAAGATTATGTCTCAAGCCATTAACATAATAAATATCATCAATATTATGTTTACCATCAATTGAAATAGTACCTTTTCCACAAATAGGTACAACTTCCTCACCAACAAATTTTATAGATCCACCATCATACTTCTGAATGTAAATGAACTTTCCTTTATCAACTGTCATATGATTTGAACATTCAAAATCAATTATCCACACTTTAGGCTCTACTTTTGCATGCAGTGCAGTTTTTACACTCATGGTTTTTCATTGTTGTCCAAACATTCCATATTATTCCAGACCTTTTATTATTCTTCTCCTCTATTGCTAAAATAATGATTCTTCATTTGAGTCATCACCATCTTCATCTTTAGATGAATAAGTCTCAATTGAATATAAATTGTTCTTAGGCTTGTCTCTATCATCTATTATCTTATTTTTATTATTCTATTTGTACCTATACTTTCCCTTGGTATCATCATCGGGTCTTTTACCAGAATATTTCTTACAAGTAAATATAGAAGCATAATGACCAATTATTTCACAATTGCAACACTTGAAAAGTAACTTAACTTTTTATTTTCTAGATCCTTTCTTTAGTATTTTCATAAAGTTTGCTTCTCTCTCATCCATATCATTGCTTGCTTCTGATTCATCTTCAATCTTCTTGGTAGCTTTGAATTCTACTTCTTTCTTCTCCTTTCATAAATCATCTAGCTCAATAATCTCAAAAGTAGAGAGCGAGCCATAGATATAATCCAAATTATATTTGTCCATATCATGGATTTCTTCAGTGGCATACTTCTTATCTTTGTTCCATTTCAATAGTGTTTACATCACTTTTCTCACCACTTGAATTTCTTATAGATTTATGACAATACCTCTAATTGCATTCACAATATCATTTTCTCGGTGTAGATGGATTTCAATGTTCTCATCATCACATTGTTAGGTTCTCAAACTTGTGCTTTACATTAGTCAACTTGGTTTACTTTGTATTCAAATCACCTTCATATACACTACTTAACTTCTACCACATTTCTTTAGCATATTTATAAAGAAAATACTAGATCACTTAAGTAGCTAATGATATCAACTCTAGCCTTTGCATTATTCTCATGTTTGTTAAACTCATCTAGAGTCTGGGGATCATTTGATAGAGTGGTATATCTAGTCTAGATAATATCCCATATTCTAGTGGGAAAATATTCCAAATGATATTCTATCCTTTCCATGCAATAGGAGTAATTTGTGCCATCAAACTTTGGTGCTTTGTAATTAACTTCTTGTGCCATTCCAAATCTTCCTCAAGTGGTTAAGCTTATATAAGAGGAACCAAGTTCTAATACCAATTGTTAAATACACCACAAGACTAAGAGGGGGTGAATCACTTTGGACCTTAAAATACTTTACTCTTGATCTATGAAACTTCAATTCACAATTGATTTTTCACTACGATTATGAAACATGAAAGCACAAAGCAAAATAAACACATGGACACCAAATTTACATGGAAAACCCAAAATAGGGAAAAACCACGATGAGAATCAAAATCACAATATAAATTATTGATTAAAATATTTTAGGCTCAAGGCCAAGGATCTTACTACACCTAATAGGACTTGCAAGAATAAGACACACAACCTTAGGGAAAGATACAAAGGATTGCACAACAACCAAAAGGAACACACCTTCTTTTGACAATTGCATAGGATCAATGAATTGAAATAAACAAGATCTCCTATTCATGAAATTATCCTTAAAATGCTATGTCAAGCGACCAACATCATGGTAAACTCATTTGACATCAATCACCATCCCAAAGCTCTTCACACTTTTTCTATACCAAACTACCTACACATCATTCACAACCACTTCACATATATTCACATACATTCCATATCAAACTCAAACAAGCGCACATCTATATATACAAGATTATTCATTAAAACCCTCAACTATGTCGGGCACAGACAAAATATACAATATTACATAAATTAGGCCATTTAGATCAAAAATACCAAATGCAGTCCACTCCAAGACATAGAGGGGACCCAAACACATTACAACACATCCTTTATAGATGATTACAATTATCAAACATGCTAACACATCCTCCAAAGTTGACATCAAACAAAATGTGTAGATAAACAATAAAGCATGCCAACCAATCAACCCAAAAACATACTCCAATGAAAAATAATCAATTGATGAGAATCTACACACACCACAGTGGGACCCATAACAATATCCAAACTCACCCTCTAATGCATATCTAGAATAAAAGAGCATGATCCAAATAAGATACACTACCTTAGTCAGCCAGAGACCAAAATAAATGACAACACTGAACTTAGGGAAACATAACTTATCATGTGGATCAAACCAACACCCAAAAATTGAATTGCAACACTACAAAAACCAAATCAAAATATCCTCCTAGCTACAACACTTGAATTCACATATCAGAGAACCACCAAGAATTCTCTAGACTAGTTCTAACAAAAACCACACTGTCAGAAACAACAACAACTAACAACACCATTTGAGCAACAAAGGACTTATAAACTTGATAGTGCAACACACACAAATCATAAAGATTATATCTAGTACCACAATCCATAATATTCACAATTTGGAGGAATGTGGATAATTCTTCAACTAGAACATTAAATACGCTTTCCTGCATATAAATACTATTTCCTACATATTAGAACTTCTACTACACCAACCACCTAGAAAAACCCCATCATCACCGCCAGACCACTGAACAATATCACAACACTCACTTCCATACCACATCTACTTCACATAGTGAATTAAATGACAACACCAGATAGGTTGAAATTAATGACAACACAACTTAACAACTCAAGTTTCCAATAGTACAACTTAATCCACCACATCAAAGGCTAAAAATGTCTAAATTGATGTTAAAGATCCTATTGTGATTAAATTAGATAATTACACTATTGTTGATGATAATTCTCAATGTTGATACTAATGATTTTGATTAATGCATGAGTTTATTGAGATTAATCATGAACTATCTTCACAATTTTTAAAAGCATCAACCCTAGCTACTAGTGATAAACAAACTGACTCATCCTTAGAGCATGGTCCTTGTTTGGAACTTTTAGTAGCTCCATCTACCATGTTTTTTATTTCTTCTCTTTCTTCTTTTCCACCACCCCTAAGTAATGTTAAGCAAGATTGGGGGATGGATGATTTTCTTGACTAGCTTTGCTTGTGTAGTATACTCCCACTAAAGTGGGGGCTGATGTAGCGTCATAAGTTATATCTCTATACAATTTTATCCTCACCTAGGCTTCACTTTTGCATTATAGCCTTCTATTTCTTGACTCCACTTTGATTCTACTCACACCCATCCAAAATCAACATCTTGTATACCTTTATGGGAAACTGTTCAAATTTGAGTCCTAATTGGTAGGACCAAGATGCCTTGGGCACCATGGTCCTCTGAAAAGGGCCCCAGATTTAGACCTCACAATAGTTACATTTTGGAGGTAGTAAAATATTACCCATGTCAAATTGCTTAAAAATTTCAAACACATTTGGTGTGGTTAGGTATAAAAGCAGGCATAACCCCCTCATTTTGGTAACACAAGGGAATCTCTCTAGAAGTTTCCAATCACAATTTTGAATATTCAAGTGAGAAAGAATTCAAACATCATCAAGGAAATGAAGGAGAATTCAAGCTTAGAGTTCATGCATTCATGATGACATCCATGATCAAGACATTATGAAGACACTCTACATGATATTATCAACCTATGTATGAGGACTTAAAAGAAAAATTCATCAAGCTATCAGGTCTGAATTCAAGCATTTCAATTCAGATTTAGCCTTGCACTCAAAAGGCAAGTTTTCCAATTTAGTCAGTTCCACTTCAAGTTAAATTTTAATTTTAGTTCAGGGGTTAATTCCAAACCTAGGGATTGACCTAGGCAAACCCCTATCAAAAACACCATTTCCTTTCTTTCTATGTGCAAGTGATAAATTTAGGATTCACAGACAAATATTTTGGTAGAGAATTCAATGATGACCAGATCCATCTTTTGTAAAAGTGAAATGTAGAGGACTAGGTTACCTAAAGCCTCTCAATCCCACAAATTGTTGACAAGCTTGTAGGAACAAATTTTAAGAGGTATTTTGTTTCTATAAGTTTCTTGTTTGTCCATATCTGATACCTAGAGGATAGCATCACCTAGAACCTCTTAGTCGTATAGTTTCGTGCTAAATTTTTTGTCACAGGTGCCTCTCTATCCCTTCTACTCAATTTAGCTCCGTGTCTCCATAATGTGTTTGCAGCTTGTTGTTTATGTTTTTTTTGTTAGATTCCAATCATTTACCCTAGATCTATCTTTTAAATTACATCATTTCAATTGCATCCTCAACTTAATCAAACGAAACATAATCAAATTACTATTTAGCTCTCTTCCTAATAGAATTGAGTTTGAATCTATTGGGTTCACTCTCCCTTTAATGTTTTGTATTGAACTAAGTAAATTCATACCTTAATTTGTCGATGCCTATTTCCATACATTTACACATGTGAATATAGGGTTGTCCTTCCTTATGGAACCTCATACAAAACAAACTCAAAACTATGATGTGCTCATAGGCTGACACACAAAGTATTGTAACCTTGATTGATAAGCTAACATTGCCTATGTAGACAAACTAATGCAAATTGTGATATATATATATGGATCAACTGGTTGTTTCTCCTAATGGTTTCAATAAATACACTCTGAGGCCATAACTTAGGGATTGGACATCCATATTGAGTAGTTATATGATCATCATAAGAGCTCACTTTCTATCAACCTGGGGCATATACTTGAAATGGGTTAGCAAAGTATATGCACTAAGGTCCTTATTGTAGTCATTCTACTAAGAAGGAAATGTTTCTAAAAGTAAAGTTGATGGAAAAAGGAATAACTGAAATGCTCTAATAGAAACGACCTTGAATTCAGAAAAATGACAACTTAGTCCATAATGAGTAGGTAGGAGACTACTCTATCTACCTTGGTTGTAGGAACACTCATAGGATGATTTCCAATGGTTGTAGGAATAGTCAACTACTAGGACAACAAACTAAATAGTAAAGGAAAATAACTACTAAATATAATGGATGGAATTCTCACTAAGTGGGTCCCCTTAGCAAGTCTTCCCAAAAATCAACTATGTGTTGCAAATTGGAATATTATCTTGTTGATCTGAAAACATCTGTTACATCATAATATTGGCTAAAACATATTCTGATATAAAACTAAGGACCGAAAATTACAATATTTGATGTTCACTGTCCTTGAGAAAGGATATATGAAATTATTTATAGCAAAGGAACTCCTAACTAACTCTAAGTACTGGAAGTTTCACTCCCAAAACATTATGAGGACGCTATTTATTACAACATAAGAAAAAGGACAGAGAGTTACACTTCGAATAGGAAAAAGTCAAGCTGTTTCAACTATAGAGGAAATATAACTTAACTATCTCTCCTAGATTTATTCTCCTACAAACATGAATATCAAAGTTCATTATTACACTCTCTAAGCTATAGGTAATGAACTGTTGGCTCCTTCAATACTCATCTTGTTAAGACTTTGTCTTCAACCAACTAACTAGCATGAACAACCACGCTTTGAATCCTTGACCATTTCCTATTCTTCATTAACTCCTCCATCATGTTATTAACATGTACAAAACAAATTTATATCTATTCCATGTCAGAATAACATTTATCTAACTACATGCAAGATTAATATTGATAAATCACATAGCACGATCACTTCATCGTTGATCATAATTTTAACCAAAAAGTTTCAATATAAGGGTAAGTTCATGCCATTTTTTAGGTTCATGGAAACATAATAGGACCACTATTTAACAGAGTTGTAGGACTTAGATAGTATTTAGACCCTTGTCAAAACTAGTAAAAGTATAGAAAACATATACAAAATTGAGCCTTTATTTCAGCTCATCATTCCCCCCAACCTAAATTCCTGCTTGTCCTCCAGTAGGCACAATGTTATACATTCTAGCTTGTAGCTTGTAATCACCAGGAATGACCTGGCCTGATCCTTTAGTAGCCATGTTCTAGTAGAACCCTTTATTTTTCTGTAGTCTATCCCATTTGGCTTTTTTTATTGCTTCATCAAACACATTCCCATACTACCTACAATCTAGAATTGGCCATAGGAGCATTCGTGGCTTAAAAATGAGAGGAAACTAGTTATTCTATTTTGATCGGTTCAAATGTATATATCGTGGTGCTCTTTTAATAGTTGCATAATAATTTTAGATTGAATGTGGTTCTTGTTGTTGTAATTCCTCTATTAAATTGTTCAATCTTTGCGCCAAATATCCCATTACTGTTTGTCCTTTAGTAGAACTCATATGTTCAAACTCCTGGAATATCTCCTCTCTCAAGACTAAGATATGAGATTTAGATTTAGGTCTGAGTAATATATTTTCCAATCATAGTAGAGGTGTCTTGGTTTTATAGAGTTATCCCTTAAGGACAAGGGAATCTAAAGTTCTTCTTCCCTATATGTTCTAAATTGTCGTCCCTAATTATTCTCATTACGAATCCATGACATAAGAGATCTGATATGAATATCACCAATATAAAACAAAGGATTTCAACCATTGTCATTAGGAACTTCATAATTGTGAAGGTAAAACTCATAAAGCAAGTTTTTAGTTGTTGCAGGAGAGGATTTATACATTTGATAAAACTCTTGGGGAGTTTCAATTGAATGATGTCTAAAATAATTCTTGACAAATTTGAATGAGAGATTGAGTTATCTTAGATACATGGCATACACCCGTGGTGGTGTCCTGCATCCCACAATTTGTGGTTTCATGGTAACTACATTATCCACCTTACTCTTTAATGCAATAGTTTCTTTATCTTTCTTACCAATCTCTTCATCTTTCTGACTAATTATTTCTTGCAACTAAAGTTTTTCTTTGTTCTATTCTTCTTCTTTTTCTATCATATCCTTATACAAATCCAAAGCTATGGACATCCTTGAGAAATAGGTGGGTCTATGACTTACAATATGAGATCTCTTCTTAACTAATTCCCCTTCTTTTTCCTTTTATGGCTCTTGATCGACCATCTATTCTACTGCAACGGCTAATCCAACAAGGCCACTCAAGCTTATATTCTCTTGAAGTTGTTCTTCCTCCATTACTGGGCCCTACTGCTCTTGAGATAATTTTCTCATTTCCTCATTTTGTGCCACCTCTTCTTCTCACTCTTCTGTACTAGGGGTAGTGTGCTTAGACCTTGAAGTTCCAATTTGAATTTTTATTCTAGTCTCACTATGTTTGATTTTCCTAGGCTTCCCTTTTAACCTATGGCTTCTTCTTTGTGGTGTCTTCTCAACTATTTTGGAGGGTTTGATATTTTTAGGTCTTTTAATAGATGTACTAGCCTGAGTAGTGAAGGTAGGCAACTTTTCCTCTTAATTTTTCCTCTTCTAATCTCTGTTCCTGTGTTCCTTCCCTTTCTTCATCTTTCTTTGCTTTACCTTTCTTCTTTTGAACAACAACCCTAGTCATTTTTGGATTTTCAAATTGAACATTGATATTTGGGTCTTCTGAAAATCTACTTGTATCATTAGATGAAGATTCTTCTATAGGAGATTTTGTAGCCGAGGAAACCCTATATGTTGAAGCTCCTGGTAGTAGAGGAAACCATAGAGGTTATTTTAACAATTTCCTTAGTTGTCCTAGCCCTTGATACTAAAGATTGGCCTCTAATTATAACATTAGTTAGTTTAAATTTATTTATTGCCACAAATTCATTCCAAGTCAATCGGGAGACATTTTGTAAAGACCTCCCCACACGCAATTTAATAAAACAATGATTAGAGATAGAGTTTGACCTACCTTTCTATGTTTCAACTGCCATGACTAAGATAAAATTATACAAGACATTTGGCACATTCATCCTTCAACCATGTCTCATGTGGCTTAGCAACTTTAATGAAGAGAATGGAGGTAGGATTGTCTACCCTCACAGGTAAGATACTTAATCATGTACACCACTACCTATCTCCATTTAAATTTCAAATAAAGTCTCCTAGTCCCATGTTTGTCCACAATAAGAGGGGAGTCATTAGGTTCAAATAACTTTGCCCTAGTAGACCTGGCATCTTTAGACTCAAGATATTTTTCTCCATCCATAGGTAGCACTGAGACCTCTACTATACGTTCTTCTATAGCAATTACTTTCAATCCTTTCACCATTGCTTCACCATTTGAGAAGGTTTGAGAAAATTTGAAAGCAATGTCATTGTCAAACCCATTAAGCTTCAAGAAATAATCCATCCAACCACATCATCTAAATCATAATTCATAGAGGTGATCTATCAGAAGTATGGTATGAGCTATAGGCACATTCTAGATAAGAGACCCTCCCATAGGTTACCTTTTGCTATATCCTTCAGATTTTTGGAAATATTGTCTTGAAAATTACAAATTCTTCCTACAACTTCCATCCCTTTGCCAAGACAAATCCCTTCAAATTCGCATTCTCAGCTTATAACATTATAATGACAATCAAAGAAGGCTATTATAACTTAAAATGTTGGTATCATCATCACAACTAGGCTTAAGCATAGGGTCAATAGTTATTAGTTGCACAACTTCATGAGGAAAAAACTTCTACAATTTCATATGGGCCTAACCATCTTGTTTGCAATTTGCCTATGTTATCTTTATATCTAGAGTCACAAAGGAGTTCCCAATCTCCTGGTTGGAAATTCTCATTCCTAATATAGTTATCATGCCATTTGATCCTTTGATTTTGCAGCATTTTTGTTTGATGTAAATCCAATTTTCTAATTTCATCGAAAGCATTTAACTGCAAGATCCTTTCTTTCTGTGTTGTGGATATATCCATTCCAAGTTCAAGTGTTGTCCTCAATGTTTTATATTCAAATTCAATTGGCATAATTCCTATTTTTCCATATAACATCTCAAAAGGAGTAAATCTTGTTGTGTTTTTCCATGATGTTCTGTATGCCCATATTGCTTTAGGTAGTCTAGCTACCTAGGATTTTCTATGCAGGGCCACTATTTGCATGGATTTTATATGCCTTATATTGTATTCATTGACTAATGTTGTGACAAGAGTGGAGGTAAATTGAGCCCCTTGATTTGTTACTATTTATCTGGGAACTCCATAATGGGTGAAAATTTCTTCATAAAGAAATTTTTCTACTTTGTTATCCCTTGCACGTTTCATGCCCTTAACTTCAACCAATTTTGTTGCATAGTTAGTGTTGGCAATTTGGAGGAATTGATTATGTGCTACATTGATGTTTGTCATTGATGTCAACACTAGATTCTTCAGTTATCTACCGAGCTCTAGTAGAGTAGTTGGACTTTGATGATAATCAGGAGATTTATCTCCAGTATGTTTCGATTGGTGGAATTGGTTTGGTTCGGTTATTTATGTCATTCAAATGCGTGTCACATTCAGTTCATTCAGGATTTGGTGATCTGGAAGCTATCATATGTTCTAGTAAGCCTTTTGGTTACCGGTAAGGGTTGTATCGACAAAGCTTCATTGAAGATCTTTTGATGGATTCGATAAGTGGTGTTGGTGTGGCTTCTAGAAGGTTCTTAGGATGTTGATGGTTATCATGTTCATGTTCCAATTGATTGGTGGTGTTGAATTCAGCACCAGACCTAATGCTATTCTATTAGGTTATGGACCTATTTATGTAACATGTTGGTGGATGCTCCCGATGCATTACCGGTTGGATTTATTATTTCTTTAATATTGTTACGGTCTTAGGCCGACTTTTATTATCATTGGTTTGTGATTTTATGTAATGGAATTATTGTACTATCTTTTAGGTGGTAGACCTAATTTTTTAGGTCCCGAGTTGGTATAAATATGATGTAAGATATCTTTTGTAGATTGTGGTCATGGGTTATGGGATTATCTGTGTGCAAATAAAGTTGTAATAATATGCAAAGGTTTTGGTTGATCATAGTTGATCGAATTGGGTTTATGTAAGAGGTTTATGACCTCCGACATTGAGCTTAACCAGGACAATACTCAAGCATAGGAGATGATATTCTTGTAGTTCATTCTTATTTTCGGTTTGCAGTCCAAAGATATTTTGTAGTCAGTGAGGTTCCTTTGTGATGAGAAGTGCGCTCTAGGTTGTTGGCCTTCCTACATGTGCAGACCCCTTATTGTAATCACATACTTACTACAGAAGTATCATCTGACTATGGGTAGGATTCCTGCCATGGTTTTTCCCTTTACTGGGTTTTCCACATACAAATCTTAGTGTTATGTGTTGTGGATTCATGGTATTTGGTTTATAATTTATGTTTGTGTTTAATTGATATATCTGTTATTCTGGTATTTGGTTTATGCATTCTGATAAAGGATTTTGTGTGCTTAAAGTTTCATAATTTGTTAACAACTGATTCACCCCCCTCTCAGTTGTTCACTAGTTATCCTAAAAATTGGTATCAGAGCTTGGTCCTCTTTGCAAAAGCTTAACTGCTTGAGGAAGATCCTATGCTGAGTAATCATTCAACTTCAATTTCTTATTGGAAGGAAAACCCTAGGATTGAAGGAACAAATTACATAGTATGGACACTTCATATGGAGACTCATCTGAGATGCCTTAGCAAGGAGATTTGGCAGATCACTGAGAAAGGATATACCCCTTATGATTTGACATATGGCAACCCTCCTTCGACAGACTTGGATAAGAACATTGAAATGACTGTGGAGCTAGAAAAGCCCTTTTGACTGCCCTTTTAGATCAACAAGTAATGGAATTAATGGACAAATCATCTTCAAAAGCTATATGGGATAAGTTGGAGACTCTGAATGAAGGTGAACCTACTGTTAAAATTACAAAACTTGATGGTTTCTGAGTGAGGTATGAGAACCTGAGAATGGAGGAAGATGAAAGAATTACTGTTTTTATGGAAAGAGTCAATGAAATTGTCTTGGGAATTCAATGTTGTGGTGGATCTCTGAGCAAAGATGAGAATATTTCTAAAGTATTGAGAGCTTTTCCATTAGCTTACAAAATGGAGGCTACTACAATTAATGAGCTAAGAACAATGTGTAACACTTATGTTAATAGGGATACTTTGGTTGGAGAGTTATTTGCTTTTGAGCTTGAAGAATTTGGTCCTCAAGGAGCTGCAATGACAGATTCTGCATTCAAGGCATCTACATCGTCAACCAGAAATAGTGATTGGAAAGAATTATATGCGAAGGAATTGGAGAATATGAGGCAACAAGATGAAGAGCTTGAGGAACTTGACATCCTATTTGCTAGAAGGATACCTAAAGGTCCGACAGGAAGTAAGTATGAAGGAAAATCACCTTTCAAATGTTTGCATGTAATAAGAGAGGTCATTTTTCATCTAGATGTCTTGAGAGGAATTCAAGATTTGAAGAGAAAGCTATAAGATTTTGTAAGCCTAACCATGAATATTAGAAAAAGCATAAGTATAAGAGGAACAAAGGCAAATCATGCTACTATGCTAATGAGGAAGGTGTAACTAATGATTCTGATGATGAACTGGCAAAAGATTCAACTAGTGGATCTGACAATGGAAAGGAATGGGTATTATTAGCTATCAAGGAAGATGCTCCGGAACCTATCATTTAAAATAAAAAGAATATCCTTGCTACTAAAGTTGAAGACAAGGGAGAATGGGTAATAGACAGTGGTTGTTCACATCATATGACTGGAGATAAAAGGAAGTTTCTATCTTTGAAAGAATTTGATGGTGGTTTGGTTAGATTTGGAGATGACAAAGCATGCATGATTAGAGGAAGAGGAACTATATCATTAGATGGTAAGCATAACACTGATAATGTCTGACATGGAGAAGGTTTAATGAATAATCTTTTGAGTCTAAGATAGTTGGTGGATATGTGATTTCAATTATAGTTCAAGGATGGAAAATGCAAAATCATCAACAGATCTGGATTGGAGATTGCAACTGGTACTCAGCCTAGAGGTAACATCTTTCAATTGAACTCTAGTGAGAAGACATGTTTGATTGCATATATTGATGAGAGTTTTCTATGACATAAGAGGTTGTGTCATGTGAATTTTAATTGCATTGTAAATATCAGTTCAACTAAGGCAATTAGAGATATACCTAAGATTGTGAAGCCTCATAATCCGGTATGTAAGGAATGTCAAATGGGAAAGCAAGTCAGAACTTCTTTCAAGAGTATACAACACAAATCTAATGATATTCTTGATCTTATTCATACTTATTCATGTGGTCCTACTAGGATAAGAATTTTTCAGGGTGATAGATATTTAATGCTAATCATTGATGACTATTCTAGAATGATGTGGGTTACTTTTCTAAGGGAGAAATCTGAAGCCTTTTAAAAAATCAAGAAATTTAAATCTATGGTTGAGACAAAGACTGTTGGCATTCTACACTCTTATGAGAATAGTTGATGTTTTCATTGATGGAAACCAACTAGAAACCAACCGGCAATAGGTTTATGCATGCACCGATAGACATCGACACTGGCGGGCGCTTACACTGGCATTCAGATTACATCGGCAACAAAGCATATCAACACTCAGGCCAACATGGGATGAACTTTTGTTTATTGTAATATAGTTATATTTTGTAATCTGACTTGGTATATTGTAAAACACTCATATATGTATGAGATCTTATAGATCATTTTGATATAGAGATATAGGAATGTATGGTAGAAGATAATTATTTTAGTGGCAACGAAGGTTTTTGGTTAAGGTATCTATCTGAGCTTAAATCGGTACTGAACCTAGCATTAGAGATGATGTTTTGAGTAGTACATTGTATTGGATTTAATTATCCATTTTGTAGTAAGTGAGACTCTTCATTGAACAGTGACCTCTAGGCTATTGGCCTCCCTACATGTCCAAGACCTTCATTGTAAGTAGTATTTATTCATTGGCTAGTGAGTAAATATTGTGGGTCACAAATCCCACCGAGGTTTTCCCACATCGGGTTTCCTCATTAAAATATCTTGTGTTATGGTGTGTTTCTATGTTGTCTCTGTTATTTGTGTTTACTGCATTTATTCTTATTTACCGATACACTGTTTTGGGTTGCAAAGTTATAAATAAGTTTAAATATTCATTTAACCGGTTAGACACTGATTCGGCCCCCCCTCTAAGTGTCTTTGGGACTATCATTGAATCTAACAATTGGTATCCAACCTGGTCCTCTATTTGAAAAAGCCTAACAACTTGAGGAAGATTCTGAAATCGGTACAGATGGAGAACTTAAGAAAGCAGTTGGAAGGAGCTCTTGAAGATTTTGATGCAAAAAAATTGAAGAATATCAAACTTGAAGATGATCTGAGGACTGCTAAGGAATTCATTAAAGAACTTCAGGAGAACCTGGTTATAGCACAAAATAAGAGAAAGGAACTTCATGAGAAGATGCAGAATGATGATGATGAAAAGGAAACTCTTAGAGACATTGCAAATAAGTTAAGGCAAGAGAACAATAATATAAAGAATGAAATGCAAGATATGACTATGAGGTTATGTAAGGAAATTGAAGATATGAAGAAGAATGAAGAAGATTTGAAAAGGAGACTTAATGATGCAGGAAATGAAAATCCGAGACTTGGTCATGAAAATGATATGATAAAACAAATTTGATTCACATGCAACATGATAAGGAGGAGCTTACAAGACAAGTTGGAATTCTGGAAAATGAGTTGGTCACTACAAATGAACACAAAGAAAAATTCAAGAAAAGTTCTAAAAGGCTTGATGACATGCTGAAAAGACAAAAACCTGATGGAGATACAAATGGACTTCGATTTGAACATGGAGAAAGTTACGGTACTGCAAATAATCAAGATCAGAACAAACCGGTAAGACAACCTAATGCTTATAAATTTAATGGAAAATGTTTCAATTGCAACAAATATGGTCATAGAGAAAACCAGTGTAGATTTAGAAATAATTAGAATATAAACTCACCCACCGGTCAATGTTCCAAATGCAACAAAGTTGGTCATAATTCAGAAAACTGTAGAATGAATGTGAAATGTTATGTTTGTGGTAGATTTGGGCATTTATCTAATCAATGTAGATCAGAAACTGGTCAAGGATATGGAAAGGCTATTTAGAGGAATAATATAACTTGCTATTTATGTAACAAGATTGGACATATTGCAAAATTTTGTAGAAGAAAGATTATACCGATAAACAATAAAGGATCTAGTTTGAAGGGCAAAGAAAAGGTAGATGAAGTAAAGTAAGAATTTTCAAAACAATGGATTAAGAAGAGTGATCAAAAAGTTGATGAATCTATCTCTGCACCGATAGAACAGAGTAACCCTCCATTGGTAGGAAATTCTTCATCCAATTGAGGAATAATCCTTAGGGGGTATTGTAGAAAATTGAAAATCGTGCATTCTACCTTCAGTTGATGGTGAGAAGATACATTTCTTCTTTACCGATAGATATGTTAAATTTTCACTTAACCGGCGAGCATTTAATATAGTTTTTAAAGAACCTTTTTGGCTATAAAGCACTAGAAAACCCTCATTTCTACTCACCAAGCATTCAAACAATCAGAGAGTGCAAACTCAAGCAAGGGCATCCTAAGGTAGAGCTGCGAAGTGACTTTCAGGAATTCAGAGAACTTCAGTTAAGAGGTATTTATCAAAATGGCAACCTCATCTTTTGTTCCTGAGTTTATTGCAAAACCTATCATTGTTGAAAACATCAAACACCCTTGACCCGTGTTTAAGATTATCCCCGAGATTGCAAAGTAGGATGATTCTATCAGAGCTATTTTGAAAATTCTGAATGGTGTAGCATTTGTTGAAGACCCTAGAATCTACATACATTGCAACATAGAAAACCTAGGGACTGAGGATTTGAAGAAAATATTTAATGAGGTTATTACCGATGAACAAGATGCAATGAAACTTGAACATAAGATTGTGGAAGACTTAGGTTTATTAGAAATTATGAACATTCCCAAATTTATAAAGGAAGATGTACGACTTGTATTAAGTAGAGTCCATGGAGAGTTCATATGGTTAGAATCTATTTGCAAGATAACCAAGGAAGCAATTAAGGCAGTCACTAGTTTACCTTCAATCGGTAGTAGGCCTGATAAAACTAAGAAAATACCTAACAAGGGAGTTATGGAGTTAACCGGAGCCACATCTGATAGAAGATCACTTAGAGTGAATGATGTCAAGGATACAAATGTGAGATATATTAGTATGATACTTGGATATAAAGAAACACATGCAAATAGACTAAATTCAGTTTCTAGCCTTTATATTCATAGTGCATATGAGATGGTGAACAATAATGCTAAGATAGATGTTTGTGAATGGCTTAAGGATGAACTAATTGACAATTTGAAGAAGATTAAGGGAGATAAGAAAGGCACTTTCCATTTTGGGAGCCTTATAGTATGCTTAATGCTATACTTCACCAAAGAGATACCTGACATAGGTCACAAGGATTTTGGTTATGACATCCCGGTAGAAAAATAGATACAAGAAGCTTTCACCGATATGGGAATTGACTGTGATAAGAACATTGCAGATTACTTCAAAACTTTTCAAACTAAGATGAGAGAAAGAAAGAGATTATTGTAGAGAATAGTTGATAAATATGACAAGAAAATTTGTTTTGTCATTAAGCGAGATGAGACTTGGATGGAAGCAGTAAGCCCTAGAAATATTTGGGTTACTAAGATGGGTTATGAGGTAGACCTACCTATTTTGGAAACATATGCAAAAGCCCTAGTTGATGCACCTAGGGAGCCATCCGAAGGAATATTTGGTAATGCAAAAACTATTGCAAGAAATGTATCTATGCAGAAAGAAAGGAAGAAAAGAGACAAGTTTATCAGAGATGCCTCTAAGAAGGAAAGTGAAATTAATGAAAATGTCATGAACATCAGTGGTATATCAGCTAGTGAGCTTAAAGGACTGCAACCAGAAGCACATGTTTCACCGGTTGTAACATCTTCTGATACTGACAGTGGCAAGGCTGTTGAGTTTAACAGAGTGGAAAGGAAAAGGAAAACCCCACCGGTACCTTCTCCTCCTCCTAAGAAAACAAGGACACTAAGGAAGAAGCAAAAGGAAGTTAGGGAACCATAGAAGAAGCTTACACCAAAGAAGAAACATACACCAGTTACCCCTACATTGGATGATCTACTGAATGAGATTACACAAGAAAGTAATCTAGTAAATGTAATAAATGGTATAATTCTTTTAAGGATTTTGACAAACAAACCATTGAAGAAAGCATTATCCTACATTTGGATATATATAAGAAAGTTTTGATAGAAGTAATTGATGATTTACCCAACGATTTATGCTTAATATTAGAAGCTAAAAGGCTATCAGTGATGGAACTGGATAACAAGTTGAAAGTTGAAGCACTCTTCATTGTACATCCAGTAAATTGTAGAGAAGAGATATATGAGCTTATATCTGAAGCTAACTAGTTTATATTTGTTAGTGGACATCGACAAGTAAGCTTGATGGCTGGAAGGGTTAAGGAAATTGTAGATGAGACTGCAAATAAATGGGACATATTTTTTGTTGAGAAGGAAAAGCAAGAGGAAAGAAACAGACCAAAAGTGGAAAAGACATTCAAGGTATATCAGAAAGACAAGGGAAAAGGTAAAATAGGTGGTGTACCTGCTATAAAAGTAATAGATAACATCCCTCCACCGGCTCGAGACACCCCTCCATTAACTTCAACATCACTGGTTCATACAGCTAATCCACTGGATATGGCTACTGAAGGTATAACTCATGATGATACTAACCTAGAGTCAGAGATACTCTTTACCATGAATGTGGATACATAGAATTTAAACATTGTGGTGGACAAAGAAACTGCAGAGGTTAACACAGATGATCTCAAAGACAACAAAGTCTCTGAGATACCGGCACACATAGTAGACTCTCAGGAGACTGAGATACCGACACAAATTGTTTATTCTCAGAACACTGAGATACCAGCTCAAGAAAAGCAACTGGAGACTAAGAAACCGACAAAGGACAAGGGAACTAACTTAGAGCAACCAAAATTAGAGAAATCGACAATTGTACAGACTGAAATCGATCTAAGGCAGAGGTTCATGTTGAGTCTGGGAAACCGATAGTTACAAAGGTGCTTAATCAAACTGAGAAACCATTAAAGGTAGAGGTACAGACACAAAAATATCCACCGGAAGAAAATGTAAGTAAAGTGGATGCATCTGATGCAAATAAAGAGGATGTAATGAAGGTAATTGGACAAAAATCTATTGAAAAGAAACCCATAGCTGAATCTAGCACATCAATAGGAGAATTTAGACCTACTAACATCACAGAGGTTCTATTTGATTCTATTAAAAGGACAACTGATTGTAATTCCTTAGCATTTAAGGCAAGTGATAACATCTTACCTATCCTGAAGATGATTGCACCTAATTGTAAGATAGATCACATTAATGATTCTTTAGGTAAATTGGACACATTGTCCAAATTCATTGCTGATAATGTAATAACCATAGATAAGGTGAATGAAGATACCATTAAGGAGAGAGTTGACAAAGAGAAAAATACATTCTTTGAGAACACCATAAAGAAATGTACCGATCACTTGAACATACTTTTACCGGTACTTAATTCTACAATTTTGGAGTATAAGGAGTTATATAGAGAAGCATGTAAACCTCACTGTTTGATAGAGGACATTGATGAGGAGATTAAGAAGACACAAAAAGAAATTGATGACATTGTAGACAATATGATAGGTTCATCTGTACTTATATCAGTTTTTGAGCAGGAAATGGTAGTTTTTGAGGAAAAGTTGGAGAAACTTGAGAAAGAGAAGGCAAGGATGAGGTCCAATTCTCGGGAACTCAAAAGTAAACTTGGTCCAAAATTTGACAATATTATTACTCAAAGAGTTGAATTATCTAAGGAAACAATACAAGGAGAGCGATCACCGAAGCAACGAATGCACTATCTCACCAGTATGATCTAGCAGACTGAGGCAACTCTAACTGACAACAACAAGTTTATGCAGAGTTTGAATCTAGTTTTGGCAGATATTTTTTAGATAGTAACCAACTGGTTACAGACCTTGAGGTAGCATTTTTGTACTCTTTTGATTATTTATGACATCCTTTGTCATTGATGTCAAAGGGGGAGTAGTGGAGAGAAAAATGCATGTACAAAGGAGATCACTTGCTTAGGGGGAGCACATCTTTTTGGATTTCTGGTTTGGGATAATAGTTTTGGATTTTTCTCATGGGGGTTGCCATCAATGCCAAAGGGGGAGATTGTTGGAATTCTACACTCTTATGAGAATAGTTTATGTTGTCATTGATGGCAACCAACTGGCAACCAATCGACAATAGGTTTCTACATGCACCGACATATATCATACACCGACATGACATTCAGATTACATCAGCAACAAAGCATACTGACACTCAGGCCAACATGGGATGAACTTTTGTTTATTGTAATATAATTATCTTTTGTAAGTCGACTTGGTATATTGTAAAAGACTCATATATGTATGAGATCTTATAGATAATTTTGATATAGAAATATAGGAATGTATGGTAGAAGCTAATTATTTTAGTGGCAACGAAGATTTTTGGTTAAGGTATCTATTTGAGCTCAAACCGGTACTGAACCTGGAATTAGAGATGTTGTTTTGAGTAGTACATAGTATTGGATTTAATTATCCATTTTGTAGTCAGTGAGACTCTTCATTGAGCAGTGAGCTCTAGGCTATTGGCCTCCCTGCATTTGTTGGCCCCTCATTGTAAGTAGTATTTATTCATTGGCCAGTGAGTAAATATTATGGGTCACAAATCCCATCGAGGTTTTTCCCACATTGGGTTTCCTTGTTAAAATATATTGTGTTATGGTGTATTTTTATGATGTCTCTATTATTTGTGTTTACTGCATTTATTCTTATTTACCGGTACACTATTTTGGGTTGCAAAGTTATAAATAAGTTTAAATATTCATTTAACTGGTTAGACACTAATTCACCCCCCCTCTTATCATTGAATCTAACAAAGACAGGGTTGAAGATCAAATGAATAAGATCTGGTCAAGGTGGTGAATTCACATCTGGTGAATTTAACAGTTATTGTGAGAAACATGGGATAAGGAGATAATTGTCTGCACCCTAGACACCTTAGCATAATGGTGTTGTGGAAAGCAAGAACATAACTATCCTGGATGTAGCTAGATCTATGATGATGGAAGCTAATTTGCCTCATATCTATTGGAGAGAAGTTGTAAGAATGGATATACATATTCAACAGAGTTGATATCAAAGGAGATACCAGTAAGACACCTTTTGAGTTATGGTTTGGTCATACACCTATAGTTAAGTACTTTAGAATATTTGGTAGTAAATGTTATATCAAAAGAGACGATTCCATTGGAAAGTTTGATCCTAGATGTGATGAAGGATTATTTCTTGGTTATTCAAAGTAAAGAAAATCATATAGATGTTATAACAAAATGTTGGCATTATTGGTATTAAGTTGTCATTGATGTCAAACTGGTTTGGCAAGGTCACCGGTAAGTAAGAAGTGGTGACCGATATAAGAAGAGCAAAACATATGATGGCATTACACATGAGAGTGAGCAGATAGAAAGAAGGCTACCGGTACACATGAATTGTTTCATCTACTAGTTAGCAGGCTTTCCAGTAAGGCACAAACCTGGGATGTGTTGCCAATACAAAGGTAGTTTGTTGGTCATACCGGTAAGATGAACTAAACCGATAGTCTACCTTGGTCGACAAAGAATGTCAAACTGATATAGTAATCAAAGCAGAGGTGGATGTCGACAAGCATGATAGTTGGATGCCAGGTGGAGGTATTGCATAGGTCAGTGGAGTGTGCATTGACGTAACAAATCTGCAAGAAGGTCATCTTTTATGAAGAACCCACAAGTCACGGAGGATGCCAAAAGATTGCAGCTCGAGGAAGAAAAGATGGCAATGTAACTGAATAGATCCTACAAGAAGATTTGATCTTTGTACCTGTTTGGTGAAGAAAACAACAAATCCATTAATGGTGAATGATAGAGAAAAATAGAAAAGCATGGATCAGACATCCAGACATAGAAAATGCACATTGGAATGTGAAGCTTTGTTGGTATTGATCGTTGTCATAAAGATCTTATCCCTGGAAAAGAAGATAAAATCAAATCGGATTTAGATCGAGTTGGAAACCTAACGCGACAGTGTTTGACTATGCTCTTGGCGGGAATCCATGTATATAAATAGATGAGCTCAAAATAGAAATGATTGATGCTTCAGGAGAAGAAGAAGAGTGAAGAGAGCTTGAGTGCGAAAAAGAATCATCTCCCTTAGAATTTATTCTAAGAAATTTACAAAGTGAGTTAACAAGAAAATCGGCGAGAGTGTTTAACTAATAGTGAATGAGTACCGATATAACTATAGCAGGTCCAACAATTGAGAAAACCAATTAGGTGTGGTTGAGAAAGCAAGAATCCAAATGTGACACAATGATTTATGAGGCTATGAGAATGAGAGATAAGAGAAGCTAAGAATCAGAGAGAGCTATATGTTAACCAACAATGTGAGATCCAGTGAAGAAGAGAAGACTATTAACCGATAGTAACATATGTGATCAAGAGTTGCAGAACTCATTTGCAACAAGAAGCTATAACTGTATCTAAATTATATTTAAATATATATCACCAAGTTGGAGTTTGGTATAGGGGTTGGTGCTCCTTGGGTTGGTGCCCTAAATCTTTATAATTCAGTGTTTCACTTGTGAGGCTGGATTGGAGCAGTAGTCTCCAACAACATTTCTCACCGAGGTTTTTCCCATATTGGGTTTTCCTCATACATCTGGTTGTTGGCATTATAACAGACAAGGGGAGATTGTTGGCATTTCAATAAGGATATTGAGAAGGTTGTTGATGATTATGGATATAACTGATTAAGGATGTTTACTGTCTTAATATTATTATTTTGTCATTGATGTCAAGAAATTGATTTTCTAATTCAGTATGATGTTGCCATATCTTAAGAAGTATGATTTGATGAGTATAAAGATGTCAGTAAAAGACACATAAAGATTGTGATGAATAAGGGGAGAAATAAGTTATTCAATGGGCAACTATTACCAAGTTAGACAATGATGAGATCATGATGTTTAGATTGTTTTGATATCCTACATATGCTATTGATTGAAATGTTAATACTATACTATGTTACCGAGCAAAGAACCTAGTTGGTAAACCCTAAGGAACCTAGTCGGTAAACCCTAAGGTTATCACTATCAGTTAATGAAGACAGAATGTCTACCGAGTGAAGTTTAGTATTTACTGAGTTGCAACCGAGCTGTAACAGAATGCATTAAATGATTAAAAGTGTTATTTAATGAAGGAAGCTGATGAGCTGGAATGATTAAATGATTGGTATGTCATGTATGAAGTTTGTTAAGGATCTATGGTAAAGGAAAATTGGCAGGAAGATCTATAGCGCAAATTGAACCGCAATAACCTTGTGCAAGTTCCAAGAAAGGACTGCAAATCTCGAGGAAAGGTAAAACATTTTCAGATCGAAGGATATGTTGAACCTGGTCAAGTTTAAAGATCCGATGACTATGATTGATCATGGGATATGTGATCAAGGAGATTAAGCGGTTAGCAAATTGTTTATGAATAAGGAACAGTTGATAAACAATGTATGTGGGCAAGTGTAAGCACAGGGATGCTACATAGTGATTACCGAGCATAGAAGCTTGACGACCTATTTGATTAATAGAGTATAGAGCCTAGCAGAGGGACAAGATAATTCCTATGACTAGATTGTTTTGAGCAAATAAGAATCTACTTTAGTATTTTAGATGTGAAGTTGCAGATAGATTTTTATTACTGTTATTTTGTAAAGTGACAAAAAATCTCTTAACCGAGTGGACTTAATAGTCTTGTTTGTAAAACCCTCTAGAAAGGTGACATTCTGATTGAGTGTTTGAAATCCTTTAACAAGGTCACTTCTAACAAGGTGAAGATCCTAACAGATCTGAGGGAAATCCCTTAACCAGGTCACATCTAGCAATGTGTTTGTAATCTTTAACATGATTTGCTTTTAACTGAGCATACTCTAGAAGAGTATATTTCTTAGTGGGTTCAAAATCTCATAGTGGTTTTTCCCTATTTGGGTTTCCATGTTAAATATGGTGTTATGAGTGTTATGATGTTTATATGCTTATAAGTTTGCATGTTTAGCAGTTTTGGCTATATTGCTGAAGTATATGTTACCAAGGTTGAATCTGTTGTTTTTATGGAAGATTAAGTTTGTATGATTCACCCCCCCTCTCATCTTGTTAGCTTGACATCTGTACTTAACAATTAGTATTAGAACTATCAATTGGTATTAGAGCTTTGGACTCTGAAAGAAAAAGTTTAAAGGTACTTGAGGAAAAGATCCAAAGATGTACAAGAGGGACGCACCGAAGCTGAACAAGTCAAGTTTCTCTACATGGTAGAAAAGGATGAAGCTGCACCTATCAAGAGTTGGAGAATATGTTGTATATTATCTGGAGAATGATTTCATTACACCTAGCACCTATCCATTGACAATGGAAGAGATAAAGGCAAAGCAAGAACATATTCAAGCAATGATTGAAATAACATCTGCATTGACCGACTCAGAGTTTAATGATCTAGAAGGTTGCAATGATGCCAAGGCAATTTGGGACAAGCTCATATCTGTGTATGGCAATGATGAACATGTTCAAAGAGAAAAAGTGGATAGTTTAAGAGGACAAGTTGAATCTATGAGGATGAATGAAGGTGAGAACATAGCCCAGTATAGTACAAGGTTAAAGGAGATTGTCAATCAAATCAAAAGAGCAGGAGGAACCATTGAAGAAAAAGATGTCACAAGTAAGTTATTGAGAACCCTTCTACCTGCTTATGCAATTCGAGTCTCTGCAATCAATGAATTAAGGTCTGTACCCAATATGCCAGTTTCTTTGGAGGCTACTATTGGTAAGCTACATGCATTTGAGTTAAGTAATTTTGATAACAGTGGGTCTTTGGTAAATAAAATTGGGTCTACATTTAGTTCTTTTCATCTTGATGAATCTGATGATTACAATGATAGAAAGTATAAGTACTCTAAAGGGAATCACAATGGAGCAAGTGAAAGATTTCGCAAAAACATGGAGGAGGTACACAAATTGTATGAGGAAATCAAAAAGCAAGAAGAGTTTGAAGCACTATTAGCCAGAAGGTTACCGAGAGGCAAAGGTAAGTATAAAGGAAAACTACCTTTAAAATGTTTCAATTGTGATAAGATAGGACATATGGCTTCTAGCTGTCTTGACAAAGATTCTACTGAAAAGAGAGATTACCGAGATGACAGACAGAAAAATAATCATTACAGAGGATATCGAGACTTTAGAAGAAGAGATAGAAAGTCATGCCTAATAGTTAATGAGGAATCCAATGATGATAAATCAGATGAAACTGATACAAAGGAAGTAGTTTATGTGGCTATCAAAGATGGATCAGATGAAGAAAGGTATGAAGAAAAAGCCCTAATATCTCACTTAAAATCTAATGATTCATGGATCTTAGATAGTGGATGCTCACATCACATGATAGGTGATAAACACAAGTTTGTTATGTTAGAAGATTATGATGGAGGTTATGTAAGATTTGGTAATGATGCACCATGTCTGGTAAAAGCTAAAGGATCCATAACACTTCTTGACAATGCTAAATGTAATGATGTTTATTAGGTTGAAGGTTTGAAATATAATTTGTTGAGTGTAGCACAGCTAAACAACACAGGTTACTGAATAGAATTTTAGAAAGGAATTGTCAAAGTTCATGACAAGCATGGAAAGTTAGCTGCTACCAAGATACAAACAAAAGGTAACACATTTCACCTTGACTCAACTCGGAATAAGTGTCTGTATGCAAAGATAGATGATACCTGGTTATGGCATAAAAGGTTTTGTCATGTAAATTTTGATAATCTGATCAAAATAAGTAAGAAGCACCGAGTAAGAGGTCTACCGAGTTTGGAAAAACCTGAGAATGCTATGTGCCGAGGATGCCAGATGGGTAAGATGACAAGATCAAGCTTTACAAGTAAGTCCTACACTTCTAAGGGAATTTTAGATCTTGTGCACACTGATATTTGTGGTCCTATGAAAGTTTAAAGTTATTATGGTGATAAATATTTCATATTTTTTGTGGATGATTATTCAAGGATGATGTCAATTATGTTTTTAAAAGAAAAATCAAAAGCTTTTCAAATGTTTAAATGGTACAAGGCAAGAGTTGAAAATGAAACAGGAAGACAACTGAAATGTCTTAGATCTGGTAGAGGAGGTGAGTTCACTTCCAATGAGTTCAACTTATTCTGCAATGATCATGGTATAGAAAGACAAGTCTCTGCACTGAGAACTCCACAACAAAATGGGATAGCTGAGAGAAGAAATAGATCTATTGTGGACTGTGCCAGAACCCCGATGATTGAAAAGAAAGTGCCACAAACATTTTGGAGAGAAGCAATAAGCATAGTAGTTTACACCCTGAACAGAGTACAACTGAAGAAAGGAACTTTGAAGACACCATATGAAATTTGGTATGACAAGAAACCTAATGTAAGTTACTTCAAAATCTTTGGAAGTAGATGCTATGTACACAAAAATGATAGAAATGGAAAGTTTGATCAGAAAAGTGAAGAAGGAACATTTCTTGGTTATTCTTCTAGAAGTAAAGCATTTACATGTCTAATCAAATCATCTAACAAAATAGTAGAAAGTGCAAATGTAAAAATTGATGAATTTGCATAAAGAAATGATGAAGGAAACTCCAAAGAACCAGAAGATTATGAAGAATTTGTCTATGTTCAACCGAGAAGTCCTATCGAGAAAGCTGCTGAAGTAAATGAAGATAATGTCCAGTTACTAAGTGATGAAGAAGATCATACAGAATCTACCGAGCCTGTATTAGCCAAGTATGTCAAAAGGAATCATGAATCAAGTCAGCTTATAGGAGATAAGGATGATCCAATGATGACAAGAAACAAACTGAGACAGAACACATGTCTGATATCTAAATTTGAACCAAGAATAGTGAAAGAGGCTTTTAACAGTGAAGATTGGATAAATGCTATGACAGAAGAGATTGATCAAATCAAGAAGAATGACACATGGACATTGGTCCCAAGACTGAAGGCCAAAAATGTAATCGGTACAAAGTGGATTTTCAGAAATAAGCTAAATGAAAAAGGTGAGGTCATTCAAAATAAAGCAAGACTAGTTTGCAAAGGATATGCTCAAGAAGAGGGAATTGATTATGGTGAGACTTTTGCACCTGTGGCAAGACTTGAAGGAGTAAGAACATTGTTGGCATACACTTCTTACAAAAATTTCAAAGTATATCAAATGGATGTCAAATCTGCATTTCTGAATGGTATATTAGAAGAAGAATTTTTTATTGAACAACCTAAAGGATTTGTTGAAGACAAGAATAAAGATCAAGTATGTAAATTAAACAAAGCATTATATGGTTTGAAACAAGCACCTAGAGCATGGTATGAGAGATTGCACTCTTATTTGTTCAAGATTGGTTTTATAAGGACAAGTGAAAACAACAATATGCATGTGAAGAATGATGAAAATGGAATACTGATCTCAACCATATTTGTTGATGATATTATCTTTTGTGGAAATGACTCTTTATGCAAGAACTTTGGAAATGAAATGAGCAAAGAATTTGAGATGTCATTAATCGGTGAGATAAAGTATTTTATAGGTTTATAGATACTACAAATGAAAGATGAGATTTTCATTACTCAATCTAAGTACATAAAGGAAATATTGAAGAAATTTGGAATGGAGGATTCAAAACCAGTAAGTACTCCTATGACTACCAACTGTAAATTATCAAAGAATGATGAATCTACATCTGTTGATGAGACACTTTACTGATCCATGATTGGAAAGCTATAATATGTTGTTCATAGCAGACCAGACATAGCATATGCAGTAGGTATAGTTGCAAGATTTTTTGCAGATCCCAAGGAAACACACATGATAGCAATCAAGAGAATTTTTAGATACTTGAAAGGCACTGAAGATTATGGCTTAGTATATCAGAAAGGAAATGACTTTGATTTAAAAGTTTATACAGATGTTGATTGGGCAGGCAACATTGGTGACAGAAAAAGCACAAGTGGAGGAGCTTTCTTTGTAGGAGAAAGACTAGTGAGTTGGCTTAGAAAGAAACAAGGATGTGTTTCATAGTCAACAATAGAAGCTGAATATGTTGCTGCAGCATTGAATTGTACCAATATAGCATGGATCAAACAACTGTTGGAAGGTATAAATGAGAAAGTTATCGATCTAGTAACTATATTCTGTGACAATACTAGTGCCTTTAACATTTCAAAGAATCCTGTTATGCACTCTAAGACAAAGCACATCTCTATCAAATATCATTATCTTAGAGAAGAAGCTCAAGAGAAGAAAGTGGTGTTGGAGTATGTTAGCACAAAGGAACAAATAGTAGATATCTTCACCAAGCCACTACCAAGGGACACTTTTGAGTATCTCAGAAGTAAGTTAGGGGTCCTACCCCTATCTTCTATTTACTGACAGAGTTTAGTGAAAGCATCAATTCAATGACTCTACAAAATATCTTTTAGGAGTTGATGCTGATTTACACACTTTAGGATGTTTTCTAAAGGTGTGCAGGAAATAGTGCAGGATACAATACAGGAAATAGGAATTGAAGACAAAATGCTCTGACTGAGACTAAGTTGACACATTACAGCAGGACTTCACTTCATACAGGAAGAAATTATGTTTTAGTTCTTTACTTTTTTTTGGTATTGTTGTCAAAGGGGGAGAAGACTGAAGAAGATTGAAGAAAAAGGGGGAGAAGAGTGGAGAAAAGAGGAGAAGTCTAATGTATGGGGGATAATTTTGATGATAGGAAGAGAGCATTTCAGAATCTCACAAACAACTCACAACAATCTGAATCAATTAGGTCAAATCAATTGGTTTTGTCATCAATGCCAAAGGGGGAGATTGTTGGCATTTGGCATTATAACAGACAATGGGAGATTGTTGGCATTTCAATAAGGATATTGAGAAGGTTGTTGATGATTATGGATATAATTGATTAAGGATGTTTTATTGTCTTAATATTATTATTTTGTCATTAATGTCAAGAAATTGATTTTCTAATTTAGTATGATGTTGCCATATCTTGAGAAGTATGATTTGATGAGTATAAAGATGTCGGTAAAAGACACAGAAAGAATATGATGAATAAGGGGATGAATAAGGTATTCAATGGGCAACTATTACCGAGTCAGACAATGATGAGATCATGATGTTTAGATTTTTTTAACATCATACATATGTTGTAAATTGTAAGGTTAATACTACACTATGTTACCAAGCAAAGAACCTAGTCGGTAAATAGTCGGTAAACCTTAAGGTTATCGCTATCGGTTAATGAAGGCGGAATGTCTACCGAGTAAAGTTTAGTATTTACCGAATTGTTATCGAGCTGCAACATAATAAATTAAATGGTTACATGCATTATTTAATGAAGGAAGCTGATGAGCTAGAACTGATTAAATGATTGGTATGCCGTGCATGAAGTTTGTTAATGAATCTATGGCAAAGGAAAATCAACATGAAGATCTATAGCGCAGATTGAACCGTATTACCCTAGCACAAGTTCCAAGAAATGTATGCAAGTTCCTAGGTGGGGTAAAACATTTTTTAGATCGAAGGATACATTGAACCTGGACAAGATTGAAGATCTGATGGTTATGATTGATCATGGGAAATGTGATCAAAGAGATTAAGTGGTTAGCTAATTGTTTATAAATAGGGAGCTGTTGATAAACAATGTATGCAGGCAAGTGTATACATAGGGATGCTACATAGTGATTACCGAGCATAGAAGCTTGAAGACCTATTTGAATAACAGAGTATAGAAGCCCAACATATGGACAAGATTAGTTTTATGTCTAGATTGTATTGAGCAAATAAGAATCTGCTTTAGCATTTTAGATGTGAAGCTGCAGATAGATTTTTATTACTGTTATTTTATGAAAGTGACAGAAAATCTCTTAACCGAGTAGACTTAATAGTCTTATTTGTAAAACCCTCTAGCAAGGTGACATTCTGACTGAGTCTTCGAAATCCTTTAACAAGGTCGCCTCTAACAAGGTGAAGATCCTAACAGATCTGAGGAAAATCCCTTAACTGGGTCACATCTAGCAATGTGTTTGTAATCTTTAACAAGATTTTCTTTTAACCTAGCATACTCTAGAAGAGTATATTTCTTAGTGGGTCCAAAATCCCACAGTGGTTTTTCCCTATTTGGGTTTCCACGTTAAATCTAGTGTTATGAGGTTTATGATGTTTATATGCTTTTGAGTTTGCATGTTTAGCAGTTTTGGTTATATTACTGAAGTATATGTTACCGAGGTTGAATCTGATGTTTTTATGAAAGATTAAGTTTGTATGATTCACCCCCCCTCTCATCTTGTTGGCTATTGGATCTATACTTAGATTAAGTATCAGAACTATCAATTGGTATCAGAGCTATCAGAATGTGCTTGAGTTGAGGAGTCAACTCAGCAATAAATTTGACAAGTTTAACTTTGCCAATAGCTATAGCTTTCTCTACCTCTTCTATCATTTTTGCAGTGAGCTCTTTGTCTTTTAGCTTGCTCAAATATTCTGATGCATCTACTCCAGATGTTTCTATCTTTGTTAGGAGTTCATCCAGTTGAATGTGAATGGCTTTATCTGTTGACATTGTAGCTTTAGGTAGCATATCTATTAAGAGTGCTTTTACCTTCTGAAGTACTTTATTTTTCTTTTGAATTGCCATTTTCTTCTCTTGTTCGGCCTTTGCTTTGCATAGTTCACTGAAATCAATGAGTGCTTGCCCCTTTAATTTTGATATGTCTACATTGGGCAACACTATTGGTTTTGACAAATCAACTTTAAAACTATGCTTTTTCATCTTCTTTTCTTTACCTTTCGCCGATGGAACTAAGACAATGGCTTGTGAGGCTTGATGACCTTGAGTAGGTTGCTCGGTAGAGGCAACACTTTGGTCAGTTTCTTTAGCCTTTGTAGAGTCCTTTGGTGTCTCGGTACTTGGTGTCTCAGTTACAACATTTTCAGTGCTAGATGGTGCTTGAGACATCTGTTCTTGAGTAGTACCTTCTCTTGCTATAGACTTGTGACCTTCGGTGCCTTGATCCGTATCCTGAGGGGTTTCAGTTGAGACAGGTTGTTTGACCAATGGATAAGGCTGAACTTGTTCCAAGACCGATTCATTGGATACAAGTTTTGCATATGCATTGCCTTCTATCATTTCCTATTTTGGTGCCTTTGTATCCATGATATCTTTATCTATTTGAATGGTGTCAGCAAGATCTTGCTCGGTAACATCAGGATCTTGCTCGGTGACATCAACAATTTCAACTATAGCTTGCTCACCAACATCCTTGATTTTAAATTTTTCCTGCCACTGTGCTTTTGTCTCATTTTCTACTTCAATGTACAGCCCATTCATCAGTTTTAAGGCTCTTTGTTTGGTGAGAAACTTTGAGTTGTAGGTTGTTAGATGTTCCTTTATTTCAGCTATTGACATGTCAGGAAAGAGATGTACCATACTTCTTTCTCTGATATGTTTCTCCAAGTCCATTTCATACTTCCACTTATTGTCAATATGTAAATATAATTCATTTGGAAGTGACTTAGATAGTTCTAATGGAGCCAATTGGAATTTTAGAAGTGTGCAGATGACAGCTTCTTCAATTTGTCTCTTTTCATCATTATTTCTAGTTTCATATTTGACATATCTAAATCCTCCAAATCCACCATATTCTTTTAGATTAGCACATAAATTTTCAACACTATGTACATTTACCTTCTTTCTCTTGACAATCTGAAATTTTCTTGCATCCTCAGATTTGGTGTCACTAGACTCTTTTGCCAAAATGAGTCTCTGAGTAGATTTCTTGTAGGTCTTTGTTACCTTAGGAGCAGTAACACTCTTTTCTTTCTTACTCGGTGAAGCTGCAAATGCTCTAGTGTTAGGTCACTTTGCTGGTGGAGTCAGTGAGGCCTTTGATGAATCCAGTTTCTTTTTTTTCAACACTTTTCCCTTAGGCAATTCGGTGCTCAATGTTATAGCTGCCTCTTGGGCTTCAGATTCCTCTTCGGTAATGGTTATAGTGCCTTTCACAGGTGTGGAGGAAGAATTTTCTCTGAATTTCTCTGATAATGCCTTAATCATCTTTGTTGCCTTTCTTGTAGCTTTGGGTACTACAATGCTCATCTTTACTTCTTCATAGGTTCCATACCTCAGCTTGGTAGCATGTCTTGGCAATGTGAGAAATGCATCAATTTTCTATTATGTGATATCAAAATCAATCTCGTAACCCATAGGTGACAAAGATTGAGTTCTCGGTTCCACAACATTCACATAACAGTAATTAGTGTCTACTTCAAAACATATGTCATTTTTGTATTTCTCCACTAGCTGGGGTGGAATTCTATACCTGTTATGCATTTTCTCTCAAAATTTACTGAAGTAATCATCCATAATATCATTGAAATTATCACCTAACTTCTTAATGAAGTCATTGATCTAATGGGTGATTGGTCGGTGTAGTTTCCAAACAACTTTACCGACTGATGGAAAGAATTTTTCAAAATAGAAAAACATGCATACAAGTAGTGATCCAAACTTTAGTGTATTAGCCGAGTTGTTCTTCTTCGGCTTCCTGATGGTGTTCAAATTCTCAAACAAGTTTTTCAGCAACACCTCACATAGATCAATTTTCATTCCCTTTTTCACAATTTTGTATGCTAGGTCTACTGCTACACAAGGTACACTATTTTCCCTTGCTGTTTGGAAGAAATAGTAACCTATTACTCTAATGGAAAATTTTAGTTCTTCATCTATGACATTGTTCAGTTTCAATCCTCTGCAATCAGATTCCACTCCGATTAAACTGATCAATTCCTTCTGTGATATCATCTTTTGAGCTCAAGCATGATCATAAATAGGGTAACCGATAATCAAATGAATTATTTCCTTGGTAATCTTAAATGGTTGCTCCTCTAACCACATGAAATCATCGTGAACTCTACTCAGAACAAACTTGACCCATTGGGGTTTCAACACATGGGGATAGGTTAGGGCTTCAGTTAATCCCTTGATCTTAATGTGCTCATACTTGCTATTCAATTTACCATCTATGCATAATTCATTATAGGTGTCTTTGATTTCAACATGACTGAGTTCTTCAACACAACATTTGGTGAAGAATCTCACATCCTCAACTAGTAACACTCTATTCGGGATGAGTGAAAATGCGGTTTTGTTATCTGGTGCATATGCAACTTTGGGAGTCAAAGAGTATTTTAGTGAGGGCTTTTCAACATTCTTGACAACAATGGGATCTTGGATCTTAGGTGCCATTTGTAGATTTCAGATAAAAACTAACAAAAGATCCTAGGGTTTCAGGATTTTCAAACGGCAGATGCTTCACACTTAGCAGATAATAGCAACTTGATAAGATCGGTAAACCAGCTTAACAATGCATTGAGATTGATGTAAATACCTTGAATTTGCTTTGTAGGAGGTTTGATTGCCTTGGATTCACTTTTCTCTGCTCTCTTGAAAACTTGGTAAGTAAAAATGACCGCGAAAATGCTTTAAGTACACAAAATACCTTATCGGGCTCCGTGCAGGTTAGGTCAAAAACATTAAATGCACTCGGTTCCACTAAATTTTCTTCCATTTTTTTCCTTTAACCGAGTAGCCAAAATTCCTTCTTTTACTGACTTGACAGGGTTCCTATATTCACCAACTTGATAGGTTTCCTGTAAAGTGCTCCAAAAGACTTTGATAGAATTTCAAACTTACTAATACATCTTTAACTATGCAGATTTTGAATTAAGTACATAATAAAGTAGGAACTGTTAAGGTTTAACCTTGAGAGAATGCAGTCCCTTCATACCTTTAAAGATTAATTTGGAATAGGTTCACCTAACTCGGTAGGTAAGGTGCTTTCTTCATTTGACACAATTTCCTTCTTTTTCCAAATCATCTGTAATTTGTCTTTTATCTCCTCAATGTCTTTTCTAGGTTGATTTCTGCAATCTCTAGCCAAGTGTCCAACTTTGTGATAATGAAAACATGCCATATGAGGATTTCTCCATGATCTTCGGTTGTTCATCCCAAACCTTATAAAACAGTTGGCACTTATATGTACATATCTTCCACAACATTCACACCATATCCTTGTATTGTAATCCCATGGTACTGTAGAATACTATCGGTAAGGAGTTGTGTGAGTTTGGTAACCTCTAGCATTTGCTCGGTGTGCAGACCACATATAGTTCTTTTGCTTAAACCAACACTTCTCAGTACTATGTCCATATCTATTGCACTTTTTACAAAACCCTTTGAATTTTGCCTTTTGATAATTGTTAACAGACTTTGTCCTACATTGATTAGATGTGTGACCATATCTATTGCAGTTGTAACAATAACCATTGGACTTAGTGACATTCGGTTGCTTACCTTTTTTGATTTGGCATATGTTGGCAGTATGACCTTGATTTCCATAGTAGTTACAAATAGGCTTCTTTCTTTTGATGTTCTTCTTGATTCCAGCTTGCTTTGATGATTCTCCTCTCTCGATAGTATGGTTTCCCTTCTCGATAGAGTCATTTCCTTTGTAACCGAGTCCTACATCTTTGTTGGGTCTTCTTGTGTTCAGTTGCTCATCCAACATCTTTGATGTTTCATAACTCTTCTTCAATGTTTCTTTGGATTTCTTCTCTATTTCAAGTTCATTGGTCAACCTTGATACTTCAAGTTTCAATGCTTGATTCTCATCATCTTTCAAATTTGCTTCATGATGTGCATAACCTAGTTGATCTGACAGGTTCTATTGAATTCCAGTCATCCTTGTGATTTCATCATTCTTATCAGATACTAAGACTTCAAGTTGTTGTTTCTCTCTTTCTAGATCTCTTACTTTATGCTCGCCAGTCCTCAATGCATCAAGATTTTCAGTCATCTGTGTGCTGAAATGTTCATGTTCTCTTTTCATTGCTTTTAGTTGATCAGCCAGTGCTTTGTTCTTTTCTTTCAATACTCCAATCAATTCTTCAGTCTCTTCAGACATACTATTCTCAGATGATGTCTCAATTTGTTCCACTAACTCTTGAGAGTCCTGCAAATCATCAGATAATCTTCTTCTCACTTTCAGAGATTTTTGCATTTGTCTTTGCATGTCTGCAATCACTTGATTAGCATGATCCAACTCTTCTTGTAGATACACAATCCTCTAAGATTTTTTATAGCATTCCATTGATAAGATCTTTCTCTTTAGGCAGTTAAACCCTTTTCCAAGATTGAAGATCCGATACCAATTGTTAGGCCCAATATGGAAAGCTAATGTACTGAGAGGGGAGGGGTGAATCAGTACTCCAAAACTTTTCTTCAATAATAACTTTACTGTTATGCATAAAATGAATAGTGGAGTAACATAATATAAAGCTAAAACAAATAGATAACAATCATACATGATTCACTCCATAACACATATATTTTGGTTACGCAGAAACTATTGGTTAGAGAGAAAAACTACGGTGGGGATGGCACCCACAACTTCACTACTGCAATAATAATGTTTGCTCAGTTAGAGCTACATGTTTAGCTATTTCTGATAGCTTACCCTATTAGGATTATCAAGATCTGTTAGATCTACCTTGCTAAAGGATTTTACAACACTTAAACTAAATGCTGCACCTGGTTAGAGGCTTTACAATTTATAGACTTGATTAGAGTCTTTTACCCTGTTAAAGGTTTCTCTTACAACTTCAAAATATTACAATAAAATCATTACAAATATCTGCAACTTTACATCTAAAATGTTATAGCAGATTCTATGTGCTTAGAATAAGATTACCTTGCTTATAGCATACCTCAGTAAACCCATATAGCCACATGATGGATGAGTTGGCAAAGGGAAGATGAAGTGGAGATGGAAGGTGAGTTGGATAAGAGATTAAATAATTTAGGAAATAATTTAATATATGAGACTATAGGATAGGAGAATAACCATTAAATATTAGATATTTAATTGATTGAAGGAGATAATTAAATATTAGATATTTAATTATTTTAGAGGAATAAAATAGGTGAATTTAATTAATTAATTATTTCAATTAAATTAATTAATAGAAAGACACGAAATGAATTAAATAAATTAATCTTTTCAAATTAACTATTTAATAGAAGAATAATTATTAAATAAATATAAAATATTTATTTAATTGCTCATAGCCAATTTTATGTGTATACAGTAAGATTTCTTTTGTAGATCGTGGTCATGGGTTATGGGATTATCTGTGTGCGAATAAAGTTGTAATCATATGAAGAGGTTTTGGTCGATCATAGGTGATCAAATTGGGTATGTGTAAGAGGTTTAAGACCTATGGAATTGAGCTTAACCCACTAATATATTTGGTCTAGATTTCCGATGGAGAAGGTATATTGTGACCAAATTTGATTTTTTTTTGAAAAAATGCTCGAATTCATTGGAATTCCGATGATAATTTCACATTTGGTTTTGACAGAGAAGGCATTAGGAATGAAATTTGTTTTGTTTTTTTAAAGTGCTTGTATTCGTCAAAATTTTGACGACAACGAGCATTACTTCAAAAAAAAGAAACACCGCAATTCATTTTAATGTAAAGTTGCAATCCCATGCAAGTAGAGCTCTATCACTCTCTGCATGCGATCTCCTCCACCCAATCCTAAATCAAACTACCTACCTATGAAAAGCAAAGCTCTATTACTCCCACCCAACCTAGCATTTGAGCTTCACTGTGGCGGCACATTCCAACTTTGACAACATTTCGCACAACTCAACAACTAAAAGGTTAGGGGGCTCTACTTCATATGAATTGTGCATATGAATTTTCATTTTGGGGTTGCACATTATCGATTCAACATTGATAATATTGAATTTTGTATATGAATTTTAGACTTAGTACAAGGGAAATTTATGCCACTCTATCGACAACAAGATTATCTATGAAGATCATGATTATCGACAACTAGATTAACCTTGATCATTCTAACAAAATATGGAAGTTGAACCTTAACAATAAAATGTTGAAGAAAACCCTTAAGTCTTGTTGAAGCTCCCATACATCATATTAGGAATAATCCTAAAAAGGACCTCTTTCCTTACATTCCCATCATCAGTATACTAGACCTAATAGACATACTAGCATGCATAATTCCTTTGAAACAACATTAATTCACAAGGGATTCAAGAATGATAGCTAGATAATTTCCAATTTCTACTACTTTCACCGCAGAAGCTGTTGAGAGCCAGCCATCTTCCGCATCCAACATCCTTTGGAAGGGGGCTAAATTTATGTTGATGACCCCAATTTGGTACACCTCCCGTGCATCTTCTATCAGGGTTTTCTTTCTTTCCTTCTCTTCCTTTGCTTGGACGTGCTCCTCTTCCTCATCGTCTGGGTCCTCTTTCAAATTTGATGAGATGTAATTGCTCGAGTTGAAATACAAACCCAATAGGCTTACCCAGCTTCTTAAATCCAGGTTCAAGATTTTGTTAGCAACAACCTACCCATCCTTAGAGAAAATAAATCTATCTATCTTTTGGATACATGCTTCCTTTGAATCCATAACATTGACCATTGGTAAGAGCACGACTTTGTAGATGAAACCATCACACCAATGTCTACCACCACCCAAGATGGAGGTCACCAGTCTCCATACCGCATCTCCTGCCCTATCATCGGTATGAAACAACCTCCTGCACTGTATTTGAAAACTTTCCTCTCTACACATTCAACTCAGCCTGAAATGGTGAACCATTTTTGTGACACTTAGTTGAATATTGCATGCCTCCTCTCTACAAACACAATAGACTTTTTCTAATGATCAATCATGAAACTACTGGGCCATAACTCTAGAATTGATTAGACCAGTTTGATACCTCTCGATTGAATATTGTCCTCGATATCTTCCTGCAATATGTGCATAATCTTTCTGCAATTCCAGATATGTACCTCTATTTGTTGTATTGCTCATACTCATCCTTCTCTCCTATCGAGATTGGTTTACCAAGATCCTTAGTACAAACTGAGGTGAAATTTCATATTTTTTAACCTATTCTTACTCTAATGTTCTTATTTTCATGATCCTTATTGCTTCTTACTATCCTTAAGAGCTTCGCACTTTGTACCTCGTGAATGATTTCTTTTTTTTCATATCTTGACTGAATACTACTAAAGCTTTAGAGCATGTATTTCTTTTGGAGTCTATATGAGAGAGATTGGGCAAATATGAAAATAATGATAGACCATTGGACTTCATCAGGTAATTGAGAAAAGAAGAATTGGAGTAGGATGAAAAACTTAACACAAGGAGACAATTAATCAGTTAAAAGCTATAACAAGAAATTTAAGGAAGTATATAGAAAACTGGAGTAACCTTTAAGTGAAAAATAGAAAATAGAATAGTTCATACATGTATTACATAGAGATATTTGAGCAAGATTGGATGAAAGTACTTAACAAATATGTTTATTCGATTTCCATGGCATACCATATTGAAGCTCAAACATGGAGAAGACTGAAAAAAGATAGGAATGATAAAATAATTGAAGATTTACAGCTAAAAGTACATAAATTAGTAGTACAACAAGTAAAAAAGGTCGGTGAACCTAAAAAGCCTAAGAAAATTTGGTATACATACAGTAATAGGTAAGGGTGTATCCAAAATGAATGCCCCAAGGACAAATCAAAGAAGACACTAGCTACAATGAAATTAGTATGACCCAGTTCTATGTGCTATGTTATTTATCAAGAATGAAATATACATCTAATGGAAGATTGTCTGAAGAAAAACCTCCAATCTAAAATGGAGGAAATCAATATTGTCATAATCACAACTATGATGTGGATAAGAAAAGCAATGTTGGATACTAAATCCCACATTGGCAAGATAACCAAAATTCCTACTGCATGTTGAATAATTAACAACAAAGTTATCACAACGACAATAGACAATCTAATTTTAGAGGTACATGAAGAGATTGAAGCAATGGAAGAAGTGATGCAAATTGTTTTTACTCTGGAAAAGTGGGACATCATGCATTTATATTTTGGGCAGAGAAGAAAGAGAAATGTGATTTTTGCGAGCAAGACACTCAATATATATTTTCATATGAAAATGCAAGGATATTCTTTCAAAAACTATCTAGTCAACCTACCCAAAGTGATGAGATACAAAGAGAAGCAAGAGTGATTTGAAGATGCTACAACAAGGAATTAGAGGATTTCATAGAATGGATATGGGGTCCTTGGATACTTCTATGGAAGAGTACTCTAGAGGAAAACTAGATGGGAGAAGAAAGCACATGTTCTAACTAGACAAGGTACTGATACTAGAAAGAATAAGAAGAAATAAATGGTAGAGGAAGGTTATGAAGAAGATTATAGTATAGAAGAAGAAGATGATGAAGGACCCAAATATTTTTAGCCAAATAAAAAGCAACATGAGGGAATGGTAGAGCAAGCTAAATAATCAATAATTTGATAAAAACATGAAGAGGAGGGTTGTTTCACTAAGGAATAAGTTAAATGCTTTAATAACTAGCAGCACTTGCCAAACAAAAAGACTTTGTGCTTAAATTAAAACAATGGGGAAAGTACTGGAATAAGAAGAAACAAGTGAACCAGTTATTTAAGGACTAGAATTGGAAGAATGGTTGAAAGTAATTAGAACCCAACCCACCACCTTAGAGTTAAGGAGCATGTAATTTATTCAAGTGGTTGGATGAATAAACTAAATTTGTAGAAAATAGATGTTACAAGGTTCACAAGGATGAAGAAGAGGCAAATCCAAAAATAGATATTAAGGTAGGAAAAGGAGAATGACAATTACAAGTAAAGAAGGATTCTAAAAATCACTATTATAATTAACCACTTAATCTCTGAGAAGAAAACATAGCTATATCAGATAGCCCAAAAATGGCAACAATAGGAGAATATTAGGAAAGAACTAGTTGTAGTATCGATAATTGAATTATTGACATAGTTTGAGGAACTATTCCCCTAAACTTTCATGGAGATGAAGGGAATTAAGGAAGTAGGTACTATGAAAATACAACTAAAGGAGAGCACTAAACCACATAGGAAAAGACCATACTGCGTAAACCCTAACATTAAGAAAAGTGTGAAAATAGAGCTAAATAAAGCTATCCAAAGAAAGATTCATTATTACCCGTGTTGACTACTTAGCCAAATTTGTAGAAAATAAACTAGCCAAGGATTATATTGCATATACTGCTGCTAAATTCTTGTACAATAATATCATTACCAAATTTGAGTGCTCCTTAAGTATCACAAGTCATGAGGGAAATCATTTTGTCAATAAAATAATGTTGTCTTTGATTATATTTGGCATCTAAACTCATTGGTAAGTTCTTATGTAGCAATGTTTTGATTTTTTTTAGTTTGTCTATCCATTTGGAATGCACCAAAGCAGTTATAAAAAGATCTTTGAAAGATGTATAAAAGTATATAGTTTCATAGAGTTCGCAATATTTATTATTCTATTATTTTTGAAATGTGATAATGAGCATATGAATTACTTGAAATATATCATTATTGAATAGAGTTGAAACCTTAATTTCAAATTTAATGAAGCTCTTGATACAAAAGACATAAAACAATTTATTATGGTTATTTTTTTGATAGTTTATAAAAAATTTCATTTCAAAAAGTAAAGTAAATATAGTAGTTAATGACATATTCCTAGAGGCCCTATTGTCCGCATACCAAGCATTCCTAGGAATGTGCTGGTATAAAGACAATATACCATTGAGGAATATTTATCAAACTTACAATTGGGGTAACCAATGTTTGTACAATAATGATTTTTGTTTTATTTCCAAGTTAAATAGCCCCACCAATGTGTGGAAAATCTTGTGTACATATGTGTTTTTATACCTTATTCTTTGTATGGTTTCATGATGCAATCTACATGTGAAAAGTGTGTTGGAGAGACTAGTTTTTGTGTCTCAGTCTGATAAGACAATGAGATGATGAGTTTTGGGTGGTGTGAATGCAAGAATTGGGCTTTGGAAGAGTTAGTGGAAGTCTAGAAGGGTGTGTGAAGACATCACAAATATGTCCCAAGGGTTGGCAATGCCAAATACCCAAGCCAAAGAAGGAAGATGATGACTGGCCTAATGATAGTGTTGTAGATTGCAACAATGCAGCAGTGGGTTGAAATAATCCAAGTGGAAAGGGGTGTAAGCAAGGGGTTTGTGTGTGTTTTGTGTCAGGAAAGAGATTAGAAGGGGTTCACAATCTTTGTGATAAGAATTTGGAGTATTGGGAAGGGGGTTTGTCCCTTGAAAGTGCGACTATCCTAAGCATACATGACTATCTGAATAGGACAGTGTTACAACAATAGGATACTTTGTGACCTTTAGGGTGGTTGGGAGGGTAAAGAAGGGTGTTTGGGTATGAAAAATATTTCTCTTGAAGTTGTCATGCAGTACCTTGGAGTGGTATGCACCCATTTGGCATTGGGAGTTGTGTCTAAGAGCCTTTAAAAGTCCTAATTGGAGTTGGACTTGTGTGAGTAAGGTTTGATATTTTTGGTGTGATTTAGGGGTTGGAAGGGCTTAAGTTGGCCTTGGGAAAATTGAATAATCCTAGACTAATATATTCTACTGGTTGGATGTGGGTTGAGAAGCATGAGTTTTCTTTTGTGGTGTTCAAGCCATGTGAGCACCCAGTAACCTTGTGAGGCTCTTGTATCTCCATGAAGAGTAATCAGCTATTTGAGTAGGCGAGTTGGGAGAAATATCTCCACTAGTTGGTTGTGTGTGTGGATGCTCTGCATCATAATCATATTCTTGGGATCAAGGAAAGGAGCTCATAAAGCCATGAACAATATAAATCTTAAAAATACCAAGGGTCATGATCCTATGAACACCTACATTATTTAGAAGAATGAAAAAAACTAACAAGAATCCATGGCATTTTCAAGTTTCTAACAGTTCCTAACAAGAATTTTCTTACATTATTTAAAAGAATGAAAAAAAGTAACAAGAATCCATGGTATTTTCAAGACCATGGTGCATGGGAATGGACAGTTACTTTCCTTTTAGACTAACTTGGGTCTATGAATCTCAATGGTGTTCATCCCAAAAGTATATGTAATATCATTCACTTGCACCCAAGGTGTGACTGAGAATTTTGTCTTACTTGTCACTGATTTGGATACTATTGAGAGGATCCTATAAGGATGACTATCACCATACTCTCAATGACTTCACAACATTGATAATGAATTCACATTAGACACTCATAGATTACCCCAATTAGACATTAGTCAACTTAAGATATGATATAAGGATTTCATACCACAAAGCCATTATACTATCACCTACTCTAAATCACCACAAAGCCATTAGATATTTTTTGAGATGAAAAAAAAGAGTTAAATGGTTTTGGTTCAATTTGCATAATTTCTATGTTCAAGTAATTTAATTTGGTATATTATACTGAAACATGATTTCATAACTAACATTTCAACTTCTATATAACTAGTTCTATAGCTTGATTTTTTTGTCTGTGAAGAAAGACCATGTCAGACAATATCAGCGAACAACAAAATAAGGAGACAATTGCTAGATTGTGGTCTAACTTGAAAAGAAAAGGTGATGGAAAATGTTATTATCCCTACCAAATTTGTAAGGGTTTAAAGACTAGAAGACTTCTAATCAAAACAACTAAGAAACATTGTAGGCTATATGGTCACATTGAAGGTGGACATGATTATCATCCATTGGTAAGTTTTTCATTATATCATTTTAAAAATTTATATACAGGATGGAACTTATAGTGAAGAAGATAGCCAAACAGAACTTCCAGATTCTCAAAGCCTCGATGGACAATATGAACATTCTGATTAACAGATTTGATAACATCAAAGATAAAGAGGGCGACAAGGATTTGTTGGATAAAAAAGGTCATGAGAAGAGGACTAGAGCCAACACCAGGAATAAGGGTGACATCAAGGGATGAGAGCTAGATGATTTGAATACCTCTGTGAACAACATGAAGCCGATGATGGTCCATGCTGAAGGTATTATGAAAATTATCTAGTTGTCTCAGTCTCGGTCTATCTTTATCTTTGTGATGTCCTTTTTCTTTCCTTTTGCTATCCTTTTGTGGTTCTTTATGTTATGTGTGTTGAGATCCCTTTTTGTTTGGGTGGGATCAATTTTTGTTGATGGAGTGATCAGGCATGGTTCTTTCAAGCTCTAAATCTCTCTTTTTCTTGATTTGTAAAAGGTTCAGGTTCCTTTCAAAAACTTGTTTTTACTTAATCAAAATAATTTATATACATAAGAAATCACTTGATGATGAGATCATGATCATGGTTTATTTATGTTTATCAATTTAATATAGGTCAAGCATCCTAGAGCACATGATATGGATCAACACAACCTGAAGAATATGGTTTTTGAAGTGGAGGAACATGGAGGTGTGAATATCGAAGTTGAAGATAATGATCCATTGGAAGATGATGATCATAAGCCACAAAACACAATTGAAGATGATGATACAAATACATCGATCCATGACACATTTAGTATTGGCACAGTTGATCACGATGATGAAGATGACCTTGATGTTGTTCATGATGTCCCTCTACTTGAGAAGGCATCTAAGGCCCTTTACAAAGGCTCCCAGACAACTCTTCTCTCCATTGTATTGTTGTTGGTGAACTTGAAGGTTATGAATTGTTTATCCAACATAACAATCTCACATATGTTAAGGTATGTCATATATGTAATTATAGTTAATAAATGTTGAATCATGTACCATTTATATTCTTTATATTAACAAATTATGTTTTTTGTTGTAGATTGATAGGTGAGTTTTTGTTATCACCATCAAATATTCTACCTCGCTCATACCGAGAATTATCTGCCATTATGAAAGATATTGGAATGGAGTATCAAGAAATAGATGCTTATCCCAATGATCATATTATATATCACAAACAAAATGAATTTCAAACTAAATGCCTTGAATGTCATATTAGTAGATATCAAACAAATCAAATAATAAAAAGGGCTCCCTGCAAGGTTCTTCGTTATATTCCCATTATTCCACTTATGCAACAATTATTCAAGTGCACTAGCTTGGCACAATTTATGGATTACCATGCATGCAATATAAGTTGAGATGATATTTGAATGCTTGCAAATGGTTCAACATTTATGAACATATAGGAAAAGTGGCCACATTTTAAAGAAGAACCTCGTAATCTCAAGCTTTCATTGGCAGCGGACGGTGTCAATCCATTTGGAGAGTTGAGATCTGTTTACTCAATGTGGCTTGTTTTTGTTATCAATAATAACATTCCTCCATGGATGTCAATAAAGAGGGAGCACATAATGTTGGCAATGATTGTTCCAGGTATTTTATCATTTAATAGTTGTCTACATTTAATTATAAATATTGCAGTAAAATGGTCATAATAATTTTGTAATGTTTTTGTTCATTCGATTAGGTAATACCAAGTTAAAGATATGAATGTATATATTGAGCCTCTTATCAATGAGTTGTTGGAGTTATGGAATGGTTTTAGTATGTATGATGTCTCTAGACCAATATGACAAAGACAATTTCAATTCCATGCGATGCTTGTATGGACAATACACGATGCCCCAGGGCTAACGTATTTTTGTGGTATGTTATAGTGTTCAAGCTGCGCATGATAATTATAATTAAAAAAATTAACATATTTAATCCAATTATACATTATCTTGTAGGTCTTAAAACAAAGGGAAAATTTGCATGTCCAGTTTGTGGTCCAAAGATGAAATCTCGTCATTCAAAAAGTTTAGGAAAGCAGGTGTTTGATGATTATAGGCACTTTTTCCACAAAAATCATAAGTATCGAAATACGGAGAAACATCTTTTCAATGGGAAAGAAGAGAGTACATCAAAGCCACAAAGAATGACACCTCCCTTATGGAAGTTGGAATATAATATAATTAATCATCAAGGTAATGCCATTCAATCTAATGGTTTATGTCATAAAACATCTTTTCTATTGTGTTTTGTTTACTGATGATGTGATTGATGATCGTGAAGGTAGTCAAGGCATAAATGACCACCTTCCTAAGGGACTAAAAAGTTATCCCCGACAATTTAGTAGGTTGCCCTACTATGAGTAGTTACAAATTGTGCATTTGTTTGATACTATGCATATTGGAAAGAATATAACAGAGACATTATGAAAAATATTGGATGGAAGGTGTGACAAAGAAAAAATTATCAAAATTTGTAGTGACACTCAAGAATCCAATCATGCAATGAAAAATGTCATTCAATCAAATAGCCATGGAGACTAGATTAATATAAGTGACCTTCCTTGGTTATTAACAGACCAACAAAGCAATGCTATAAAAGAAGTCATACAAAATATTCGATTTCCCATAGGATTTGTTGTGAACATAAACAATCTCATATCAAAGAAAAGTGAATTTGGGCCATGGATGAAAACGCATGATTGGCATACCTTCATTAAGGTAATTCATGTTCTTGTGTTTTTACTATATATTTGTATACTGCACATGTACTTTTCATTGTATCATGTTAGAAAAAAATGAAAAGATAATTTTATAATTGTTGAAATACATTCTACCTCTATCTCTCCCACACGACTTCGACAGTAATGTCAAGCAAGTCATATACGATCTTCAAAAATACATGAGGTAAGTAGTTATATTTGTTCAGTTTGTTGTATAGATATTATATTTGCTATTTGTTTTACTTGTTATGTAATATATTATTTTGCATCTTGAACATCTTGTAGGTGGTTGTCATGTAAAAAAATCCATAAAGAAGATATTAAATATTGAAAGAGAAAAATTCCTCATCTAATGTGTGAAATGCAAAAGTGTCCATCTTCATCTTTTTTCAATGCACAAGAACACTACCTCATACACCAAGTTGAGGAGATTGAATTGTGTGGACCTGTACACACTAGGTCAATGTGAATGGTTGAGAGGCACTTGAAATTTTTGAAGGCTTTGGTTTGACAAAGAGAACATCCCGAGGGTTCTAAGGTGGAGGGATATATGGTATACCAGACTATGGTGTACATTTCTGAATATCTTCCTAAGTTTGCAACAAATATCTACGTGGATCGCATTTGGGATCCCAACCCCATTAACAAATTTGAAGGAGAGTACTTGATGGGGAAAGGTAGATTGAGGAAAGTGAGAGATAATTATAAGATGTTATTGTAGTTAATTAATTATTAATCTTCAAAATAAATCGGTTGTAAGACTTCTATTTATTTTTTGTACAGTTGGTCAAGAGTGGGATGCACTACATTTGTATATTATAAACAATCTTTATTGGATGATGGTATGGATTGAATGTTGTCAACATTCTGCTGGCACATTAACATGGGAAGGTGTGGCTTCATTGATTAAAGAAGCTCATCGTAATGGAGATTCCAATGTTATGCAAAGAAAAATTGATTTAGCATATGGTTTAAGAGATAAACAGGTACATATAAATTTATTAATCACCCATATGTTTATCAACTCATGATGCAATAATTTTTACGTGTTTGACATATCACAGGTCAAACACCACAACACTATGTGCTGCAATGGTCATAAATTTTGCATCAAAAAGTTGGATGACACGAAGAAAACTTGTGATTCTAGGATAACTGCAGTCTTTGAGGTGACAAATATTTCATCGAGAAATGACATACATCCTCAAGAGTCTCAAAACTGATACTATGGCATTTTGGATGATATACTTGAGTGTGACTTTAATTCCTTAAAATTAGTTTTGTTCGTTGTCAAATGGTACAGGCTACGATTGAATAAAAAATGATCCTGATAGAACTGTTATTGAACATGATAATGGTTTTACAATTATTAATACAAGGTCATTTGAACTTTGGGGATGAGCCCTATGTTCTTCCAAGCCAATGTGAGTAGGTATTTTATTCAGAGGTTCCACATAAACCGGGTTGCTCATTTGTTGTTAGACATGATCCAAGAGGAAGGTCGATAATGTATAATGTAATAGAAGAAGAAGATACTGAAGAAGTAGAAGATGATGTAGATGATGATCACAATCAACAGTTACTCGATGATGAAGAAGAAGAAGAGGAAGAAGTTGATGGTGATGGTGATATGGTGATGTTGGTGGTGGTGACGATGATGACAAAGACGATGATGGCAGTGGTGGTGGTGATGATGATGATGATGATGATGATGATGATGATGATGATGATGATGATGATGATGATGATCATCATCATCATCATCATTGAAGAGGGGAAAATGAAGCAAGGTGGATAGGATTGTTAATATGCAAATCAAACACTAAAAACATAAGAAGATGAAGCATAAACCAAATCACATTAAAATAACATGAAGACAATGCTTATACCTTGCTATCTTACCTTCTTCGGATGGAGCTTGATGAAGTGAAGGTGCCCTTGGATGATGCTCCAATTGGTGTGCTCCTCTTTCTTGCTTGATGTGGATGGCTCTCCTATGTTGTGCACAAATGAGATGGATCTTGAAGGATGATGGGGATAAGATGATTAAATGTCGATGAGAGGTGATTTTGACATGTTAAGGTTGCTAAGATGATTTTCCTAGGCTCAAAAGGGAAGCATAAGATTACTAAGCTTGGAGATGAAGAATGAAGGGATGGAGTCCTCAATTTATAAGAAGAGGAGAGGAAAAATGGATGGCTAGGATTGCTTGTGAGCTCACACAAGGCCCAAGAGAGGGTGTGGAGACCAAGAGATATTCCTTAAAGGCATTTCTTGTCTCCACACTCCTCAAGGTACATTGGAAGACTTCCCAATGTGCCTTGAGAAGAGCAAGGTGTTGGGAGTATTTAAAAACTGAGCCAAGTTTATAAGCCTATTTCAAAATTTTGCTCTGCATGTCAGAAAAGTACCTAAATAAGTCAGTTTGAATGCCTAGTTAGCAAGGGGGTAAAATGGAGCCAGTTGATTTTCAGAGGGTAAGGCTCGGGATTCATCTCCCACACCTTTCATTTGGCCTATTTAGTGTGTTGCAACTTTCAAAATTCAGTTTGGAGAAGTTTATCAAGTACCCGTTTTGAGGGGTGAGCTGAAAGTGCATTCTAGGCACAAGTGCAAATTTTATTAAGTAGCCTACTTTGGGTGTTTATATCTTTTTCCCTGTTGATCGTCATGGAGAAATTCAAAATGGATTCAATTGTATGCATAAAAGTGAGTTACCCTGCAAAATTTCAAGTCTTGACGAATCCGTTTGCTCCGTTTTCATAGCCAAATCCATTTGTAGTTTGTGATGTTTGCACAAATGTAAAAGTGTTCTGGTGAGCGTCATGTCAGAATGTTTGTTCCGGGCTAATGTTGGTATAAATGGTGAGCTACGTTTCAAATTTCAAGGCTCTACCAATCCGTTTGATCGGTTTTCAAAAGAGCTCATTTTGCTATCAAATTCAGTTATCCGCACTCCCAGTGTTAGATCAGTTAATGTAGCCGTTTTGGTGAGCGCGCCGTTTACATCTTGTCAGTCGGGTGATCGAACTGATAATTCAAAGATTTAATATGTACTTAAAGGTACCTATGTTCCGAATTTGAGGACCTACGGAGGTCGTTTGATATTTTTGAGAAAGGCATCATGTGTTGCCAGAACATTGACTTCATCAGGTCCGCAGTGTCGACAAAGCCAGTTGGCCGTTTTCGGAAATTAATATCTCTTCGCTCGAGACTCATCTTGAGAAACCGTTTGGTAGATGTCATCCTTTTATATCAAAGTACATGCCTGTCAGATGGCGAGCTCCAGAAAGGTGTTTTGACAGGTTTGAAAATTACGTCTTCGCGATTAAATGCGAAAAATGTGGCGTAATTGCCTGAAAGTTGCAAAATGCAATTTTATGATCCGAAAATGGTGCCGATCGATTCCAGAGGTATGTTTGAGGTTAGTGAAGCATTCCAGAGGCCATTTGCTTGAAAACGAAATTTTTTTAGTCAGACCCACTTTGGGGCCCGACTTGGCTCATGCCTGCGCATTAATTTTGTGCCAGAATGGTTTTCATTTCATGGAATTTCAACTTCTAGACATAATCGAGGAAGTGATTAATGCTATTGGCTTACTCAAGGTTGAATTTTCTACAGTGGTGTATTAGAGATTCCAATCTTTTAAAAAAAAACAAAAACTTATGCAATGGAAGCCGATGGTCTTGGAATAGATGTTTGAAAGATCAAAAACTCCATGCAATGGCATTATGGTAGCTGGAGTGTGGTACGTGGGTCTTCATGTGTGCTCTTTGATTGCAAGTGTGGTGTGGATCTCCTTTCCTTAGTCTTTCCTGTTATGTAGAGAGCAAATTTGGGAAAATAAATTGAAATCATCAAGCAAATGCAACATGGCAGATTTGATGCCAAATCTCCCATACAACATGTAAAAACCCAGCCAAAGCAAAGAAGTGGCAGCATGGCATGTAAGGAAATGTAAAAATTTCAAACCAAATGCAAATTTCCTCCTCTCTACATGCATAAGTAAAGGGCATTCAAAGTTTCAAACAAATGCACAGACCGTGGCAGCTGGGAAAGGTTTAATAAACTTTAAACTTAATGAAATTGCAGTTGCATACCAGCACTCTCCCTCCCACGTGTGAGCAGCACCAAGGGAACTTCAACAAATTGTAAATTGGCAATCTTCTCCTCCTTGCCATGAGCTTTTGGCAGGTGTGTGAGTTTTTGTGAGGTGGGTGACTGTAGAAGGAGGTTTAATGGCATTCAAAACCTTCAATTTAATGCAATTAGCAGCAAATAGAAGCTCCAGCCAATGCAATGTTTGGAGTGTGTTTGGAGTGTGTTTGGAGTGTGGAATGTGGTGTAGCTTTGCAATCTTCCCCTCTTCTCACGTGCTGGCAGTGAGCAGCATGTATAAACCTCCAAGCCAAGTGTGAGCAGCAGTTTGGCAACCCCCTTTCATGTGGTATGTGTAAAGCCACATAAAACATAAAGGATTTAAATACAAACAAAATGACATTGGCAGGTGTAAAGCTTGTTTCCACGACCCTGCCAGCATCGTTCCCAGCCATGGTATTCTTAAAAGGCCATTTGGAATACTCAATGAATGCAAAAGTCTCAAAAAAACCTCCAAAAACGCAGCTCCAGGCCTAATCGCTTTGTCCCACATGCGCTGGGGGAGGGACGTTTTCAGAGTTTATATGCAAAAACGAATGGTATTATAGTGTCTAAGCCTTAAAGGCTTTTGACACAAGGTGCCCATGGGCGCCCAAGGCGGGCCCACGTGCGAGCACGCTTCCCGAGGCGAAGGAAGAATTGATTGGACGAAGACAAAGTGGATCCCACGTAGGCACGCTTCCCGAGGCAAAAGGCAAAATTTTGCAGACGAAGGCTGAGTTAAAGAGCGAGCAAGTTCGAGAGAGATCGACGGCTCGCGCTATTTTGCAAAGGGAAGATGCACGCGAGTTACACCAGCGAAATAGCGAGGATGAACGTGAGCCGTCCACGTGGCACGTAGGTGGCGGGTACAGCCAACAGTCCAGCACGCGGGTCTCGGTGAGGTGGCGATGACGTGGCATACAAGCAAGCGGCCAAGTGGCAGTGACGAAGCAGATGGCGTGGCGATGATGAGGTGTCATTCCAGGTGGCGTCCGGTCAACCCCATCAGCCAATCAGAGGCCGCCACGTGGCGAGGCGTCAGAGCACAAATGGAGGCAAAAATCAAATTTTAAATGAATAAATGATATAGTTTAGACTATATTGAAATTCGAAATATTTAAATGATGGATCCATGATGAGAATTAATTCGCCCAAGGTCCAATTTTTGGCCAAAGTATAAAGTATTATATATTGCCGGAAAGCTCTCAGAGCGAGGAATCTGATTATGAAGTTAATTTTGACAAATGTGAGATATTTTAGAAGCAGTTTCCACGGGAACATAATTCAGTTAGAGAGGAGACACTTGGCAATTCAGTTGCAGATTTGATTTTCTTCTCTCCTCTTTTTATTCCGAATTCTTCTCAGTTGTAAGGGTTCCAGAATTCTGTGAGAATGGCTCCAGTTTTCATGGCTTCCAATTTTGAGTATTCTTGAAGATTGTACAGGGCAGGGCTTTTCCTTTAGTAATGGAGTTCAATTTTTCGTATAGGTGTTCTTAGTTGCAGGTTCTTGTGTATGTAAGGCATACATAAATTCACACAGAATTGTCTCTAGATTTGTATTTCCATTTTATCAAATCAGATCCTCAAGGAGGATGAAATTTGTTATCTCAAGGAGATAGTTATGATTGTTTGCAGGGATTCTTCAAGGAAGGATTTAAATTCTGTAATAAATCATAAAAAAATGGAATATAGTTTCAAGATCTGATGATTTTGTGAATGATCTTAGTAATGCATTTATGCAAGGCATTAATGCATGAATATTTAATAATGAAGATGGATTTGCAATCGAAGCTTTCATTTATAGTTTGATGTATGACTCTGTTGCCCTTGGATAAGGCACTGATCTTGCAATTAAAGGGGTTCTCAAACCAATTTAAAATCTAATCAGAATATCTTTAGTATGTTATGTTTTGAAATGTTTCATCTATCTCATGCTCAAGCATAGTTGAGTTTCATGTGTAGATCTAGCCCATCTGCAATAAACTACTTGTTTTGGAGCCCTAGTGAGATCTATCTGTTTATGTTGATGCTGTCATAGGTGTGTAATAGGTTTAATTCTAAGCATCAAAGGTATACCCGCCTAGGTTTTGCAGAGCCTGAAGAGTAGAAGGATTCATATCCTTGTCATGTTGTCCAAGCCCTGAAGTTCTTCATAGATTGAATTGGCTACTTCATAGATCAATTGCAGGTGTTCTTGGGTTATCACTTTTGGTGAACAACACAAGGGATGGGACATTCCTTGAAGAATGGGGAGGAGGAATTTAAAATTCTCCAAAAAGGGATGATCATGGGGATTGGAGGAATAAGAAGGAATTAAAAATTCCTTGGGAGAGGAGATGCCTAGAGGAATGTGAGATTTTGAAAATCTCACATTCACCTAGGAAAAGAGCATTTAAAGCTAGTAGTTGGATGGAAGGGACAAGGGGTTGGCTTTGTGACTAATCATGATGATTAGTCACTAGCAACTCATTAAGAGGGGGATTAGAGGAAAGGTTAGGTGAGAGGATTTGTAGGAGGATTTGACTAGGAGAGAGAATGAGTGGAGGGAATAAAAAATTAGAAGAATAAGGTTAAGTAAGTTTAGGGAGTTTCTAGAAGACTTTATTAGGTTAATGATGAATTAAGAAGATGATTTGTAGGAATCATGTAGGTTAACTAATTAATTAAAATTAATTAGCTAAGAGGAAGATTTGTGAGGATTTAATTTTTTAGAAGAATAAAGAAAGGGATTGATTTATTAAATAAATCAGTCACATACTATAGTGACAATATTAATTATATTTAATTAATATTGAGGAGAATTTGAATTAACATAATCAATTAATTAATTATGTGTTTACTTATTTTTAAGTGTCTACATTTTGCCCCTCTTTTACGTAGCGGCAAATTTGGCGATGTGTAGAAGATAGAAGAAGAAAAAGATGCCCTAGCGTAAAGCATGGGAGGTGTATGCCCCCTTGAGAATTTTTTCGAAAAAAAGATGAAAAATTCTCAAAAATAGAGGAAGAAGAATTAGGGTGGAAGGGATAAATGAGGAAGAAATATGAAGTAGTCATAAAGAATTTGGAAAGAAGAATAGGAGACACAAGACCGCAGAGGAAAATGGGCCCTCATGGAGGCCCATATAAGCCACAACGGGCCCAATGAGGGGTCATTGTTACACACACAAGCCTTGGAACTACTCAAAGAGAAGAAGAAGAGAAGGAGAGATGGACCGCATTCTAGTTCGCAATTATCGCGCTGAGAGGATTCAACGTTTCAACCAACTGACGAGCTATGGACCACCGGTGAGTAGGTCTATCTCTCATTTGAAATTTTTGATTTTAGGTAAATTTTAGGGCCAAAAATAGGGGTCAAAATTAGGTGAGGCGCTTGCAATGATCTAAGATAGAAGAATATGGAATAGATGGGAAATGGGGGAAATTGAGAACTCCATGGGATTATTGAGTTTAGGATTTTATGGAATGGCGGTGAGATTTTGTGAGCAAAAAATTTGGAGAGCCAACCTAGTTTGATATTGCCCTGGGTGACTTGCACCATTGATTATAGAAATTAGGACGCCATGAGAAACCCAAGGCGTGGACTAACTCTCAGATAAACAAGAATTCCTTACACACAGCTCTACAAATGTTAAGAAACACTAATATAAAGTTGTGGGTACGTGCAAGGAGACCCTCAAACACACCAATAACTCTTGTACATGAAAGGGTAGGTGTTGACAAACACTAATACCAAATCATCGATTTATACAAGAGAGATCCAAACATGTCATGCTATGAAAATATACCCCAGTATGCGCCTATTGTAACATACCTGGATATGGCAAAGCCAGGCAGTCATAGATAGTTGCAGTCGTAGGGAAAGATGCAAGTCTAAATGAAAATATCCGACAAAATATAACAAGTCAATTATTCTATGAACAAATGATATCTCTTGCCAAGAGTAGGACCAAGATGGAGGATTAGGTTGCTAGGCGAGGGAAGGAATCATCCCTAGGGCAAAGTGGACTTGTGGATTTAGGCAAGTGATTTTATGGTTTTGGAAAGTGACCTGTAAACTTGGGATTGTTTCTCAAGACTTCTTGGAGCTTACAAAGAGGCATAAAAGCTCAGTTTAATGGGACATTCCTCGTTCATGACTTAGGCAAAGACTCATCATCATATGTGTGTTTTATTGGGAGGCAGAAGAGAAGGAATGTTGTGAATGGGTGGACTGGATGGCGGGTGATTTGCATACAGTGGATCCGATTATTTACCTTGGTGCCTACATGGAGGTTTTCACTAAGGTACTTGTCCATAGCTCCACAAAGTGGTTTTCACTGGTGGACGATTTTTTTTTTTTTTTTTTGATTTTTTGATTTTTTGATTTTTAAATTTTTTTTTTGATTTTCTGAGGACTAGGCATAAAATATTTTGAGGTGCATGATATTCATTGGACCATCCAAAGGATCACCTTTAGGAGTAGCCAACTGATAAGCTCCTAATCCATATTTTGTTGTGATTACATATGGTCCAAGCCAATTAGGCTCGAACTTGCCTTTCTTTTCTCTTTCTTGTACATTTTTTTGATTCTCCATAAGGACAAGATCACCAATCTAGAATTCTCGGGTTCTGACTTTTTTATGATAACTCATGCGCAGACGGTTTTGATATACTTAGAGATGATTCAAGGCCTTGAGGTGCCTTTCATCTAACAATTCTAGCTCTTGTAAGTGGGCAATTCTATATTCCTCATCTGGTAAGATATTTTGTAGTGATACCCTTAGAGAGGGGATCTCGATCTCAAGGGGAAGGATGGCTTTAGAGCCAAGGACCAAGGAATAAGGGGTCACGCCTGTGGGGGTGCGGATGGAGGTGCGATAGGCCCACAAAGTGGGATGGAGTTGAAGGTGCTAATCATGACTAGCTTCATTGACTATCTTTTTGAGGATTTTTATTAGGGCTTTATTAGAAGCCTCAACTTGGCCATTGCCTTGGGGGTGATATGGAGTGGAAAAGCGATGTTGGATGTTGAATTTTTGGCAAAGTTCTTTGACATCCTAGTTTTTAAATTGTCTGCCATTATCTATAATAATAATTTTTGGGATGCCATATCGGCATATTAGGTAGTTCAGGTTGAATTTGGATATTTGTTTGCCAGTGGTAAAAGTAAGAGGGATAGCCTCTACCCATTTGGTGAAATACTTGGTGGTAGTGATAATGAATTTATGTCTGTTGGAAGATGGAGGATGAATTTTCCCAATGAGATCGAGCCTCCACTATGAGAAGGGCCATGGCGTAATAAATGGCTGCAATTCTTGTGATGATGCATGAATCTTGTCACCATGTTGCTGGCAAGGGATGCATTTCTTTACATAGCTGTATGCATTTACTTCCATTTTAGGCCAATAGTATCCTATTCTCAAAAGTTTTTAGCCAATGTGAGCCCACTTGAGTGTGCCCCATAGATGCCCTCATGTACTTCGCATAATGCCCATTCCGCTTGTTGTTTATCTAAACACCTTAGGAGAGAACCATTAAAATGCCTTCTGAACAAGGTGTCTCCAAGGATGGTGTAATGAGCACATCGACAAATGAATGTTTGTTGTTGGGTTATCATGAGATGTGGGGGAATGGTGTTGTCTTTGAGGAAAATGAAGGTTTCTTGGTACCAAGGGGACTCGGGACCAACGAGAACACACACCATTTCAGACTCTAGTAGGTCATATGCTGGTATAAATAATTGCTCGACCAAGAACTTGCACTTCTGACTGTGTGCTGACATTTGAAGGAGGGAGCCAATGGTGGTCATTGCATCTGCAACCCTGTTGTTTGTTCGTGGGATTTGATCAAACTTGATTGCCATGAAATGTTTCTTAAGATCTTCAACCATGGTACGGTAGGGAATGAGTTTATCATCTTTGTCTGGTACTCATCATTGACCTGCTTTATGACGAGCTAGGAATCGCCATATACTTGTAACTCCTTTATTTTCCAGTGGATAGCCAAGCGCAAACCTGTGATGAGAGCCTCATATTTTGCTATGTTTTTGGTTCATGTAAAGGCTATCTTGTATGATTTCGAGATGCCATCTCCTTGAGGTGTGACCAACAATATTCCTACGCCTGATCCATTTTGGGTGCAGGAGCCATCAAAGTACAATCACCATGTGGAGGATGTGGTAACAGCCATGATGAACTCATCTAGTAATTCTGTGAGAAGAGGATGGTCACCTGGAAGTGGAGCTTCAACCAACTAATTTGAAATGACTTGTCCCTTGATTGCCTTTTTTTCCACATATTCAATGTCAAATTCCCTTAAGAGCATGACCCATTTAGCGGTTCTGCTAGTGAGAGCATCATTTGACAAGAGATATTTGAGTGGATCAATTTTAGCAATTAGTTTTGTTTTGTTGTTTAGCATATAGTGTCGGAGTTTTTTTGTGCCAAACACTAATGCCAAGCATGCTCTTGCAATGGAGGTATAATTGAGTTCATACCCTACCAATGTTTGACTGTTGTAGTAAATGGCATGTTCCTTTCCTTGGTCATCTGTCTGTGCCAATAATGCCCCCAATGCTACTGCAGTAGCACATATATACAAAATAAGGGGTTTTCCAGGAGTAGGAGGCATCAATACTGGAGGTGATGCTAGATATTCTTTTAGTTTCTCAAAGGCCTTTTGGCATAAGCAGTCCCATTTGAATTTTGTGTCCTTGCGCATAAGGTGTGCAAATGGATGGCACTTATCTGCTAGTTGTGAAATAAATTGTCTAACAGATTGTAGTTTTCCCTGGAGACTACGTAGTTGTCTGAGAGTTTTTGGTGGAGGCATTTCCATGATAGCTTTTACTTTTGCCAGATCAACCTTGATGCCGTTGTGGGAAATAATGAATCCTAATAATTTTCTCGACGTGACTCCAAACACACACTTTTTGGGATTTAGACGTAGTTTGTACTTTTCTAATCTTTCAAAGATCTAGTTTAGAATGGGAATGTGTTCTTGCCTTGTCTTAGATTTGCCTAGCAGATCATCCACATAGTCCTCCATAATTTTGTGTAAGAGGTCATGAAAAATTGTTGTCATGGCACGTTGATATGTAGCTCCCACATTTTTGAGACCAAAAGGCATGACTTGATAACAAAAGGTACCCCACAGTGTTGTGAATATAGTTTTATGCTGATCCTCATCTACAATCCTAATTTGGTTGTATCCAAAAAATCCATCCATAAGTGATAGCATCTCATGTCCTGCTGTAAGTTCCACAATCATATCTATATTGGGGAGCGGGAAATCATCTTTAGGACAAGATCTATTTAGATCTTGAAAATTTGTGCAGATGCGGATGCCCCCAGCTGGTTTGCCGATAGGTACAATGTTAGAAACCCATTCAACATAGTCTATTGGTTTGATGAATTCTGCATCTAACATCTTTCGGAGTTCCGCCTTGACCAAGAGTGCAATATGTGGGTGTATTTTGTGCAATTTTTGTTTTATACGTTTTGCATCTGGGCGGACAGCAAGATTGTGAACACCAAGGCAGGATCCAACCCTAGCATATCGACATAGGACCATGCAAAATTGATTTTTACCTCTGTAAGGAAGTTAATGAAATCTTGTTTCTCTTTTTTCGTGAGGGACTTAGCAATGAGAATATTTTGTGGGATGACTTCAGTGCCCATGTTGATGTTGTTTGTTTCTTCTATCAGCAAATTTGATCTGTCATGTGGAAGGTAACCAATGGTAGAGAGGTCAAGTCCCTCATCGTCAAGTGCCATTTCTAGGTTTTCACTTTCGGATACGCCCTTTGTTTTTATTTTTTGCTCATCCAAAGGTGCCTCAGAGAGGTTTTCACCTAGGGAATCATGTTTTTTGCTTTGATTATCTTTTTTGTGGCTAAGGGCATTGACCTGACTACCAAAGTATCCCTTTTCATGTAGTTGAATGCCCTCGACTTTGTTACAACTTTCTAGATTTCGCATCATCAGGAGAGTAATAAGAGCATTATCATCAACACAGATGTCTAACATGGGTTTGTCTCATTGGCCCCAGTTTTATGAGTTCAGGAGGGACAAGATGTAGCTTGTGTGAGGTGGAAGGGGGTATGGTGGAAATGGTATTGACGTGAGTGTCAAAGAAGCTATCATTTTCATATTCATAAGGCATTTTGTGGAACTCCTCTTCATCAGCACTTTCGATACCCAAAGAAGGACTAGAAGGGGCACTAGCGATAGTAATCTTAGGCACCGGGGTGTACCCCAAGCCTCTGTTGTATTTGTAGGAGATATGATTTATGGGTGCTTTTCTTCCTTTCTCCTCTGGTCCCAGGCCATGTCCTTTGTAACCCATTTTTTCAACTATGACTGATGCTTTTGGATAAATTTTTTTGGATATTCTTGTTGGACCTTCATCCTCTTCCCGATATAGCCAAGAAGAGATATCTTCTTCGAGGCTCTCTTCATCAAGTGGGCCCCATTGCTGGAAGGTGGTGTTTTGGCATTGCATGTCTGGTTTCAGGTCCTTTTTGAGCTCTTTCAGTTTGCCAAATGACTTAGGAGAGAGAAGGAGGTTTCCTATTAATAAGACATCCTCCAATTTGTATTCTTCACAACCATTGTCCAAGATCTTGATTTGATTATCTGGTTGGGATGAATTGGAGGCAACATTTGATGTGTTAGATGGAGGCGTTGGCGAGGGTCTATTTAGTGCTTAATGATACAGATGCTTCCCCTCTAATAGTTTTCAATATTGAAAAGGTTGGGGATCACCTTTGATAGTGATCTCTCTTCCATTATAAAGGAATTTGATGCATTGGTGATAGGTGGAGGGTATGGCCTGCAAGGAGTGAATCCATGGCCGCCTGAGGAGAACATTGTAGGGGAGATCAAGATCTAGTACTTAGCAAGGGGTTTCAATTGTAATAGGTCCCACTTGAAGAGGTAAGGTGATCATGCCCTTCAAAACTCTCTCTGCATCATCATATGCTTTTATGGTGATCCTTCCTGATGTGTCTACCAAGTCTTCAGAAAGTCCCAATTATTTTATTAACTTATATGTACACAGATTAAGTCGGTATCCACCATCTATCAAAATACATTTGACCTTGTGTTTTTGGATAAGGGCTTCAATGTGCAAAGGTTTGTTGTGATCTTCATTTGTAGGAGCATCTTTGGAGGTAAAGACAAGGTGATGCTAGGCAGCAAGGTTTCCAGTGGGAGCTTGGAATTGAGTAGCATTGATGTTATCAGGAACACAGGACTTAAGGAGGGCTTGTTCCAAAATTTACTTTTCACTGGGGAAGTCTTGAGAAGTTCTAGAATGGAAATCTGTGCAGGGGTCTTCCCAAGTTGGTCCAGGAGGTCATATCAGCGGGTGGAAGACATGGGTGGGGGGTTTGGTGGGGGAGGAACTCCTTGGATGGTGAATTTTCCTTGATGTGTGGTTACATTACATTCATTTTGGGGATGGGAGGTGGAAGGCATGGTGCCTTGAATGACTATCCTAGTAGGGTTTGGTCTACTTTGGGGAGGGGGAGGATTAACTCCTTGGATGGTTATGATGTTAACATGGTTGTCTATGGGCTCAATGCGACCCACTAAAGAGTCAAAGACGGTTATGTGATTGGTGTAGTCATAACCCACTGCATTAGATGATGAGCCTTTTCCTTTATCATGCTTCGGGAATGGTTCCTGGTAAATTTAAGTTTTTCATTGTTATTACCAGGTTTTGCGTTTGCTACTTCAATCTCACCCCTATCAATGAGATCTTGTATGTAGATTTTGAGCTTCATGCAGTTTCGTGTGTCATGTCCCTTGATACGATGATACTCATAATACTCATTCTCATTATACCATCTAGGTTTGGGTTGATTGGGGTCAAACGGGCAAGTGATCGAAAAGACCACTATGCCTACTTGGACAAGTTTTTGAAACACCATTTCAATAGGCTCAGCAAGAGGAGTGAAATCTCTTGGAGTCCTGTTATTTGATTGGTGTGGTTGTCCCTGGACTAAAACATTGTTGTGAGGCTTTTGTGACTGATTTTGGTTGTTTTGATTGTTGAATTGATGATTATTGGTGGTGGATTTTTGGGGAGCAGCCACTGTTTGGACCTGCTTTGCATAAGTTACACCATCATTGACCACATTTTTGTTTTTAGACCAAAATTTTGGCTTGTCGTTATGGTAAGAGGAAGAACTTTGTGTCGATTTCTGGTAATGTTTCAAGGTTGCTTCCTCCAACAAGACACATTCAAGAGAGAGGCCCTTATCGGTCAATTTTTGGAAGGATTTGATACATTGGGATGTCAAGGGTCTTGAAAGTTCAGGCACCAAGTTCTTTTGAAATAATTTGATTTGATGTTGTCCTAGCATGTCCCACTAGAATTTCTTGATAAGATGTTGCCATCTTTGTAGGAAGTTGGTGAAAGTCTCTCTAGGCCTTTGTTTTGTGTTACATAGGTCCATCATAGAAACATCATTAGCCATGTTGTAAGCATAGTGGGCCACAAATTTCTCTGCCAAGTCTGGAAAGGAGACAATGGAGCCTTGTGGTAGAGATGAGAACCATGCCAGGGCATCTCCTATGAGACTCTTGGGAAAGAGTCTGTGAAGATACAGGTCACTATAGGAGACTTCTTGACATAAGATGTGAAATTCTCGAACATGGTCGCGAGGGTCTCCTTTGCCCTCATACTTGGTGAATTTAGAGATCTCAAATCTTGGAGGATAAGGTGCAACTGATATGGACAGGTCATAAGGACAAGGACAAAATTCCTCAAATGAGTAAGGTTTTCTCTTGTTAGTCCCTTCTTTCATGTCCTTGATGATATTTTTCATGTCTTGAATTTCCTTGATGAGATCTTGTTGTGGATTTTGATAATGATGAATTGTATTTGCCCCAAGAATTGGATGAGTCAAGGAAGGTGCACCACCACCAATGTATTGATATGATGAGGAGGTGGGAATGTGGGATGTGAGGACCGATGTTGCAGGGATTTGTGTGATAGTTGGTTGTGGTCTGCAAACTATTGTGATGGGATTGAGTACAGCCCAGATAAAATTTGCGACATTGTTGGCGGGAAGGGAAGTTTGTGGAATAGAAATATGTGGTTGAATGGAAGGAGGTGGCATAAAAGCGTGTTGGAGAATAGATAAGATCGGGTTTGATAGTGGTATAGATGGTAAAGAGGAAGGAGGTGGGATGGAGACCATGGTGGGAGGCATCGCGGGTGGCATTGATTGAGCTTGGATGATTGGTGGGGCTGCAATTGATTGAGTTTGGATAATAGGTGCAACACTTTGTGAGGGAGAAAGGTCTCCTTGTGGTTGTTGGCCGAGGGTGGATTTATCAAATTCAGGTGGAAGTTGAGCTCCATTTTCAAGGAGAGTCTTTAGAAGTGTAGTAGGATTGTGTTGGATGAACTTTTCAATCATCTTTTGGTTATAAGAGTCCACTAGAAAAGTTTGCACTTCCAGGGAGAGTTCATCTTGGCTAACCATGTTAGGATTTTGGCTTTGATTTTGATTGCTAGGTTGCCCACTTTGTGTAGGATCTTGCGTGGGATCTTCATATAGGACACTAATGTCAGGAATGCCATATTGTTGTTCAACCATCTTTTTCTTTTGGGATTGAGTTGTGACCATACACGAATAACCTTAGAAAGCTTGGAGGAGGAAATTTGTGATGAAAGGACTTAGCAAGATATTTGTAGAATTTTGGATTTTATCTTTGATGACAAGGGATTTTGTTGATTGGTGGGGTTCTTGGATTAGAACCCAGATTTTATTAGGATTTGACACCTTAGTCCTTGGATGAGGATTTTAGGTGGTGGATGAAACCACAAGCAAGGTAATGACCAAGTTAGGTAGAATTTAGACCTGGGAATGATGATTAAAAAGCCTCTCTTACACCAAGGGTTGACTAATGACCCTAAGCAAAGTAAAGATGTGAGTTAAGAGTCTTGATCAACTCAAAAAGGATTAGGCAAAAGGTACTTGGAGAGGATTATTCTTCAATCATGAGAGCCAATTGATTAATGATGAGGTTTAAATGAAACTTCACAAGGCATGTAACCTTAACGTGAGGTTAAATTGGATTTGGATTTTGATAATTGATTTGATAACGGTGGGAGATTGATTTGATGTGCTAAGTCCTTAGGAAATTTAAGTATGATTGATGGAGGAGGTATGATAGTGATGGCTTAGAAGAAACTTTATGACTAGGTTGTACTTGGCATGAACATGACGCAATGGAGGATCAATTTGAATGGCAAGTTATATGAAGGGACACAACCACCCTGATTTGGACGATAGTTGGTGCTTCAAAGGACAAAATTGAATGTTGATGGAGAGGACGAACTCTTAGCTTCTCTCTTAGGCTTATGAAATATGGGACGGACAAAGCTTTGACACAATTTTGGACTTTGTGTGGGTAATGACCTGGACAATTGTTGTGTCTCGACAAGTTTTTTTTTTTGCAAATTTTTTGGGGATAGTGATGTGTCTTTAGTCTACTCTTGGCATGTATGTACCAAATAAAGCAAACACAATGATCAAATGCATATTATCTCAAAGACACTCATGCTCATACACAACATTCTTAAGGCTGGCATGAACAATAGTCATTAGATCCCAATTGGTTTCTTAGCTACGCCTACCTAGAGTGGCCACTTAGATGCTTGACCCCACTGGCTCCCCTCCATGACACTCACTTCTCTAGGGTAGCCAAGCATCAGTTCCCATGAAAAATCCTCATGGCAAACTTTGTGTCTCTACTAAGGGGCATAAAAATATGGGTGGCTTCGGAGATCCAACCTCCTACACCAATGAATAGAAGGTTTTTGGCCACTATGCACAAAGTGTTTAGTATGGCTTCCCATTAGGAGCTACCCTTCACAGTTGTGCAAGTGAAATTGAGGCCTATAGCCCAACGAAGCACCAAGAACCTAGTAGTCATGCAAGCGTGATCGAGATCTCTAGGATCTTACTAAGCACCCAATGTGAGAGTGAACTCTCATATAGCCCCAACCATTGACCCTTTCATAGTCAATGGCCTATTTATTATAGTGAGTTGGGAACCCCAGGTCTGGGTGTACTCACTTGGGTCGTTCCCCTCTTACCTTCTCAAAGAGAAAGTTGGGAGGGAAGACTCGCTAAAGGTGAACACAAACAAACTAGAAAAGTGCCAAAGGTCTGGATTTCTGATTGTCTAGATAGATAAGAGCATACTCTCCTACTTTCACACTTTCCATAAACACAAAAGACAATGATTCATTTACCCCTTAATTAAGCCTAAGTGCCTAAAAATTGAAAACACACGGTTTAATTGAATTTCCAAGGCAACCTGCAAAACCACTTGGTTAGTAGTTTCAAAATGAATTCTTTGACAAGCGTAGATTTGATTGATGAATCCTTTGACAAATGAGATCTGCAAACACTTGTTAGACTGTCAAAACATCCAAAAACTCCTGATCCTGAAAAAGCCCTGAAATTTGACTAAGTCTAAAATTTGGAAAAACCTCCAAAAACTAGATTTTGCATTATAACTCCTAGAAGTATGAAACCCCTCTCAAACATCCTGACAATATATATGAAATATAACTTAAAGTATAAGAAAGACAAAAGAATAGAGGAAAATGTCACTTATACGACAAAAGAAATAGAGTCATTCTATGTTAGATAGAAACTCGTACGAGCTTTTGCGCTGAAGCAGAACCTGCGACAAAAATTCACAAAAACTTACAAAAAGAGGTTAAATTCAGGGACGTGGGTCCCACCGGGCATGCCAAAATGAAGAGGGGAAAATGAAGCAAGGTGGATAGGATTGTTAATATGTAAATCAAACACTAAAAACATAAGAAGATGAAGCATAAACCAAATCACATAAAAATAACATGAAGACGATGCTTATACCTTGCTATCTTACCTTCTCCTTCAAATGGAGCTTGATGAAGTGAAGGCACCCTTGGATGATTCTCCACTTGATGTGCTCCTCTTACTTTCTTGATGTGGATGGCTCTCCTATGTTGTGCACAAATGAGATGGATCTTGAAGGATGATGGGGATGAGATGATTAAGTGTGGATGAGAGATGATTTTGACATGGTAAGGTTGCTAAGATGATTCTCCTAGGCTCAAAAGGGCAGCATAAGATTATTAAGCTTGGAGATGAAGAATGAAGGGATGGAGTCCTCAATTTATAGGAAGAGGAGAGGAAAAATGGATGGTTAGGATGGATTCAAGATGAAGGGCTAGGATTGCCTGTGAGCTCACACAAGGCCCAAGAGAGGGTGTGGAGACCAAGAGATATGCCTTAAAGACATTTCTTGTCTCCACACTCCTCAAGGTACATTGGAAGACTTCCCAATGTGCCTTGAGAAGAGTAAGGGATGGGACATTCCTTGAAGAATGTGAAGGAGGAATTTAAAATTCTCCAAAAAGGGATGATCATGGGGATTGAAGGAATAAGAAGGAATTAAAAATTCCTTGGAAGAGGAGATGCCTAGAGGAATGTGAGATTTTGAAAATCTCACATTCACCCAGGAAAAGAGAATTTAAAGCTAGTGGTTGGATGGAAGGGACAAGGGGTTGAACTAGCAACTCATTAGGAGGGGGATTAGAGGAAAGGTTAGGTGAGATAGGATTTGTAGGAGGATTTGACTAGGAGAGAGAATGAGTGGAGGGAATAAAAAATTAGAAGAATAAGGTTAAGTGAGTCTCTAGAAGACTTTATTAGGTTAATGATGAATTAAGAAGATGATTTGTAGGGATCATGTAGGTTAACTAATTAATTGAAATTAATTAGCTAAGAGGAAGATTTGTGAGGATTTAATTTTTTAGAAGAATAAAGAAAGGGATTGATTTACTAAATAAATCAGTCACATACTATAGTGACAATATTAATTATATTTAATTAATATTGAAGAGAATTTGAATTAACATAATTAATTAATTAATTATGTGAGGAATTAAAAATAATTAAAATAATTATTTTTAAGTGTCTACAAACATCATCATCATGATGGTCATGATGATGAATGAAATGTATGAGGTATGTGATTAGTATATTATCTATTTAATATTGGTTTCTTGATAGAAATTTATTTGACTTATATGGTTACATAATTAATTAATTAATTATGTTTTGAATTCTAATGCCATTACATAATAAATTCATGATGCACCTTTTAAGGTTTTTAATTCATGTTCCATGACCTCTAGCAGGTCTTTATAGTAGAACTATGCCACCCCAAGGAGATGGAGATAGGGAGAGTGACTATTTATGTGACATTTTTAAAACTTTGTGTTTATTTATGGATTTTGGATTGTTTATTAGCTATGTGATGGATGTTGATTTAAAATACATATGTGATGGATTACATGTTTATGATGATACATGTGACATTTTTTGAGCTTTTTGTTTATTTATAGAATGTGGATTGTTTATTACCCATGTGATGGATGGTGGTTTATGAATATGTGATGGATTACATGTTTATGATGACACATATGTGATGCTAATTACGATGTTCAATTACATATATTATGATACATCATGTGATGCTTATGATACATATATATTTATTGTTTACAAATGTAATGCTTATGATGCTCAATTGATGGTGTTGATTTCATGTATATATTTTGTGTGATTTTGTCACCCTTGGTGGGAATAGGTCATTGACTATAGACATCGTCAACCCTTTAGTTGAGGATCTTGCATAGTCTACATAAAGTAAAGGTAAGGAATTAAAAAATTTACAATGATTATAATGACAACATATTTTTTTTATTTAAAACTCTTTTTGTCTACAAAGTTCATGTTGTTCATGTTGTGTACTATGTAATTTTTAGCTAACATAAGATAGTTGAATTACATGTGTAGGAACCTAAACCCCTTTGACGAGGATCCTGCACAATCTCATGGATTGACGGGTATAAGTCAATACACCCTATAGAAACAGTTTATTTTTTAAAAATTACTTGGAAAAAAAACTTCCTCAGTTTTTCAAACCTCGACATTAACAACAAATCTAATACAGTTATCAACACTTGAGGCCTCAGTTGGACTTATTCAAATTTTAATCTCAACTTTAGGGCCGATTTCATCATCAACATTACCCTAATTTGCAAAATATCTCTCATTACCAACTAACTCTCTCATTTGATGGAGTGTAGGTACCACCAAATAGGTATTTGTTAGATGTGTCTTCCTTGAGTGAGGGAAATGCAGGAATAGAAAATGAAAGTGAGACATGTAGTAGGTATACAATAGGGAGATCAACTATAGGTTAAAATATTAGAAGAAAATTCAATAAACGCTTGAAATTTTTCCTTTCTCAAGGGGGGTCATGTTCTTATTATGATGAGACCAAAGGCAACATTGAGGTGCTCTTGAGGTACAAACATCTACAGAAACAATGGGTACCCAAGGAACTTCCTCCAATAAACACCGAATTTTCTGTTAACAATTGGATATATTGCATAGCACCTTCATCGTTACATGGTTTGGGCCTATTTTCCATGGACGACATTAAGGTCTGTTACAAAAAAGTATGCCTAGGTATGCACTGTCAGTAAATTATATACAACAAAAAGATAATGATCAAAGTAAATGAGTGGTTGTATACATCGATGGAAGGCCAAAAGCAACATGGAATATTGTAGGTTTTATAAATAGTATGCAACCTGGGTCAACTAATAAACAACCCAATTGCATATTTGAGGTGCGCGAGGGAAATCATGTATTCGTATGTGCGGTAAAATCAATAAGTGCAGGGGAAGAGTTGCTAATCGATTACGATTTGAATCATATAGATACAAACAAAGTTACTATCATGGGGGTGGTATGTACTATATACCATCTAAATTAACCAACTTCCAATTAATGACTCCAATATACCATTTTATTATGAAGTTTTTTTTCTAAGTCTATTGGTTTAATTTCGCTAACATTTTTATATTTTTTCTTTGTCACGGGGCGACATGGATCCATCACATAGCACAGATAGGAGTGTAGGTCACAACACTTCTACCAAGCAGGTAAACCTCATTGTAATTATACAAATTAGATAGAAGCAAACTGTTACATTATTATGTTCTTTTTTTTAGTGTTTTAGACTAATTTTGTAATTGTTAATGATATTCTTGTCACAGACGGATGTTCGGGGAAAGGGAAAGGGAGCTGTAATACCTGAGCACATCTAGGGATGTGGACTCAATAGGATTAAGTGATGATGACCCTAGAATTCCACACCCTATGGAATTGATAAAAAATTAAATTAGAAAAATTAGTTGAGAGATTGTTGCTTTGGCATCTGTGGAGCCTCAGACTGATGAGATACGAGAGAGGGTGCAAAAATTGATTCAAACAATAGAAAAATTGCAAGTAAGTAGTAATGAAAGCTTTAATTATAACAAAAGTTCTATAATGGTTTATATTTTATACTCTTTTATGTCATTAACTAAAATATGTACGTGTTGTTTTTACAACAATTTATGCGTCCTCATGAAACTGGTGGCCATGATCAGGGTGTTGCAGGTAGTTTAGGTGATGATGATTTTCTTGGCTTATCACTTGCTTGGCTTATCACTTTTAGTACCCAAAATACATCATACTTGATACTATCAATGTTCATAATAAAGGTTCATCCTTGTTTACAATTCTGGCACTTTTCATATATTTAATGTTTTATATATTTAATGTATTATATATTTAATGTATTATTTTTCAGGTGTTGTCAATGTTCTTATGCAAATTCTGCTAGCACCTCATCAGAGGTTAGCTCCACCTGTATTGCCGACTGCAATGTCGACAACACATAGCATTCAGACATCCTCTATTTCACATTATATTGGCCTGCCCACTGTTGGTAGATCCCTCTTTTTCTCTATCTTCGGTTATGTGTTTATTTCCCTTCAAGTGTTCTTTCTTGGGGTTATTTCATAGTGGATTCATTTTCTGTAGCAAGAGATGCACATGAGGATGCGCCAGAGGCGACTACTACTAATAACATACCACCATTTCCTAGATCTTCTTGTATTACTAGTATGGGAACGTTGCAGGCCACATTGGTGGTGAGTGACAAAGAAATGATTCCCTTAAAGATATAGAAGGTTCCAGGTACTTTAAAATTATTATTATATATAGTCTAATTATAATTTACTTTCTGATCACTCATTTTGGACTAATGATCCCATGAATTTTTTGTAGGAAATGATATTTTTTATAAAAATCTTAATGACATTGCATTGCAGATATTTGGGCCCACCATACGTAAAAGGTGGAACATAATATGTGAACTAACCCTAATCCACTATTTTGATTTCATATCATTGCTAGAATAGTTTTCATTTGATCCATTTCTTGAACTATAATAAATGTAGCTTTAGTTCATTTATGAATCTAATAGGTTTGTTTTTGCTTTAAAAGGTGGAATGACCAAAAAAAAAGGTTAAAAGATGAATTAACAAACCAAATGGTTGAGTGGTTTGGAAATGACACCTTTGACAAAACCAAGCTCCTTGAAAAAGCTGGCACATATCTAAAGTATGTGAGGGACCAATACAGGACCCATTTAGAAAAGAACGTAAAGTATGAACATCCCCCCATGATTCTAGAGAGGGAGTGGAAGGACCTGATTTTGGATGCCAAGGAGAGAATTGAAAGGAAAAAAGGAAATACACTAGCAGACGCCAAAAGAAGGTATGGGATACTATTAAGAATGTAATTATGTACTAATTAATTACTCTTTATATTTATATAATCTAACAGATTTCAAAATTTTCATAGACTGAGTGACACATCGAAGGAAACCAAGGCAAGACAAGAAAAGTATGGGAAACGCGAACTCGGCTCTGGTGGTTATATGAAACTTGCCGCACGAATTGTAAGTATCTGTAAATGAAATATCGCATCAAAATATTTATAAATTGCAAACGATTTTTTTTTATCAAACAATGCAAGAAAAATTCATGATACCAAGCAAAAATGCAGAGCTCTAAATTCAATAGAGTGCCCACAGAAGATGATAAGAGAATTGCCTACCAGCAAGGCTATACAATCATGGTTGATCAGCTACGAGAATTGAGTGGGTAAACACAAGATTCTAGTGCATTTATCACAGAGGTAAATAAGCTAAATGAAAATTGTTTCAAATTGAATACTTTACCTGCAATAATCTAATTGATGTTGAGTTCCAACATAAAGTGACTATATTTGTTTTAAATAAGAAAGCAATGATAACAATATGCATGACATTGGAATGCAGCCTGCTAATCGTGAAACACTACTTGCACATGAAGGTTTTGATGTACATCCTAGTAGTGGAGGTATTCATTTTCTATTCAAATAATATAATTAAACATCTTAATTTGTAATTAGAGTAGTAATTAATGTAACATTTTTTGTTAATATTTTAGAGCATGTAGTCAGTAGTGACCAAGTGGTGCATGATCTGGGTACACAACATCAGGAACGTGATGTTCCCCAATTAGGTAAAGAGGACCACTATTATTTCTTTAAACAAATTTAATTGCAATTGGTGTTCAACATTAATGTAACCTTTAGTATTTCAACTCCAGAGAATCTAGAGGGTGTTCAACATGTTGAGATTTAGGCTAGACAAAATGATGTGGCCCCATCAGGTAAAGAGCACAACAATTATGTTCTCTAATTTAATGAAATACTTGTAACAATAATAAAAAATGTTTTTAATTTAACCTATTTCTTTGTTATTGCAGAGGACCCCCCTTCATTTCAGTGTCCTCGTCCTCAGTATAGGACTAGGCATACATCGAGATCATGAGCAGAGGGCAGAACAACTAAAGAGGGGGGAAATGATGAAGAAAATGATGTTCCACTTAGTCTTTTCATAGCTTCAAAGAAAAAATAAATGATTGTAATCTACCTTATTTGATAATGACTGATTTTTGTGTTAGTGAATGTAATTATGTGCTAATGAATGGTTATGAATGATATGTGTTAATTAATATTGATGAATGTTGCATGTTAATTAATGTTAATAAATGTTATGTGTTAATGAACGATATGTGATATTAATGAATGAATGTTAGATGTTAACAGGGAATTTAGAGTGATATTAGGGGGGGAGGGGCCAAATGAGCTTCCACCTTCACGTGGTTGGCCCTGTTAAGTAGAGAATATTAAACCATTCTCAAAACCAAGCAAAGCTCAATAAGATAAACACACTTTTCAATATTTCATTATGTTGCACAATTAATCTTATTGAATAATTTATATTGAATCTTAATTGTAGGGTCCAACAGAGCCAACACGAACAACAACACCACAAGTTGTTGGGTATATAGTTTTTTTATTACTTGACATTTTCTTTAGCATTTTTAAATTTTCCTTATCATTTTAAGTCTAACCACTTTATATGGAATTTATTGTTTGTTTTTATTACTTGACTCCATGATTTCTCTGTGTGAGGATTATTATGACTATATGTTGCTATTACTTGGTGATTCATATGGACTATTATTTAGGCATTCTCCTTATCACTGTTGTATGATCTGCATGGTTGCTATCTTATATTTGTCAACCAATCTTAGATTTTCTCTCGATGATCATGTATTTTCTTGCTATTTGTAGACCCCATAATTTGAGTCTTTCTCATACTATTTTTTATATGCTTTCTCATCACCTATACTAATGCATAAAGTTATATCATAAGCTAGATAGTCCCTCATTGTTGAAAAGCAAACCTTTGAATAGTAGCATACTATTTTACCATCTTATAACAAGATGGCTCCCATGAAATCCTCAGTAGAATTTGCGTAAGCTTCAATGAGCAACAAAGAATTAGGTAAGGTCAACATTGGACAATTATGATGCATAGCATGAAAATTATATTGTCAAACATAATTGACAATATTCAGAGCATGATTCTATTAGCCTATTGGATGAACTTTCTTTAACAACTACTCAGTTAGAACTAATGATTCAACCCTCTTCTTAAATAAATCAAAAATTGAATTGATATAGCCAACATTGCATTCTTATGAATATGCCTTTAACTGATAAGTGTCTAATATGTTTTGAGAATGCCTACTCCATGGGTGTTTTATATGTACACTTCCCTCATGTATACCTTGTGTTTGCACCATGACTGTCATGTGTCTGGCATATGTGTTTTATATCGTATGTGTATTTGTGTTACTTCATGAATGAGATGTTTTTCAGATGTCTATTCCATGAATACCTCTCTCTTGTATGCTTCATGAGTGATGTGTCTTGTATTCCTCATGTTTCAAGTGTATTCTTCATGCTCCATGCACAACATGTGTTCTTAAGTGAATTCATGGACACTCTATGTGTTACAATGAACATCTTGTTAGCATATAATTTTTCAAATTAATTATGCTCTTAAAATGTTGTTCTCCTTTATTTCTTGGTTTTATACATTGAACACTCTCTATCATGAGAATAGTTGCTACTGGATTTTTTGTGCAGGGACAATCTCACAACATCAATCCTCTTCTATCTATGATTCGTCTCCTAAGATTCAACCATCAGATGGGTGACTAAGGAGTGGTACTGAGTTGGGATAAGACATCTAAGGTTTATTTGGGATCTAAACCTATCAGACAATTCCTAAATTGATTAGAAATGTAAGAGGGCAATTGAATTTCAATTTTCATAGGTTTTCATCTCGACAAATTTGATTAGGAAGAGTAGGATCTATGTGATATTTCAGATGTTAAGATTTTAAGAGGTTTTTGCTTATATATAACACTGTAAGAAATGATATTTCATTAAGATAGGTATGTTTGGTTATAGAAAAAGGCTTATTTGTCCATCGGTGTAACTTATCCTGAAGAAGGCTTATTAGCAAAGCTATTGAGAAGACATGATTTATCAGAGCAGAAGGAAATAAGCTATCCCGATACCTGATGGGTCTATCAAGAAGACATACATTGATATGTTCATAATAAAAAACTATCGACAAACAGTTACAAGCCATTGAGGTAACCTAAGTAATCGGGATGTGGCTTGATCGGTTATACTGATACCCAATGGAAACATAAAAGAAAAGGTTCATCGGGGAAGAAACAACCATCGATACGAGGTGATAAGGGCTATACCGATACCCGATGGAAACATCGGTAAAACACATGCCGATAAAATAACTTTGAACAAATTTTTTTTGTGGCACCAAGGAAATATTTCATCGGAAAAGTAATATCGATAAGTTGTTGCAGAGTTAATTCTAGCTGAAACCAAAAGCGACCTGTATTTAATGCTCTCAATTGAATTGGTGGCTCACACAAGGCTAATTGAGAACTCACTCAGGAAATAAAAGCAGATGAATAGAGAATTTATGTTCATAACTCTTCACACAATGTATCTTCTTCAAGTAGATAACATAATTGAAAAACTAGGGCTAAAAAATCTTCACAATTGCAGAAATCAAGGCCTCAAGTTCTTCAAGGAAAAAGAGAATTGCTAAAGGGTCTGAGTCCACATCGAAGAAATCAAGAACATTAGAGACTCCTCCTGCACGGAGATTGAACCAGGACATGATTGACCAAATGCAAGCACCAGGGCTGAAATCCAGAAGATCAAAACAACATTTGCCTATTAGAGATCAAGTGGAGGACAAACTTAAGAGGGTCAGAGATGTGTGGAATTAGGTAAGGTGTTACGAAATTTTCCTTTTTCATTTCTTGAGATAGAATAGGGAAGTTCCAATTTGTAACCCGTGGATGACAAATTTAGGCAAGCTAGTTGTTCCAAATGTATTTGTAAATATTAGACTGTTGGAAACTTTGGTTAGGAATTATGATTCTGTAAAGAGGTGCATACAACTTCCAAATGATGATGTATTTATCAAATTTAATAGAGGCACCATAGACAAAGTTTTTAATGTTGAATTTAATCCTGATGTGCCTTTATCTTTCAAGAAACTGGAAGAAGAATTTGTGAAAATGGACACTACTTATAAAGGGTGGAATCTTCCCTTTCATAAGGCTAAGAAGGGTGTTTTGACTGATGAGGATGGTCCCCCTTTTAGTATGGGCATATTCAGGGATTACTTGTAGTATACTTACATGTCATGTGGACAAGTGGGGGGTGTTGAGGTTCCGGATGTCACCAACATTGGGCCTCTAGTATTAGCAGCTAATATACAAATGTATGAACCAAGGCTCTTTAATTATGCTACATACCTTGCTGAGAAACTACACGAGGGATTCTTGGACCTCAGGGACAATAAGGAACTCACATTTCAATTTTATTCATTGTTGATGCATATAATTTTGTTTTATGGAAGACATTTGGGGCATGTGGCCATTGAGTTTATGATTGAACATAGTAGACAGGGAAGGAAAAAAACAACATGTACAAATATGGACATCAATATGGGACTCATGGTATGGAAGATCAAATTGCATTAAGTTTGGGGAATGGATTGTAAAACCGTTATATCAACTTTTCAGTGTCCCTTGTTAGGGATCAATTTCACTTGAAATTAAGAAATTCTTAAGACCTGTTGCCTTTTATGATAGGGGTCTAATGAACCACAATTGGGGTGATTGGCTAGTGCATAAGGAATTCACTTGTTTTAGAATTTATGGCTTTGAAGAACACCCTTATCTACTACCAAAACTTGTACCAGACAAAATTGCCTATTTGGAAATTGTGAGGCAATTAAGTGTATCAAATGATAAACATTTTGGAAGCATGCACAAACAAGTTTTTCTACTTGGAACCCTTACTTTCAAAGATTTTACTATTGTAGCAACTAGGGCCTATGAGGCCATTGACAAAATGATAATTGAAGAATACAATCTGTTCAAGTTTACTACCAGAGCTAATTATTACCTTGAAGGATACATACACATGTGCAAGAAAGGATAGAGCCTGAGAGATTATGTGCACATTCCTATGGATTTAGAGGACTTGTTTCAAAATATGGAAGAGGAAGAAGCCCAATTGGTTATTGATAATTTGAATAAAGACCTAGAAGAGAAGAGGCCGAGATTACAAGAAATGGAAGCAAAAGAAGAATCAAAGGACATTGAAACCATATCCAAACAACAAGCACCTAATATTGTTGAGGAACCGAACTTGTAAGAACAAGTTATCACCAGGTTAAGTATTCATAGTGATGCTCGATATGATGCCTATTCGGCTTTTATTTTAGATGATGTATTTTTTCAGTCTAAGGAATTTAAATCTTTTCTTTATCATATCAAAGGCAAGAAGTTAAGGGACTCTGTCCCTAATATTACCCTTGAAAATGAAGCAGAGTTATTGAGAAAAATTAAGGAAGAGATTGATGCAGAGGTCACAACTATGACCCCTCATAGAGGGAGACAACTTTTAATTGAATCCGGTGTTATTGTTTTCCCAGGATGGGACTTAAGTGCATCTTTCATTTTTGACAATATGTTGAAATCAGAAAATAAAGAGTTCAAATTAGATATCCAAGGAGTTCAAGATATTTTTATTGGTTAGATATTTGATCAAGACAAGAAGCTCTATGGTTATGGGTCCTTTAGCCTCCTAACAAAAGACCAAAAATCATTGATGTGGATAAGGCCTTTGGGCACATGATGAAATTGAAGGTAGGTGAAATGGACCCTGTTATAATAGCAGATATTGGTATTGATCTTTCACGGTTTAATAAAGCATAATTAATCAAGGTGCTAAAAGAGAGAGATCAATATAAAAGTTTGTATGAGGGATTGCTAAGAGGAGGAGGTCAACCACTTCCAATGATTCATGATGGATACCAAATCAAAAAGAAATATGAAGAGTTATTACAAGAAAATTAGAGGATCCAAAGGCAAATTCAAAGTGTGAGATTAGACACTTCCTCTGTATTGCTAACAAACAAATTTAATAAATTGTTGATACCTCTGGGAGAATTTTGGACTATATATCAGAAGAACATGGACACTTCCCTGTCCCATCATCAGATCTACAATAGGTTGGGAATATTGCAACATGATAAGAGGATGGAAAGTGCTAATAAAAATATGATTGAAGAAATATATGGTCTTATAGATGCACATGAAAGGTTTGGAGAAGAATTGACGAGTGAATTTGATGAATGTAAAAAAATAACACAGTATGGTTTTGTAGAGTTGACAGATCAGAATGGAGAAATCAAGGATAAAGACAAGTGGCTCTTAGAATGTCAAACCCTTCTTAGTGCTTCTCCTGACATTGCTCATTTTGATGGTTTGGAATTGACTAGGACTATGGAATAGATGGAAAAGTTCATCACATGGGAGATCATTGTTAGGGACCTGATCCATGATGTAGACACCTATAAATCAAATGAATAATTGAAGCATATTCGGAAATGTGGTGGGGTCCTTGGAGATTAAAATTATTTTCAAACATCGCAAACTTTTGTTTTCAAGTGCTTTTATGTAATGTGTCCAGTAGTTAAGTTAGTTTTAGTCTGTTAGGATATTTTTTAGGTAGTTAGTTTCTAGTTAGGTTTTTGTTAGTTTTAATTTTAATGAAAGGGTATGTCCTTTCATTTTCAAACTAAATCCTCATCTACATATAGGGGAACTTTTAGGAAAAACATATGACATAAGTTCTTTATAGTTTTTATCATGACAATCTTTCATGCTTTTCTTATGAACTCATTGTTTGGAAGTATCAAGTTGGTGGATGATACATGTTGAAATCAACTGGTTTAAGTATTATATTTTTAATATAAATATTTAAGTGTTTTTATTTCATTATGGTATCTATCTTTCATTTGAATTGATTATTTCCTTAGATAAATCTATTTACCTAGATTGTTTCATTGTGCAGTCTTATGTTGTTGTGATTAAGATTGATGTTCAGTTTGAATATCAGTTTGGAGGATTGGTTGACAAACTTCAAATTGTCTTATTGGTCTTTCACAACAAGGTTAAATTCAGTTTGACTAACTATATGTTATATTTTAATTACAACTCATATAGAAGCCTTTGAAATGATGGTCTTATTTCATTAACAAGTTATTAAAACTGTCTCTAAGGTTATACATAGAATCTCTTATTAGAAATGGTATGAAATTAGTAAGGAATTAAGGCACTGGTCTTTTGTTGATTTTATATATTTGAATCAAGTATTTTCAAAGTGAGATTCATTAAGGAAATATATTTCTAAATCATACAATTATCATTTTATAAACATTCATTTACAAGTAACAATTACAGTTTTCAAATAATAAAATCGGGTTCAAGAACAATTGCCATCTTGGAGCTATAAGGTTTTATAAATTCACTATAGAAAAGTTTCACACCAATAGAGTGGATTGGGTGATAAGGTTTATCCACCTAGGTTGAGTGAAGCCTGAAGTGCAAGGGTATTTGGTCTATGACCATTCCCATTTGTTGGCCAAGACTAATTGAGAGATCATTAGGAGAAGTGGCAATACTCTATGATTTCCAATCTATGGTTTTGGGAACCAACACATCCCATGCTTTATAAGATACATATAATCACATGTATGATCCTTATTCAAATCATGCCTTAAATATATTCATGTATTTATATGTACTTCTTTGTTGGTATGATCCAAGATTTACGTTTGATCAATATCTTATGTGTATTCATGTGTCTTGTGCACTATATGTGTCAAAGGTATATTTCATACTTTATGTAAATATTAATCCTTTACGGGGTTGACTCATGTTTTTGTGCTTTCAGAATGATTAGTTAATGGATGTATGGTCCTCCCTAATGCATACTCATGTTGTTGTGCAATTATTTGAGTTTGCATGGGTATGATAGGTATCATGTCACCTTGATTTTTTCAAGATCAACTTGAATGGGAGAGTGGTTGATAATGTAACTAAATTTGCATGGTGCCAAAATTTCATTTGTTGAGGTTGGTTTGCAACTTGTGTTGGCATAGCTCCCCAACTCACTTAAAATATTAAATCCTTTAATTGGACAACAACATGTATAGTTGACTGTCTACACTTTTGGAAGCTGGCGGATCTTATTCAACTTTGTAATGCAATAAATTCTAATATTGGAGCTTGTGTAAAGTAATGTCTTATTCAACTGGAAGGTCTTATTCAATTATGTAATCCAATAAACTCCGATATTCAACTTTTAGAGTAACATCCCATACAACTGCAACACTTCAACATTAGATGAGCTATCAATTACAATACTACTAGCTGGAGTACTGGAATGGCTTGTAGTGAAATTATATTTTCTGAGTTTGTTTTTCATTGTATTTCATTCTTAATTGGTTTCATAACTTGTTATATGTCTGCAGAATGTTGTGCTAACAAATTTGATTGATAAAGAGGGAGAAGTTAGTCCAGTGGAAAGTCAAAGAAATGAGTTTGAAATTGATGGACTTGAGCAGCTCTTAAAAAATAAAACACTCTCGAGGTGGGCAATTATTTTTAATACAATGTTTACTGTTTTAAGTTTGTTTTATTCTAGTAGATGTTCATATGGTTCATTATTTTCTATCTTCCATTATCATGCTTATTTTATAACTTTGGATGTGCCTATCATGGGAGGGAGATTGGTGCTAGTAGATATGGCTAGATCTGAGAATATTGATCAATTTGGCTTTGCTGGGTTTGAGGCAAAACTTTAGGTATTCCTTTTCCTTATTATCGTCATTCATTGTACACAACATTTCTATATCTAAGGTCAAACTACAGGTATCCATTTTGTAATTCAGAGATTTATAATGCAAGCATATCACACACATAAAAGCAAAATAAACGTTACTGAATAGAGAATTCCAAACCACAATATTAGAATTAAATCTCCTCCAAAATGATATTTCTCTAAACTTAATAGCACCCGTACATCTAACTTTCCTCTCCTCATTTGGTGAACGCTTTAAATTCCTTTTGAAAGATGTCATGTACTATATATACATATTTCTTTAGTTAATAATTACAGACTTTATAGATAAAATGCATATACTTTTATTTATTTCTAGTGTTCGGTATCACTTTTCTTTGGCAATCATCAAGGAAAGATTAATGTTTTAAGGTTCCGAATCACTATTTTTGGCAAACATCGCAATAATTTTATTAGTTTCTAAGGTTTAGATCACTTTGCTTGGTCAATCACAAGGATATTTTGTTATTGGATTGGAGAAAAGTTAAAATATATTTACAACTAATTATTTATATATTGTACATGATCTTTTTGTTGCCCTAGCATGAAAGATAACAAGAATCCCTTGTATTTTTTTTTATCATTTGAATTCATTATCGACTTTACCACTAAATCTAGCCTAAAGTTCAACTCTCATAATTATTTGGGTTGTTAAGATGTTTTTTTATATTTTCACTACTTGTGTTATACAATTGGGAATTATGATCCTCACATTCACAATTCACGGCCAACATGCGCCTTAATCAATACTCAAATTATTCATATGCAAACCCAAATCATATAAATAATAAATGTCAAATCGACCTGAACAAATTAATAGAGTCACCTAATCAGTGTCTCCTACTCCCTAATAGATAATGGGAGATAAATTACACAATCTACAATATGCAACAAACTACTACAAACCTTACAAAATGAATCATTAGCTCACTACATCATGGCCATGGATATTGGAGGATCCTCTTAGAATGGTTGAATCTTCTTAAAATCCATTCCATAGTTGAACTATAAGCTTTAGTAAACACTCTTGTCCAAGAACTTCAACACCATGACTCGACCAAAGGTAACTTAGGTAACTTTGTCAATCACAAACATTTAATAAAATTATAGTAGTCCTTAACACCCAAGGCTGATCATAACATGAATAGACTCTTCAAGATTTTCACCATGGTTATATATCCTAATTTGCCATACGAAGTTAGATCTATCTCCCCTTAGAACCAAAATGCAATAGTTTCCCACCCTTACATAGAAAACTATTTCAACTCTAACTCTCACGCGCAAGCTTCTATCATGTCCCTGCCATGACAACTAGACTCACACTATCTCTAATAAGGGAAAATTGGCTTGTTTCAAGACTTCACAATTTTCTATAACTCAAATCATGCCCAAACATCAATCTGACCCTTTTTTAATACAAAGAATGATATATACACAACAATCAAGGTATATATCATTGTCTTTGAGGAGCGGTCCTATTATCAACTAAGGCAACAACCTTATTATTAGTTCTGCAATCTCAAACTTAGTGAAGCAGTGATCTCTATTATGTGTTGAAAATTGTAGCTAGCTCAGATACCAGACTATTGAATTTTAATGCTGTCAATGACAATTAAAATTCCTATGTATTACCTCTCATGCAATCCTAACCACTTAGGGTTGGGCCCAAATACATGTGACTTGTAATTATGTCTTGCTATGAATATTGGGCAAGACCTATATATAATGTAACTTGTGGATAGGACAGGCCCTATAAACGTAACTTGTAACTTGGTCTGACCCTAATTGGGAAATGTAACTTGTGGTACTATATTGAATGTAATGTGTAGCTTGTGAATAGGGCAAGCCCTATCTTATGTATCTTGTAATCTTAACCCTATGTTTTGGTGCCAAGTTGAAAGGGTTGACCTAGAGTGAATTGGTAGGCTCAGCCACATATACATACAAAGGCTTAGTCATTGTATCCACACACTCTCAGCATGATGTCTTCAATCAGAAAATTATCTCCTTCATTCAGCAAATTGTTTATAATTTAAGGATAGTGAACCATCTTGTAGTGACAATGATCTTCACTAAAGAGACAACAAACTATTCTCAAGGGTAGAGAACTTCATCTTGTGGACATCGAGCTTCATTTGAAAGGCTCTAAACTATCATTGATGACAATGATCTCCATCCTAGTGAAACAAACACTATCTTTGGGGCAGCAAACCTCCTTAACAACAGATACCCTATGCTTAGAGGTAAGTTTATCATTTGTATATCCTTGTTTGAAGGCGTTATCCTATTGTGCATAGTTTTCTGGTTCTGATTGCTTCAAGTGTTGAAGCTATATTGTAAGATAGTTCTGATTGTTCCCTGTGCACATTGTTTTTCTTTTTGTTATTGCTATTTTTTGCTATAGTCTGATCCTAAAATTAACATATCAGTTATTTAGAGATGTATACATGCCAGATAGACCCAATGCTTATCAACTTGTACCAAGAACAACAGAAGGTGATTTGTTTGGGAATGGGCAGGTTCAAGACCCCATCCAATAGGCTTAATAGCCTCCAATACCTGAGGTCTCAAAATTGAGTTCAAGGTCTGAATCATACCCCACATGCTAAAAGTGAACCAACAAGAACCATTGTAATTGGCATGCATATTCTTTTTTTTTAAAATAAATCTCCGTCGGAAACACAACTTTGCACCGATGGCCAAACCGTCGGATCAACAACATCCTCGTTGGTGCAAAGTTTCTGGTGGGTGTCAGAATTCTGATGCTAATTGAAGAAACATCTGATGAGGATGTTGTATGTCCAACATCACTTTCTTGTTGGATGATCGTCATAGTCGATGCATATTTGTGGTGAGAATCAGAATTCTGACATCCATCCAATGACATTTTTGGCCAGAGGAGTGATCATGGATGCCGTCAGAAAAGTTTGGGATGTCGTTGGAATTCCGACATTAAAATGGCATTGTCAGAATGTCCAATGATGAGTTTTCAATGGTATCATTTTTCAGCAGTACGATGAAAAGTAGTCAAAATTATGACGATAGGCCATCGAAAACCAAACCCGAATGTACTAGTGACCGGAACGGTACTTAGGCATAGGAGATGCTATTCTTGCAGTTCATTCTTATTTTTGGATTGCAATCTGAAGATATTTTGTAGTTAGTGAGGCTCCTTTGTTATGAGAAGTGCGCTCTAGGTTGTTGGCCTTCCTGCATGTGCAGGCCCCTTATTACAATCAAATACTTACTATAGAAGTATCATCTGACTGTGGGTAGGCTTCCCACCATGGTTTTTCCCTTTACCAGGTTTTCCATGTACAAATCTTGGTGTTATGTGTTGTGGATGCATGGTATTTGGTTTATAATTTATATTTGTGCTTAATTGATATATCTTCTATTCCAGTATTTGGTCTATGCATTCTAGTAAAGGTTTTGTGTGCTTAAAGTTTCATAATATGTTAACAACTGATTCACCCCCCCTCTTAGTTGTTCACCGGTTATCCTAACAGTCAGTACAAACTAAGATGTAAGCTTTTCCATTTGATGGAGGGTCAATAGGGCCTACAAAGTCAAGTCCGCATTTATCAAATGGTGTTACCATTACTTGTGGATATAATGGCATTTCATCTGATCTTGTTGGTCTATCGATTCTTTGGCATCTATCACATTTTCTAGTGTATTTGGTTGCATCTTTGTGGAGGGTAGGCCAACAATATCGTGTATTGAGTAATTTAATGGTTGTCCTCTTAGTTGCAAAATGCCCTCCACAAGGCTCATCATGGCATACATGCCAGATGTCATAAGTTTCATCCTCCCAGACAAATATTCTCATTACTTCGTCTGCTCTAGTATAGAATAGGCACCCTACTACCCAGGAGAAATTAAAGCTTTTTTCAACAAGTAGTCTCCTTTCTTTTGGTAAAAAATGAGGACAAATCATGTGAGCAACTAGGTAGTTAGATATGTCAACATACCAAGGTGTATAAACAACAATAGAGAACAAATGTTCATCTAGAAATGACTCATCAATGACTTGTGAATCTTCATTTGTTGTCAATCTTGAGAGAAATTTGCTACTACATTAGTTTTCCCTGGTTTATCAACAATGGTGATATCAAATTCTTGCATTAATAATCTCCATCTTGCTAATCTTCCTGAAATTGAAGGTTTTTTAATGAGGTATTTGATGGTTGCATGATCTATATGAACAAAGATTTGGTAACCAATGATGTAGTGTCTGAATTTATTAAGTGCATATATAACCGCCAACATCTCTTTGTTTGTGACATTGTAGTTGAATTTAGGTCCTTGCAAATTTTTACTAATAAAGTAAATAACATTTTCCACATGGGCTTATTTTTGGCCCAAAATAACACCTATAACATAATTTGATGCATCGATATGGATATGAAAGGGAAGTGCCCAATTGGGTCCTTTAAGAACATGTTCTTGGGTCAGTGCTATTTTTAATTCACAGAAGGTTTTCTCACACTATGGTGTCGATTGGAATTCTGCATTTTTTGTTAATAGATTATACAATGGTCTTGCCATTATACTGAAATTATTTATAAACCTCTTGTAATACCCTGCATGTCCTAAAAAACTTCTGACATATTTTTGTTTATTAGGAGTAGAGAGATTGACAATTACCTCTATTTTAGTAAGAACAACTTGAATACTAGATTGTGAAATGTAATGACCAAGCACAATTCCTTCTTGCATCATTATAAAACATTTTTCACTGTTCAAGGATAGATTGTGATCCCCACATCACTACAAAAAAATTTCCAGGTGGCTCAATGCATCCTCATATGTGCCCCTATAAGTATTAAAGTCATCCATGCGAGATATTTGAGAATATTCTTATGACTACTCTTTGAAAAGTAACTGGAGCATTACATAATCTGAATGGGAGTACAGATTAGGCATAGGTTCCCCATGGATAGGTAAAGGTTTTTTTTCTTGGTCCTCAGGTGCAATGCTTATCTGGTTATATCCACTAAAATCATTTAGGAATGAGAAGTATTGCTTACCTGCTAAAGAATCCAACACTCAGTCAATAAAAGGAAGTGGAAAGTGATCCTTCGTAGTTGCAGCATTAAGTTCTCTATAATCTACATATACCCTCCATTTTCCATTCTTTTTAGGCAATATAACTAGAGGGAATACCCATTACTATCAAAAATTGGGTATATAAATCTTGCATCTAAATTTTTTGAATCTCTTCTCTTACTATCTCCCTTAATGCAGGATTGATTCTCCTTTGTGGTTATCTCACTGGTCTGCAATCTTCTCTAATATAAATCCTATGTGTACACAACTTAGGATCCAAACCTTTCATATAATGGTAATCCCATGCAAAGTGAGATTTAAGAAATTTTATCAAAGACACATTTTGATCTTGAGTAATTTTATTATTAATATTCAAACACTTTCTTGGTGATACTTCTATTTTCTTAGTCAATTCAATCATAGATGCTTTAGTAAGATATGGCATTTGCACCACATGCAACAATAGTGTATGAAGAAAATCTTTGGTTGCAAGAAAGTTATCTGAATTGGGAGCAAGAAGGATTGACTATAATGGACATGCAAGATCTGATGAACAACCATCTAGTGGCTCAATTGATCCATAATGATTTTGAAGGATATTGGAGAGTACTTCATCTTCCTCCTGAAGCCGCAGGAAGAGATTCCTATCTATCACCATAAGTTGTGTAATTGAATTGAATTCATCTATTTCTTCTCCTATGTTAGGCCACACTGGTTGTTGCAAATCAAGCTAAGGTTTTACTGGAGGATACAATGCAAGCTTCTTTGTAGATATGCCATCTAAAATTATCATATCCCTTAACCTACATCCTATAAAAGCATATGTGGTAGCTAACCAAGGTTTGCCCAGAATAATTGGATATCCACCTAGAGTTGCCTTTAGAGAGAATCCTAAAATAAATTGGGTATCCCCAAGAATCCAAGGTGACTACAAGGTCTTCCACCATACTATCACGTCTAATAGTAGAACTATTTTCTAGATATAAGATGGTAGGGGTAGGTCTTAGAGTAGTGATATTTAGATGTTGCATGATATATTTTGTCATCACATTGATAGTTGCACCTAGATAAATTAGGGTATTTTGTGATGGTATGATGAAAGAATAAGAATTAGGTCAACTACTAAGAGCGGGGGGGGGGTGAATCAGTAGATAGAAAACTGATATAAAATTTCACCAATCTCATAATCAACCTCTCAATGCAAACTCTAAATTGACAAGTTAAACCACTGAATTACAAATGCAATATCACTGTCAAGATAAATCGATTGATTGTTATAATAGACTAACAGTAGAACAACTTGAAACTCACAAAAATCCAAATACTTTACTGACATAAGTAAAACCTCATTTTAGATTGTTGTAAGTTAACATAACATATCAAAGTGGATTTAGCAGTTAAGCAATTCAACCATAATAAACATAACCATAAAAACATTCACCACTTAACACAATATTTTTGACGTGGAAACCCAAATGGGAAAAACCACGGTGGGGATGAATACCCACAAGTATTCTAAACTCTTCTGAAGTTCACCATGTTAGGAGCCAAGCCTGTTAAAGCTTTACAAAATTCCTATTAAGAACATATCCTGTTAGGGACCCCCCAGTTAAGGATTGAATATAATGCCCTATTAGAAGCAATACCTTGTGAGGAGTAACCTCGATAGAGGATTTGAAATCCAAGCTAATGGACCACCTAGTTAGAGGATTTAAACAACACTAATCTTGTTAGAGCTTACCCGGTTAGGGGATTTTAACTATTGTAATTGTTAGAAAACAATAGGGGTTTGATGATCTATTTGAATAGCACTACACTTGCTTGTTCAGATCCTTTTCATGCTCCTATTTTCCTTTACACAAATTGTAGATACATAATCCGGTTTGGCAACCACACTCAACTACAAATTTGCCACTTTGAAACAAAACAACTCATCGACCTTATAAACAAATTAATAGGTCGGTAACACAACAAAAACCTAATTCTCTCATAGAGATTACAAATAAATCAATTCAAGTATGACCATTGGATTACGTAACAATCTTTGCACATCATTCAAGATAGCCTTGACCACTCCTTGATCACCGCTTCATCGAACTCATTAACTCATCACGCCGTTTTCACTACATGTAATATACTTGCTCATTCCCAAGATAAAAATCATTATCTCAACGCATCAAAAAACACTTGGAAACTCAGCTCATACAACATGCATACGTGTCATAATCATTATTGCTCATCATTAGATCATAAAACAATACAACCAATTCACCAAACTTAATTGGTTAGGGTTTACCAATTGATCTCACCCTTACATAGCAATAACGGTATCCTCCACAAACTCACCTACTAGTTGCAATTCCCTTCACTAGCTCTTCCTACCAGTTACAAAATAATATTATAACAATATCATTACCAGTTAATTGACATCAATGACAACATAACATTTCATTAATGAAATCTTCATGCAAATGCCAACAATCTCCCTCTTTGGCATTGATTGCTATGATTGTTTAGGATCCTGGTTTACATTTTACCATGTACTCTCCTTGTCTTCAGCTGGTAACTAGCTATAGACCTTCTTTCAATCAATCATTAAAATTCTTCTCCCCATAATCATATAGTTCTTCTCCCCCTTTGAAAACAATGCCAAAGTGAAAGTAAAACATGCAATGTCAAACTTCATTGTTCAGCATCAACAATCTGCAACTTGATGCTCCTCCTGTGGAATAACTCCTCTCTACATCAATCCTGTTGTAAAATTCTACAAGTATCTCTGGGACTGATGTACTCTACATCATGCTCAATTGACCTCGTGAAGGGGTACAACCCCTGTTGAACACAAAGTACCACTGAGAGGGGGGTGAATCAATGGCTGCTATACTTTTTGACCTTTCAAAGCAACTTCAGAATACCGGTTATTAACTTAAGAACTTAAACAATCAAGTTGGTGAGGTAGAAAGGAAAACCAAAGAGATCAATCACACAAATGCAACCCACAACACCAGATGTACGAGGAAAACCCAATATGGGAAAAACCTCAGTGAGAAAAGTTGCTGGAGACTACTGCTCCAATCCAGCCTCACAAGTAAAACACTGAATTACAAAGATTTAGGGAACCAACCCAAGGAGTACCAACCCCTTCTTTTTCAGGGCACCAACATAAGGAGCACCAACCCTTGCACCAAGCTCCAACTTGGTGATGTATATTGAAATACATTTTAGATATAGTTAAGGCTTCTTGTTTTAAATGAATTCTACAACTCTTGATCAAATATCTTACTGTCGGTTGAGAGTCTTTTCTCCTCCACTAAATCTCAAACTACCAGTTGTGAGATTACTTTCTTTGATTCTTGACCTCTATTATCACTCTTTCTCTCTCACAGTCCCACCATACACTGTGTTACACTTGGATGTTGCCTTTCTCTACTACACCTTGCTGGTTTTCTTAACAATTAAAATATAGTTATACTGGTACTCAATCACTATTGGTTAAACTCTCTCACCAGTTTGCTTGGTCACTTACTCTATAAATTTCTTAGAATAAATTCTAAGGCCAAAATTCTTCTCTGTACTTAATCTCTCTTTTCTCTTTTTCTTCTCTACAACATCAACTTGCTCTGTTTCAAGCTCATATATTTATCACAAAGGTTTCCCGCCAAGAAGCAATTCAAAATCAAAGCGGTTAGGGTTTCCTTTTCCCGACACAATCTACATGAGATCTGATCCAGTCTGTCTTGGGTCGATCACGTGTACTCTAGGGATGCATCTGTACACATTTTCCATTATCCAATGCATACTTGCTAAAGATAGCAATCACGTACAAGATTTCCTACCTTGAAATCTGTAACCTCATAAAGCGCTTAGCTATTTCCTTTTCAAGGTCTTCTTGCAATCTTATTTCCTTTGCATTGATCCAGGCACCAACTATTCCTTGATCTTCCTCTATTACTCTTTCTTCCTCGAGCCGCATCAATCAGTTACAATCCTGTGATTTGTGGCTATTTCATTAATGTCAACTAGCTATTTCAACAACCATGTTGATGGAGGCTTCACCAACCTCTACATGTTTGCCACCTCAGCTCCACATGGTATCACAACAGTCAGTTCATACTTGATCATTCAGAAAACTCATATCGGTACATCCCTTTACCGGTGAGACCTTCTTCTTTTGTGTAGTACCCCTACCCTAGTCATCTTTGTAAAACCGGTTTGACCTTGGTTGACTTTTTATGTGGCAATCTTGAATGGTTGAATTACCATGAGGTAATGTTTAGTCAGATATTATGATTATTGTGTGTATCTATTAATGTGCTTTCACCTTGATTCTTATGTAAGTTTAAACTATCCTCTTGATTCTTGTTATTAATCTCTAGATAACATCTTCATTAAATATATATATGTATGCTTGTCTGACTCTTGGTTGCAGGAGATTGCAGGTACAGTACTGCCTAGGTGTAAGGTTCGTCTTCACCTGGATTCACAGGGTTGAGTATACCTCTTTCATCCTTAGAATTTGGGTTAGGTGGTCATAAAACCTTCAGTTTACACTAGTCATACTCAAATGAGCATCGCTTGTGTTCTATCAATTTTCTTTTCATTTGGGTTTGCGGGTCGGGTAATTGGTTGGCTTACTTGGTTTGCGTGCTTGGCGTGTGGTAAATAGAGTATTTAACCCTAAGTATTTATTTTGATTTAATGTGTTCGTTTACGCATTAGTAATTGACAAATTAAAATAAATAGCTTTCTTTTATGTGATTAATCATTAATTAAAAAAATCATCCTATTTATGTTTGTAGTGAGTTTAATTTAATGGTTAATTTTAAATAACGAATTTATTCAGTTTATGCATTTTAAAAAGGAAAGATTTAAATTTATTCGAAATAGAAATAATTTGATCTCTTTTGCTTTTTGGAATAGAAAGATTAATTTTAATTATTTAAGAAAATCAATTTTGATTAGAAAAATGAGTTTTATTCATATTTATTTTATATAGTGTGTAAGATTGATTTTGAGAATTTAATTTAGTTAAAAATATTTTACCCTCATTAATATTGTGAAATGCAACTATTAGCTTTGTTAATTAAAAATTAAATGAGGGAGAAAATCATTTCTTTTAATTAACTAAATTTATAATCTCAATGCATAAACAATTCAACTATGAGATAATTCCATAAACTTAATTAATTAATTAATTAAACTAAGTTGCAAGCTGCATGATATTAGAAATATATTTTTATTTAAATTTTAGTGGAAAAATAAATTAGATTAATTATATTTATTGTTCCTAGAATTTTAAATAAATAAATAAAATAATAAATTAAAAAAAAATGAATAATTCTTTATTTAGAAAATTAATTAATTTGCATGAGAAAAGAAAAGAAAGAATAATGATTTTTAATTATTGCATGTTAGCTTATCTTTTGTTATAAAATTAGAAAATAAAATAAAATTCCTTTTATTCTAAATTTAGGTTTTTGAGAAAAAGCTATTGAACCTAGAATTTTAGTTTAAATAGGGAATAGGTCTTTATTTTAGATACACGGGAAACAGGTTAGGAATTTAGGTGAAGAAATTTATTGGAAGCTTATTGAAAAGATTAGGGCTCTTCTACAGATTTCTTCCAGGAAAGCTATACCAGGTTGGGTGGCTTCTTTGATTTGTTGGTTTTTAAGAAAATAATTCTATTTTTTTCTGAATGGTGTGTGTGTAAATTATTTGTCAGATCCAAAACCCTCTTCTGGTTAATTCAAGTTTTGATTTAAAATTCTTGCCTGATGTTAATTTTCTAGTTAATAGGAGTAATTTAATTTAAAAAAAATTAGTCAAATTATTATGAAAAAAATTATTCTCTCTTGTTGATTTGTTCTGATAGTCCTTTAAATAAATCTCTCTGAAATTAGTTGATTTCTTTAGAAATAAATTTAATTATGAATTAAATTTATTGGTTTATCTAGTTTAAAGAAAAAGTAATTGGAATAAAATTCTGTGAATGAATTTTATTGAGTTGGGAATTTTATTTCTATGTAAATTCTGTCAAAGGGGTTTTAATGAATTTGGAAATTATTTATGTGTTTTAAAAAAAAAAATAATAATTAAAAATAATAATTAAAAAATAAAATAAAATAAAAAATAATAATAATAATAATAAAAATATATTATAACATATTAAATTTAAAGTGGGTTTTAAAATGTTTAATTGTTTTATTAAATATTAATTAATATATTTGATTATTATATGTTAATTATTAATTATTAATTAATATATATTTTAAATATGTGTTAATCATGATAATATATATATATATATATATATATATATATATATATATATATATATATATATATATATATATATATATATATATATATATATAATTCGTTAATATTGTGTATTATTAAATTATTAATTTTTTATTTTTTTGGGGATAAATAAATATATAATAATTAATATTTAATTTTGGTATCTATTTTATTGAGGAAGTATCTTTTTGGGAAAAAGATAAAATATTATTTTGTTTGGAAAATTGTTGAAATGAAATATATTTATTAAATTGATAATTTTTAAATAATATTTTATTCAGGAATATATTATACGATATGCTATTGGAATTATTGGAAATTTAATAATGTATCGTTTGGAAAATTAGTAAGTTAATGAGATTTTCATTTAGTAAAATAAATGGTTAGTTTATATTTTTCCTCAATATTGAGACATAGACAAATGGACTATTACAATTGTGGTATTTTATTCTCCTCGTTATGGTGATTTTTCTATTAATGTATTTTGAAAACTTAGATCATTTAGAAAACTTGATCGACTTTTATTGTTTAAACCAATAGGAAAGAAGATTGTCCTTTTTTGGTTATTGCCTATGCAAGTTTAATTTTTGTATTTGCTTTTGTTTAAAGTAATGGCAAGGCCTTGATATGTTTGTTTGGACCCTGTCGTTTGGTTGATTTGGGGTACCTGTTTATGTCTTCGGTTTCTAGTTTGGTTGTTGCCTTGTGATGGTGTTTTAACTGGTCTTGTCCTTTATGCAGGTGTCAAGTGGTGATTTGTGGTTGGCCATAGTGGGTCAGGTATCTAGTTAGAATATTGTCGGGCAATGGACCTTGTATTAGCTTTTGATATGTTCAGTTGGATCCGTTTCTTTGTAGGGATCATTTATGTAATTATTGATCGATGTGGTCAGTTGTTTATTGGTATGATTCGTCTCGATGGCAGGAATGTAAATGATGTGAAACTTATGTACCCTTAACTTATTTAATTATCAAAGGGGTCTTGCAGTTGAGCAGACCCAGAGATGTAGCCCTCTAGGGGTGAACTCCGAGATCATTTTGGTGTTATGTGTTGCTTTTATTCTTATGTTTCATGTTTTAGTGTTAGCATGTATGGATGGCATTTTGATAGAATGTGTAAGTGGATTAGATGAAATTAATTGTAAATGCATGTATGTAGTTGTCTTTTAAATGCGGTAAATTGGATCATGAAAGAATGTAGATTAGAATAATGGAATGTATTTAGTTATTGTTAAGGAAATTAAGTATGCATGGAAAGATCTCATTAGTTTATGATGAAATTCAAGTGTGTTATTAAATTGGATGCATGACTAAAATTTTAATGAAAAGTATGGACGAAGGGTATGAATAAACCTTAATGGATGAACTTTATCTTGTGATCTATATTTTGTCTTACTGAAAGAAATTATCCTTGTTTAAGAATTTTCTCATTATTAAGACAATCAGCTTATTGGATTAATTAGCATAAGTTAAGTTAAATGTGGAATTAAGTAATCACGTAAGGAAACTCTTTAGGTGATAGTTGATGTCTTCCACTGTGTAATCTGTACTTTGATATCTTATTGTATCTTTATGTTGTGTCTTGTTTAAAAAAGAAAAATTGCACTCCATTCGTGTGTTTTAGCTTTATCCCTTCAGGGTTTCCTAGCGGGGCATTACATTCTGCTAACCGACAATGTACACTGTACCAGTAACACATTTTCACCTCCGATGGTTTGTGATAACTTTAACATTTTGCCTCTTCATCAAAAATAGGCAGCCAACCTCCAGACCGATTTATTGCTCTACTAGTTGTTACTCAACATGTTAATATGCACACAGTCTTCATCCTGGATTATGCCTTATTGGTAAGCCTCCATTTTTTCTACTCACTCTCATGTGAATTTCCATCATACCGGTCACTCCTTTCTTATCGGTGACCTTGCCAAACTGATTGATATCAATGACAACTTAATGCCAAAGTGCCAACAATCTCCCCCTTTGGCATTGATGTCAACTTATCACAAGACACTTCATACTAGTACATTTCTCCCCCTTTGACACAATGACAAAGGGTATTGTACACTTCCCCTTTGATCCATACTGAGCTCCCCCTTTGATCGCTATCAACTCACCCTGAGCCACACAAATCCTTTCTAAGTAGATGACACAACTCCCAACTTGTGTCAGAGATACTCAAAAGTGCTTACCGGTAATGGTTTGGTGAAAATGTCTACTACTTGTTCTTCGATAGGGACATAATCCATCCTCACCTCCTATCCTTTAACCTTCTCTCTAAGAAAATAATACTTGATAGCAATGTGCTTTGTTCTAAAATGCATCACCAGATTCTTTTCTATGTTGATTGCACTCGAATTGTCACACCGGATGATAATAGGATCAGTGATGTCTACCTGTATGTCTTTGAGGGTATGCTTCATCCAAAGCACTTGAGAGAAGCATGTAGCAGCAACAATGTATTCAGCTTTAGCAATAGATAGAGAGACTGAGTCCTACCTCTTGCTATGCCATGAGACCAACCGGCCACCTAGAAAGAATACACCACCACTTGTGTTATTCTGATCATTAATGCAACCTGCCCAATCAGCATCAGTGTATGCTTCCAAGATAAAATCTCCTTGTTTAGGATACCATAATCCATAACTGAGCATCCCTTGCAGGTACCTAAAGATTTTTCTTACAACATTCATATGTGACTGCTTAGGTGCATCTTGGAATCCCATGCATACTGCCTGTACTATATCCAGTCAAGAAGCAGTTAAATACAATAGACTACCTATCATGGATCTATATAGAGTCTGATCCACCACCGGTGATTCATCATTCTTGCTCAATTTACTGTCGGTCACAATGGGGGTACTTAATGGTTTACAATCTTCCAGTTGAAATTTATTCAACATCTCCTTTGCATACATGATTTGTGAGATAAAGATTACTTTATCTTGCTGTAATATCTACAAACCAAGGAAGTATGTCAATTCACCAATCATTGGCATCTCAAATTCTGACTGCATCTGATCAGCAAATTCTTTGCAGAGGGTGTCCTTGTTGCCTCCAAAGATAATGTCATCTACATATACAACTACAATGATCATGTGGTTCCCATCATTCATTATGTATAGATTGTTGTCAGCACTCCTCTTTTTGAATCCCTACTAGTTTAGGTACTGATCTAATCTTGAATACCATGCTCTAGGGGATTTCTTAATGCCATACAGGGCCTTGTTCAACCAACACACAAATGTTTCATCATCATGTAGCAGAAACCCTTCTTGTTGCTCCATATATATTTCTTCTTCCAAATTTCCATTAGAAAGGCATATTTTACATCCATTTGATATACTTTATAGCCCTTGTAGGCAGAGGAGGCTAGACAGATTCTAATTGCTTCTAATCTAGCTACCAGTGCAAATGTTTCTTCAAAGTCAATCCCTTCTACCTAAGAGTATCCTTTGCACACTAGTCTAGCTTTGTGCCTAACAATATTACCTTCTTCATTCATCTTATTCTGATAGACCCATTTTGAGCCAATGATGTTCTTGTCTTCTAGTCTAGGGACTAATTCCCAGGTCTTGTTCTTCTCAATCTATTGCAGTTCTTCTTCAATGGCATCTATCCATTCTTTTCTTTTGTTGGCCTCATTGATTGTTTTGGGTTCAACTTCAGTCATGAGGCAGAGGTTGAATTGTTCATCATTCCAGGAAAGTCTTCTTCTAGTCTGCACACCATCACTCTTATTTCCCAAAATTTTCTCTTCTAGGTGATTCAACTGTACATACTAGTTGGGAGCCTTCTTGGATGCTTCTTCTGGTTCATTGTTTGACTGAGCTTCATCATTTTTATCACCAAAGTCATCATACCAATTAGCTTGTGGTTGGCATCCTTTGTGCATATCCTCATCAACTTTTACATGCACACATTCAATGTCTCTTCTTAGTCTTTTGTTGGAGCATTTGTAGGCCTTGTTGTTAGATGAGTAACCAAAAAATATTCCTTTATCACTCTTGGAGTAAAAAATTCCTAGACTATCCATATCTTTCTTGATAAAATAGTTGCTTCCAAATACTTTGAAGTATTTGACTAATGGCTTTCGGTCATACCAAAACTCATAAGGTGTCATTCTATTGTTTGTTCTTAATTGAACCCTGTTCAAAGTATATGCAATCATATGAACAACTTCCTTCCAATATGTGTCTGGTAGACTGGCCTCATTTAACATGGTTCTGGTCATCTCCTTAACTATCCTATTCTTTCTTTCTACCACACCATTTTGCTGTGGTGTCCTAGGAGCTGAGTGTTTCCTTCTAATTCCATGTTTTTCACAATAATATTCAAATTCATTTGATGTAAACTCTCCACCCCGATCTGATCTTAGGCATTTTAACTTGCACCCACTTTCTTTCTCCACCATTTTCCTAAAGATCTTGAATCTTTCAAATGCTTGTGACTTATCTTGCAGGAAGGTGACCCATGTCATTCTTGAGTAGTCATCAATAAAGAGCATAAAGTATCTTTCACTTGCAAGTGCTCTTGTCCTAGTTGGACCACACCGATCTGTATGTACAATTTCAAGTGGTCTTGAGGTGTTGTGCTCTTTTGTCTTGAGGCTCACCTTTGTTTTCTTACCTTTCACACATTCATCACAAAATGTGTTTACTGGTTTGATGATGGGTGGAATATTCCTCACACACCCCTTTTTGCTTACTGCAACTAGGTTGTCAAAGTTTATGTGGCCTAATCTTTGGTGCCACAACCAAATTTCATCAACCTATCCTAACATGCATTGGGACTCATAGCATTCCTTCAGATTATAAACATTGACATTCGTTCTCTTTCCTTTTACCACAACTTGACCGGTACTGTCTTTCTTTATCTAGCAACCGGTTGAGTCAAAGGTGAATTTGTAACCTTTGTCACACATCTAACTCACACTCAACAAATTGTGCTTTAGGCCTTCCACATAATATACATCATATGCCTTCAATTTTCCATCAATGCTTAGAGTGCCTTTTCCCTTTATTTCAATGGATGAGTTGTCTCCAAACCTTACTGAACCACCATTCCAGTCTTCAAGTTTGATGAATTTCTTTTTGTCACCAGTCATGTGGCTGGAGCAACCACTATCTACAACCCATAGATTTTTCCTTTTATCATGTAAGGCAGTCTGCACTATGAGACTTGATTCTGCCTTTTCCTTTTCTTTCTCAACCCATACCAGTTTGGTTTCCTTCTTTTTGTCAGCTACTATATTGTGCTCAAGTTTAGTTACCAGTTCTTGATCAGGATTTGTCTTCTTCTTCTTGATCTTCCAATTTTTACACAACTTTGCTATGTATCCAAACTCTTGACAGTTATAGAATTTTACATCTTCATTTAAAGGAACATCCTTAAAATTATTGTAGGGTACTGGTTTATTCTTCCTACATTCAAAACTCTTATGTCCATATCCATTGCACTGATAACAGACAACATTCATATCCCATAGTGCATTAAATAGATTTCTACTTTCATAACTCATAGAGGACTTATTGATTAATCTACAGTCAGCTATTCCATGCCCAAATTATTTACACCGATAATAGTAACCATGAAAGTTTGAAAGATACTGGTTAGGTTGCCTTGGTCCTGAATGGGACTGCCTCATCAGGGGTCTTCCCTTCATGTTGTTGAATCTAATGAATCCTTCATGGTCAACTATTTCATTTCTCCTTGGATTTGCATGCTGGTATAAGAAGTGTGGCCTCCAGTTCATTGTTGTATACTGATTTGAGTGGTGATTTCCAACAACATCTACATATGTCTTTTTGCCAGTATCCTTGCCTACAATGAATGTCTTCTTTTCTTCACCTTCAATTGAAGAGGTAAACATTATTTCTTTGCTGGATTTATCTTTTTGGGTTGAAATTTGACCTTATTCAAAGCCTAATCCACCAGTGTCTTTAGATTGCTTCTGTTTGCTCAACATCTTGTCTAAGGCCTCAATGTTGCCTTCATATTTTCTCCTTACTTTTATTTCTTCCTTACTTTCTGCAAGCTCCTTGATGAGTTTTACTATTTTTGCTTCTAGCTCTTGATACTCCTTTTCCTTATTTGTCAGATCAAAGGATGTAGCTTCACATATCCTCTTAGTTTCTTCCAGCTGCAATTTCGAGTCAGATATAACTTGACTGGACTCATCTAGGGATTGCTTCAAGAGATCTTGTTCATCTACTGCAACAAGCTTGACCCTTTTGAGTTCTCTTCTTTTTTCACTCAATTCCTCAAGAGAATTGATAAGTTCACCTTCCAAATCCACTTAAGCTTCAATATCCTCCTCTTCCTCATCTTCATCAATTGGTTTATCAAGTGCCATGAAGAGATTGACTTTTTGATCATTCTCATGGTAATCATCTTTTGATGCATTTTCTTCATCTGTTGTGTCATCCTCAATAGTATATAGGATGTTCTAATTTCAGTAGCCTCTCCTTCCTTACTAGTACATGTTTCTTTCTCTATCTTTGCCAACAGATTTTATGAACTCTCTTGACTCATCTCCACCGGTTTCTTTGTGGGGACAATTTGAAGCAAAGTGTCTGACCTTACCACAATTGAAACATTTAAGTGGTAGCTTTCCTTTATATCAACCAGATCCTCTTTTGAGATTATTGACAATTTTTTCTACTTCTGCATCAGAGTCTTCACTGGATTCTTTATGAGTAGCCGCTTCTTTGCCCTTTTTGGTGATGTTGAATGCTGCTTCTTTCCTTAAGGAAGTATCATCGGTTGTTCTCATCTCATAGGCTGTCAGTGAGCCAAATAACTCATCCATTGTAAAAGTCTTTAGATCCTTGGCTTCTTCTATGGTAGATACCTTAGTATCATTCTTGGGTGTGAGAGATCTGAGTACCTTCTTGACAAGAATCTCATCTGCAATCTCTTCTCCAAGTTCTCTAATGATGTTCATAGTTTCATCAAATCCGTGAAGATAGTCTACAATATTTTCATCATCTTTCATCTTGATGCTTTCAAGTTGGCCCCTTAGTGCTTGCAGTTTGGCCTCTTTGACTTTTGCATCTCCTTCAAACAACCTCTATAATTTATCCTGTCTCCTTTGCTAAAACAAAGTGCATGACTTTGACAAACTCATTATCAGACAACCCACTCAAGATAGCATGTTTGGACTTTGCATTGTTCTCATACTCCTTTTTGGCATCTAGATCAGTGGGAGGAATTCACACATCAAAACCCAGGGAGGAAATATAGGTCTCCATTCTTCTGCTCCAAAAGGCATAGTTGGATCCATCAAACATGGGGGATTTTGAGGAAACAGACTCATTTCTTGCCATTGTATTCAAAGTCCAGAATCTGCCCAAGGTTTAAAGATAACTGGGAACCTATTATGTGATACCAATTGTTGAACATGGAGTACCACTGAGAGGGGGGTGAATCAGAATACCAGTTATTAACTTAAGCACTTAAACAATCAAGCGGATGAGGCAGAAAACCAAGGAGATCAATCACACAAATGAAACCCACAACACCAAATGTATGAGAAAAACCCAATATGGGAAAAACCTCGGTGAGAAAAGCTGCTAGAGACTACTGCTCCAATCGAGCCTCACAAGTAAAACACTGAATTACAAATATTTAGGGCACCAACCCAAGGAGTACCAACCCCTTTTGTTTTAGGGAACCAACCCAAGGAGCACCAAGATCTAACTTGGTGATGTATATTGAAATAAAATTTAGATATAGTTAAGGCTTCTTGTTGCAAATGAGTTCTGCAACTCTTGATCAAATATCTTACTACCGGTTGACAATCTTTTCTCCTCCACTGAATCTCACACTACCGGTTGTGAGATTACTTTCTCTGATTCTTGACCTCTATTATCACTCTTTCTCTCTCATAGTCCCTCCATACATTGTGTCACACTTGGATGCTACCTTGCTCTACTACATCTTGCTGGTTTACTTAACTATTGAAATATAGTTATACCGGTACTCAATCACTGTCGGTTAAATTCTCTCACTGGTTTGCTTGCTCACTTACTCTAAAACTTTCTTAGAATAAATTATAAAGCCAAAATTCTTCTCTGCACTTAATCTCTCCTCTCTCTTTTTCTTCTTTGCAACATCAACTTGCTCTGTTTCGAGCCCATATATTTATCACAAAGGTTTCCCGCCAAGAAGCAATTCAAAATCAGAGCGGTTAGGGTTTCCTTTTCTTGACACAATCTACATGAGATCCGATCCAGTCTATCTTGGGTTGATCACCTATACTCCAAGGACACATCTTTACATGTTGTCCATTATCCAATGCATACTTTCTAAAGATAACAATCACGTATAAGATTTCCTACCTTAAAATATATCAACTCATAAAGTGCTTAGTTGTTTCCTTTTTGAGGTCTTCTTGTAGTCTTATTTCCTTTGCATTGATCTAGGCACCAACTGCTCCCTGATCTTCCTCTGTTATTATTTCTTCCTCAAGCCGCATCAGTCAGTTACAATCCCATTATTTATGGTTGTTTCATTAATGTCGACTAGCTATTTGAACAACCATGTCGATGGAGCCTTGACTAAACTCTGCATGTTTGCCACCTCAGCTCCACATGGAATCACAATGGTCAATCACTTATCTCACTGACACACAACAAGTTCATACTTGATCATTTAGAAAAATCATACTGGTATATCCCTTTACTGGTGAGACCTTCTTCTTCTGCTAACCGACAGTGCACACTATACTTGTAAACAAAGATTTTACAATAATAAACAAAATACAATATAACAAAAATCTTGTCGGCCTCTGTGCTAGTATGATTCCTTTCTCTACCAGTGTCGGTGATCTGAGTGCCGGTGTAGAGTCAGATCTTGCTAATACTGGTGTAGTGCCTTGCTGATGCCATAGGATTGTAAGGTTTCCATCAATGACAAAACCTTCAATCACCTACAATGTCTCATTGGAGTGTGCATATGCCAACAATAACTTTAACATTCTACCTCTTCATAAAGAATAGGTAGCCAACCTCTAGACTAGTTTATTTCTCTATCGGTTGTTACTCAGCATGTTAATATACACACAGTCTTCATCCCGATTTATGCCTTACCGGTAAGCCTTCATTCTGTCTGCTCACTCTCATGTGAATTTCCATCATACCGGTCACTCCTTATTTCTTGCCAGTGACCTTCCCAAACTAGTTGACATCAGTGACAACTTAATGCCAAAGTGCCAACAACCCCTAGTTGACTTCTAAGATACTCAAAATTAGTCTTAGGCAGAGGTTTAGTAAAGATATATGCAATTTTCTCCTTGGTAGAAACATGCTCCAATATCACATCTTTACTCTGCACTTTTTCCCTCAAGAAATGATACTTCAATTCAATATGATTGGTTTGTGCATGCAAAACAGGGTTCTTGGAAATATTTATGGCACTGGTATTGTCACATAATATCTTTACAGGTTCTGTAAAATTCATCTTGAAACCTTCCAAAATGTGCCTCATCCTGATAGCCTAGGTACAATTCATATAAGCTGCAACATACTCAGCTTCAATAGTAGACTGTGATATACAACTCTGCTTCTTGCTACTCCATGAAACAAGTCTTCCTCCAAGAAAGAATGCTCCACCAATTATTTTTTTCCTATCATCAACATTACCTGCCTAGTCTGCATCTGTATACACCTTTAAATCAAAGTTACCTGTATATGGATACCATAATCCATAGTCAATATTACCTTTCAATTATCTGAATATCCTCTTGGTTGCTATCAAATGGATTTCCTTTGGATTATTCTGAAATCTAGCAACTAGACCAACTGGATGAGCTATATCTGGCATGTTGTGAATAACATAGTAAAATTTCCCAATCATTGACCTATACTCCTTTTCATCAACAGATGTGGCTTCATCTTCCTTAGACAATTTACATCTTGTAACCATTGGTTTCCCAACTGGTTTATAGTCACTCATACCAAATGTCTTTAATACCTCTTTCACATACTTAGACTGTGTGATGAAAATACCACTCTTCATTTGCTATATTTGAAAGCCTATGAAATTTTTTATCTCTCCCACTAGAGACATTTCAAACTCACTTTTCATTTCATTTGTAAAGTCATTGCTCATGTCATCATTGCCTCCAAATATGATATCATCTACAACCACTTCACTAACCAGTATCTTATCTCCTTCAGATTTGAGATATGTGTTGCTATCTTCACTGGTTCTCTGAAAACCTATCTTCATCAGGTATGAATGAAGCCTTTCATACCATTCTCTCGATGCTTTCTTTAACCCATATAGTGCCGTGTACAATTTTCATACCATGTCTTTTTCATCAATCAAAGCATAACCATCTGGCTGCTCAATGTATACTTCTTCTTCCAGTATCCCATTCAAAAATGTTGACTTCACATCCATCTAATATACTTTGAATCCCTTATGTGTTGCAAATGAAAGTAAAGTTTTGACACCTTCCAGTCTAGCAACTGGTGCAAAAGTATCACCATAATCTTCTCCTTCTTCCTATGCATAACCTTTGCAAACCAATCTATCTTTGTTTTAGACTACTACACCATCTTCATTCAGTTTGTTCATGAATACCCACTTAGTACCTATCACATTTTTATTCACCGGTTTGGGTACTAGGGTCCAGGTGTTTTTTTTCTCAATTTGATCAAGCTCCTCCTCCATATATTTGATCCAATGATCATCTCCAAATGCTTCCTTAGCAGTTATAGGCTCAACAGTGGAGATCATGCAAGAATTTTCTCTAATTCTTCTTCTGGTTAACACTCCAGCATCCTTATCTCCAATAATATGGTCAGGATTGTGATTGAGTCTCACATACCTCAGAATAACATGAACATTATCTTCATGTTCTTCTTCTACATTATCATCATCTTCTTCTGAATATACATGTTTTGGTTGAACTGGTACAACATTCTCTTTACCAGTTTCAGGTTTCATTGGTTTTGGTTCCAAAAACAAAATGCAAGGGTCTTCATCCTTTTTCTCCACACTGGTTTCTCCTGAGACTTCAGGATACTCAACCACTCAAACATCAACACTCTCAATGATTATATGTGTCCAGTTGTTGTAAAATTTGTAGGCCTTACTCTTGGTGGAGTAACCAAGAAATATACCTTCATCACTTTTAGCCTCAAATTTACTAACATAGTCACCTCTCTTAATAAAAAAATTACTACCAAATATATTGAAATAGCTAACATTAGGTGATCTACCATACCAGTATTCATAAGGAGTCTTATCCTTACCTCTTTTTACAAAAATCTGGTTCATAGTGTTGACAGTTGTGCTGACAGCTTCTCTCTAGAAATTTTTTGCTACACCAACTTGTATCAACATCATTCTAGTAGCTTCAACAGCTGACCGGTTGTTTATCTTTGCAATACCATTTTGTTGTGGTGTCCTCGGTGCAGAAATTTGCCATTAGATACCATTTTCTTCACAATATCTAGTGAATTCCTCAGAAGTAAATTCACCACCTTGATCAGTCCTTAGATATTTTATCTTCTTACCACTCTCCTTTTTAGATAAGGCCTTGAATGCCTTGAACTTACTAAATGCTTATGTTTTATCCTTCAATAATGTGACCCACATCATTCTTGAGCAATCATCAGTGAAGATCATAAAATATATGTCACCTTGAATACTTTTAGTCCTTATTGGTCCACAGAGGTCTGTATGAACCAAATCTAATAGATGTTCTGCTGAAAAAAATTTGCTCTTAGAAGTTGAGGATTTCATCTTTCCCAACTGACATTCCTTACATAGAGCATTAACCGGTTTGTCCAACTAAGGGAAACCTCTCACTATCTTGGACTTACTCACTTTGATAATAATATCAAAATTTATATGATAAAATATTCTATGTGAAAGCCAACTATCATCTACTTTAGCAATTAAACAATTGTTGACTTTAGGATTCAGGTGAAATAGGTTACCTTTAGTCTGCTTGCCAGTTGCAATCAATTCACCTTTTCTCCCATAGATTTTGCACATACCATTCTTAAACTCCAATGGATATCCTCTGTCATTGAGTTGAGAAACACTCAAAACATTATGCTTTAGTCCTTCAAACCAATAGACATCATCTGAACTACTCTTCCCATTAAGAGAAATAGTTCCCTTACCTTTAACCATGCAGGGTGAGTTATTACCAAATCTCATAACTCCACCATCAAATTCCTTCAAGGAAAGAAATTTTGTTCTAGTCACCGGTCATGTGACGTGAAAAACCACTATCAATGATCCAATCATCAAAATTATCCATGCGAGAAACTAATGCTTTTTTATCAGATGTATCCACTTTAATGGCTACAAAAACAATGTCTTCATTAGCATCACCCTCAAATTCCTCATTAGTTATACCACCATCAATTGCAATAAGACAATCTCTTTTTCCTTTTCCCTTGTACTTCTTGAGATTCTCTCGCTTGTTCTCATTATCACCATTAGTGTTAGGATAACTAGTGAACAACTAAGAGGGGGGGTGAATCAGTTGTTAACAAATTATAAATTTTAATCCACTTAATAACCTTTAAATAGGTAAAGTATCGGTAAAGCACATACAATGCCGGTAGGAACAAATACTGGTAAACAATACAACCTAACAATTAAACAGATAATGAATTAAAAGCAACCATACCACATAACACCATGATTTGTAGGTGGAAAACCCGGAAAGGGAAAAACCATGGTGGGAAGCTTACCCACAGTCGGATGATACTTTTGCAGAAAGAATGTGATACAATGAGGGGCCTTCACATGCAGGAAGGCACACTGCCTAGAGCATACTGCTCATTACAAAAGAGTCTCACTGACTACAAAGAGGTAACAACCATCTCAAGATAAATGGACTACAATCCAATAGAGTGAAATACCAGAGATAGCATCTATCATGCTTGATTACAGTCCCGGTTAACCTCAATACCAGAGGCCTTTGAACTCTTCCTTAATCCCAAGTCGATCACCTATGATCGATCAAGTCTCCCTCGCATATGATATTGCATTCCAAGACCATGAATACTTATTCCATTCCCATTACACATATGCCATGATCTACAATGAGATCTTACATCATTTTATACAAACCCTAAGGCCTAAACCAATTAGGTTGACCACCTAAAAGATATTACAATAAGATCATTATATAAATTCATATTATATTTATATATCATGTCAGCCTAAGACCAAAACAACAATAACAAATCCATAAATCATCTCGAAACATCCCGGTAACATGTAGAGTACACATTATCATGATACCTGTCCATAACCTAGATAGGTACTAGACCTATTCTGGGTCCACCACACCAAAGAAATGTCTTTAAGAAGTTGAAGCATGATCAAACAACATCTTCAACATCCTAAAAGCCATGTAGAAGCTGCACCAATACCAATTATGCATCTTGTTAATATTCCTTAGTGAAAGCTCTTCCAATAAGGGTTTACCAGAGTGTATGATACCATCCGATTACCAAATCAATACCAAATGACCAAGACATGCTCTAGAAGCATGTACCACATGTAACTAATCATATTCCATAGATCCAAACATGTCGAAAGTGTCCAACAGATAGTCTCTTCTGTCGGTAACACTAGATCTTCTACCAGTAACCGAAACCTATCTGTCGGTAACCAACCATAATATCTAGTGTTGACATCAATGACAAAACATAAATGCAACACATAATAAATTTATCCAATAATTCCAACAATCTCCCCCTTGGTATTGATGGCAACACTAGATGTGAAAAGCATCTAAGTACCGAGAAATGCCAAAAAAGTCTCCCCCTATGGAAGACAACCAATAATCTCATGAATATAAATAACTCCCCCCCCATGAATGATATCTCTGTAAAGTTCTAAATTTATTTTTTCACATCACTATCTCTCCCCCTTTGACATCAATGCCAGAAATCTGACAAAAATATCAAAGCAAGAATATAAACCTCTGTATCTCAAAGCTGACTACTCCCCCTGAGTAGTAGCACCACTCATCAGTCCTAGAATGAATAATGTCTCTGGTAATACATGTCAGACTAATGACAAACTGCATCAATCAAGTCTTTGTCGGAGGGGCAGAAACCCCTAACCCGTCTCTCAAGTACTCAAATGATTCCTTAGATAGCGGTTTAGTGAATATATCTGCAATTTGTTCTTTAGTGTTCACATAAACCACTCTGACTTCCTTTGCTTCTACCTTGTCCTTCAAAAAGTTATAATTTATTGAAATATACTTAGTCTTAGAGTGAAATACTGAATTCTTAGACATGTCAATAGCTACAAAGTTATCACAGTAGATAACTACCGGTTCACTACAATTTACCTTGATATCCTTGAACATTTGCTTCATCCACAAGACTTGAGTGCAATTAGGTAGTTGTTGCAACATACTAATCTTTTGTAGTAGATAAATAAATACATGACTATTTTTTGCTGATCCATGAAACCAGTTTCTTTCTAAGAATGAAAGCTCCACCAGAAGTGTTCTTCATGTCATCAGTATCTCCTGCCCAATCTGAGTCAGTATATGCACATAAAGTGAAATTGCCATTTTTAGAATACCATAAACCATATTTTGTTGTTCCTTGCAAATACCGAAATATCCTCTTTACTACACATTCATGATTTTCTTTAGGATTACTTTGATATCTAGAAACATTACTTACTGCATTCATAATATCCGGTCTAGTCTAAGTTAGATATAACAAACCACCAATCATAGATTTATACCTTGTTGGATTTATCGGTGTAGAAGTATCCTTGATAGATAATTTCTCACTTTTCACCATAGGAGTACTTACCAGTTTGGAATTATCCATACCAAACTTCTTCAACAATTCCCTCATATACTTAGTTTGACAAATAAAAATGCCTTTGTCAGTTTGAGTAATCTGCAAACCTAAGAAAAATCTCATCTCACCAATCATGGACATTTCAAATTCATTCTTCATATTGTTAGCAAATTCCATGCACAATTTATATTCTCCTCCAAAAATGATATCATCAACAAATACTTCAATAATCAGAATATCATTATCATCTATCAACACTGCCTTTAGTAAAACCAAGCTTCAAAAGATATTTATCCAACCTTGCATACCAAGCTCTAGGAGCCTGTTTCAATCCATATAAAACTTTATTCAGTCTGCAAACCATATCTTTATCATCTGTCAGTGGAAATCCATCAGGTTTCTCAATGTAAACCTCGTCTTCAAGTTCACCATTTAAAAATGCACATTTAACATCCATTTGATGAACCTTATAGTTCTTATAAGCTACATAGGCAAGAAATAGTCTAATAGCTTCAATTCTAGCTACAAGTGCAAATGTCTCACCATAATCAATTCCTTCTATTTGAGAATATCCTTTACAAACCAATCTAGCCTTGTTTCTTACAACTTGACCATCCTCATTCAATTTATTCCTAAAAACCCATTTAGTTCCAATAAGATTCATATTCTTAGGCTGGGGAACTAAAGACCAAGTCTCATTTTTCTCTATCTGATCTAATTCATCTTCCATAGCCTTTAACCAATGTTTATCCTTACAATCTTCAATAACAGTTGCCAGTTCAACTTGAGAAATAAGACATACCTCTTCATTTTCTAGTCTCCTTCTTGTCATAACTCCCTTGTTCCTATCTCCAATGATTTGATCTTCAGAATGATTTAATCATATAGACCTTGGTGTCTTATGAACTTCAGGTTCACTACTCTGATCATCAGTCACAATTGAATTTTCTGATTATGCCGATGTAACTGTCTCAGTTTCCTATACCAGTTGAGGCATTGTTGGTTTAGTTATGATCATTTCCACTATCGGTTCCTTGTCATATGATATAGAATGATTTCTGTACTGCTCATCCACTTTCACATTAGCACTCTCCACAATTTTCTACAATCTTTTGTTATAACATCTATATGCATTTATTTGAATTGAATAACCAAGAAATATCCCTTCATCACATCTAGGATTAGAATTTCCAATTGATTCATCACTTTTGATATAGCATTTACTTCCAAAAATTCTGAAATACTTAATAGTAGGTGTATGTCCAAACCATAATTCATAAGGGGTCTTACTGGTTTCACCTTTGAGGTGAAATCTATTGAATGTGTAGACTATTGTACTTACTACTTCTCTCCAATAGATATGAGCCAATTTGGCTTCCATTATCATAGATCTTGCTGCATCCAAAATGGCTATGTTCTTTCTTTCAACTACTCCATTCTGCTAAGGAGTTCGAGGTGCAGATAATTGTCTCCTTATTCCATTTGTTTCACAATAACTGTTAAATTCATGAGAAGTGAACTCACCACCATGATCTGATCTTAGACATTTGATTTTCAATCCAATTTCTATTTCAACCTTTGCTTTAAAGATCTTAAATTTCTCAAAGGCTTTAGATTTGTGCTTAAGAAAAGTCACCCACATCATCCTAGAATAGTCATCAATAATCAACATGAAATACTTATCACCTTGAAAGCTTCTAGTCCTTGTTGGACCACATAAGTCAGTGTGAATCAAATCAAGTACATCATTGGATTTTTCATGCATGCTCTTAAAAGAACTTCTAACTTGCCTCCCAATTGGCATTCCTTACATACCAGATTATGAGACTTCATAATATTAGGTATATCTCTAATTGTCTTAGTTGAACAAATCTTCACAATACAGTCAAAATTAACATGACATAACCTCTTATGCCATTACCAACTCTCATCAATATGAGCAATCAAAAATATCTTATTACCAGTGTTCAAGTGAAAGATATTACCTCCATTCTGACTATCGGTTGCAATCTCCAAACCAGTCGTGTTAATGTTTTGCATTTTCTATCTTTAAACTGAAGTTGGAAACCCTTGTCCACCAATCGACCAACACTCAAAAGATTATACTTTAAACCTTCTACATAATAGAGATTATCAGTGTTATGCTTACCATCGAGAGAAATAATACCTCTACCTTTGATCATACATGCTTTGTCATCTCCAAATCTAACTTGACCACCATTATATTCTTGTAGGGACAAAGTTTTCCCTTTATCTCCAGTCATATGATGTGAGCATCCACTATCAATTACCCATTCATCCTTATCTTCAACTTTTGCTGCCAGGGTCTTTTATTCATTTTTGATAGTTGGTTCCGATTCATCTTCCTTTAAAGAATAGAACACCCATTCCTTTCCATTACTGGATCCACTAGTAGAGTCTTCTATTGGTTCATCTCTAGAGTCATTAGTTACTCCTTCCTCATCCACTATGTAGCATTGTTTACTTTTCTTGAATCTATATCTATTCTGGTTAGGCTTAAATGATTTGTTAACTCTTTCCTCAAACCTTGCATTCTTTTCAAGACATCTAGATGCAAAATGACCAATCTTATTACATGAAAAACATTTAAAAGGTGCTTTTCCTTCATACTTACTTCCTGTTAGACCTTTAGGTACTCTTCTAGAAAATAAGGCTTCAAGTTACTCAAATTCTTCATCTTCTTTCCTCATGTTTTCTAGTTCTTTTGCATATAAAACTTTCCAATCACTTTTGTCAATAGATGATGATGATGATGCATGAAATGCAAGTTCAGACTTTACAGCTCCAAAAGATCCAAATTCTTCAAGCTCAAAAGCGGATAATTTCCCAATCAAAATGTCTCTGTTAACTGAAGAGTTATCCATTGTTCTCAACTCATTAATTGGAGTTGCCTTCATCTTGTAAGCTGGTGTAAGGGCTCTCAACACTTTGGAAACTATTTCATCTTCACTCAGAAATCCTCCACAACATTGAATTCCCATAACAATCTCATTTACTCTTTCCATAAACACAACAATTCTTCTTTCATTATCTTCCATCTTCAAGTTTTTATATCTTACTCGGTATCCATCAAGTTTAGCAATTTTGACAGTAGGATCACCTTCATTCAGAGCTTGAAATTTGTCCCACATAACCATAGCCGATGATTTATCAGTCAATCCCATGATTTGCTGATTAGTAAGTGCACACAAGAGGGCTTCCTAGCTCTGCAATCATTCTCAATATTCTTATCCAAGTCTACAGTAGTAGGATTGCCAGATGCCAGATCATAAGGTGTATATCCTTTCTTAGTGATATCCCAAATATTCTTGCCAAGACATCTAAGATGAGTCTCCATTCGAATTTTCCATATCCCATAATTTATTCGATCAAGCTTAAGGATTTCTCTTCTGAAAATAGTTGTTGGTGGATTAGAAGTGTTAGCTACCATAGGATCTACCTCAAGCAGTTAAGCGTCTACAAAAGAAGACCAAAGCTCTAATACCAATTGTTAGGATAACCAATGAACAACTTAGAGGGGGGGTGAATCATTTGTTAACAGATTATAACTTTTAATCTACTTAATAACCTTTAAATAGATCAAGTACTGGTAAAGCACATACAGATGTCGGTAGGAACAGATACTGATAAACAATACAACTTAACAATTAAACAGATAATCAATGCAAAGAAACCATACCACATAACACCATGATTTGTATGTGGAAAACTCGGAAAGGGAAAAACCATGGTGGGAAGCCTACCCACAATCAGATGATACTTCTGCAGAAAGTATGTGATACAATGAGGGGCCTACACATGTAGGAAGGCACACTGCCTAGAACGTACTGCTCATTACAAAAGAGTAAACTTCCCAAGGTAGCATCTACCATGCCTGATTACAGTCCCGGTTAAGCTCAATACCAGAGGCCTTTGACCTCTTCCTTAATCCCAAGTCGATCACCTATGATCGATAAAGTATCCTTTGCATATGATATTGCATTCCAAGATGATGAATACTTATTCCATTCCCATGCCACATATGCCACAATCTACAATGAGATCTTACATCATTTTATACAAACCCTAAGGCCTAAACCAATTAGGTCGGCAACCTAAAAGATATTACAATAAGATCATTACATAAATTCATATTACATTTATATGCCATGTAGGAATAAGACCAAAACAAAAATAAAAAATCCATAAATCATCCTGAAACATCCCGGTAACATGTAGAGTACACATTATCATGATATCGGTCCATAACCTAGATAGGTACTAGACCTATTCTGGGTCCACCACACCAAAGAAATGTCTTCAAGCAGTTGAAGCATGATCAAAGAAAATCTTCAGCATCCTAAAAGCCATGTAGAAGCTGCACCAACACCAATTATGCATCTTGTTAGGATTCCTCAATCAAATCTCTGCTGGTAAAGCCTTATACTAGTGCTGGTAAGGGTTTACTAGAGTGTATGATAGCATCTGATTACCCTATCAATACCAACTGACCAAGACATTCTCTAGAACCACATACCACATGTAACCAATCATATTCCATAGATCCAAACATGTCGAAAGTGTCCAACAAATAGTCTCTTCTACCGGTAACACTAGATCTTCTACCGGTAACCAAAACTTGCTTGTCGGTAGCCAACCATAACAACTAGTGTTGATATAAATGACAAATCATCAATGCAACACAATCAATTCATCCAATAATGCCAACAATTAGGATAGTTAGCTACAATGTGTCCAATATTGTTGCATGCAAAATATTTCAAATGTAATTTACTTCTGTACTTACCAGTACCTCTCAGCAACCGCTTACCCAACAATGCTTCAAGCTCAACCAAACTATTTTCATCATCAACTTCTCTATTGTATCTAGATTCATAACTATGACTGACATCTCTATTTTTCCTCATAGATGGGTTAGAAATAGAAGTTCTAAATGCAGATTTAGATTTCTAAACACTACCATCATAACCATTTAATTCAAAAACAATAATCTTACCAATGATGGAGTCAATGGTTACCTTAGTTTTTTCAATTGATTTTAGCTCCTGAATGGCTACAAATCAGATAGTGTAGACTGGTAGAAGGGTTCTCAATACCTTACTAACCACTGTGGCATCTTCCACTTTACCACCACCACTCTTGATATCACCAACTATCTCTTTTATCCTCTGACCATACTGTTGTATTTTCTCACCTTCAGCCATCCGCATGTCATCAAATTTTCCTCTTAGATTCTCTTCTTTGAAAATCTTCACATATTCATCATAGATCCTATTAGGGACCACCCAGTTAAGGGATTGACTATAATGCCCTATTAGAAGCAATACCATGTGAGGAGTAACCTCGGTAGAGGAGTTGAAATCCAAGCTAATGGACCACCTGGTTAGAGGATTTAAACAACACTAATCTTGTTAGAGCTTACCCGGTTAGGGGATTTTAGTTGTTGTAATTGTTATTAAACAACAAGGGTTTATTGATATGTTTGAATAACACTACACTTTCTTGTTTAGATCCTTTTCATGCTCCTATCTACCTTTACACAAACTATAGATACATCATCTGGTTCAGCAGCCACACTTAATTACAAATTTTCCAACACTGAAACAAAACAACTCATCGACCTTATAAACAAATCAATAGGTCGGTAACACAACAAAAACCTAATTCTCTCATAGAGATTACAAATAAATCAGTTTAAGTATGACCGTTGGATTACATAATAATCTTTGCACATCATTCAAGATAGCCTCAACCACTCCTTGATCACCGCTTTGTCAAACTTAGTAACTCATCATGTGGTTTGCATTACATGCAATATACTTTCTCATTCCCAAGATAAAAAACCGTTATCTCAACGCTCCAAAAAACACTTGGAAACTCATCTCATAAAACCTGCATACATGTCATAATCATTACCACTCATCATTAGATCATAGAGCAATACAACCAATTCACCAAACTTAATCGGTAAGGGTTTATCATATCAACGGGTAGGGTTTACCAGTTGATCTCACCATTACTTAGCAATATTGTTATCCTTCACAAACTCACCTCCTGGTTGCAGTTCCCTTCACTATCTCTTCCTACCAGTTACAAAATAATATTATAACAATATAATTACCAGTTAATTGACATCAATGACAACATAACATTTCATTAATGAAATCATCATGGAAATGCCAACATTTTGAACTTGGATTCCATTGATGATAACTCCAACTATAGGACTACCATGGTTAGAATACTTAGGAATGGTCACCTTTCCGAGCATGATATAAGCTAGTTGACCTACTACATGTACTATTTGTGGATCCTTTTTCTTTCTTCCTAGTTTCTTTAAATAGTCCTCTTTGATTACTTTGCTATATATTTGGACATCTTTGATGGCTTGGAATAAAGGGATTTTGACACAAATGTGTTTCAACTGATCTATGAGATAAAACATGGGTTCCTCCTTTTTCTTTGTTATCTCCATCTCAAGCCTTTGGAGAAATGGAGGTGTTGTATCAGATTTTTGTGTCTGACTAGGTGGTACAGGTGGAATAGGAAAATTATCATGCTCAACCTCTTTTGTAGGTAACTCAGTTATCACTAGGGAAGAGGATGCTAGTAGAGTTGTCCCTGAATGGAGATTTATATCACTTATGCCTACAACATATGTAGGATATTGATTTGGATCAACAAAATAAATAGGCCGTTGTTGTGGTTTGTTGTTAGGATTGGGGACAGGTTGTGTTGGCAATTGAGTAGGTCTAGGTGCACTAGCATTTGGGTTAGGAGGAAGCATTAGGGCTTGCTGCCAATTTTATTGAGATGGTTGTAGGTAACCAGTAGATTGGTTTGGCCATTGCTATCCTCCCTTCCATTGGGATGTCTGCTCCCAATTCCCTTGAGGTGGTTGCCAACCTACTTGAGGTTGTTGCCAATTCCCCTAAGGTTGAGGCCATGTAGATGGGGAGTTCTGACAGTTGGGCCATGTATCTTGATTATTCTATGGTTGTGAAGAAAAATTTCCATAAAATTGTGGGTAAGAAGACTTCCACTAACTATTAGGATTATAAATATTTATATAAGGACCATTGAAAGATAGTGGGTCTAGTGGAATAGAAAGGTATTTGGGTCCTCTATTACTAAACCATAGAAAGGTATTTGGGTCCTCTATTACTAAACCATAGAATTTAGGGAGAACTGAAGCACGAATATTCTTGAGATTATCATTATCATTTTGGGTAGTGAGAGGGAATTCAAAAGTGGTTTGGTTATCTTGATTTTGTGCATCCATCCTTGCTTGATAAGGTATCAAATCAAATTTATTATCAATAGGATTTTTGTCAGCTGGATCTTTAGGATTGTTAAAATTGGAAAATATATTAGCGAAAGGGTTTATGTCTTGATCTTGTCCCTCTTTTGGCCGATTATTAGGATAAGTTTTATTAGGAAGAAATATCCCTAAAGAATCTCTTCTCCTATGCATGCAACATTAACTAAAAAATAACAATAGACCATTACTCTATGAAAGTGAAAGTTGTATGTAAAACAAAATTTGACACTACTGGAAATAAAATACAACTAAAAAATGACTACAAAAGGTTCCTTAGTTTGATACCATCCCCGACAATGGAGCCAAAAATGGTTGGTTCTTCTAATGGTTTTAATAACTATACTTTGAGGCCATAACTTACGGATTGGGCATCCATACTAATTAGTTATATGATCATCATAAGAGCTCACTTTTTGTCAAACTAGGGTTTATACTTGAAATGGGTTAGCAAACCATATGCACTAAGGTCCTTATTGTAGTCATTCTACAAAGAAGGAAATATTTATTAAAGTAAAGTGCATGGAAAAAAGGAATAACTAAAATTCTCTAATAGAAACTACCTTGAAATCAGAAAAAAAACAACAACTTAGTCTGTAGCAAGCAGGTAGGAGACTACTCTATCTGCCTTGGCTATAGGAATAGTCACAGGATGATTTCCAATGGCTGTAGGAACAATCAATCACTAGGACACCACACTAAATACTAAAGGAAAATAAGTACTAAATACAAATGATGGAATTCTCACTAAGTGGGCCCCCTTAGCAAGTCTTCCCAAAAATCAACTATGTGTTGCAAACTAGAATATTATCTTATTGATTTCAAAACATCTATTACATCATAGTATTGGCTAAAAATTGTTCTGATATAAAACTAAAGATTGAAAATTATAATATCTGATGTTCACCATCCCTAAGAAGGGATATCTAAACTTATTTGTAGCAAAGGAACTCCTAACTCTAACTACTAGCAGGTCCACTCCCATAACATTAGGAGGACGCCATTTATTACAACATAAGAAAAAGAGAAAGAGTTACACTCTAAATAGGAATCAATCAAGTTGTTTCAACTACAGAGGAAATCTAGCATAACCATGTCTCCTAGTTTTATTCTCCTAAAAACATGAATATCGAAGTTGATTATTACACTCTTTGAGCTATATATAACCAACTCTTGACTCCTTCAATACTCATCTTGTTAAGACTTTGTCTTCAACCAGCTAACTAGCATGAACTTCCACATTGTGAATCCTTGACCATTTCCTATTCTTTATTAACTCGTGAATCATGTCATTAGCATGTACAAAACAAACTTATATATCTATTCCATGTCAGAATAACATTTATTTAACTACATACAAGATTGATATGGATAAATCACATAGCATGGTCACTTCATCATTGATCGTAATTTTAACCAAAACTAAATATATATATAAGGGCAAGTTCATGCCATTTGTCAAGTTCATGGAAACATAATAGGACCACTATTTAATAGAGTTTTAGGACTTAGATAGTATTTAGAACCTTTTCAAAACATGTATAAGTATAGAAAACATAGACAAAATTGAGCCATTATTTGAGCTCATCACCAACATACACATACCAAAGACAAATCAAGTACCATTCATGATAATTCACTCTAGTGTGCAACAACATCCAATTGAAAATGCATGTGACTACCTGTTAGGGAAAATGTATTCCCCAATAACCCTTGCCAAAATTGAGGGAAGTGGATCACACAATGCAACCATCTCTCTCCATCTAACTGTGTCTCCTCAATTGTCCAAGTCATCATCTTCAAAAGCCTAGTGCAGAGCATCTACATCAATAGTTTTGTAATAAACCACAAGATCTGTTGCTATTAAAATTTATAGAATTTGGAACACATCTTCTAAGGTCATTGACATATCCCTAGTTGGGATACAGAATGAGCTATTCTCGCTATGCCACCATTTAGTAGAGCAAACAACATACCAATATTAGCCCTAATTTTGGGCATAAATGTTGCATGCCATTGGCCCACCACACCTAGGACCTCACAATCCCCCTCGGTTAGATCTGACCATATTCACTGAGTGGGATGAAATTTCTTTAGTGATATCACTAGTGCTAAATGAGCTCACAATCACATCAATTACTGCATCAATAAAATGATAATCAGCTAGTCAACCTTAGTTAACTGACCAATTTCATCAATCACACACTCAGTACTATTAGCTATTTTTTTTTATGAAAAACATAAATTTACCTTGCAATAATGTGGTTTCTTTATAGAAATGCCTCTTTACCTAGCACATATGTGCACTAAAAGCAAAAAATGTAGCATTAACCTACCAAATGCACACCTTATTTATAAAAATGCACCATCATTGCAAACATGTAGTTTCATGGGATAAAAATATAGAAATAGTAAAAGGTGCAACATTAAGCTTCCAATAATGCAAAATCTTGCCAAAAATATAGAAAAAGAACTTTAGATATGCTACAATATTATTAATACATGCTTTCTTTCCTAACTTCTATCCCTATTGATGATGTAATAAATGCAAAATATTGATAAGATTTAGATACATATTGGCTCGCCATAGTCTTTTGGTCAATTGTACCTTTGCACTCACTCAAATTAGTGATCTTGTATTGGGATTCTTGCCATCCCTTCAGTTGCTCTACTCTGCTCTGGGCTAGATCTCTCAAGGTGATGGATGTGAATGAGGAAAATGACCCCCCAACCTCCTATATATAGGTATTGTAGCCCATATTGGTCATGTTAACCCACCGCAGTCTTGCATGATCCTCTTGATCTCATTTTGGTCCCATTCTTTACCAAATTAACCTTGTTTCTATTGGTTTTTGCCTAGCCTCTCCTTCTTTTCCTATTTAGAGATTGTCTGAACCCTTTTCCAAATTTTCACCCAATCTCTTGAGGGGGCATACTACCTTCCCTACCAGGGTAAATTGGGCAATGTATTAGTTAATCGTTATTCTTTGAAATAATGTGATAAACTACATTGTCTAAAAGAGGGGAAAAATGTAGGCACCTAAAATTGTCCTTACCAAATTAAATACATATTTATTATTTATTTAATTACTTTTCCCATTATTCTTTTATTAATTTAATAAATATTTCTATTTATTTATTTAATTCATTAACCTTTCCCACTATTAATGAATTAAATATTTTATTTATTTAATTAATTCACTAAACTTTTTCTTTCTAAACTAAATAAATATTTATTATTTATCTAATCCAACCTCTTTCCTAATTTTAATATTATTTTAATCTATCCTTTGTTTCTCTATTAAATAAATAAATATTTTTATGTAATTAATTAATTTGTTACCTTTTTCCTCTTTAATTCTAGCTCGCCAACTTGTTCACATGGATCATAATCTAAATTTGTAGGCATGTGACAAGTGTCAATTGTCTCTTCACTCTCTTTGCACTTTCTCCAAAGTCAACCCACTGCTTAATCTTATCCCTCCTTTTCAAATTAACCTCTTAATCTAAACCCTCCATTTTTAGGATGATCTCTATAAAAGAGTTTGTTTACTCTCATTCTACATCACACATAGCTTAAGCATAACTCTACTCTACCAAAAACATTCTAGAGAATACATCATCACAACCACCATCCATTCCTCTTTGAGATCTTTTGTAAGTACATACAAATCTAAGAGTGAACATCATAATACAAGATCATATAAGATAGGAGAACAATGGAGACAGGATTACCATGGATGTGAAGGTATAATTTGTATGGTTTTATAATTTATTTTCATTGCATGGTAGATCTCTTTATTGATTGTTTGTTTAATTATTTTGTAGATCTAGGGTTAGTGGTTGGATCTTATTCGGATTTACAAATAGGCATAAATTCAACATACTTACTATCAACTAATTCTCTAAAGGTACACTTAGATGCAAAATGACCAAATCTTCCATGATTAAAACACTTGAAAAGTAACTTGCCTTTGTATTTCCTGATTCTCTTCTTCAATCTTCTCACAAAGTTTTCTTCAATTTCATCAAAAGCCTCAAGTTGATCAGTTGCATAATCTTCTACCTGCTTATTTATTTTGCATGTTGCTTCTCTCCCAGGAGCATCTTTGTCAAATTCTCTCATCTAAAATGAAATTAGAGAACCTTTTAATTGATCCATTGAGTAGTTATCCAAGTCATTTCTTTCCTCAATAACAGATACTTTATGACTATAAGTTTTAGCATAAGATCTTAGTACACTTTTCACAACCTCATCTTCTTTCAATTCTCCACCAATAGCTCTAATTCCATTTACCACCTTAGTAACTTTAAGTGTATAACTAGAAATATCTTCATCCTTAGACATCCTCAAGTTAACAGATTTGCACTTATAGTTTTGCATCTTGATATACTTTACTTTATCATCTCCTTCATAAATGCTAGCAAGCTTCTCCCAAATATCTTTAGCAGTGCTTTAGTGCATCACCTTCACAAGTTTTGACTATGACAATCAACTCAAGTTTGTAGTCCTTGTCTTATCATTTATTCTCATAAAACCTAATTGCTACCAAATCTATTGGAGGAGTAGCAAGATGAGTATAACCATCTTTGATTGAGTTCCAAACCCCAAACCCGAAAGAGGACAAATGAGCTTTCATTCTTACTTTTCAAAAAGTGTAGTTTGTACCATCAAACTTAGGTACCATGTAAGATCCATCTTGTGCCATCTCAGACCTTCCTCAAGTGGTTAAGATTACTTCAGAGGAACCTCACTCTAATGCCAATTGTTGAACACACCCCAAGTCTGAGAGGGGAGTAGAATCCATCTATAAAAAACTTAAGATTTTTAGCAAAAACCCAATTCACAATCCTTAATTTGATTACCAATAATGAAAGATAAAGCAATGAACATAATGCACAAGAGAAGACTAGATTTACATGGAAAGCCCAAAAAGGGAAAATCCATGATTAGATCTATCTCACAATGTATGAACAAGTATTACATTTTTTTTAAGTCTCACCGCCTAAGGAAGAACACTACTCATTGAATGGACTTGAAGCTGAATTTCACTACCTTAGCACTAGACAAAAGATATAAGGATCTGTTGAAGAGATTCACTATCTCATAATAGGATACATAAAAATATAAATTACAATAAATAAGACTTCAACATCATTGCATCCAACAAACTCCCTAAAATGTAGCTACTCTTGACACATTGCCTCAAGAAACCATTTGGAAATTATGCTCCAAAAATTCCACCACACACAACTGATAGATCAAATTTACATCTTCCATAATCCGCATAATGATCCATGCTGATTTTATCTTCTATATGTTGGACATTGTTGCTGCTAGGATATGTTGTTGTCATTGATGTCAACATATTCCTACTTTGGTGATTGCAGATTGGTTCATTGTGATTATGACTTGGTGTATGGAGTACCTTTAGTATCATTATATTCTTTTGTACTAGTGTTGGTGATCCGGGAAGCTTAATTGATCATATCATATGATTCGGTTTTGCAGTTTGTTTATATAGTCAATGTTGTGTAGAGTTCATTATTTCCTCTGATATATTCTAGTGTGATCAGATTTTGTTCTGATATTTTGAGATATTGTTTGTGATGGTATGATGAAACAATAAGTATCCGGTAGAATACTGAGAGGGGGGGTGAATCAGTATACTAAAAAACTGATACAAAGTTCCCAAACTCAACTTCAATCACACAAAGTAAACATATCTTAGTTAAGATCAATATTCATAAGAATACTTGACATCAACCAGTTTGATTGCTATGACAACTTAACAGTAAACAAATTCAATCTTGTAAACATCAACAATGCTTAATCATAACTTAACATATTCATCTCTCAATGCTTCTAGTTATCATGCCTTATTAGAAGTTAATCAAATCAACAAATAAGATCATAACCACAAAAACATTCACCACTTGACAAAAATGTTTATATGTGGAAAACCCAAATAGGTAAAAACCACGGTCAGATGAGACTCACAAGGATAGCTATCTGAACTCTTCTGAAGTTCGCCTTGTTAGGAGCCAAGCCTGTTAAAGCTTTACAATAAGTCTTATTAAAAACTAATTCTGGTTAGGAATCACCCGGTTAAGGGATTTACAAATATGCCTTGATGAAAAGCACATTACCCTATTAGGAGTAACCTCACTGGAGGATTTAAGAATCCAAGCTAATGGACCACCTTGTTAGAGCTTACCCGGTTAAGGGATTTCACTTTTGTTGTAATTGTTAGAAAATAATAGGTTTTCTTGATCTATCTGAATGACACTACATTTTCTTGATCAGATCCTTTTAAGATTCAATTTGCCTTCACTCAAAGTGTAGATCCATTCACTGGTTAGGAAACAACACACTCAACAGGTTTCTGCCAATCTTGCCAACAAATTTTACAAACAACTTCATCGACCTTAAATACAAATCAATTAGGGTGGTAAAACAACAAAAACTTAATTATCATCATCAAGATTACAAACAAGTTGGTACAATCTTGACCATTAGAAATCATGACAATCTCTTCACATTCTTCAAGAAAATTCCAACTGCTCTATGATCACCGCTCCATCAGACTTTGTAACTCATCACGCACTGTGCATTAGATGCAATCCACTTTTCTCCTTCCCTAGACAATAAACAAACATGCCAAAACAATTTGAAGTTATCCTCATACAATGATCACATGTGTCTCCATCATTACCGCTCATCAGATAATAAACCAACAAACTTGATTGGTTAGGGTTTAACAACTAATAGGGTTTATCGATTACATTGCAAAGAAAGGTTTAACCCTATACATTGTTTTACCGGTTCAACTCACAACATAACATATCGGTTTACAATGTCTTCCACAAATCTCTTCTTACCGATTACTAGCCAAAATTAAAAAGTAACAATATCAACAATAACATGAATACCATTACTAGTTCAATTGACATCAATGACAACATATCATTAATGCAATCTCTATGCAAAATTCCAAAAATCTCCCCCTTTGACATTGATGGCATTACAAATATCAACGTCTCTAATTGTTGCTGAGATTGGTGAATAGGAATCCTAGTTTAAATTACCAAGTATTTACCTTGTTCTATCTATCTTCCGTTTGTTGTTGGTTCACCTAATCAGACACATAATTCTTCTCCTCAATCACATAATTCTTCTCCCACTTTGACAACAATGCCAAACTAAAAGTAAAAACATGTAATTCTGCTCTCATTGTGCATCAACATCATATTGCAACTTGATGCTGCCCCTATGGAATATGTTAGGATTCCCACAGATACTGAGAGGGGGGGTGAATCAGTATCTAATCAATTAAAATATTTTCTTAAATTAAAACATGTAGAGCATATCAATACTGTATACCGGTAAACAAGAAATAATGCAATAAACAAAGATAACAACAACCACATGAAAAACACACCATAACACAGTAGTTTAACGAGGAAACCCAGTGTGGGAAAAACCTTGGTGGGATTTGTGACCCACAATATTCACTTACTGGCCAATAAGAGAATATTACTACTACAAGAGGGGCCTGCACATGCAGGAAGGCCAAGTGCCTAGAGCTCACTGCTCAATTACAAAATGGGAAGTCTCATTGACTTACAAAATGGATTATATAAATCCAATGTCTTGTACTGCTTCAAGATAGCATCTACTATGCTAGATCCAGTACCCGTTTATAGCTCTACTTCATACATAAACCCTTAACCTATAATTCACATAATAGGTCTACCTTATTTCGCTTATATATTTTCTTCCATCTCTCACAAAATGTTCTACAATGATCTCTTATATATATATATGTGTCATTTTACAACTTGCCAAGTCAGCTTGCAATGATTTTGTTGGCATTTTTGATGTTTATGTTGTGATTGTCATTGATGGACACACACTTGCATTGAGATCCCCTTTATATGTATGAGCTAGAGCTCAACCGGTATCTATTCCAACTAGTATGTTGTCTTCTAGTCTTTAGAATATTGGTGATTTTGCAGAAAGTGTTTCCTAGTCTGAAGCGGCATGTCGACCCCAAGCGGTTCATAGATCTCAAGCGGTACGAGGGAGCAAAGTGACATAACACATTCTTACCAGTCTTCATTTTTGTCAAACCGGCAACCAATATTTTGTATGAACCGGTAATACTCTGTGTTGAGTTACCAACCGGCATTTTGTGATGAGTTACCAATCCACCGATTGTCTGATAGTGTCGACACACTGACGGTGCTTTTGTGTTGTGTTACTGAGTATGTCTAGATTCATTGAACCTAGGAAATTGAAATGTAATCCTATTGGACCGACATGAAATCAGATTCCTTCATAAGGACATCATGTCTAGGGTTCTAGGTTTTAGTTGAAAGTTTTTTGTTTGTGCTAGGGTTTAAGGTGGTTGATGAGTTGTTGTAAGAGCGATCTTATCTGAGAATATCAAGTTGTAACTGAGTGAGAGATAGAGAAGACTGAAGTAATGCTAGAATGCATTAGCTGTGAGCTATACTAGATCTAACCAAGCAATTTGTGCTATCTGATAGATCACACACTTGTTGATTACTTACCTTTTTGACAAGTCTGTAGCCCTTAATCGGGTAGGCTCAAAGTAGCCTTTGTAAAATCCTCTAACAAGGTGGTTCACCTCTGTGAATCTAAAATCCTCTAGCAAGGTAGTCCTTGACCAGACTTATCTCCTAACAGAGATTGAGATTCCTAATAGGATCTGTTCTGGTGAAGAACATTTCAAGACCTTAACCAGTTTGGGTTCTATTCTGTAGATAGTGACTTGTGAGTCCCATCTCACCGTGGTTTTTCCCATTTGGGTTTCCACGTCAAATATCTTGTGTTATGGTTGTATTGCTTTTGTGGGTGAATGCTTTATTTGCATTTTGGTTTGCTTGTGTGATAACCGGTCTGCTTGTTAAGCTATCTTACCGGTTTATCTTTAGACTGTTTAAGTGCAGTGTTTTTCGGTATACTAATTCACCCCCCCCCCACCCCTCTTAGTATTCATCAATTGGTATCAGATCCTACCTTTCTATAATTTTAACCACTTGAAAAGAGATATGGGGGAATACACCTTGAGGGAACTTACTCAATGACTCACTCAGTCTGAGAAAGCCTATGATGATCTTATGGTCAAATACAAGGCATCTCAAGGAAAAAGGAGAGAACATGCAGAAAAGCCGATGGAGCTATCTGAAAATAGTTCTGCAGATGAAACAGATATGGAAGCCATGATAGCAGAAGTAAATAAGCTGAATTATTCAAACTCCAATATGAGAAAGGAGTTGGAAGGACTGACTATCCGATTTAGTCAAGAGCTTGAGAACAGGAGGAAAGCTGAAGATCTGGTGAAGGACAGAGATTATGAGATCTCCAAGTTGAAACAAGAGATTAGTGCACTGACTGCTTGCCTTCATGAGAGAAGAATGGAAAAAGAAGGAGTACAAGATGAATTGAACATAGCCATCTCTAAAAATGCAAGCCTAATGGAGACAAAAACTGTTATTTTCAAAGAACTCTCTGAGTCAAAGGAAATACTTGCTAAGTTCAACAAGAGCACTGTTAAGCTAGAGAAAAAGCTTGAGTCATCTAGACTGGCAAAGAATACCAATGGACTTGGTTTCTTTGGTCATGAGGAAGGAGAATTCTCATGAACAAATGCTGAAACATCAAAGAAGCAACCGACATTCAAAGGAAAAGGTAAGCAAAAATTCAAACCTGTTTGCTTTAATTGTCTTAAAGAAGGACACACTACCAATGTATGTAGGAGCAAAGCCTACAATAATTTTCCTTACTTTATTAACAATACACCTAGATCCAATAAGTTCAATGGTCATTGTTATGCATGCAACAAGTTTGGGCATAGAGCATCTGAATGCAAGTCTGTCATGAACAACACTAGAAGATATCCTCAGAGGACCCAAGGAGCTGGTCCAGAATCTTTTGTGAACTAGAACCACAATCGGTTTAATGTCTTCAATCATCAGCCAAGAAGCAATGGCTATCAACCAGCAACCAAATGGAGAGAAAATTGTTGGGTTTGTCATGGTCATGGTCACACTACTGCTACATGCAGACAGAAGAATGGGAACATGAACAATGGACCTTGGAGAGCACCTGGAATGATTTTCTATCATTGCAACAAACTGGGTCATGCGACAAGATTTTGCAGAAGTAGAAAGAGTGTATCTAATGATATACCGGTCACTCCGAAAGGAGAAATTGATGTTGAAACAGTTCAAGTGGACATGAACAAAACTTGGAGGAAGAAACCAGCAATGTTGGAAGAGGAACCGGTTTCTGCACCTAGTGTGGAAATATCAGAACCGGCAAACTAAGCTTCAAAAGACTTAGGGGGAGCAAACAGTGAAATGTTTTTGAACCCCTGGTTCACACCGGTAAAAGACCTTAATCGGTATGTGATACCTGTCGCTTCGTAGAAGATCGAAAATGATAAAAAGACAAATTAGGGTTTACACCCTAATAGAGGAGCATTAATGGTGGTAGGTGAGAGACATGTATAAAAGCATTTTTCAAATCATTTCTCACTATCTATTTTCGAGCGAAGAAAAGGCAATTTGAGCTAAGATTTCAAGAAATTGACAAATCGCGAAGGAGATTCAAATTCAAATTGCAAATGGTCAAGTGGAGAACACAAAGTAGTGATTCAACAACCGATGGAGTGTGGAGTGAAGGAGAATCAGAAAGCCCTAAATTCACATTTTAAAGGTATTTCTCGAGTTCTTAAAATATTCTACAATGGCTTCTACATCTCATACCAGTTCTAGTGCATCCATTGAGTCTGAATGTGTCATTCAAAGGAAGTCAAAGTATAATGCCCTATCACAAGTTCCGACTGGAGTGATAGTAGAAGAGGGAATTTCTGAATATATTGATTGCAAGATTGAAGACCTAGGGTCTCTAGCCATCCACTCCCAACTAGGTTTGTTTTGTGGAAAGGATAAGAAAATCAAACCAGAATATAGTATCTTAGAGATGAAGGAACTCCATAATACTGTATACTTTTTGGAAGACTTTACATAGGATCATATTAGGATCATTTTGAGCAGAGTCCATGGTGACAAGATGTACCTGGAGAGGACACATGATATCATGCCACAGGAAATTCATGTAGTCATTGGTTTCTGCAACACAGGGGAAGTGCCAGCCCTAAGGACAATAAGCAAAATGGAAATGTCAAGGCTCACTAGTTTAGTGAGCGATTCACAAGGCATGAAAGTCAACTCCATCAAGGATGATCTAGTTAAGTATGCCTGCATGGTGATAGGCTACTGAACATTCTCTGCCAATAGAATTAACTCTATATCTGCTATAGTGGTAAATACCGCTTACCGGATGATTAAAGAGGATGCATCATTTGACCTGTGCATCGGTATGTAGAGGCAACTCCTATCTAATCTGAAGTCGATCAAACAAGATAATGCACTGAGATTCAAGTTCAGACAACTATTGGTTGGGTTGTTCTTCTATTTCCAAGGCTACTTTCTTGGAGTAGGAGATGTGCAGTGGTCTCCAGACCAACCGGTAACCAAGCAGATCAAGGAAAGCATTCAAGCAATTGGAACCAGTTACCCTGATGTGCCGAACAAGTATTTTGATGAGTTCAGATGGAAAATGAGTCAAAGGATGAGGATCTCAGGTGACATCATCAAGAAGTATGAAGATGACATCTGTTTCACCATCCAGGTGGACAAATTTTTAATGGAGGCTGTTGAGCCTAGAATGGAAGAAGTGAAGCCAATGGGCTATGAGGTGATGTATGATATGCTGGAAGGGTATGCCTCAACCCTTATTGCCTCATCTCTTGATCCTAAGGAAAAGAGGACCAGAACCTATCTGGAAAGGATTGCACTGGTCGAGGAACCCTCTGTTAAGAAAGGAAAAGAACTGACAACAAAGAAGGCAAAGGCAGTGCCTGCAACATCGACATCGGCTACTACTACAACTCCAAGAGTGACCAAGTGGTCACCTGCAAAGAAGAAACCGGAAGTGGCACCGACAAAAGTCTTTGAAAGAAAAAGGAAGACTAAGTCAAATGAACCGGACTCTGAAAAGACTAAGTCTAAGGAGATGCCACAGAAGGCCAGATAGATGAAGAAGATGAACAAGAATGAATCGACAACATCTGCACCGGTAAATATTGATATCTCCTCATATAAACCTTTGACACATTGTCAAAGAACAATAAAGAATATTAGGAGAAAATTACTTCATGACTTAGTAGATTATTATGATGATTTTAGTGATGAGGAGAAAGAAGAAGTACTACAGGAGATTATTATTTATTTGTGTAAGAATGACCGGTTGCCATCAGAGATTAAATCTCAGACATCAGATTCCTTATATAAGGCATTAGATAATAAATGGTGCATTGCCATAGAAAAAGAATAGGAGATTAGGGAGAAAGTCTTTGCACAGTACTTTCCTGACCTCTCAAACTCAGAATTATTTGATGTTTTGGACCAAAATAAAGGACTCTTCTTCACAAGGAGAAGAAGACTCTGTCTATTAGAGGGAAGAGTTGATGATGTTGAAAAAGACACTCATCAGTATATGGATCATGCTATCCATGCTCACAAAGCACGTATGGCCAACCCGAAAGCAGAAAAAGAACCGGTTATATCCAAACTAGATGAAATTTTTGATGAAGGAAACCCGGCTGAAGAACCAATCAACACTATTGATGTCGATGCCCTAGACGTAGAAGATGTCACTCAGGACATAACTTTTGAGGGAACAAGACAGGTGCAATAGGCCAAACAGGGCAGTGAGCAAGCCGAGGATAGACAGGAAGTGGCTAAGGAACAAGCAGAGAAGAAGAAGAGGGATGAAGATGAGAAAAAGCAGAAAGAGGAAGAGGAGAAATGAAAAGATGAAGAGAAAAAGAAGCAAGAAGATGAGAAGAAAAAGAAAGAAGAAGAGGATAAGGAAGAAAAGAAGAAGAAGGAAGAGGAAAAGAAGAAGAAGGAAGAGGAAGATAAAGAAAAGGAAAAGTGGAAGGAAGAAGAGAAGAAGAAGAAGGAAGAGGAAGAGAAAGAAAAGAAAAAGTGGAAGGAAGAAGAAAAGAAGAAGAAGGAAGAGGAAGAGAAATAAGAGGTGAAGAGGAAGGAAGCTGAGAGGAAAAAGAAAGAAGAGGAAGACAAGGAACAAGAAAAGAAAAAGGAAGTAGAGAAAAAGAAGAAGGAAGAAGAAGACAAGGCAGCGGAGAAAAGCAAAGCGGAGAAAAAGAAAGCGGAAGAGGACAAGGCAGTGGAAGTAGTGAAAAGCACACAGATGGAGACTCCAAAGGCAATCGGGAGTCAAGCCAAACTGGCTGATATCACCAGTCCTATCGATCTCCAGTCTGCAAGTGAATCAAAGCTAATGCAGAGCAACAAGGTTGCTCAAGAGCGCCTTGAAATCATTCGAAGGAAAAAGGAGCAAGATATAATTCAAGCGGCTGTAGACACCCTTACCGGTTTGATCCCGGGTACCAATGTTCCCAACACTGAATCATCACTAGCAAAGCTTAAGCTACTATGTACAGTAGTGGATGATCAGGTGCAAAGCCTGGAAGAAGCAGCTGAGGCAAATGTCAAGAAAGAGCATCAAAAGGCTCTTAACATTTCTCTGGTGAAGACGTTGAATGAACTCTGGTCTGAACTGCTAAAAGACCAAAAGGATATAAGGGATGCTTTGGATGAGGGAAATCTGCTACTAAGCAAAATATGTCAACCCCATCTATTCTACGATGATGTGCTAGCTCAGAAGCAAAAGCTTCAAACAGACTTACAGTCTTACTTGAGCACATTTAAGCCACCTTATGATTCCTTTGCAACTTATGGGCAAACTGTTCACTGGTTTCACATCCAGTCAGCCAAAATAGAGCAAGAGATCAACACATGGTCTAGAGATTTACAGGATATTCAACTAGTTCTACTCCCACATTTTCAAATTCTTTAGAAGTGTTATCTGAACTTGGATGCCTTGATAGTTACATAGGAAATGAGCACAGTTATTGCCATGGAAGAACAGGTCTCCTAGATGCAAACAGAGAAAGAAGTGGCCACCTCCCTACTTGAGTCCTAGTCTCTATCAATGAAACAATTTTTGCAGGACTATAAATCAGTTTTTGACAGCTATTATTCCTTGTTGTCATAAACTTTTATTATTTTAATATCAAATGGAAACAGGGTTTTTCAGCGGTACTTTGTCATTGTTGGCAAAGGGGGAGAAGTACTCTATCTATTTTGGAGAAGTATAGGGGAGAAGTATTTGGCTTTAAAATTTTGCTATATGCTTTGATATATGCTATATGCTCTGATATCTCAATGTTTATGCTCTGTATGCAAAATTGCTATACATTGTATTGATTAAGGGATAGTGTATATGCTTAGGGGGAGCAATTTTGTTAATGGCATGTTTTTGTTGTAAAACACTTAGATGTCAAAATTTTATTTTCCTAAGTGTTGCCATCAATGCCAAAGGGGGGAGATTGTTGGTATTTTTGATGTTTATGTTGTGATTGTCATTGATGGACACACACTTGCATTGAGATCCCCTTTATATGTATGAGCTAGAGCTCAATTGGTATCTGTTCCAACCAGTATGTTGTATTCTAGTCTTTAGACTATTGGTGATTTTACAGAAAGTGTTTCCCGGTCTGAAGCAATATGTCGACCCCAAGCGGTTCGTATATCTCAAGCGGTATGAGGGAGCAAAGCGGCATAACACATTCTTACCAGTCTTCATTTTTGTCAAACCGGCAATCGATATTTTGTATGAATCGGTAATACTCTGTGTTGAGTTACCAACCAACATTTTGTGATGAGTTACCAATCCACCGATTGTCTCATGGTGCCGACACACTGACAGTGCTTTTTGTGTCATGTTACTGAGTATGTCTAGATTCATTGAACCTAGGAAATTGAAATGTAATCCTATTGGACCGACATGAAATCAGATTCCTTCATAAGGACATCATGTCTAGGGTTCTAGGTTGTTGAAAGTTTTTGTTTGTGCTAGGGTTTAAGGTGGTTGATGAGTTGTTGTAAGTGCGATCTTATCTGAGAAGATCAAGTTGTAACTGAGTGAGAGACATATAAGACTGAAGTAATGTTGGAATGCATTAGCTGTGAGCTATACTGGATCTAACCAAGCAATCTGTGCTATCTGATAGATCACACACTTGTTGATTACTTACCTCTTTGACAAGTCTGTAGCCCTTAACCGAGTAGGCTCAGAGTAGCCTTTGTAAAATCCTCTAACAAGGTGGTTCACCTCTGTGAATCTAAAATCCTCTAGCAAGGTAGTCCTTGATCGGACTTATCTCCTAATAGAGATTGAGATTCCTAACAGGATCTGTTCTGGTGAAGAACATTGTAAGACCTTAACCGGTTTGGTTTCTATTCTGTAGATAGTGACTTGTGAGTCCCATCTCACCGTGGTTTTTCCCATTTGGGTTTCCACATCAAATATCTTATGTTATGGTTGTATTGCTTTTGTGGGTGAATGCTTTATTTGCATTTTGGTTTTCTTGTGTGATAACCAGTCTGTTTGTTAAGTTGTCTTACCGGTTTATCTTTAGACTGTTTAAGTGTTTAAGTGTAGTATTTTTCAGTATACTAATTCACCCCCCCCCCCCTCCCCATCTTAGTATTCACTAGATTTTACAATAATTAACAAAATATATTACAAACAAAATTCATGTTGGCTTCTGTGCCGGTATGCTTCCTTTTGCTTTTGGTGGTCTCTGTGCCAATGTAGAGTCTGTCTTTGCCGGTGCTGGTAAATTGTCTTGTCGGTGTCATAGGATTGTAAGGTTGCCATCAAAGACAAAACCTTCAATCACCTACAATATCTCATTGGAGTGTGCATTTTCCAACAATCTCCCCCTTTGGCATTGATGGCAACACTCATGAGAAAAATCCAAAAATTGTTATCCAAAAAGAATCTGCCAAAATTACCAAAATTGTGTACCAAAAGAATATGTGCTCCCCCTGAGCTGATGAGTCATTTGCTAGTTAGTTTTCTCATTTCACTACTCCCCCTTTGGCATCAATGACAATGGTTGTCAAAGTGTCAATTGAGTGTGGTTTCATGTTTCATCCTTGTAACCAGTTGGTTACAAACTTTTTGTTGTCTTTTATTGCGGCCTCTGTCCTCTAAACTGTACCAGTGAGGTGTTGCATTTGCTCTACTGGTGTTTTCTGTCCTTGAATCAAAGCATCAGATATTTCTTTTCTTAAAGAGGCTAGGTAGTCCAATTTTGGACTAAGTCTCCATTTTAGATCTTTAGCCTTTCCTTTTATTCTTTCCTTCTCACTTTCCAAATTTTGTAGTTCTTCCTCAAAACCTGTTATTTTCTGCTCAAAAACTGATAATGAATTAGATGAGTTAATGAAGTTATTAGCTAGTTGATTTATATCGTCTTGTATCTTGCTGATCTTCTTGTCTATATCAACTGTCAAAAAGTTAGTTTTACATGTATCCTTGTACAAAGTTTTAAATTCCTTCAATGTTCTACACAGCTCGGGTAATAGTGTGTCAAATTGCCTTGTACACTTCTTTATTTCCTCCTCAAAGAATTTGTGTTTTTCTTTCTCTAGTCTCTCCTTGAATGCTTCCTCTTTTATTTGTTCAACTATCATAATGTTGTCAGTAATATACTTAGACAAAGTGTCAAGTTGACTCAAAAAATCTTTATTATCTACATTACATTTAGGTGCTATCATTTTCAAAATTGGAATGGTATCATCGATTGCCTTGTATACTTGTGAGCTACAATCTGTTATCTTCTTAATGGAATCCAAAAGAACTATTATTACATTAGTTGATTTGAATTGTACATCAGATGAGCCAACAATCTTTATTCCACTAGTGGGAGCAGTTTCCTTGCTTGTGGTGACCTCTGGTAGGTCAGTTTGTGTTTCCATTTCTTTAAGAGAAGGTTTGGATTGCTCAGCTAATGCTGGTGGCACTATCTCTGTATGAACCTGTTTCTGTGATGGAGCCTATTGCTCTGCTTGTTTACCTTCTGTACTATCTTTTACCAGTGGCTTATTAGCCATATTTGTTTTCCTTTTTGTATCCTTATCTACCACAATATTGACTTTTTGTGTGTCAATGTCCACTGTATATAACACCTCAGAATTGGGATTGGTGTCCTCTTGTGGTATGTCCATACTCTCACTAGCCGGTTGATTATCAGTGGTAACTATCGATGGAGTATCCAGAGGTGGTGGGGATAAGTTAACTTTTATTTTTATGCTAGGTGGTCCACCAACCTTTCCTTTTCCCTTATCCTTATCCTTCTAATACACTTTGATGGGTTTAGGGTTTCTATATTCTTCCTGCTTTTCCTTCTCTACAAGGAATATGTCCCATGCATTAGCAGTTTCCTCTGCTACCTCATTCACTCTACCAATGATAAGTGCTACATGTTAGTGTGCAGTTGAAAATACTGACCGGATAGCCTCATAGATCAGATCATCTATCTCTTTTGGTGAGTTGACAGGATAAACAACAAGTAGTTTTTCAATTTTTATTTTCTTATCAAGTTCTACAATAGCTTGCCTTCGAGCTTCAAGTCTTTTAAATAGTTCTGCCAGTAATTCATCTACAACTTGCATTAAAAATTTCTTTTAAATGTCCAAGTGTAGATTTACACTGTTTTCAACTTTCTCCTTGTCATCAACTGATAATGAATCATATAATTTATTGATTTTTTTCAGCTTTCCATCCTCTATAATTTCATCTAGAAGTTTGTCAATTGGAGCAATGGTTTGTTGAGTCTTCTTCTTGGGTGTTGACTTTTTCTTTGGAGTTACTTTTCTAGCTGGGGGCCTTACTGCCTATTGTTTCTATTGGGTTCTTCTAGGAGAAGGTGTAGATACCACTGAAGGTCCCTTTTTCTCATAACTCTTTTAAATTCAGCTGGAATATCACTTTCCAAAGAGGTTGCAACCGGTGAAAGGTGAGTTTCTGGTTGTTGTGATTCTAACTCATCTTCAGTAATACCAGTTTGCTTAAAGACATCTTCTTTGATAGCTTTAGTTTGTCTAGATCCTCTTCTAATTATTGCTTCCACCTTCTTTACCCATTTCTTTGATTGGATTTGATTTTTCATAGTCTCAACATTGCCAAATACCTCTTCTTTAGGTTCCTTGGGTGCTTCCAGGAGGGCTTTTGCATATGTTTCAATTATGTGGTCATCAATTTCATAACCCATTTAAGTAACCCAAATGGTTCTTGGGATAACTACCTCCATCCAAATCTCATCCTTCTTAATAACAAAGCATATTTCATCCTTATACTTATTTACAATTGCTTGTGATAATCTGACTTTGGTATTCATCCGGGCCTTTAATGCCTGAAAGTACTCATTTATATTCTTTTCTCTATTATCTCCCATGTTGTTTAGTAAATCAGACAATTGTTTGCCTACCGGTATGTCAAAACCAAGATTTTTGTTACCAATACCGGGCACCTATTTTGTTATGTGTAGCATTAAATAGACAAGTAGGTTTCCAAATCTGAATGTCCCCTTTTTGTCTTTCTTTATCTTTCCAAGATTGTCAATAAGTTCATCTTTCAACCATTCACACACATCTATTTTTGCATTATCTTTAATCATATCATAAGCACTCTTTATGCATAGGCTAGAGACTAAATTTAACCTATTTGCATGTGTGGTTTTGTAGCCTAAAATCATGCTAATGAATCTGACATTGATGTCGGTTACATCATTTACTCTTAAAGATCTCTTATCAGATGTTGCACCTATTAGGTTAATCGCTAGGTCATTTGAGACCTTCTTTGTCTTATTAGGCATGTTACCGGTGGAAGGTAACCCTGTCACAACCTTTACTGCCTCTTTTGTAATTTTGTGAACTAAGTCTAACTAGAAGAATTCTCCATGAACCCTGCCTAGAACTATCCTTATAACATCCTTAGGGAAATCTGGAATACTAAGAATTTTAGTGAATTCTAGGGTTTCAACTATTTTGTGTTTAAGTTTCACATTACTGGAATCATCATAAATTATAGTCTTATACATGCTCTTGATTTCCTCATCACCTAATTCTTCTATGTGACAATGTATTTACATTCTAGGATCTTTTGCAAAGACTACTCCTTTGGGGATTTCAGAAAATACACCAACATTATCATCTTTCTTGGCAATCTCAGGAACTAACTGGAATACGGGTCTAGGGCATTTAATCACTTCGACTATAGTAGGGTTCACTATGAATTCAGGAACAGATGAAGAAGCCATGATTATAAATACCTTTATCTGCCTTAACGATGATTGCTTTACATGAGTTTCTTCTCTTCTTTTCTTGGAATGCCTTTGCTCAAGAATTTTTGCACTCTTTGATTGTTTGAATTCTTGGTGAAATGAAATTGGAGCCAAAATACTGATTTATAATGTTAATTTTGCCAACCAACACATTTAATTCTTGTCGGTTAAGTAATCACTTAACTTATCTACCAATATAGAAGTAATTTTAACTTCTCACCATCTATCGAGGGAATAATAGCATGTTTCACATTTGATTGCTAAAACCTCAAGGGAATTTTCTTTAGTTAGATGAAGAGTCTCTTGCCAGTGGAGTGTTACTCTCTTCTGCTAATGGAGGAGTGTTCCTATCACCATTTAGATTTGATTTCTTGATCCATTGTGTTGAGAATTACTTCTTAACTTCTTCAACCTTTTCTTTACCTTTCAAAATAGGACCTTTGTTATTTACCAGTGAGGACTTGCTTCTACAAAATTTTGCAATGTGTCCAATATTATTACGAGCATAACAAGTCACATTATTTTTCTGAATAGCTTTCCCATATCCAATGCCAGTTTGTGTTCTGCATTGATTAGATAAGTGTCCAAATCTTCCACAAACATAACATCTTACATTCATTCTGCAATTCTCTGAATTGTGACCAATTTTGTTGCATTTTGAACATTAACCGGTGGTTCTATTTGTGCTTTGATAATTTCTAGATCTACATTGATTTACTCTATGACCATATTTGTTATAGTTAAAGCATTTGCCATTAGGTTTCTGATTCTTCAACAAGTCACCAAGTTCTTCTGAGCTTTTCTTGAATTTTTCTTTGTGCTGATTTGCAGTATCCAGTTCTCTTTCCAAGATACCTTTCTGTCTCATGAGTTCATTTGAGTTATTTTGTGCATGCATCAGATCTGTCTTCAACATATCATTTTTATAACTAAGTCTTGTGTTTTCATTTGCAGCATCACTTAGTCTTCTAGTCAAATCTTCTTCATTCTTCTTCCTATCTTCAATTTCTTTACAAAATCTCATAGTCATATCTTGCATCTCATTCTTTGTTGTCATGTTTTCTTGTTTTAGCTTATTCATCAGATCACTAAGAGTTTCCTTTTCATCATTCTCATTTTACATCTTTTCGCAAAGTTCTCTTCTATTGTTTCTTGTGATAGTAAGATTTTCTTGAAGTGCTTGAATAATATCTTGTGCTACTTTTAGATCATCTTCAAGTTTGATATTTTTCAATTTTTCTGCATCATAGTCTGAGAGAGCTACTTCTAATTGCTTCATCAAGTTATCCATCTCTACTGGTGTCAAGATCTTCCTCAAGCTATTAGGCTTCTGAAAATAGAGGACCAAGCTCTGATACCAATTGTTAGGATTCCCACAGATACTGAGAGGGGGGGTGAATCAGTATCTAACCGGTTAAAAGATTTTCTTAACTTAAAACATGTAGAGCATATCAATACTGTATATCGGTAAACAAGAAATAATGCAATAAATAGAGATAACAACAACCACATGAAAAATACACCATAACACAGTAGTTTAATGAGGAAACCCAGTGTGGGAAAAACCTCGGTGGGATTTGTGACCCATAATATTCACTTACTGGACAATAAGATAATATTACTGCTATAAGAGGGGCCTGCACATGTGCCTAGAGCTCATTGCTCAATTACAAAATGGGAAGTCTCACTGACTTACAAAATGGATTATATAAATCTAATGTCTTGTATTGCTTCAAGATAGCATCTACTATGCCAGATCCAGTACCAATTTATAGCTCTGCTTCATACATAAACCCTTAACCTATAATTCGCATAATAGGTCTGCCTTATTTCGCCTATATATTTTCTTCCATCTCTCACAAAATGTTCTAAAATGATCTCTTATATATATGAGTCATTTTACAACTTGCCAAGTCAGCTTACAATGATTTTACAATAATTAACAAAATATATTACAAACAAAATTCTTGTTGACTTCTATGCCGGTATGCTTCCTTTTGCTGCCAGTGGTCTCTGTACCGGTGTAGAGTCTATCTTTTTCGGTGCTGGTAAATTGTGTTGTCGATGTCATAGGATTGTAAGGTTTCCATCAATGACAAAACCTTCAATCACCTACAATATCTCATTGGAGTGTGCATTTGCCAACATAATCCATCCACTTCTTCATCAATCCATGTAAGATTCTACAAGTAATTCAAGGACTAATGCAATCAGCATCATGCTCAACTAACTCCATGAAGAGGGACAACCCCCAATTGACTTCTAAGATACTTGAAAGTTGTCTTAGGTAGAGGTTTGGTAAAGATATATGGAAGTTGCTCCTTGGTAGAAACATGCTCAAAGATAACATCTTTACTTTGAAATTTTTCCCTCAAAAAGTGATACTTCAATTCAATGTGCTTAGTCCTTGCGTGCAAAACAAGATTTTTAGAAATGTTTATTGCACTTGTATTATTACACAAAATCTTTATTGGTTCTAATCTTTTCATCTTCAAACCTTCCAAAATGTGCCTCATCCACATAGCTTGTGTGAAATTCATATAAGTTGCTACATACTCAACTTCAATAGTAGATTGTGAAGTACTACTCTATTTTTACTACTCCATGAATCTAGCCTTCCTCCTAGAAAGAATGCTCCACTAGTAGTACTCTTCTGGTCATCAATATTTCCTGCCCAATCAACATCTATGTATTCTTTCAAATCAAAATTTCCACCATATGGATACCATAACCCATAGTCAATAGTACCTTTTAGATATCTAAAAATTCTTTTGGTTGCCATCAGATGTGCCTCCTTTGGATTCTTCTAAAATCTAGCAACAATACCAATTGCATGGGCAATATCCAGTCGATTGTGAACAAGATAGTATAATTTTCCAATCATTGATCTGCATTCCTTTTCATCTATAGACTTAGATGCATCTTCCTTGGACAACTTACAACCTGTAGCCATTGGGGTTCCAACTGGTTTACAGTCACTCATATCGAAAGTCTTCAAAATCTCTTTCACATACTCGGATTGAGTAATGAAAATACCATTCTTGATTTGATGTATTTGCAAGCCTATGAATTTTTTTATTTCCCCTAATAATGACATCTCAAACTTATTCTTCATTTCATATGCAAAATAATTACTCATGTCATAATTACCTCCAAATATAATGTCATCAACAAATACTTCACTGACCATTATTTCATCTCCTTCAGACTTGAGATAAATGTTGTTGTCATCACTGGTTCTAGCAAAGCCTATCTTCATCAGATGAGTATGAAGTCGTTCATACCATGCTCTGGGTGCTTGCTTTAATCCATACAGAGCTTTATGCAATCTGCATACCATGTCTTCCTTATTTGTCAATGCATAACCATCAGGCTGCTCTATATAAACCTCTTCCTCCAATATCCCATTCAAGAATGCAAACTTAACATCCATTTGGTATACCTTGAACTTCTTATGAGCTGCAAATGCAATTAATGTTTTGACACCTTCCAGTCTTGCTACTGGTGTAAAATTTTCTCCATAATCTTCTCCTTCTTCTTGTGCATAACCTTTGCATACTAATCTTGCCTTGTTGCGAACTACAACACCATCTTCATTTAACTTGTTTCTAAACACCCATTTAGTACCTATAACATTCTTGTTTACTCATCAGGGTACCAGGGTCCAAGTGTTGTTCTTCTCAATTTGATCCAACTCCTCCTCCATCGCTTTAACCCAATGATCATCACCAAATGCCTCCTTAGTACTTCTAGGTTCAAAGGTGGAGATCATGCAAGAGTTCTCTCTTATTCTCCTTCTTGTTAGTACTCTAGCATCCTTATCTGCAATAATCTATTTAGGATTGTGATTCAGTCTCACATACCTAGGAATAACATGATCATTCTCTTCAGTTTCAGCTTCTTCATTATCATCTTCTTCTAAATTTATTTGTTCTAGTTGAATGAGTACATCAGGATTTGCTTTACCATTTTCTAATTTAACAGTTTCATGTTCCAAAAGCAAAATGCAAGGATCTTCATCCTTTTTCTTAGAACTGGTTCCTTCTGAAACTTTAGGACATTCATCTACATGAACATCAACACTCTCAATATTTTTTTGTGTCCGATTATTGAAGCATTTATAGGCCTTACTCTTGGTGGAATAGCCAAGAAATATGCCTTAATCACTCTTAGCTTCAAACTTGCTTATGTAATCACCTCTTTTAATAAAACATTTGCTTCCAAATATCTTAAAATATCTAACATCAGGTGATCTCCCATACCAGTATTCATAAGGGATCTTGTCCTTACCTCGTTTCACTAGAACTCGGTTCATTGTGTAGACAGTTGTACTTACAGCTTCTTTCCAAAATGTTTTTGCTACACCTCCTTGTATCAACATAGTCCTAGCAGCTTCAACCACTGACCGGTTGTTTCTCTTTGCTATACCATTCTGTTGTGGTGTCCTTGGTGAAGAAAGTTGCCGCTTGATACTATTCTCATCACAATACTTCATGAATTCCTCATAAGTAAATTCACCACCTTGATCTATTCTCAGACATTTTATCTTTTTTCCACTCTCTTTCTCAGCTAAGGCCCTGAATGCCTTGAAGTTACCAAAAGCTTCATTCTTATCCTTCAAGAATGTGACCCACATCATCCTTGAATAATCATCAGTGAAGATCATGAAATATCTATCACCTTGAATGCTTCTTTTTCTTATTGGTCCATATAGATCTGTATGAACCAAATCTAATAATTGCTCCACTAAGAAGGACTTTCTCTTGAAAGTTGAAGAAGTCATCTTTCCTAACCGACATTCTTTACAAAGAGCATTAACCGGTTTGTCTAGATGAAGCAGACCGTCTTAGAATTGCTTACTTTAACAATATTGTCAATATTTATATGACAAAATCTCCTATGCCAAAGCTAGCTATCATTTATTTTTGCAATCAAACAGTTGCTAACTTTAGGATTAAGATGAAATAGATTACCTCTAGTTTGTTTCCCAGTTGCAATCAATTCACCTTTGTTGTCAAAGATTTTGCACATACCATTTCTAAACTCCAGTGGGTATCCTCTGTCATTAAGTTGTGTCACGCTCAAAAAAATTTAATTTAGGCCTTCAACTAAATAGACATCGTCAGAACTACTCTTCCCATTAAGAGAAATAACTCCCTTACCTTTAACCATATAGGGTGAGTCATTGCCAAATCTGACAACACCACCATCAAATTCCTTCAGGAAAAGAAATTTGCTCCGGACACCGGTCATGTGATGTGAACAACCACTATCAATGATCCAATCATCAAAGTTATCCATCCTCAATACTAGTGCCTTCTGATATGATATTTCTTCCTTAATAGCTACAAACACAATATCTTCACAAGCAATCATCATCAGATTCTTCATCAGTAATACCACTGTCAATAGCTCCAAGACAATCTCTCTTTCCTTTACCCTTATACTTCTTAAATTTGTCTCTCTTGTATTCATTTTCACCATTAGGGCAATTAGCTGCTATATGACAAATCTTGTTGCATGCAAAACATTTTAAAGGTATCTCACCTCTATATTTACCAGTGCCTCTAGGAAGTCATTTTGCCAACAATGCTTCAAGTTCCACTAAGTTTCCTTCATCATCAGCATCTTTGCTATATCTAGATTCATAACCATGGTCAGTATCTCTACTTCTTCTCACAGATGGGTTAGAGACAGAAGCTCTGAATATAGATTTTGATTTCTGTACACTACCATCATAGCCATTTAGTTCAAAAGTAGTAAGTTTTCCAATAATAGAGTCAAGAGTTACCTTAGTCTTGCCAATGGGTTTCAGCTCTTGAATAGGTGTAACTCGGATAGCATAGACTAGTAGCAGGGTTCTTAGTACCTTACTGATTACTATGTCATCTTCCACTTTCCCTTCTGCACTCTTTATTTCACCAACTATCTCTGTAATCCTTTGACCATACTGCTGGATATTGTCACCTTCAAATATTCTCATATCATAAAACTTTCCTCTTAGACTCTCCTCTTTGGCAATCTTAACATGTTCATCACCGCTATAAATCTCTTCGAGTTTTTGCCACACTTCATGTGCAGTTTCAAGACCACGAACATCTACATATTCAGCATTAGACATGGAATTGATAATAGCCTCAAATGCTTTGTGATTTTCTTGTTATTCTTTCTTCTAATCATCAGTCAGGATTCCAGTAGGTGTAATATACTTAGTTCCTATATGATCCCAATATTGACTACCAAGACTTTTAATGTAAATCTTCATTTTGTCGCTCCATATTCTATAGTTATCTTTGTTGAACTTCGGACCTTCTTTCTTCATTATGATCTAAAAGATCTTTTCCTCAAGTTGTTAGGCTTTTAGATTAAAGAAGACCTGAGATTCTCTGATACCAATTGATGGTATGATGAAAAAATAAGCATCCGGTATAATACTAAGAGGGGGGGTGAATCAGTATACTGAAAAATAGATACAGAGTTCCCAAACTCAAATTCAATCACACAAAGTAAACATATCTCAGTCAAGATCAATATTCATAAGAATACTTGACATCAACCAGTTTGACTGTTATGACAACTTAATAGTAAACAACTTCAATCTTGTAAACATCAACAATGCTTAATCATAACTTAACATATTCATCTCTCAATGCTACTAGTTATCATGCCTTATCAGAAGTTAATCAACTCAACAAATAAGATCATAACCACACAAAAAATTCACCACTTGACACAAATGTTTATATGTGGAAAACCCAAATAGGTAAAAACCACGGTGAGATGAGACTCACAAGGATAGCTATTTGAACTCTTCTAAAGTTTTCCCTGTTAGGAGCCAAGCCCGTTAAAGCTTTACAATAAGTCTTGTTAAGAACTAATTCCAGTTAGGAATCACTCGGTTAAGGGATTTACAAATATGCCTTGATGAAAAGCACAATACCCTGTTAGGAGTAACCTCACTGGAGGATTTAAGAATCCAAGCTAATGGACCACCTTGTTAGAGGATTTAATGAGTAACCAAGCTTGTTAGAGATTACCTGGTTAAGGGATTTCACTTATGTTGTAATTATTAGAAAACAACATGTTTTCTTGATCTATCTAAATAGAACTACATTTGCTTGATCAGATTCTTTTAAGCTTCAATTTGGCTTCACTCAAAGTGCAGATCCATTCACTGGTTAGGCAACAACACACTCAACAGGTTTCTGCCAATCTTGCCAACAACTTTTACAAACAACTTCATCGACCTTAAATACAAATCAATTAGGTCGGTAACACAACAAAAACATAATTATCATCATCAAGATTATAAACAAGTCGGTACAATCTTGACCGTTAGAAATCATGACAATCTCTTCACATTCTTGAAGAAAATTCCAACCGCTCCATCGGACTTTGTAACTCATCACGCACTGTGCATTAGATGCAATCCACTTTGCTCCTTCCCTAGACAATAAACAAATGCGCCAAAATAATTTGAACTTATCCTCATACAATGATCACACGTGTCTCCATCATTACCACTCATCAGATAATAAACCAACAAACTTGATCGGTTAGGGTTTAACAACTGATAGGGTTTATCGATTACATTGCAAAGAAAGGTTTAACCCTGTACACCATTTTACCGGTTCAACTCACAACTTAAAATACTGGTTTACAATGTCTTCCAGAAATCTCTTCTTGGTGTTTCGTAGTCATTTCCTATTTGTCCTAATGATCTGCATTGATTGTTTTGTTAGTTTTTGGTGATTTTGTTGAATCGATTATGTTCTTCATGTTATGCGATTTCTGGTGGTGTAGCATGTTATGATTGATCTTGGTGTAGTACCTCTCCTTGATCAGACTCTTTTTGTATGTTTTTTATTGACTTCAGTGGAACATTATTGTATATAGATTCAGATTTTATGTGATATTATTTCATGCTTTATCTGGATTTGTGGTGTATGATTTTATGCAGTATCTCAGTGCTTACAATTAATGTTATTTTATGGATCATTATTATGGACTAACACTCTTACCTTATATGTCTGATGCGTTATTTATGTGTTGCGTGTTTGCATATGTATGGGATGCAAGGAGATGATTTTCCTTCATTCACTGTGGTGAGATAGGGAACGTCGCGATTCTCCTTCATCAATGTGCGTGTTGTGTCTATATATATATATATATATGCATGTGTGGTTCTTGTGTGCAGGACATTGCAGGTACAAGTATCGGGTAGGTACGGGGTATCTGTTATTACTATTTAAAAAATGGGTTTTCCTTTCCCATAAATTGGCTATTATTATTTTTGAAATTTTGAATTAGACCTGCTATCAGTTGGTTCAGCTTTGTGCTAGGTCTTAGGGCTTTTAGGGTTTTAATTTCAAATTCTCCAATATTTTTGCAAAATATTGAAAGTCCCTGGTTTCTAATTCCTCATTACTTTATCCACTTAAGTAATGGGTCTCAGGTTCGTAAGAACTGTCCCCCCCTTTGTCATTTGCCTAGGCGGTCTTGTGAATTAATCATAAAATTTTACGCCTTTTACTTATTTTCCTCCTAGCATTGTCGAACCCTTTAAGTCATGCGCATCTTTTAGGAAAATCTATGGCTTTTGCTATTTCACAAGGCAAAGTTGCACGTGGCTTAAAACCCGCAAAATGGCAAAAAGGAATTGTGTTCAAAACGGATAAAAGGGTCTCACATAAAAGATGTTCATCTTAGATTTTATCCAACGGTTGGCGCTGTTTCACAGCTTGAACTTGCGAGTAAAATACCTTTCGCGAAATGGCGAAAAGGTGGTGGGGCTCGGAATGCGAGGAATTGTCTAAAGGGTTTCACTTAAAGGATGATCATCTTCATTTTGATCTGACGGTTCGCGCTATTTCACAAGATAAAAGGGCTCAACAGTTAAACTCTGTGAAATAGCAAAATGATGTGGCATTCCAAGTAGATAGTCCGGCTAGTCTAGAAGGCAAGTAAGATGATGGCACGTGGCAGAAAATGCAATAGTCAGTGAGGTAGGTCTAAGAGATTAAAAGAAGGCGGGTCCCAGAAGTGATTCATGCCGCGAGGTAAAAGGTGTTCTGATAGATACAAGTGGCAAAAATGCAAAGGAACCTAATGTTTTTCTCTCAGCAAATGAAAGACTGACATGTCAGCTTGGAAAATGACTAGATGCCAGTTGTTTGGAGTTGAGTCAGAGGGCCCACGTTTGCCGGAGTTAGTTCAGAGTATAAAGATTGATCAATTCTCATTTGATTGGACAACCTGTGTTATTTCACAAAGGTAAAGTGCTTGCGCTTTATGCCCTACAAAATGGCAAAAAGGTTTTGTGTTGATCTAACAGCTGGTGTTGTTTTGTGTTTGTAAGATGTTTGAAGGATATGCTTTGCAAAATGGTGAAAGTAAAGGGCATTCATCCTGGTGTCAGGCTAGATGGTGATGTGTATCTGAACATGTGGTTTCTAAAGAGATTAAAGGCGCCAAGGTGTAGCCGGTGGTTATAATATGCGGCTGACTTAGAATTAAACTTAAAGAGTCTCCCAGGGCGAATGGTTGAGTGTCACGTGGTATCCGATAACCAGAGGAAGAGTAGGGTAAGCAAGCCAAGAAAAAGGTCTCACTTAAAGGATGATCATCTTTGATTTGATCTGATGGTTCGCACTGTTTCGCAGCCTAAAGTCAAATGCAGATTAAGCTCTACAAAATAGCGAAGAACCGTTAGCTATCGGGTAGAAGCGCTGTTAGTGAAAAGGCTGACTGTCCAGGTGAGAAGTTAAAGGCCAAGAAGTTTGAGTCCCATCTGACACTTGGCATAGTTTCGCAAAGGAAAGATGCTCGCAAGATAAACTCCACAAAATGGTGAAATGAAATAAGGCCCGATGGAAAGGTAAAAGTTCAGAATGTAAAGATTGATCAAGTCTCATTTGATCAAACGGCCCGTGCTATTTCGCAAAGGGAAAGTGCTCACGCTTTAAGCCTTGTGAAATGGCAAAAAGGTTTTGCATTCCCAAAGGCAAATAAAACAAGAAGTTAAAGGAAGATCAACTTCATCTCGATCTAACGGCTGGCGTTATTTCATGAAGCAAAATTGCCAAGAAGTTATGCCTTGCGAAGTAGCGAAAAGAGAAAATACACAAGATTTATGACCCGTTGGAGTGAAAATTTTGAATTCTTTCATGAATTCAATTCTGAAGGGATGACCAAAGTGTGTGGAGTCAATGTCGCAGTTAAGAGCCCAGTTGCCATATATGATCTCGTATCAATTAAACTGAGGTATCATTCTAAAGAGTATTTGCAAAGAAGTAGTTGCAGAGCGGATTTCTTCAGTTGTAGAGCTAATTCCTTTGAGTAAAAGCAGGTTTTTCTATATTCTTGTTCGGCCGTCATTTTTAACTATGTGTGCTTTAAATTGAGATTTTGATTTGTCATAGAACAATTGAGGGTGATTGTTAGATTGCTTGCTTAATTTTAAGAGATGGCACCTAAGAGGGAATTCTCAGGACAGGTCAATTACCAAGAGAGGGCCATTTGTGATGATTTCCTTGAACAGTTGACGTTGTCAACTAATGTGGCTTCCAAAATGAAAGAATTGGTGCCGAGAGCTCCTCACTTGAAAGTAGGAGAAGGTTTATATGATAAGGGTAATTGGTTAAGAGACCCTCAAATAGGGATGTCTGGGTTGGGATTATTCAAGGTTGGATTCAGCATGAGAAATTCTCCATCCCCTCAGAGTAGTATGTGGGAGTTGGATGTTGGAAAGTTGGTGGTCCCTGGGGTTTTCTTTGATGTAGATCTTTTGACCCAGATTGCACATAATTATGACCCGATTTCAAGAAGTGTTAAGGACATCAGTGAGAAGACCCTCATTGAGATTAATGATGAGGAATTCAGGAATACCTTTGGGTTAAGTGAATACACTGATTTTCTGGAGCCTATTGATTTTAAATCATTAGCTCAAGTGTATAGTGTGCAAAGGAACCACCTTAGGAATGGGCCTCTCAAAGAAATCTTTGTGAAGATAGGCAGGTTGACAGTTGTGGAACCTAATACTGAAGAGCCTTTTTCTCTAAATTTGTTTAGCCTTAGGGCTAAAGGATTATACTAGTCGCTCTGCCAAATCCTAAGGGAGGATGCTGAGGCAAGTATGCCTATTCACTACATGCTGATGGTTGCTCAGATTTTGAATCCTTCTATGGCAATAACTTTTGATTATGCTTCTTTTATAACTGATGCTATCCATAAGGGATTGATAGGGATCAAGAATGGGAAAGTAGATAGGCCTTTTGGGTGGTATTCCCTTCTTATGCATTTGTTTTTGTTCAAGGGTGGTGATTATTTTGCAAGTGAAATGGATCTTGTGAAAGAGAAGGATGGAGAAAAGATGCTAGTGCAATTATGGAGCACAGTGCTGTCATGGGATAGAGAAGATGAAAGTTCTCTAATGTTTGACAAATGTTTTGCATAAAAAATTAGGACCCTTATTTGTTCGGAGAATCCAAGAATTCCTAAGGTGCTTTTGGAATTCATTAGGCCACAAGAATTTGCAGAGGACATAAAAATTGTCCACAATTGAGGTGATATCTACTTATACCCTATTTCCATAGTTTTCAGAATATATGGTTTCACAGGTACCCCATTTTTGTTACCTTATCAGGTCCCCCTTAAAGTGGGAATTGTAGAGATTCTTAGGAAGATTGGTGTTGTGCAAGAGGCAGAATTGACAGGCAGAGGTAAGGGGACCATTTTCCCTACAATTACTGTGGTACACCAATTTGTGATAACCAAAGGAGGTTGGAAATGTTTTGAAGATTTCCTTCAACCATATCATTTGTCAACTACAGTCTCTCGGTGTGCCGACCCTGAAGACTTCTTTAATGGAATGTTTAGGAAGAGGGCAATATGCAAGGCTAAACCCCACCAATTTCAGTTTCTTGAAGACCTCATTAGAAATGAGTTTGATTTAAATGAACAAGAGTTGAGAAAGGAAAAGTGGGTGGCTTATAAAAAGGCCTTTGACTTGGTGCACCATTTTGACATAAGCTATGACCCTTTGTCTAGCTTTCACCCCTTTGCAGAGAAGATGAAGTTTTTGATTCTTAGTTTTGAGGAGGTGATGCAAACACTAAAAGAAAAGAGGGAGGTTGTAATCAAGAAAAACCTTGAGAAAGAAAGACTGATTTTGAGTAGGTCTACATCTTCTAGAGCAATCCCTCCCAGTGATAATATGTTGCACAAGAAATCTAATTACAGTGTGCTTATGCCTACTTCAGGGGAGCCCTCTACCTCTAAAGGAAATAGGAAGACACATGATGTCATCGACATCCCTAATAGCCCAAAGAAACAAAGAGTGGGAAAAGAGGGACAACCAGGAGAACCTTTGTACTCTCCATCTCAATCACCTATCCATATAGGAGATGAATAGGCAGCAACTAAGCAACTATTGCAGTTAGGCAGTTTAGGAGAAATTGCCTACACTTATGATGAAGTAGAGGAAGGAATGCCAGAAGAGCCCTTAGCTACTGAAATGAATATCACTATCAATGAATTCAAAGGCCAAAAATGGGATCCTGAGATCAAACAAGCCAGTGAAGATTTCTTGGCTGATGACAAGTTCATCACGTCAAGAGCATTCATGCAATTTGTGTGGAAGTAGAGCATTGACAAATACAATGCAAGGTGCGAGAAAAGGAAGGGTGAGCAGCCTCATAAAGACCCAGCTACAGTTGAGGAAGAAATGAAGCAAGAAATGGTTGAAGAATTTAAGACCATCACTCCTCAGCAAGGAAGAGACGTGGTGGCTCAGGCTGGGGTACTCATTCTCCCCAAATGGGACATAGTAGATGCTTTAGTCCTGGAAGCAGTAAGAAAGGAGACAAAACCTATGGAGGGAGTTACTTTCAGTAAAGACAATGCTGTACTATTCATGTGGTCTCTAAAAAGAGATGAAAATAAGAAGAAGGACACCTCAGGGTCAGGTTATCTTGGAGGAATGGTGGTGAAGAGAGTGCAAACTATTGGGGTAGTGGAAGCCATTGGCACTGTACTAGAAACTGCAAAATTTAGTGTTGCAGTAGCGAAAAGGGAAGCTAAGGAAAAGGCAGATCCCCAGGTTAAATTGGAGACAATTTTAAAAGCCTACACTAATGCCCAAGAAGAGGTAAGGAACAGAGATAGCATCATTGCTAAACTGTTGAAGCAACTAGCAGGACAGTATCATCATGGTGAATCCTCAACATTGATGATCTCCTCTTCTCCTGCTAGACCTCCACCTACCAGCCCTATCATTGAGTTCCCACCGTCTCCAGCACCTTCTAGCTCCCAAATGATTGAGATTACTCCTCAAGAGTTAGAGAATTTAAAACAGGCTCAACCCCTGTATGCAAAGAAGTATGAGGATAGAGTAAAGGCCACTGTCACTAGTTTGTAGGTACTATGAATGCCTCATTGCTATACAATAATTTAGGTAAAAATTTGGATATATGGAATGAGCTTAGGGGAGATAAGGCCATTTTGACACCTATTTTTGACAAGTGGAGGCCTAGAGAGCAAGATTTAGAGTTTATGTGTGCATCTTATGATGAAGCAGGGGCCAATCCTATCATTAAATCTACTTGTGACATCACCAAAGATTTAGTACAATTAGCAGCAGGGGTGGATAATGTTGATAGGAAAGTTAACCTGTGCAAAAAGGAATATGCTGATCAGGTTTTTGAGTTGCTCCCAGGAGTTTTTGTTAGCCCAGATCAACTGAAGGACAAACAAGTGTGGCTTAAGGAGGTAGAAGCCAAACTGTCAGCAAGAATTAAAGGAATTATTGATCTAAATGATGCTTCCTTCTTTGTTGTGACAATACAGGAGATAGAGAAAATTAAGTCACATTATGGTTTTCTCAATTCATAAGTCAACAAGATGAGAAACTCCTAGAAAAGGTTGACCAAGGCCAAGGCTAAAGTAATTAATTTCTCGTGGCCAACCGATAATGTGTATGATGAGTGGACAACAAAATATGCCACTCATGATCTGGAACAGTTAGTGAGCACCTCTGGAAAGGTAGAAGAGGTTGCAACCGAACAGCCTATTGAAGAAGTTGCAGAGGCCGAAAAGAACTTGTAACTGTTTTTGTAAAGGGCTTTGTAACTTCTTTTTTGAAATGATTGTAACAAACTCTCCTCGAAAATTCTGAAGCTTTGTGCATCCATATTGTTATAAATGGATACCAGGACTAGAAAGAGAGGGATCGCAAAGAATTGTAAGAAAACGCTGCAGAAATTCATACTTGAGCTTTTCTAAGTGTAATGGAGAAAATTCCAAAGTTTTTGTAGAACTTTCTTGGAGAATATATCAACATATAGACTATTAGCTTTTGGGTAAATTTTGTGTTGTCTTCAAGTGTGTTTGCAATTTGTTTACTATTTTCATTCTGAATAATCCAAGGTTATTTTGTTTGAATGGGGTTGCAAGGCAATTTTTAGTAGATGTGTTTACTAGCTTTTCTCTTTAGGAGGGAAATTAAAGATGCGGGGATCACTCTTACTAGTAAATTCTTCGTAGGGAACTTTGAATCTAGATGATCATAGTTTAATTTGATATGCATAAATTCTTATAAGTGTTAGGCACGTATAAGGATTAACAGAAGCCGAGCCAATGGGACGTGTAAAGGTATTTTGTTTGGGGAGTATTGTCTGAATTTAGATGACTCTATGACCTTGGATAAGGCACTGGTATTGATTGAAGTTGTTTATTACATGTTTTGTTGGTCACAATACTAAATATGAGTATAATTTTCATTCCTTTGTTTTAGTTCGTTTCAAGGTGAATAGATCCATTGGTTTTCTGGATTGGTTTGCTATGGATTTATCTTTTGAAAGTGTGAATCCAGTTCACAAAGGTATACCCGCCTAGACTATGAATAAGTCCGAAGTGTAGAAGGTTAAATCAAACCTTGTCATATGTTTTCCTAAGAATTTCCTTCCCCTTAACATTCCTCTTGCATAGAGTTTAATCATTTTATTATAAGGATGTTGAAGTGAGTCAGATTTTGAAGACAACAGTATCGACTCCACCTAGTTTCACAAGTCTGAGTGTGCCTTATATCTCCGATGGGAGTGGAGGAGATAGTTGTTGGACCCTAACTTGACCTGTAGTTACACTCGTGTGAGTGTTGTCAGTCGGTTGTCTTTCCCATCTAGCCGGTATGCGAGTCATAGTGCTTTGGTTTGGTCATTTGTGAGTCGTCATTTGATCATTTTTCATTTTGCGTGTTTTTGTTCATCTAAATGGTTATTTAATTGAATGAATGATGATATCTTATGTTGGCGTAAGTAGTTAATTATTATGGTATGAGATTATTGATTTAATTAAATTAATGATTTGCTAGATTAAATGGTTAAATGGCTTATTTCATTGTGTAAAGTTGCATTAATATATTTTGTAGAAGGAAATAAATAATTGCCTAGCCATTCAAGTGTTAAATGATTATGTTGAAGAAAAGTATTATGGGAAATAGAAAATTTAATAAAAAGCTTTTATTTTTACCTTTCCATTTGACTTTTGTATTTTAATTGTTGGAAAATAATTGTTTTTAGAAAAGAGTAAATTTGATTGCTTTTTACTTGTAAAAATAATTTAATCTGATTGGTGGAGAAAACTTTCAACGTAGAAAGTTTAGGTTGAAATTATTTTCCCATATAATTTTGGAAATTCACAGGAAGAAAAGGGCAGAATTTTTGGAGAGAAATTTGGAAAATCAATCTGAAGGAGGAGCTGGAACTTGATTTGGTTTGCAAGGATTGGGATTCTCCATCATTTTCCTTGCTAGTTTACTTCAAGGTTGGTTGATCTCTTCTTGTTTTAAATTTAATTTTGAATTTTTTAGTTGCTTCCTGTGTGTTGAAAAGATGCAAATCTCCTTGTAAATTCTTGTGGAATGATTGGAATGAAAGAAGGAATGCCTATTATTGTTGATTTTGTGAAGCTTATATCATATGATTGCTTATAGGAAAGAAATGGCTCATTTCTCTATTTGTTGTATGTTTTTGTGTTCTTGAAATCAACTTCTAGAAATTACCTCTTCTATTGTTGCCTAAATCATTATGTATTGGGTTCTTGTGTGATTTTATTTCACCATTTACCTTACTGGTAAATATCCCTTTGAATTTTGGATCTTGGCACTGTGTGTGTGTGTGTGCCCGTGAAAGATCAGGGAATGGACTATTTTTATGTTTAAACGATTTAGTATCATTTTGATTTTTAAATTCTTGGGGAAGTATGAATTTTTATTATTATGGACTTTACCTTACCCCGTGGTGGGTTAGTCCCACCACGCGGGTCGGTAGTGTTTGCTATCAGTCAGTAGCGGCTGCTACCGATAGGCAGTAGCACTACCGGTCAGTAAGGCTTTTATCGGTCGCCAGTAGTACTACTGGCAGGTAGTGTCTGCGGCCTTGACAACAACACTATTGCGGGTTGGACTTGGCCCCCATGTGACCTTGTACCCTTAGCGGTATGAATTCCTATGTGCTATGAATTTAATTTTTATTAAATGAAATATTTTAAAGTGAATTTTTATGTTAAATAAAATAATGATTTTTATTATATGGATTAATAAATTTATCTATGGAAATCAAGGCATGAATTTGTTAGGATTCCCACAGATACTGAGAGGGGGGGGTGAATTAGTCTCTAACCAGTTAAAAGATTTTCTTAAATTAAAACATGTAGAGCATATCAAAACTATATACCGGTAAACAGAAAGTAATGCAATAAACAGAGATAACAACAACCACATGAAAAAAACACCATAACACAATAGTTTAATGAGGAAACCCAGTGTGGGAAAAACCTCGGTGGGGTTTGTGACCCACAATATTCACTTACTCGCCAATAAGAGAATATTATTGCTACAAGAGGGGCCTGCACATGCAGGAAGGCCAAGTGCCTAGAGCTCACTGCTCAATTACAAAATGAGAAGTCTCACTGACTTACAAAATTGATTATATAAATCCAATGTCTTGTACTGCTTCAAGATAGTATCTACTATGCCAGATCCAGTACTGGTTTATAGCTCTGCTTCATACATAAACCCTTAACCTATAATTCGCATAATAGGTCTTCCTTATTTTGCCTATATATTTTCTTCCATCTCTCACAAAATGTTCTACAATGATCTCTTATATATATGAGTCATTTTACAACTTTCCAAGTCAGCTTACAATGATTTTACAATAATTAACAAAATATATTACAAACAAAATTCCTATTGGCTTCTATGCTGGTATGCTTCCTTTTATTGTCGGTGGCCCCTGTGTCGGTGTAGAGTATGTCTTTGTTAGTGTCATAGGATTGTAAGGTTACCATCAATGACAAAACCTTCAATCACCTACAATATCTCGTTGGAGTGTGCATTTGCCAACAATCTCCCCCTTTGGCATTGATGGCAACACTCATGAGAAAAATCCAAAAATTGTTATCCAAAAAGAATCTGCCAGAATTACAAAAATTGTGTACCAAAAGAATATGTGCTCCCCCTGAGCTGATGAGTCATTTGCTGGTTATTTTTCTCATTCCACTACTCCCCCTTTGGCATCAATGACAAAGGTTGTCAAAGTGTCAATTGAGTGTGGTTTCATGTTTCATCCATGTAACCAGTTGGTTACAATATGAAAAAGATCTACCAAAACTAGATTCGGGCTCTCAATGAACTTTTTGCTATCTTTTATTGCGGCCTCAGTCCTCTGAGTTGTACCGATGAGGTGTTGCATTTTCTCTACCAGTGTTTTCTATCCTTGAATCAAAGCATCAGATATTTCTTTTCTTAAGGAGGCTAGGTAGTTCAATTTTGGACTAAGTCTCCATTTTAGATCTTTAGCCTTTCCTTTTATTCTTTCCTTCTCTCTTTCCAACTTTAGTAGTTCTTCCTCAAAACTTGTTATTTTCTCCTCAAAAACTAATAATGAATTAGATAAATTAATGAAGTTATCAACTAGTTGATTTATTTCCTCTTGTATCTTGCTGATCTTCTTGTCTATATCAACTGTCAGAAAGTTAGTTTTACATGTATCCCTGTACAAAGTTTTAAATTCCTTCAATGTTCTATACAGTTCCGATAAAAGTGTGTCAAATTGCCTTGTACACTTCTTTATTTCCTACTCAAAGAATTTGTGTTTTTCTTTCTCTAATCTCTCCTTGAATGCTTCATCTTTTATTTGTTCAACTGTCACAGTGTTGTCAATAATATACTTAGACAAAGTGTCAAGTTGACTCAAAGAATCTTTATTAATTACATTACATTTTGGTGCTATAATTTTCAAAATTGGAATGGTATGATCTATTGCCTTGTATGCTTATGAGCTACAATTTGTTATCTTCTTAATGGAATGCAAAAGAACTTCTGTTACATTATTTGATGAGCCAATAATCTGTATTCCGCTAGTGGGAGCAATTTTCTTGCTTGTGATGACCTCTGGTAGGTCAGTTTGTGTTTCCATTTCTTTAAGCAAAGGTTTGGATTGCTCGGCTGATGTCGGTGGCACTGTCTCTGTATGAACCTGTTGTTGTGATGGAGCCTATTGCTCTGTGTGAGGTTGTTGCTCAGTGTTGTCATCTGTCGGTTTGCCTTCTGTACTATTTGTTACTGGTGGTTCTTTAGCCATATCTGTTTTCCCAGTTGTATCCATATCTACCACAATATTGACTTTTTGTGTGTCAATGTCCACTGTATATAACACCTCAGAATTGGGATTGGTGTCCTCTTGTGGTATGTCCATACTCTCACTAGTCGGTTGATTGCTAGCGGTAACTACCAGTGGAATATTCAGAGGTGGTGGGGATAAGTTATCTTTTATTTTTATGCTAGGTGGTCCACCAACCTTGCCTTTTCCCTTATCCTTATCCTTTTGATATACTTTGATGGGTTTAGGGTTTCTATATTCTTCCTACTTTTCCTGTTCTACAAGGAATATGTCCCATGCATTAGTAGTTTCCTCTGCTACCTCATTTACTCTACCAACCATAAGTGCTACATGTTGGTGTGTAGTTGAAAATACTGACCAGTTAGCCTCAGAGATCAGATCATCTATCTCTTTTGGTGAGTTGACAGGACAAACAACAAGTAGTTTTTCAATTTTTATTTTCTTATCAAGCTCTACAACAACTTGCCTTCTAGCTTCAAGTCTTTTGAACAGTTCTGCCAGTAATTTATCTACAACTTGCATTAAAAATTTCTTGTAAATGTCCAAGTGGAGAATTACACTGTTTTCAAATTTTTCTTTGTCATCAGCTGATAATGAATCATATAATTTATTGATTTTTTTTCAGCTTTCCATCCTCTATTATTTCATCTAAAAGTTTGTCAATTGGAGCAATGGTTTGTTGAGTCTTCTTTTTCTTGGGTGTTAACTTCTTCTTTGGAGTTTCTTTCATAGCCGAGGGCCTTACTGCCTGTTGATTCTATCTGGTTCTTCTAAGAGAAGGTGTAAATACAAGTGAAGGTTCCCTTTTTCTCACAACTCTTTTAAATTCAGCTAGCATATCACTTTCCGAAGAGGTTGCAACCGGTGAAAGGTGAGTTTTTTGCTGTTGTGCTTCTAACTCATCTTCAGTAATACCAATTTGCTTAAGTACATCTTCTTTGATAGCTTTAGCTTGTCCAGATCCTCTTCTAACTGTTGCTTCCACCTTCTTACCCTTTTCTTTGATTGGATTTCACTTTCAATAGTTTCAACACTGCCAAATACCTCTTCTTTAGGTTCCTTGGGTGCTTCCAGGAGGGCTTTTGCATATGTTTCAATTATGTGGTCATCAGTTTCATAATCCATTTTAGTAACCCAAATGGTTCTTGGGACAACTGGCTCCATCCAAATCTCATCCTTCTTAATAACAAAGTATATTTCATCCTTATACTTATTTACAATTGCTTGTGATAATCTGACTCTGGTATTCATCCGGGCCTTTAATGCCTAAAAGTACTCATTTATATTCTTCTCTTTGTTATCTCCCATGTTGTTTAGTAAATCAAACAATTTTTTGCCTACTGGTATATTAAAACCAAGATTTTTATTACTGATATCAGGCACTTGTTTTGTTATGTGTAGCATTAAATAGACAAGTATGTTTCCAAATCTGAATGTCCCCTTTTTGTCTTTCTTTATCTTTCCAAGATTGTCAATAAGTTCATCTTTCAACCATTCACACACATCTATTTTTGCATTATCTTTAATCATATCATAAGCACTCTTTATGCATAGGCTAGAGACTAAATTTTAATCTATTTACATGTGTGGTTTTTTAGCCTAAAATCATTCTAATGAATTTGATATTGATATCGGTTACATCATTTACTCTTAAAGATCTCTTATAAGATGTTGTACATGTTCGGTTGATCACTAGGTCATTTGAGACCTTCTTTGTCTTATCAGGCCTGTTACAAGTGGAAGGTAACCCTGTCATAGCCTTTACTGCTTGTTTTGTAATTTTGTGAACTAAGTCTAACTAGAAGAATTATCCATGAACCCTTCTTAGAACTATCCTTATAACATCCTTAGGGAAATCTGGAATATTGAGAATTTCAGTGAATCCTAGGGTTTCAACTATTTTGTGTTCAGGTTTCACATTACCATAATCATCACAAATTACAGTCTTATACATGCTCTTGATTTCCTCATCACCTAATTCTTCTATGTGACAATGTATGTACATTCTAGGGTCTTCTACAAAAACTACTTCTTTTGGTATTTGAGAAAATGCACCAACATTATCATCTTTCTTGGCAATCTCAGGAACTAACTGAAATACGGGTCTAGGGCATTTAATCACTTCGACTATAGTAGGGTTTGCTATGAATTCAAGAACAGATGAAGAAGCCATGGATATAAATACCTTTATCTTCTTTAAGGATGATTGCTTGATGAATTTCTTCTCTTCTTTGCCTAGAATGCCTTTGCTCAGGAATTTTCGCACTCTTCGAATGTTTGAATGCTTGGTGAAATGAAATTGGAGCCAAAACACTTGATTTATAGTGTTAATTTTGCCAACCACCACATTCAATGCTTGTCAGTTAAGTAATGACTTAACTTATCTATTGGTATAGAAGTAATTTCAACTTCTTACCATCAACCGAGGGAATTATAGCAAGTTTCACTTTTGATTGCCAAACCCTCAAATGAATTTTCTTCAGTTAGATGAAGAGTCTCCTGCCCGTGGAGTGTTACTCTCTTCTGTCTATGGAGTGTTACTCTATTCTGTCAGTGGAGGAGTGTTCCTATCACCATTTAGATCTGATTTCTTGATCCATTATTTTGAGAATTCCTACTTTACTTCTTCCACTTTTTCTTTACCTTTCAAACTAGCACCATTGTTGTTTACCAGTGAGGACTTGCTTCTACAAAATTTTGCAATATGTGCAATCTTGTTACAAGCATAACGAGTCACATTATTTTTCTGAATAGCTTTCCCATATCCTATGTTGGTTTGTGTTCTGCATTGATTAGGTAAGTGTCCAAATCTTCCACAAACATAACATCTTACATTCATTCTGCAATTCTCTGAATTATGACCAACTTTGTTGCATTTGGAACATTGACCGGTGGGTGTATTGGTATTCTAATAATTTCTAGATCTATATTGATTTTCTCTATGACCATACTTGTTATAGTTAAATCATTTTCCATTAAATTTATAAGCAGTAGGTTGTCTTACCAGTTTGTCTTGATCCTGTGTGTTTGCAGTACCAGAGCTTTCACCAGTTTCAAAGCCAGGCCATTTGTGTTTCCATTAGGTTTTTGATTCTTTAGCAAGTCACCAAGTTCTTCTGAGCTTTTCTTGAATTTTTCTTTATGTTGATTAGCAGTAGCCAGTTCTCCTTCCAAGATACCTTTTTGCCTCATGAGTTCATTTGAGTCATTCTATGCATGCATCATATCTATCTTCAACATATCATTTTCATGACTAAGTCTTGTGTTTTCATTTGTAGCATCATTCAGTCTTCTAGTCAGGTCTTCTTCATTCTTCTTCCTATCTTCAATTTCTTTACAAAATCTCATAGTCATATCCTACATCTCATTCTTTGTTGTCATGTTTTTTTGTTTCAGCTTATTCATCAGATCACTAAGAGTTTCCTTTTCATCATTCTCATTTTGTATCTTTTCACAAAGTTCTCTTCTTTTACTCCTTGCAATGGTAAGATTTTCTTGAAGTGCTTGAATAATATCCTGTGCAGCCTTTAGATCATCTTTAAGTTTGATATTTTTTAACTTTTCTACATCATAGTCTAAGAGAGCTCCTTTTAATTGCTTCATCAAGTTTTCCATTTCTACCGGTGTCAAGATCTTCCTCAAGTTGTTAGGCTTTTGAAAATAGAGGACCAAGCTCTGATACCAATTGTTAGGATTCCCACAGATACTGAGAGGGGGGGGGGGTGAATCGGTATCTAACTGGTTAAAAGATTTTCTTAGCTTAAAACATGTAGAGCATATCAATACTGTATACTAGTAAACAGAAAGTAATGCAATAAATAGAGATAACAATAACCACATGAAAAAAACACCATAACAGAGTAGTTTAACGAGGAAACCCGGTGTGGGAAAAACCTTGGTGGGATTTGTGACCCACAATATTCACTTACTGGCCAATAAGGGAATATTACTGCTACAAGAGGGGCCTGCACATGCAGGAAGGCCAAGTGCCTAGAGTTCACTGTTCAATTACAAAATGGGAAGTCTCACTGACTTACAAAATAGATTATATAAATCCAATGTCTTTTACTGCTTCAAAATAGCATCTACTATACCAGATCCAGTACTGGTTTATAGCTCTGCTTCATACATAAACCCTTAACCTATAATTCGCATAATAGGTCTGCCTTATTTCGCCTATATATTTTCTTCAATCTCTTTTAAAATGTTTAAAAATATATTACAAACAAAATTCTCGTCAGCTTTTGTGCCGGTATGCTTCCTTTCACTGTTGGTGGTCTCTGTGTCAGTGTAGTGTCTAACTTTGGTAGTGCTGGTAAATTACCTTGCCGGTAAATTGCCTTGTAAGGTTGCCATCAATGACAAAACCTTCAATCACCTACAATATCTCATTGGAGTGTGCATTTGGCAACAGAATTAGTAATTCAAATTGGTTAATTTGGATATATTTTGGAAATGGATTAAAATGCCTATTAGGAGTTCATGGTTTATTTTCTTTAATATTTGAAGTGAATTTCATTCTTGGTGGAATATTGATTTAGAAATTGAATACATGTGAATGTCATAAAGAAGTGTTTTATTTAATTTCAATCAATGATGTTGCAAGTGCTTATGATTCTAATTTTCTCAAAGATTGTCTGAGTGCAGACTTAGTGAAATTAACTTTCCTTGCAAAGAGTAATAATGTGTTATTTATGGTATGTGGTTCAGTCGTCCTGTGGTGGCGTATTTGATACCTTTGACCAAGTGATATATGATGAATTCATTGTCTTAACCATGTAGTGTCTTTTCCTTATGGTTAACCAAGAGTCAGTATGTTGTTGTTTTGACCACTTGTTTCTGGATAGTGGTGTTATGGCTATCTGCTTTGCCATAGGGTCCTTGTGAAGTGACCATGTTTTTTTAGTGTCCTTTAAGAGAGTGGCTTTCGAGTGGGGGCCACGCCCAAAGTGGTTGGCAGGATAACCCATCGAAATTCAGATAATAAAGTGACAATCTAATAAATTGATTAGGTGGGTAGTTCATAACATTTAATAAGATATTGTACCTCACACATAGTTGAGTGCTTGTACAGAGCTCATAATGTAGTGAGAAGGCCTGGAATGGCAAACCAACCACCTTGTCTTCATGAAAGGCTGGTAGGGTCCGCAGGAGACTTAGTTGGAGCTGGAGGTTTGAGAAAGGTTACCAGGGTAACCCAGGATGGGGGTCGGGACCTATGGAGGCCGACCATGGTAACCATCATAAGCTATGTGATGACACTCTCTTTAGGTTCACTTGTGGTTTGTGATGTCGGTTCACTACTGTATTTGTGATGTTGAGTCACCTAGATTATTGTGGAGTCGTATGGTGCTATCATGGAGTCATATTGTTTTGTCGACCATGTCATGCTTTTGCTTGCTTGAGGGTCCTCTAATATCTCCTAGCATGGTGGGGTGATTCCATTTTGGGAATTACATGGTCAGGTGGTAGTTTCACTTCCCATGGGATGTTCTTGTTTGTACCTTCATGTGAGGATTGGCTTCGTAGGTGTTTTTGTGGATCGTGGCTCACGCTCTATCTCATGTTGGAGATTATTATTATTTGGAGACCTATGTGGTCATTGTATCATGATCTTTTGTAACCTTGTATTTGGTTAAGTTGTATCTTTATATGTATATTGAGAAGCCATGTATTGGAAGAGGAATTTAATCCTAAGATTGGGATGTTATTTATTAGTTTCCTTTATGTTATGTGTACATTCTTATTGAAGAGAAATTATATTGTATCCTTTCAATCTTTCAATGGTGTAATTTTTTATTTCTTATGGCTTCTTGTGATCATTGAGTTAATGATGGATTATTGGATTAACCTTAATTATAAAATTTCTTTTGGTTTTAATTTTTCATTGGTAACCCTTAAGGAATTCTAGTGCAAGTCTTCCGCTTGTGTTATCGTGCATATTGTGTTTAATGCACTCATTATGTTTATACTTTAAAAAAAAAATTGTTTCACCCTTGTGGGTTCTCCTTTTGGGTTCCTGGCGGGTCACTACACTTGGCATGAGTTTCGGTGGTGCTACATGTTTGGAGACTTGAATTAGGTCCATGTTATGTCATGTAAATAATTATATTGGTTCGATGGTTGATCTTTGTATCGTCTGGTGTAATTTTATAATTGTGAGTTGAGGGTTTAGCCAACCTTGTTGTCAAGGTTGATAAATTGTATAAATAGGTGATATTGTCATGTAATTTGGGTGTCAAGGTTGTGCCTGCATTATCAGAGAGTGTTGTATGTGCGAACAAGGATTCATCTTTTGGTGTGGTGTATTGAGGAGAGATTGGTGTACCAGAGTAGATAATTGTGCTTAACCTCCAACTGTCATTAGGCATTTGGAGACGCTATTATTATAGTTCATTCCTTTTGGATTTTAGTCCAAATCTTTTTGTAAGTCAGTGAAACTTCCCTGAGGGTTGTAGCCTTCTGGATCATTATCTTTTGAACATTGAGCTCTAGGCAATGTGCATTCCCCATTGTAATATTTTCACATACTACTACAGATTATCATCTTATTATGGGTAAGTTCCCTATCAGATCTATTTTTGTGATTAAGTTTATAGATCTGATGAAAACCGATTCACCCCACAACCCCCCCCCCCCCCCCAACTCAATTTTCTCTCATTTTTGTTGCCAACACTATATGTATCCTCCTCAAGCAAAGGAAACATCAAACTAGGTTGGTCAGTATAGGTGACAAGAAATGAACCCATTAAGTCGGTCTCAAGAACATATTTCTTTGAAAGAAGTCCAATACAAGAGATAGAGAGGAACTAAAACAACTTATTACATATTTCTAAGGATCCCCAAACATCAAACATACTACCACATATCCTTTAAGGTTAGCAATAGGGCAACATGCAGAATAAATATGTAGCACATAACTAGTTGGACCAACACATATCCAAAATAAATATACTTTATTTTGATCCCCACAATAAATGATAGGACCCGAGAAAACTTCATCACATCCTTCAATGATGGCATAAACCCCCAAAATTATAGCACAAGCAAGAGACTAAGACCTATCATCTAGACAACCACAAATCACCATGAAAACTAACACCAGATAATACATGACACCAAAAAAAAACCTCTATCATGTGGAACACATAGAGAGATCCCTTGTACATAAAAAAAAATACTTCTATATACTTATTTCATATTGTTATGATAACACAAGCTAGCACAACCAAAAATTTACAAAGCTCCTCATACGAAGAAGGCCAAAAAATATAATCATGAGATAAACATTTAAAAACCAATTTGTACAAAATTTCATCACATAAAATTTGAATTGAGACACTACACAAACATTATAAGTGTGTCCTCCAAGTCGTAGCACTAGAACCAACAATGTGGAGAAATATAGAGAATTTTTTTATCAATTCTAACAAACAACCAACTTTCCAACATACTGCATATACCAAACAACATTTGTTGCAACACTAGGGAACTGAAGGATAGGAGTGCAATGTCCACAAAACATACAGATAAATCCCAAACCACAAGAACATATCTAAAAATGTAGAGGAATGCAAAGAACTCTACCAGATGGACTTCAACATACTTTCCTTCATCATCAAACATCACAAACTTCTAAAAGTTAGAAAATCCTTGTAACATCATTTGTTCATTCACAAGCAACAAAGGAGATGACCCAACATCCTGTAGAGTACATAAGATCATCACCATCACATCCACTTCACCACCATGCTTCTAATCCTCATCTCATCTCAATATGATATCATCATGATAACATATTTTCCATCCGAACATGGGCTATTGAACACACATTAGATGTTGAGAGGGTGAGAGTGAATCACCATAAACTAAAATTCATCCACTTGTTAATGTACAAAATATTAAATTCATATCTACAGATATGAAGAATAAATAGAGCATTCATCACACAAGGAACCCAATATTTTTACGTGGAAAACCCAATGAGAGAAAAATCACAGTGAGGATTAACACACAATATATGAAACAAGTATTACAATGTCTATTTTAGGTTAACTGCCACCTAGACCTGCAGACTAGGGCACATTTCCCTAGAGAAAGATACAATGAATTGTAGGTTGATGATTAATTCTCAAGGGAAGATGCAATAACACAATATTATAATGAATTACATGAGGTGAACTGTTGTAGAAGAAGAATCTCATAAGCTAATAGTGTAGTCCTCTTTGCAACACAAATCTAAACTTGTCATACAAACTTTGGACACTTTATAAGTTTCACATCATCTCTCAAATCTCCAAAATAAAATACACACACAATGGCTTTTTAACACCCATGATCATCTTTCACAATATCCAAAAATATCAAGTAGCTTGGCTCAATAGGACTTGATAAGTGAAACATGTGAAAAGTCATAGGTTAGTCCCAAACACGATACATCATCAATAAAATGGGTTGCAGATCAACCCCATGTCATAGTCGACCTTAACAAATAATAAAAAATTTCCAAGCATTCTCCAACACAAGTAGAATAGGTCAAGAGCCATCATAATCTACAAAATGCACATAGTCAACTTCAACCATTAAACTTGCTTATTAAAGACAAATCCCAACACACCCCGACATCCAAAACATAATGTGGACCACCAAATAATGCATGCGACCCATACTCAGACATTCTTAATTCATCTACTATAGTATCTGATCACTAGAAGATGATGTACAGGAAGTAAATCGCTGATTTGTCAAATACTATGTAGATCTGATAGACAATGTAACAATACTATGCAAGAATCATTCACCAAATTACCCACAAACCTAAAATCCTATCATTAATCCAACACACCATCCTTAATGTACCCAAATCTACATGATCATAAATATCAATGTGGGAGAATGTGGAGCATTCTTCTAGTTGACTTGAAACTATTTCTCTATCAAACTGGAATTGAAGGATCAAACACTTACACCTTTTTCTATAGGTGATGTAACCAACAAAAAACTATATAGTATACACATAAGCCATCACCAATCCTAACTCCAAATCCACACAACTAAAGAATACAATGATGTAAGAGGTAGAGAAAAAACAACTTACAGTTATAAAAAAAACTTATTATCTCAAGGCTTAGATATTTTTCGTCAAACTCTTAGCCAAGAAATTGAACCAAAAATAATATCAATACATCCCTTGAAAAGAAAACTCTAATCAAAATATCTTCATCAAGAACATAATTTATATGCCACAAGAATCCATACATACCATGAACTCTAGACTGATATACCAACTGACAAAACTTCAATTTTTTGCATCATTGATAAATTTGTCAAGGCACAACTTTTCTCAAATATCTCCATCTTATAATGATTTGATACATCAATATCCATATCTCATTCTCCATCTTGTCCAAACTCAACATGATAACACATATTGTTAGACATTAGTGTTCTGATTAATTAAGAAAAATAGGTTTTCAGGACCCAAAACCTTTTACATAGGAGATTAAGATAAGACAATAAAAAGTCCAGAGCTTATAAACCACTTACAAAATGACTGGCCAAAAATCCAGCAAACCAAAAGGACAACAAAAGATAAAAACAACAAAGAAACTAGGAAAGCACTACACAACTATAGTCTTCAGAAGGTCCTCCACCTTTTTCACCAACTGGTCATAGGTGGCCCCAAAAGCCTTGAGATCTTCTAGGTCCTTGTTAGGTTTCTTTTCTTTCCTTTTGCCTCTAGTTCTGGTTCTGGGTCCTTGAGCATCTCCTATGCCTTCAGTATCAAGGTCAATATCCAAGGTCTCCTTCTCCTCATCCAATTTGCTGATGAGAGTATTAGTGTTGCTAGTAGAAATCTTCAGGATGCTTAAACTCTGTTCTGCAATACTCTTGAGGAAATCCTCAATTTTGCTGACTTTACTGGCAGTGCCCAAAATAGTTTGATCATTAGCGTCAGCAAGATTTTTCCTTTCTAGTAGGTTTTTCTCTATTTTCTCAAATCTGGGGTTGAAGGAATCTCTTATGTTTTCAGCTTTTGCAATGGTATTTTTTAGGTCCTCAATGTAATCAGCCATAGTCTTCCCTTCCCCAGTGTTAATGGTTTCCAGAATCTAAATTATATGGCTGAGTTTTTTGTTATCATCCACAGATTTCTTGTAACCAGTTATTAGCCACTCCATAGTGTCCATGAAACCTTGCATACCCTCTGGAGGAGGGTTAGGGGGAGGATCAACCTTACCCGGGATATCCTGTTCCTTTTTTGGAGTGACCCGAATAGTAGCTGTGTCTTCAACCCTAAGAGCCTCACCAGTGGTCACCTGCTCCAGGTTTTGTTTGGCTTCCGAGGTCCTTTCCGATTTATAAACCTCCAACTCCTTCACATTCTCCTCCTTCCTCTTATGCTTGTTTCTAAACTGAGTGTGAACTTTAATTTTCTTTTTCGGAGAACCCTGAGGTTTTTTATGCTTTTAGGTGTTTTGCCCTTAGAGGAAGAAGGTCTTATTTTCATATATTGCCTCTTCTTACTAGTTTCAAAATCTGAAACATCTAAGGTCTCCTTAGAATCACTTGATAGGTCACTATCTGAATCCTCATCCACTGAAAAGACAGAGTCAGACCCATCCTCCTCAGACTCTATAGAGGGCTATGGGCAAGTTATTTGATTGGCCTTGAGATGGTCATAAATAAGGACCATTAAGCCTTGATGCATAGCAGTGTCCCCGAAAGGGTTCTCTTTGTAAGCCTTAATAGTGGCATTCATCGAGCATAACAGAAAATAAGGAAAATTAACCTTCTCATCATGGCTAAAATGATTCAGCAAGATGAAATGGTAGTCGTAAACTTTTGTAAACCTACCATCTAAAGTAATGTAGCGCATAAAAATAAAGAGGACCTCCCACCAAGGTCAAACAAAAGCCCTAGGGGGATAGTAAGTTTTACTTAACTTCACCAGACATTTTTTCTTCTTCTCGGTTTTCGGATATCTGTCAATGGCCTGCTTACTGACTTTTCTGTCTCTATAGAAGTTGCATCCTTCCCTTTTAGGCCCGTGTCTTGGGCAATAAGGTCTTCATCAATTTCAATAGTTTGTGTAATGCCCTACCAGGAACCCTACAGGAAAACAACACAACTAGGCAACTAAAGGGTGAAATAAATTTTTTTTTAAGATCAAGTGCATTAATTATAACAATTGAACGTTTAATAACACAACGGAAGTCTAACACATGATTTCCTAAGGGTTACCAATGAAGATTAATTCACAGATTATATTAACACCACGGTTAATCCAATTGTCCATTTAATTAGATAAATTAAATGCTTAAGTTTAAAACTACACATACATCTAAATTCCATAATGAAAGAATCAAAGTATTCCAATGCATTTATTTATCCATAATTCATTTACACATAAGATCAAAGCAACTGAATTAACATACATTCCACTAACATAATATTACAATATCCATAAATACATGGCTCCAATAATACCACAGATTACAAAGTTACAATATCAAGGTTACATAAAAGTCTGATACAATGACCACAAGGTCTCAACTGAACAATGATCACAAACATGAGCTGGAACATGAATGACAAACCAAGAAACACCAACGAAGCCTTTCCTCACCTGAAGATACAATCCAGAACATCCGATGGGAAGTGGTACTACCACCCAACCATGTGATCCCGAAATGGAACCACCCCACTGTGCTAGGAGATAGTAGAAAACCCTTAAGCAAGCAAAGTAAGGCAAGTACAAAAGAACTAAAAGACTTTGCAAACATCCATGTGACTCAACTCACAAAACTAGTGACTCTAAGGAGAGAGTGTAATTGCATAGCTTGATGGTTACCATGGTAGGCCTCCTAGGTCCCAGCTCTCTATCCTGGTAACCTCTCCCGGCTTCTGGCTCCAACTAAGTCTCATGTGGACCCTACCAATCCTTTCGTGAAGACAAGGTGGTAAGTTTTCCATTCTAGGCCTTCTCGTAACATTATGAAAACTACACAAGCACTACACCTATGCACGAGGTACATTATCTTAATTAATATTATTTCACTCCCCCCTAATATATTATTAGGTTATCACTTTTTAACATACTTTCGATGGGTTATCCTGTCATCCACTTCAGGCATGACCCTCACTCAAAAGACACTCTCTGTCATAGGACACTAATAGGAAAGGTCTCTCTATGAGAACTCTATGATGAAACAGACAACCATAACTAATCTTGACAACCACAGGTGAAGGATACACAATCACTAAACCAAGATTGACCATTTGGACAAAACACACAATGGCTCACATTAATAAGGTTATACATCAATACCTGACCAAGGAGATATAATAACATAGGACATAATGACAACTCAACCAAAATTGCAACAGAATTAAGCTTGACTGCAAACACCATTTACACAAGACCCTAATACAGGCAATCTTTTCTTACAACAACCAAAAGCATAAATAACTTGCAAATAAGGAATTTACAGATAATAAGAATTTACAACTATACAAATAAATCAATTTGTCATTTGTCCAATAAGGTTAAATCACAACAAATAATTTACTTGTAATTATATTACAAAATATATATTTAATAACTCAGAATTTAATTTCCACAGTATTAAAATAAAGCTAACATAATATAATACCCATATTAATAAAAAACAACTTATATATAACTATATATATAAATACATATATATAGATTCATATATATATATATATATATATATATATATATATATATATATATATATATATATATATATATTTTAATTAATTTTTTTTTTAATAAATTCAATAACATAAATAAAACAATAATTTTCCAATAAATTCATTTTTTCAGAATTTAATCTTTTACAATAATTTTTTTTTTGTAATTAAAATACAATATTTTTCCAAAACGTAAATGATCCAAATAAATTTGATTTATAATTAAATTTATTCCTAGAGTAATTAACAATTTCACAATGATACAAGTAAAAGACTGTCATAACCAATATCAGAATAAAAGAAAACAAGAGGGAATGATTTCTCTGATAAATCCCATGCCTCCCAAATCTTGCAATTGCCATGCACAACAAAATTCTTGGCAAAATTTGCCATAATAATTTTCCCAATTTTCTCAAAATTTAATCCACAAAACACCCAGAAATAACTCCTTTGCATTAAACTAGAAATTAACTTCAGGTATGGACTTTAGCTAAGAACAAAATTTAATCAGACAGGATATGACAATCATCTTAACACACACATCATTTAGAAGATAGAAGGAATATAAATATTTTCTTAAAACAACAATCAAAATAAGCCACCCAACCTGGTATAGCTTTCCTACAAGAAATCTGTAGAAGAGCCCTAATCTTTTCAACAAGCTTCCAAATAAATTTCTTCACCTAAATCCCTGACCTGTTTCCTGTGAATCCTAAAATAATGACCTATTCCTCTTTTTAAACTAAAATTCTAGGTTGAATATCTTTTTTTCCAAAAACTTAAATTTAGTAATAAAAGCAATTTTATTTTCTTTTCTAATTTCCTACTCAAGGATAAGTTAACATGCAATAATTAAAAATTATTTTTCTTTCTTTTCTTTTCTCATGCAACTCTAATTAATTTTCTAAGTAAGAAATTAAAGTAATGCTATAATTTTAATGAATTCTTTTATTTATTTAAAATTCTAGGAAACAATAAATGCAATTAATCTAATTTATTTTTCCACTAAAATTAAAATAATTATATTTCTAAAATCATGCAACTTGCAACTTAATTTAATAACTTCTTATAATTAACTAGATTTATAATCTCAATGCATACATAATTCAACTATGAGATAACTCCATAAAATTAATTAATTAATCAAACCCACTAAAACACACAAGCTGAACAAATCTCAAGCAAATACTCATAAAAAGATCAAACGACAAAATACGAAGGCCGAACTAACTAACAGGAGGACCAACTAACGACACTCACATGAGTGTAACTGAATAAAATAGGGTCAACTACTATCTCCTCCACTTCCATCGGAAAATATAAGGCACGCTCAGACCTGTGAAGCCAGGTGGAGATGATACCCCGTACCTACCCAGTACTTGTACCTGCAATATTCTATATCACTGAACCACACATGCATATATACAATATAGAAAACATGACACACACATCGCTGAAGGAGAATTGCAACGTTCCTTGTCTCGCCAAAATGAGTGAAGGAAAATCGTCCCCTTGCATCCAATACACTCATAGATAGATAACATAATTACACATTGCATAGATAAAGTAAAGTGTCAGTACATAGCAATAATCCATAAAATGCCATAAATCACAAGTACTGAAATACTGCAAATAAATTATGCATCACATATCTAGATAAAGCATGAAATAATGTCATAAAAGTCTGAATAACACATCATGGTAATGTATCCACTAAAAACAAACAATACTAAAATATGAGTCTAATGAGTTCAAATGAGTAGGGGCACTACATTCTCCCCCCCAAAACTAGGCTTATTCCTAGAAGCCTAAAACAAATAAGAATACAACTCTCTCATCTTCGCTGCATCCTCCCAAGTCACCGAGGTCTCATCATTTGGGTCTCATAGGACCCTTACCTGGTCGATGGTGCAACCCCTGAGGATCAAATCTTGATGCTGAAGAATGTGCACGGGCTCCATGGAAAGTTGCCCATCCTCAACTTGCAAAGAATTCCAATCAAGAACATGTGTCACATCAGGATGATAAGGTCAAATAACTGAAACATGAAAGACATCAGGGATGTGGGATAGACTTGGTGGCAAGGCAAGATGGTAGGCAACAAGTCCTATCCTCTCAAGGATCTCAAAAGGTCCAACAAACTAAGGCACCAACTTAGAACCCTTTCCATAATGGATTGGACTCTTCTATGGATGTACTCTCAAGAACACACGGTCACCAACAGAAAACTAACGATCTACCCTATGAGCATCAACATACTTCTTCTGCCTATCCTGTGCAGCTACCAAATGCTAACGAATCCGCTCTACCTGCTGCTCCATCTTCCGAAGAATATCCAGTCCTATAAGTACCTTGTCCTCTAGCCAATCCCAACTCAAAGGAGTGTGGCAAGGACGACCATACAATGCCTGAAAGGGGGACATACCTATGGAGCTATGATATCCATTGTTATAAGCAAACTCCACTAGATAGATATAGTCCTCCCAACGCGACTTCTGGTCCATCACATACATGCGAAGCATGTCCTCTAACACCTTATTCACTCGCTCTGTCTAACCATTTGTCTCTAGGTGATAAGTTGAACTAAAGTTCAACTGAGTCCCCAAAGCATGTTGAAGTGAGGTCCACAATGCTGAGGTAAAGATAGGATCTCTATCAGATATGATCCGCCTTGAAATCCCATGCAATCTCACTGCATCTTCCAAGAAGACTCATGCCACCACTGTTGCCATATAGGAAGCTTGAATAGGAACAAAATAAGCAACCTTAGTCAATCTATCAACTATGACCATGATAGCATCATGATGACACAAAGAGATAGGCAATCCAACAATGAAATTTATGGAAATGATATCCCATTTCCAATCCAATACCAAATTAGGTTGTAAAAGCCCTATCGAGTGTTGATGCTCTGCCTTCACCTGCTGACACTCTAAACACTTCAACATAAAATCAGAAATGTCATGTTTCATACCAACCCAATGATAAATCTGTCTAAGATCTGTGTGCAACTTTTTGACACCTGGATGTGACGAATAAGGTGCACGATGGGCCTCAGTCATGATCAAAACATGAAGACCCTCCAAAGGAGGTACATAGATCTATCCATGGTGATGAAGAAGTCCATCTACCTCAAGGTTATATCCAGAAAATCTACCCTCTAAAGGCCTTCTAGATTCTATCACCGTTCTAACATCCTGATACCAAGTATTGTGAGGAAGAACTCCTAGAATTCTCTCTCTCTCAAGTCTACTCCAAGGGACAATGCTGAAACTTCATGCTGCCTACAACTCAAAGCATCTGCCACTATGTTCTCTTTCCCCTAAATATAATGAACCTCAACATCATACTCACAAAAGAATTCCATCCATCTCCGTTGTCGAGCATTCAAGTTTGGCTTTGTGAATATATACTGCAGACTGCGGTGATCACTATGCAGCTCAAACTGACACCCTAACAGAAAATACCGCCATCTAACCAAAGCATGAACTACAATTGCCAACTCTAAATCGTGAACTAGATAGTTCAACTCGTGGTTCTTGAGTTTGCAAGACTCATAAGAAACCACACGTCCATCCTACATAAGCACTGCACTTATACCTTCCAAAGAGGCATCTGTGCATACCATAAAATCTCTAGATGGATCAGGAACTGCCAAAATCAGAGCATTGACAAGGAGTTCCTTCAAGGTCCAAAAAGTTGCTTCACACTATTCTGACCAAACAAACTTCTTCCCTTTTCTCCGAAGAGAAGTAATCGGGTGTCCTATTCGGGAAAAGCCTTCAACAAAGCGATGGTAATATCCAGCCAAACCCATAAAAATCCTAACTTCTGAAACGTTGGTCAGCGCTGGCCAATCAATAATGGCTTGGATCTTTGAAGGATCCATGGATATACCTTCTCTTGAAACCACATGACCAAGATAGTTCACCTCAGTTTGGAAGAAGTCACACTTCGCCAAATTGTCATAAAGCTGATTCTCCCTCAAGCACTGCAATACCTGACATAAGTGACCCTCATGCTCCTCCATAGATCTAGAATAAATCAGAATGTCATCCAAGAATACAATGACGAAATGATCAAGGTAGGTGCAAAAAACCCCATTCATTAAGCTCATGAAAACTGAAGGTGCGTTTGTCAACCCAAATGGCACCACTATGAACTCATAGTGACCATAATGAGTACGAAACACTATCTTATGAATGTCTGCATCCTGAGTGTGTAACTGATGGCATCTAGACTTCAAGTCAATCTTAGATAACACCTTGGCTCCCTTAACCTAATCAAAAAGTTCATCTATATGAGGCAATGGATATCTATTCCAGATGGTTACCTTATTCAGCTGTTAGTAATCAATGCATAACCGAAGAGAACCATCTTTCTTCTTAACGAAGATAACAGGCGCACCCCAAGGGGAAAAACTAGGACGAATGAATCTCTTTGCCAACAATTCTTCTATCTGTAAATTCAACTCACTCAACTCCTAAGTAGTCATCTGATATGGAGCTCTCGAAATAGGTTCTGCAACAGGAACCAAATCAACGCGAAATTTAATGTCTCGCTTCACAGGCATACCAGGAATATCCAATGGAAACACATCGGCATACTCTCTAAGAATAGGGTGACTATCAAAAGTGATTTCTCGACTCTCTGACTCATCCAATTCCTCAAGAGTAACTATAAAAAGATGACACCCTCTATGCATGCACTGCTTAAGTTGCATAGTAGAGATCATACGTAGGGATATCGGCCTCTGGACTCCAACAATCTCCACTTCTTTGCCAAGGTCATCTAAACACTCCACTATCTTCTTGCAACAATCCACATGAGCACTATGAGATGATAGCAAATCCATCCCCAATACAACTCCAGAAGAACCCAAAGGAAAAACTCGAAGGTCAACAAAGGTAACTATGGTTCCGAGGTCCAACTTACAACTGGGAATGAAAGAATCTATAGAAACACAGACACCTGTAGCCAACTCTATTTGCCACCTATTTGACTGCTTTCCTAGCCATGACCTAGCACTACCAAAGAGAAAATGGTTTAGATCTACGACAAGGATAAGAGAAGAGAGATACAAACATTAAGACCTAAACAAGATGGTCGACTGAAAGGCTCACTATAAACCTAGAGTACCCAGTGTTGAAACTTGGGCTCTGATACCAAATGTAATGCCCTGCCAGGAACCCTAAAGGAAAATGACACAACTAGGCAACTAAAGGGTAAATAATTTTTTTTTAAGATCAAGTGCATTAATTATAACAATTGCGCATTTGATAACACAACAAAAGTCTAACAGATGATTTCCTAAGGGTTACCAACAAAGATTAATTCGTAGATTATATTAACACCACAGTTAATCCAATTGTCCATTTAATTAGATAAATTAAATGCTTAAGTTTAAAACTACACATACATCTAAATTCCATAACAAAAGAATCAAAGTATTCCAATGCATTTATTTATCCATAATTCATTTACACATAAGATCAAAGCAATTAAATTAACATACATTTCACTGACATAATATTACAATAACCATAAATACATGGCTTCCAATAATACCATGGATTACAAAGTTACAATATCAAGGTTACATAAAAGTCTGATAGAATGGCCACAAGGTCTCAACTGAATAATGATCACGAACATGAGCTGGCACATGAACCATGAACCAAGAAACACCAGCGAAGCCTTTCCTCACCTGAAGATACAATCCAGAACATCCAATGGGAAGTGGCACTACCACCCAACCATGTGATCCCAAAATGGAACCACCTCACCGTGCTAGGAGATAGTAGAAAACCCTCAAGAAAGGAAAGTAAGACAAGTATGAAAGAACTACAAGACTCCGCAAACATCCATGTGACTCAACTCACAAAACTAGTGACTCTAAGGAGAGAGTGTCATCGCATAGCTTGATGGTTACCATGGTAGGCTTCCTAGGTCCCAGCTCTCTGTCCTGGTAACCTCTCCCAGCTTCTGGCTCCAACTAAGTCTCATGCAGACCCTACCAATCCTTTCATGAAGACAAGGTGGTAAGTTTTCCATTCCTAGCCTTCTCGTAACATTATGAGCCATGTACAAGCACTACACCTATGCATGAGGTACATTATCTTAATTAATATTTATTTCACTCCCCCCCAATATATTATTAGGTTATCACTTTTTAACATACTTTCGATGGGTTATCCTGTCATCCACTTTGGGTACGGCCCCTGCTCAAAAGCCACTCTCTCTCATAGGACACTAATAGGAAAGGTCTCTCTACAATAACTCTATGGCGAAACAGACAACCATAACTAATCCTGACAACCACAAGTGAAGGATACACAATCACTAAACCAAGATTGACCATTTGGTCAAAACACACAATGACTCACATCAATAAGGTTATACAACAACACCTGACCAAGGAGATATAATAACATAGGACATAATGAAAACTCAACCAGGATTGCAACGGAATTAAGCTTGACTGTAAACACCATTTACACAAGACCCTAATATAGGTAGTCTTTTCTTACAACAACCAAAAGCATAAATAACTTGCAAATAAGGAATTTACAGATAATAAGAATTTACAACTATACAAATAAATCAATTTGTCATTTGTCCAATAAGGTTAAATCACTACAAATAATTTACTTATAATTATATTACATAATATACATTTAATAACTTAGAATTTAATTTCCACGGTATTAAAATAAAGCTAACATAATATAATACCCAAATTAATAAAAACAACAACTTATATATAATATATATATATATATATATATATATATATATATATATATATATATATATATATATATATATATATATATATATATATATATATATATATATATATATATACATATATATAGATTCTCACACACACATGTATATATATATTATATATTATAAATTAATTAATAAATAACTCAAAATACACAACCCCGGGCACGAAACCCGAAAGTGCTATGTCAAGGTACGCACAGAAAAAAAAACATTTAACCTCTGCCATTGTGCATGGTAGCATATGCTATGCACGGCACCCATGCTACTGCTGGTAGCATACTACCGTCGGCAGTACTGCTACCATACGGTAGTTGTACTCCCACTGGTAGTGCTACCGAGGGTTAATTATATATATATATATATATATATATATATATATATATATATATATATATATATATATATATATATATATATATATATATATATATATATATATATATATATATATATATATATATATATATATATATAATTTTATTTTTTTTAAATTAATTTATTTTCAGTAAATTCAATAACATAAATAAAACAATAATTTTCCAATAAATTCATTTTTACAGAATTTAATCTTTTACAATATATTTTTTTTTGTAATTAAGATACAATATTTTTCCAAAACATAAATAATCCAATAAATTTAATTTATAATTAAATTTATTCCTAGAGTAATTAACAATTTCACAGTGATACAAGCAAAAGATTGTCATAACCAATATCAGAATAAAAGCAAACAAGAGGGAATGATTTCTCTGATAAATCCCATACCTCCCAAATCTTGCAATTTCCATGCACAACAAAATTCTTGGCAAAATTTGCCATAATAATTTTTTCAATTTTATCAAAATTTAATCCATAAAACACCCAGAAATAACTCCTTTCCATTAAACTAGAAATTAACTTCAGGTATGGACTTTAGCTAAGAACATAATTTAATCAGACGGGATATGACAATCATCTTAACACACACATCATTCAAAAGATAGAAGGAATAGAAATATTTTCTTAAAACAACAATCAAAAGAAGCCACCCAACCTGGTATAGCTTTCCCAGAAGAAATCTGTTGAAGAGCCCTAATCTTTTCAACAAGCTTCCAAATAAATTTCTTCACCTAAATCCCTGACCTGTTTCGTATATATCCTAAAATAATGACCTATTCCTCTTTTTAAACTAAAATTCTAGGTTGAATATCTTTTTTTCCAAAAACCTAAATTTCTTCTTTTCTAATTTCCTAATCAAGGATAAGTTAACATGCAATAATTAAAAATTATTTTTCTTCTTTTCTTTTCTCATGCAACTCTAATTAATTTTCTAAATAAGAAATTAAAGCAATGCTATAATTTTAATGAATTCTTTTATTCATTTATTTCTTTCTTTATTCTTTTATTTATTTAAAATTCTAGGAAACAATAAATGCAATTAATCTAGTTTATTTTTCCACTAAAATTTAAATAATTATATTTCTAAAATCATGCAACTTGCAACTTAATTTAATAACTTCTTTTAATTAACTAAATTTATAATCTCAGTGCATACATAATTCAACTATGAGATAACTCCATAAACTTAATTAATTAATCAAATCCACTAAAACACACAAACTGAACAAATCTCAAGCAAATACTCATAAAAAGATCAAACGACAAAATACGAAGGCCGAACTAACTGACAGGACGACCAACTGATGACACTCACATGAGTGTAACAGAATAAAATAGGGTCAACTACTATCTCCTCCACTTTCATCGAAAAATATAAGTGGTGCAGGAGCACCTAGCTTCATTCTCAGCTTCATTTTCATCTCAGGTTTGATTTTTGTTGTTTTAAGTTGGAAAGTGGTTTAGGATGTTTTTGAAGTTGTTCTAGGTTGTTTTGATGAGTTTTGAACTCATTATGGGGTTTTGGTTTCTTGTTTTCATCTTTTTGCTCAAAGTTGCCAGTTTGGTGTTGCCTGGAAAAATGATGGAAAAATGAGTTTTTTTGTGGTTTTTGTTTTGAAATGGTTTTAGACATGTTTTATGCTTGGGTTTAAGGTATGAGAAGTATTTTTAGTTGAGGGTTAGTTTTGGAGGTCAATCTTGCATTTTCTAGGCACCAAAAGTTGTCATTTAGGCATCAAAATGTCAAAATTAAGTGCCCTTGGACATGTACCTATCCATACAGGAGGTTAACCAACTTGGAGAGGTATTTAATCTCCTATTTTAACAATTGTAAGGGTTGATCATTCGAAGTTAAGAAGCATTTTGCAAACTTACACTAGTTTTTTGGGTTTTTCTCTAGTTTTTGGCTCCATGTGAACAACAGTCGGTACACCAGCTGTACTTGGCCATACTATTCTTGCATTTTTAGTTTCTAATATGTTTCCTTAAACTTTTCCCTTTGGTGGCATTTGATTTTATCAAGTTTTGAGTTTGTGGCAAAATTAGTTTGATTTGACAGTTTCACTACCTTGTCTAGGAATTGGCAAGGATGCTTGACCAACTTGGTTTCTTGGAGTCCTAAAATGCTCATGGCTTCCCAGGAACTAGTTGGTCAACTTGTAGACTATGTAAATACATGTTTTGTTTTCAAGAATGAAGGTGTAAGGAGTTTTTGTGGCCATTAAGCCCTAGGCAAGTGTGCCATTTGGCTAGGGTCTTGAAGGAATTTAATGCTTTGCTTTACTATAGAAAGTGCATTTAAAAGTTGAACAGACTTGCCTTGATGAAGAAGTTTGTATGCCAAGGCAAAGAGGCTTTCTAAGCCATGAGGAGATTGTTTGCAAGTTTACTTTGTGAAAATAATGTAAAAAACAGCGAGTCACTGTTTTAGAGTCAATTTTCTTGCATTAGCCTACTCTCCATCATGCATTGGAAATTGTAAGGTTGTTATACCTCCTTCTAATTGCTTGTGAACAAGCACAAGGAGTGTTCTTGATGTTAACTAAGGGTTTGAAGTTGCCAAGATCAATCAATGATCTTTGAGGCAAGACTTGAAATGCAAACTTGCTGTCACAATCAATTAGGACTGAGTTTTACTTTTTCCTTGAAGTTATACATGTATTCTTCTCCTTCCAAATGACAGGTATGAAGGACAATAAGTCAACAAAGATTGAGCCTTTTTAAGGAGCACTAAATAGACTTTTTGTGAGGAGTTCTAATAGTGAAAGTGCAGGTCACAGTGAACTACAAAAAAACAGTGAAAGACAAAGGGCAGCAATAGTCAACTTGACAGTGAATTAATTCCATTTTGTAATTTCCTAATGCTTGTATGCAGGAATAACATGAATCTTCTTTGCTTCTAGATGGTAGACATGTTCACATGTTGAATGTAATTGGTTTTGTTTGCAAATGATGTGTTTGAAAGAGGCAATATTGGAAAAGTTGTAAAATGTTGCATTTTCCTTATAAGCAACTTTTTGTAAAAACTTGTTTTTCAAACTTTGAAGTGTAAATCTTCTTATTTGTGGCCTAAATAGTTAGTAGCAGGGTGGCACTAAGGTCTCTTGTCAATATTGGAGGTTTGTAGTTTGGATCTTGGTTTTTCACCATCAAAACCCTTCAAAACCCTCCCTTTTCACCCATTTTTGGGACAGTAATGGAGAAGGTCTGAGAGACCCTGAAACTTTATGAATCTTCAAGTATTCCCAAAAGGGTATCCAAAAATGTAAAGCTTTTATTATAGAAGTCCATCAGTTGAACAGGGTGAGCACAAAACCCCTAATGGAGGGCTAATTGCCTAGTAGCCTGTTTTAGGCTTAAAACCAAGTTTTTGTCAAATCGGGTAAGCAAGTGAAGGTTGAAAAGCATGAAATCCAACAAAACAAGTTGAAATAGGTCAATCTAACATGAATTCAACCTATTTGGTGAGTTTGGCTTCATAAGATGGTTTTGGAGCCCTTGGAAGGATGTCATCAAACTAGGGAGTTGGAGCTTTTGAGTAGCCAAGAAGAGTTTGACATAGGGAGGTGGAGCAAGGTGAGTTGTTAGACTGCCTTTGATCTATTTGCATTCTGACCTTGGTGTTTACACCTTGAAAACAGTAAGGAAATTTTGCCAAGCAAACATACTAATCACCTAACAACCACCCGACACTTTCCTCCCTATCAATAAGGCATGCTCAGACCTGTGAAGCCAGGTGGAGACAATACCCCGTACCTACCTAGTACTTGTACCTACAATATTCTGCATCATCGAACCACACATGCATATATATACAATATAGAAAACATGACATACACACCGATAAAGGAGAATTGCGACATTCCCTGTCTCACTGAAATGGGTGAAGGAAAATCATCCCCTTGCATCCAATACACTCGCAAACACACAACATATAATTACACATTGCATAGATAAAGTAAAGTGTCAGTACATAGAAATAATCCATAAAATGCCATAAATCACAAGCACTAAAATACTGCAAATAAATTATGCATCACATATCCAGATAAAGCATGAAATAATATCATAAAAGTCTGAATAACACATCATGGTAATGTATCCACTGAAAACAAACAATAATAAAATATATGTCTAATGAGTTCAAATGAGTAGGGGTACTATAGTCTGGTCTCCCATTTTCAGCATACCCTTTCTCTAGTTTTTGTAGAAAAAACTGGTAACTGTGCCATCCCATCCATGGAGTCTCTCCATGAATTTCAAAAAACCACCCTTCTATAGGATGCCCTAGACTGCCTCCTTCTGTTTCTATTCCTTGCAACTACTAGGTTCATATCGGCGTCTGTTACCGCCCATATTTTCATTGTTCAGAGCCAAATTTTGAAACTTGTAGAGAGTTTTAGCCAGAAAGCTTATCGAAACTATCAATTTAACCCAGAAAGCATGGGAAGTGATGGAATAAGTATTATAATAAATGAGGCTGACATTATTATAATAACTTGAAGTACTCCATTTAGCCCTTTTCATTATTATTCTCTCCATCAAAAATCTTTGGAGTGCTTCTATATCGGTCCTTAAAAATGATTAGTCTGACATTCTCAAGGAGTCCTTGTTCTTCTGTCCACATAATTATTTCATCTTTATTAACCACCACATTGGCAGCCCAGTTAGTAGAGCCATTGGGCTCGCAGTAGATATGGGATATGTAACTTTTTTCAAAAGTGTTGATAAGGTCTCTAATATCTTTAATGATATTGTTGATCAACCATGATGGCTTTGAGGTCCCCTTGAGACAATTTATGATGTTGTTTGAATCCCCTTCAATCCATATGTAGGGACGATTCCATTTTTTAGCAAGGAGAATACCTTGGAGAGCTATCATTGGTTCTGCTTTATGGTTTGTTTGGCTCCCTATTGGGACAACAACCATTTCCTTGCAAATACCTTTATCATCTCTAAGAATAGCTCCACAACCCGCAGGGCCTAGGTTACCTTTTGCAACACCATCAAAATTGACTTTGAACCATCCATGAGGGGGGGTTTGCCACCTAGCTTCAAGTCTTTTCTTTTGATTAGGGACAAAACTAACAGCAATCTTAAAATTCCAGGAGCTTAAAATGTTGGATTCCATGGGGTTGGTCAAGAAATAGGGACCCTCAATGATCCCAATATTCTCCACAATTGCCCATTGTATTTTCTGGAACACAATATCCTAATTGAGGGATAAGTCCCTGAAGATACGATTATTTCTTTCTTTCCATAATCCCCACAGGATGTGAGAAAGAGATAGTTGCCATAGAGACCTCAAAAAGGAGTTAGTCCAATGAAAATTCCAAGAGGAGAACAATTCACTAATAGTGTTAGGAAACACCCAATCAATGCTAAAACTTTTAAGAAATCTTTCCCAGATTGAGGTAGAATAGGAACAGTGGATGGCTAGGTGGTCCATAGACTCTTCGTCCTAAAGACACAAAGCACACCTATTAGGGAAGGCAAAACCTCTGCCCTTGAGGTTGTCTAGGGTCAAGATCTTATTTTGAAGGATGGTCCAATAGAAAAAATTGATTTTGAGGGTCACCCTTAATCCAGGCTTTAGACGAGAAAGGATTAACAAGAGGGGTGGGGGAAAGGACACCATTCATTGAGGAAATAGTTATAATTCCTTTGGGTCCATGTTTCCAAATAAGGGAGTCTTCCTCTTTATTCAACTAGACCGAAGATAGATGGATCTTGAGCTTAGTAAGGCTAGGGTGAATACTTTCAATGTTCTGCCATTTATTACTAGACCAATACTCTGCAACTAAAGAGCCAAAAATTCTAATACAGGAGGGAGCATGAGGGGCCCATTCATTGATTTCAGTCAAGGGTTTATCAAAAAGCCAAGGGTCCTCCCAAAATTTAACTTTCCTATCATTTCCTACTTTCCAAATCACTCCTTTAGAAATTCTTTCTTTGCACTTAGAGGCATGATTCCATATATGGGATCCATTAATACTGATTTTTCGAATTGATAAAAGAAGAAAGAGAGGAGGACAGAAGAGAGTACTTACTTCACCAGATTTTACACCATTCAATGTCTGAATGGAACATTGTGTAGACCTGTTTGGACATGAGAGCTTCATTTAAGGTTCGGATTCTTCTCAGGCCCAGACCTCCTTTACTTTTTGGTCTACAAATTTGGTCCCAAGCCACCAGAGACATTCTTTTCTTGTCCTCAACCCCAGACCATAGGAATTTTCTTTCAATTTTCTCAATTGCGTCAGCATACTTAACTGGAATTTTGAAAAGACTTAGGGCATAAATCGGTATACTTTGAAGAGAAGCTTTTAGTAGTTGGAGCTTTATAGCTTGACTTAAAAGGGCTCCTTTCCAACCAGCTAGTTTTTTATGAAATTTATCCACTAGAGAGCTCCAAAAAGGATCAGGAGGTGCAATGCCCATGGGGAGACCAAGATAGGTCACAGGAAGATCAACAATCCTACAATCCAAGATTCTGTTGATTCTCTGTTGTCTTCTCTTAGGAGTATTGATGAAAATTTTTTTGCTTTTGACCCAATTAATAAGGTGACCAGAAGCTGAGGCAAACTTACAAAGAGTACTCTTCAGGATTTTAGCTTCAGAGATACTAGATTCCCCCATGATAATAGTATCATCCACAAACTATTGGTGGGAGCAAATGAGGTCAGCAGAAAAAGGTTGGAGTCCCTTAAAGGTGCCTTGCATAACCATATTTTCTATTGACCTTCCAAAACATTCTGCCATAATGATGAAGAGAATGGGGGAAATGGGATCCCCTTGCCTTAGTCCTCTAGAAGCTTGGAAAAAGGGGGATGGGGAACCATTGACAAGAACAGAAAAAGAGGCAGAGGTGATAAGCTGGCTAAAGAGGTTGATAACTCTAGTGGAGAAACCATAAGCCATAAGAACCTTCACAAGAAAAGGCCAGCCAACCCTGTCATAGGCCTTGGAGAGATCAAGCTTGAGGATGAGACCCTGCTTCTTAGCTCTAACAAGAGAATTAATGTTCTCATGGATAGTTATAATAGAGTCAAGAATTTGTCTTCCAGGGACAAAACCATTTTGCTGGTGATTAATCAAAGTAGGAAGGACAGATAAAATTCTGGTAGTAAGAACCTTGGAGATAATCTTATAAAAATAATTGCAAAGACTGATAGGTCTAAAATTGTCCATAGAGTCCACACCTTGGGTTTTGGGGATGAAAGCAATGAAAGTACCATTGATTTCTTTCAAAAGTTTTCTAGCCCCAAAAAATTCCTTGACCCCATTGGAGACATCTTTCCCGACAATGTCCTAGATATCTTGGAAAAAGAATATGGGGAAACCATCTGGGCTAGGCGCTTTGTTACCATCAAAAGAAAAAACAACATTTTTGATTTCCAAGATTGAAGGAATGGAAGAGAGGGAGATGTTCATTTGATCATCAATGAGACAGGGGATGTTATGAAGGAAAGAAGTTTGAGCTTCAGCTTCGTTCCTTATTTCCTCCTCCTTGAGCAACTCCCCATTATCCACAATTAGTTGGTTATCCTATTAACTGCTTTATGCTTGAACATTGACATATGAAAGAATCTTGTATTCTTATCTCCTTCATTAAGTCAAATGCATCTTGATCTCTACTTCTAGATAGTTTCCTCTTTAGCAATGATATCATGGTATTTTTAAGAGTCTCATTTTCATCAGCAATGGACATAGTACTGAAACCATCCTTCTGAATTTGGGCCTGTATTGTTTTAAGGTCTTCCTGGAGTTTACCTTTAGCCTCAAAGATATTCCCAAAGCTGGATTTATTCTAGAGTCTTATGTTATCCTTTACACTTTTAATCTTTTTAACAACTCTGTACATAGTAGTTCCCTCAACTTGGATACTTCACCACTTCTGAATATTACTTTTGATATCTGGGTGAAGGGTCCACATTTTTTCAAATCTGAAGGGGAAGTGTCTCCATCTATTAATTGAGTCAGCAATGAAGGTGATAGGAAAGTGAGCTGACCCAGTGCAAATGTGGGCCAACAAAGAACAAAAATAATGATTGTACCAATCATCAGAGATGAGAGTCCTGTTAAGATGAACTTAGATAAGATTATTACCAGTTCTCCTATTAGTCCAAGTGTAATTGCATCCCTGTATTTCCACATCATTGAGAGCCTGTGTATTAATAAATTCCATAAGGGCCAACCTAGTTTCCAACTGAGAGGGGCTTCCTCCAAATTTGGCCTCCTCTCTCAAAGAAGTATTGAAGTCTCCCATGACTAGCTAGCTAAGATTTCTGAAGTTGTCCCTAGCTTCTATAAGTTTTTTTCCAGAAGGAATTTATAGCCTTCAAAGTGTTGGGAGCGTAAATGTTAGTGAGGACCCATGAAGTACCATCATTTAAATGCTCAAATTTAATACAAGAGAAATTATTTTCTTGAATAAGAACATGGCCTTTGACAGTATTACAATTCCAGATGGTAGCTATGCCTCCTGAAGCACCTTCCGAACTACCACCACTAACATTACTAGTTTTGAAAAACTTCAAAGATTCAACTTTTTCTCTACTCATTTTGGTTTCTTGAATTAGAAAAACATCAGGGTTACTATCCCTTATCATATTTCTAATGATGTCATGTTTATGAGGATTATTGAGTCCCCTAATATTCCAAGAGATAATCTTCATAGTTACTTACTGATTCCTAACTCCTTAAGAGTCTTCTGGGTCCCATCTGCAATGTTCTTACTGGCCTCCTTGTCTCTGACTTTATGGTTAGAGGGTCGACCTAGGGAAGAGGAAATATACCCAACATCAACTTGAGATATTATGTTGGATTTCCTTAGATGAGAAGCTGAGGGAGTAGTTCCTTTCTTGTTCCTATATTTTGGTATTTTCCACTCAACAACTATCTCAGGAGCTGCTTCCAGGTTACTAAGGATTTTGGAAATTTCATCTTCGTTACCCTAGTTAGGGATTCTGGAAGCATTTAAATCACTGTTTACTGTTTTTGAGCTCTGGTCTGAGTCTGAAAGGTTCATACCCAGTATTGCACATTTTTGGGCTTCATGTATTTCAGAAATTATCACGAGCAGTGAAGAGTTAGTCTTTTCTTCTTGGGAGCTAGGGATCTCCCCTTCCTCAGGTTGGTCATCTTTCTCTTGCAGTTTCTTTCCCGCGTAAGTGTCAGCTACCACTTCAGCTATGTCATTTGAAGATTCAGTCTGATCTTTCAGTTCCTCTGTTCAAGTTGTAACAGAGGTGTTGACTTTGGTTGACTTGTTTCTCAATACTTCCTAGGTTGAAGGGCTAGAGACAGAAGTTGGGGACACTTCCTTATTCTCCCCTAATGGATCAAAGCGATTATAGTCTTCTTCCTTGTTCTTTGAGTTTTTAACTTGTCATACCATTTTTTCTGGAACCTTTTGATTTTCAATTTGGGGTTTAGACTGCTTGAATTCTACTTTTGGCTTGATTGGACATGATTTTGCCCAGTGACCTACTTTTTTAGAATGGAAGCAGGCAAAGGGGATACATTCATATTCAATTTGTTGTTTCCATGTTCCCAACTTTGACACTAGATCTATCTATTCTAGCATATCTGTGTCATGGGCTATCCCTACACAAAACCTAGCATGAGTGAGTCTCCTTTATGAAGCTGTGACTGGGTCTATAGAGAGGAGTTCACCAAAGGAGTTTTCAATTCCTGAGAAGATACTTTTTGCCCAATATTCAAGAGGCAAACCTGGTAGCTTTACCCATACTGGGACTTGTGCCAAAAGAGAGTCATTCATGTTCAAATTCAAATGCCATTTTTGAAGAACCAAAGTTGTCTTTCCTACCATCCAGGGACTCCCACATAGTATCCTTAATTTATCTTCTTCACATAAAAAAGTAAAAGACGGGAGGCCTTTAGGTAAAGTCGAGATTTCAACATTACCCTTCAGGGCCCATTTTCGTTTGACATAAGCCCTAACAACTTTGATATTAGGATGTGAAACCATAAATTTGCCTACCAAGGAAATCGACATACTATTTATATTATGATCCAGAACCAGATCAGGAATAGAGATAGCGAACTTTCCACTAGAAGGATCAAAAATATTCTTGACAGGAGGTAAAGAGGATTTACCAAATGGTTTAGTTCCAAAAAGGGAAGACCATTTTTTGTTTCTTTTCCGCTCTCCAAGGAATCATCACGTGGGATGGGCCCCCCACTGGACCCTCCCCCAAAAGCCCAGAGGAACCCTCTTTCTTCTCTAGTAGAGTACCACCAGTCTGTGGGATGTCAATAGCCTCTGAAATGTTCGTAGGCTTATCCTTCTCTCCTATGGGGCCAGCTACATTGTTCTGGCCGCTCCCACCATTGGAACCAGAGTTCCCACCTTGTAGAGAATTTGAATTTTGAATTCTCCCATTGTCGCTTCCTATAAAAATATTTAGACATTAGTGTTGACATCAATGCCAACACATATTAACAACATTCTCTTCAACAAGTCTTTAACATGGGCATCAACATCATCACTATTCTTCAACACATCATTATCAAAGAATTATTAAACACACTAGGTATAGACATCAATACCATGAGGTGGAAATCCAACCATAAACATCATCACATCTTTACACAATTGCACATATCTTGATATAATAGTCATCAATTATTTGGACCATCACCTTAGCACTCATCTCCACTCTATATTAATGCCAAGACAACATTGAGGGTTGACATCAATGAGAACACCATATAAAACACCCAAACATCAATGACAACACAATTTTCAATGCACATGACTAACCTAGGATCAAAAATTCTTATAATATCAATCTTTTGCACCTTTCACACAAAGCGTATATATGAAAGTGAAACAAACTCAATATGAGCTATTTGCCAATTTCTCCCCACACCAACCTAACTTATTCTTATATTAGAATGTAAGATAGATCAATATTCCTTTCTTTTTTTTTTCACATTTTGTCTAATATGACTAAACTAAGTTATTTATTTTAAAGAAATTAAGAGATCGATAATGAACAAGATCTAATTAATCTAAAGCTAAACCTTTTGCACTAACAAAGGCACACCTAACTAACCTAATATTATCTAGGATGTTAGAATAACAATATTTTGCACCTTTCACACTAAGTGTTTATGTGAAAATAGAACAAACTTAATCAAAGGTATATAACGGTTTCTCCCCTTACTAACCTGAATACCTTAGACATATGGGAATGTGGGCTACAACATCAATAATAATTGACACTTACATTATATGTTAATACTATGCAAACTATGGAAAAGGATCATTCAATCCCTACATTAACATAGTTTAGTGCTTCAGATTATAATGATCTAAATTATTAGATGTAGAAGTCTACTATAATGAAGATTTCATTGATATTCATTGCATAATGGCTTGTAAACAGTATAACCAAAAATATTTTATAACGAAAAAATTATGGTTTGCAGAGATGTTCATTTTATATTCTAACATTATAATATAAAATATAGTAGCTTTAAACAACATATACATGTGTGGAAGCATAAATAATATAACTTAAAACCTACATTTATAGCATAACCTATCCCATAAACATATAACAAAAAACCCCATATAAGGTAAAACCCCCAAAATAGTATAAGTTTCATGCCCTTTTCAATATGCAGTGGTTTGCATATATAAATAATCATATATATACATATATATGTATATGTATATGTATATGTATATGTATATGTATATGCATATGTATATGTATGTGTGTGTGTGTACATATATATGTGTATATGTACACATGTACACACACATAATATGTATATATGTACACACACACATTGCAATATTACAACCCCATACAACCATGACCACATGGACCTTACAACTTGGATGCCTACATTGCCACACTATAAAGTAAAACTATAAAACAAAAATCTTAATCTCACTTAAAGCCCCTTTAATAGTATAACATTAGACACCATCAAACCTAAACCTATTAACGATATCACTTAAAACCCCATTAAAACATCATACGCCATAAAAGCCTAGAGAAGCAAATTGGGTAGAACATTACACGAAACTTACAATTGTTGGCAATTGACACTCATTTGATTAGTTTCATATGTTGTCATTGATGGAAACATGTTCCAACTTCATTCTTTGGTTTGGTACTTCACTAACAGACACTTCACCAGCACCAACAGGTATCTTCACTGGTAGGAAGGATTCTATGGGTACCAACATTGAAGGTCGACATGATTTGCAAATCAGGCAAGGATAATAACCGGCAAACAGGGTACCAGTATAGGAGGCCCAAATCATTGGGAGATTCGGCAATCGGAAATTCATTTTGTTATTTGTGTATATATGTAATGAGATGATATGTATAATCATTTTGTATTATCTATGTAAGCAAATATGAGTCATGAAGGATGGTAAGGGTATATAGGTCAATTATTAGATCATTTTGATATATGATGATGTTGTTAAATTAGATTGGAAATGCATGTAAGGAAAGAACAGTGTAGAAACGCCTTCGTAATGTCAGTTAACAAGGAAAATCATACAAGAATACAATTTAAAACTTTAATAAAATGTTAAGAATACCATAGACATAACATATAGAATCAACATAGAGGCAGAACACCAAGAATTACATGGGAAAACCCTTTCGGGAAAAAACCCACCACCAATAGTTGAAACACTTTATTCCAGTAAATTAATTTACAATAAAGTTTCAGTCTGAAACTACAGGCATTCGTTCTTAGATTCTCATAGACTGGATACTATAATCGACTCTTGGATATTAGTCACACACCACATCACCATAATTATCCAATGGCTTCATATACCAGATTATCAACAATTCATCTGAGCAATTGCACCAACGGTTTGAAGTCTAAACGTCTGCCTGCGTCGGTTTGTATTCATGGAAAACACAATATCCCACATGCACCAGGAAGTCGGATCAGTTTTTATTCATATACAATGGTAGGAACTTCTAATGTGACCACGAGCTCATCTTTTGGACTTTGGTTCAAAGCAAGCATCCACAGTTGGTCTCTACTCCATCGGCCATCGGACAGACCACAAATACGTTGCTCTGATCTCTCGATGAACCAGTAGATGACTCCACTAATGCGGTTCCAAAACAAGTCGGCTCCATTGGCTCATCGGAATCACTCCAATAGATAGACTCGAGCTCACAATGATACCTGATCGCTGAAGGTGACTCCATTGGTTTATCTGCAAGACAACCAAACTGGCCACCCTAGTCCCTGATACCTATGAAGGCGGACTCATTGGGTATTGGTGTAGCAACCAACCATGTCACCTCGATCACCAATAGCACTTAGTCGGTTTCATTGGGTCATCGAAAACACACCCTAACTAGTTACCCTGATCCCCGATAACACCGAAGTCGACCAAAGTGGATCCATCAGATATCGACGTAACTCTTCACGGACTCCTCCTAATAGCCGATATCAACCCAATCGCCTAAGGAGACTTTATTGGGTATCGGCATAACACCGAACAAGTCCACCTGATAGCTAATGCTACCCCGATGACCAAAGATGACTTCATCGGGTCATCGAGATGACTTCAACCTTGCTTCTCCAAGCACTTGATGAAGAAGGATACATCAGCAAAGGTTATACCGATAGAGCTCACAGATTTTCTTCACACTATTTCATCAGCGAGAGTCAACCCGATCAGTATGAACAAAAGGTCAAGTGAATTAGAGGCACATTTCCAACAAACTCTCACTTGACGAGGAATTCACTGGACCAATTACCATTCCAGACATTACTGAGAATCATGAGTATCAAGACCCATAGAATTAGAACACCATGTGAACTTGTGAGTGCTCATCGGTTTTATCAAGGCATCTGTAACATTTTCCAAAGTGTCTACCTAGTTAAGAATAACTTTTCTATCTTCCACCATGTCACGAACAAAGTAATACTAAACATCAATATGCTTCGATCTAGCATGGAAAGTAGGATTCTTTGCTAGACATATAGTACTCTGACTGTCACTCCAAATTTCAACCTGCCCTGCATCAAAACCAATATCTGAGCTCAAATGCCTAAGCCAGACAACATCTTTACAAGCATGTGTGACCACCATGTATTCTGTCTCTGTAGTGGACAAAGCGACTACAGGTTGTCGTTTGCTTATCCAACTGATTTAGAGGGATCTACTCTAGAACTCCCAAGGGTTTATTCACTCAAGGAGACACACCAAAAGATCCTTCAAAATGCTAGGTGTTACAAATTCTCCATTCCAACTCCTATTGATCATGACTGATCATCTCATCATTTTTGTTTAAGACTTCACTTTTAAGGTTTTGATAACCTACTCACTCCTTTGGACCCTACCCTAGGATCAATACTTTTCTCTTATTATTCTCCATACTCTAACACTAAGGTAGACTCTTCCCACATTGTATTTGAAAGTCTTACCACCCAACTAGAATCCAAACTAGGTCCACAAGACAAAATACTATAACTATCCTAACACTGGTTGTTTGATAGTCAGCCAATACCCCTTAAGATGACCACCCAAACAATGGTTACATATACTCCCAACACCTAAGGCACTTTCACAACCATCTAGACTCTAACCACATCCCATGGCATATTTGAAATCAACTTGTCTTGGTAAATACTCTCCTTATCTTATACTGTCCTAATTGTGACAGTTTGCTACTATCTTTGGTAACTCACTAGTTTAGCCCCTCCTTTGGGCACTCCACTTGCACCAACACCTTGAGAAGGTAGTAGAAACACCACCCAACTCCCCTCTAATCCCTCCTAGCCATAGCACACTTTGTCACTTCCAACCAAAGCTTCCACTCTTGACGGTGACAATCAAACTGCCTCTTTATGACTATAACAGTCATAAAAAACTCTTGCATGTACGTTCAATCTCCTACATGGAAACCTGCACACACCATGGATAGGTAGTACACACCCTAAACCTCATCCCTTCCCAAAATGAGGGTTTGGAAAAACATGAAAACAAAAAATATTACATTTATATAGCCATTGGATGCCCTAGTTCAGGGTTTTGGCAGATTTTACTAAAACTTTGATAACTGTATCTAATGAACACAAAATCAAATACCACTACTTACAAATAAAATTTAAATAATTTCCTTATCATCTCTGTCCAAGAAAATTTCAAGATATGAACATCAAATGCATCAAAATTAATAAAGATCAGACTGTAACATGTTGAGAGTCAGAAAATGCACCTGAAAATATAGATTTTATTGCTTCAAACTGATTATCTTCGACCGTACACCCACACTATCCCTCAAAAGTATTTTTTTGCAACACTTTATAGTATTTGTGGCTTTCAAGACTGAACTATAACCACCCAACTACCTCTAACCACTTGTTCTTGTCATTTTTGCAATTTTGACAATAAAAGTTGCTCTCAAAAGTTGTCCAACTTGGACCCCTAACTCTACCAACATATAAAAATGGTCTTCACATTACCTTACAAACATTTAAAACATGGTTTATTCATCACACACCTACTCTACCCTTCAAAACCCAATTTTAGCCTTTTCTAGGCCTAATTGCCAACATTGACAATTTTACACTTTTTAATCTTTTTATTACATTTCATTACATATTTAGGATCTATTGGCCATTATTACATTGTTTTAAGACCTTAAATTACTTTTAGACTTCATTTCCCTTTGATTCTCCATGAGGAATTATCAGTGACCCTAGTGCACCTTGTCTCCATGGGTGCTCCTGCACCATACTCCTAGTGACAAAAAGATTCAAGATCCCCTTGAATGGTTGCCTCCTCTTTATGATCTTCCAATTCACTGGTACTTGTTGTTTGTACCCTGCAAGAAAATTTCTATGCTTTGGTGGCTCATTGCAACTCCTCCCAAGCAAATGGTACTCAATATAAGCACCTCCAACATTGTCATCCAAGTAAATGCTCTGCAAAATTGCATAAAAAAGATTAGGAAAAACAAATATAGTGTCATTATTTATAATGTCGACTTGTTCCATCATAGGAACCTTTTGTGCCAAGATCTCAAGTGGGTCAACCCCACCATGGCTTCTCCATTCTTCCTCTATGGCTACATACAATGCCGATAGATCAGGTTCTTCTCCTTCACCAAATTCATTCTCATTCTCATGCCATTCACCTTGGCATCTCAACTCATCATTCACCTTCAAGGCTTCATCATTAGCCTTCTTCTTTGCTGTTGTTAGCCTCTTCATAGGCCAAACTACCCTCTTTTGCACCCTCAAGTGCCAACTCTTTACTTTCCTCTCTAGGTTTTCCAACCTCAACTTCATTTGTGCTTCCCAATGTTCATTTTCCCTTCTTAATTTCTCCCTCTCTTCTGCAAGTCTTCTTAACTTCTCATCAATCTCACCAAGTTCTTTCTTCAATATAATCAACTCTTCTTCATCTATCCTCTTCCTCTCTTGTCTTCTTTCTCTCTTTTTCTCATCTTATTTTCCTTTTTGCTTCCTTCCACCATCCAAGTATTCTTTGAAAGCATTATACAACTCTCTTCCTGACCTTGTCAAATACATCTTATCACCTATCTAGGATTCCTACACACATCCCAAACCTTTTGCTTGCTCTGATACCATTTGATGCAAAGGGATCTACTCTAGAACTCCCAAGGGTTGAGTCATTCAAGGAGACAGATCAAAAGATCCTTCTACATGCTAGGTGTTACAAATTCTCCATTCCAATTCCTATTGATCATGACTGATCATCTCATCATTTTGTTTAAGACTTCACTTTTAAGGTTTTGATAACCTACTCACTCCTTTTTACCCTACCCTAGGATCAATACTTTTCTCCTAGTCTTCTCCATACTTTAACACCAAGGTAGACTCTTCCCACATCGTATTTGAAAGTCTTACCACCCAACTAGAATCCAAATTAGGTCCACAAGACAAAATACTGTCACTGTCCTAACACCGGTTGTTTGAAAGTCAGCCAATACCCCTTAAGATGACCACCCAAACAATGGTTACATCCACTCCCAACACCTAAGGAACTTTCACAACCATCTAGACTCTAACCACATCCCATGAAATATTTGAAATCAACTTGTCTTGGTAAATACTCTCCTTATCTTATATTGTCCTAACTGTGATAGTCTGCTACTATCTCTGGTAACCCACTAGTTTAGCCCCTCCTTTGGGCACTCCACTTGCACCAACACCTTAAGAAGGTAGTAGAAACACCACCCAACTCCCCTCTAAGCCCTCCTGGCCATAGCACACTTTGTCACTTCCAAACAAAGCTTCCACTCTTGACTGTGACAGTCAAACTGCCTCTCTGTGACTGTAACAGTCATAAAAACCTCTTGCATGCACGTTCAATATCCTACATGGAACACTGCACACACCATGGATAGATAGTATAAACCATTAACCTCATCCCTGCCCAAAATGAGGGTTTGGAAAAACATGAAAACAAAAAATATTACATTTATATAGCCATTGGATGCCCTAGTTCAGGGTTTTGGCAGATTTTACTAAAACTTTGATAACTGTATCTAATGAACACCAAATCAAATGCCACTGCTTCCAAAGAAAATTTATATCATTTCCTTATCATCTCTAACCAATAAAATTTCAAGATATGAACATCAAATGCATCAAAATTAATAAAGATCAGACTATAACACGTTGAGACTCAGAAAATGCACATGAAAATATAGATTTTATTGCTTCAAACTGATTATTTTTTACCATACACCCACACTATCCCTCAAAAGTATTGTTTTTCAAAACTTTATAGTATTTGTGGCTTTCAAGATTGAAATATAACCACCCAAATACCTCTAAGCATCTATTCTTGTCATTTTTGCAATTTTGACAATAAAAGTTGCTCTCAAAAGTTGTCATGTTGACAAACAAAGTTGTCAACATGAACAACTTGGACCCATAACTCTACCAAGACACAAAAATGGTCTAAGATGACGTTACAAACATTTAAAACATGTTTTATTCTTCACACACCTATTCTACCCTTCAAAACCCAATTTTAGCCTTTTCTAGGCCTAATTGCCAACATTGACAATTTTACACTTTTTGATCTTTTTATTACATTTCATTGCATATTTAGGCTCTATTGGCCATTATTAAATTGTTTTAAGACCTTAAAGGCCTTTTATACTTCATTTTCCTTTGATTATCCATGAGGTCCTATCAGTGACCCTAGTGCACCTTGTCTCCATGGGTGCTCCTGCACCACCAACTAACTGCTCCACCATTCATGACAAAACATATCCACTGGTGGATAATCTATTGTCTATGTCTCCTGCCCAATCATAATACACAAAACCACATACACTTAGAGTTTTATTTGAATAATCAGAATGACCATGATAGCACAAAGAAAAATCTGAAGTTCCCTTCAGATATCTAAACACTCTTTTTACAACATCCCAATGCAACTTTCCTGGATTCGACATAAATCTACTTAGTACTCCCACTAGTAGGGAAATGTCTAGTCTTGTACAGACCATAGCATACATCAAACTTCCAATAGCACTTGCATAAGGGATTTTCTTCATGTCAACAATCTCTTTTGGATATTTCAGACTGTTAAGTACAAACAACTTAGTTCCTTGCAAGATGGGAACAACCTGTGATTTACGGTCAGACATATGAAACCTGTCAAGAACATTGGTTATATAATTTCTCTAGCTGAGCCAAAGTTTCCTCTTAGATCTATCCCTTTTGATCTCCATTCCCAGAATGTAATTTGTTGCTCCTAAGTCCATTTCAAATTTCATAGATAACTGAGATTTTAAATCTAAGATCATACCTTCTGTATTTCCTATAAATAGCATGTCATCTACATACCAAGCTATGATAAGAATCCTATCAGCTTCATTTTTGTAGTAAACACAATGATCCGCTTTTGATCTCACAAATCTGAAGGACAAAACAAATGTATCATACTTTTGATACCACATTCTGGGAGACTATTTCAAACCATATAGAGACTTCTTGAGTCTACAAACAAAGAGTTCTTTACCTTTTTCCACAAAGTGCTCAGGATGAGACATATAAATCTCTTCTTCAAGATCACCATGAAGAAATGTTGTCTTCACATCCATTTGCTCAATCTCCCAATCATATTCTTCTGCAAGTGACAAGAGAAATTTGATAGATGTCATCTTAGCCATAGGAGAAAAGATCTCTCCATAGTCAATACCTTCCTTTTGAGAATGGCCCTTTGCAACCAATCTTGCTTTGTACTTGTCAATGTTTCCATCTAGACCATACTTCTTTTTTAATACCCACTTGTAGCCTATAGGCTTTTTGCCTTTAGACAATGGCACCAAATCCTAAGTTCCATTTTTATCCAATGATGACATTTCATCATTCATGGCTTCCAACCAGGAATCTGAATCAGGCATCTGAATAGCTTCTTTGATAGTCCTAGGCTCATTTGTATCTGTAAGTAAAGCATAAGCACAATTAACATTCAACATAGAGTGACTGTACTTATTAGGTGTATACCTATCAGGTTGTCGCCTCTCCCAAGTAGATCTTCTCAACTCTGGTGTTGAGGCCTCTTGAGGTTCAACAGGAGGCTCATCATCATGTTCTTCTTGAGAACCACTTGAACTGCTTTAACTCTAATCATCTTCAAGTATCTTTGGAGATTCTTCCTTAGCTGGAGGAATTTCAACCTCAGCTTCTCCTTTCTTTCCTATGTTGTGATCTAGTGACATAGGTTTTAGCTCATGAAAAATCACACTTCTATTGTACATAACCTTACTAGTCAATGTATTCCAAAGTTTCTATCATTTCACACCAACTCCATAGCCATTGAAGATACATTTCATAGCTTTGTTATCCAACTTAGATCTATTAATATCAAGCACATGAGCATATGCCTCTGCACCAAAAATACGAAGGTGCCTTAAAGAAGGTTTCTTACTAGACCATGCTTCCATAGGTGTTTTGTCAACCAATGCTGAAGTAGGAGAACGATTCAACAGGTAACATGATGTAGCAACTGCTTCAGCCTGGAATTTTTGTTCCAACCAAGCTCCACTCAACATGCTTCTTGCTTTCTCCATTAGAGACCGATTCATCCTTTCAGCAACTCCATTTTGTTGTGGAGTGTAAGGTATGGTCTTATGTCTCTTAATTCCATGATCAACACAATACTTGTTGAAATCTACACTACAGTATTCACCACCGTTGTCTATTCTTAAACATTTAATCCTTCTCCTAGTCTGATTTTCAACAAGGTTCTTAAACTCCTTAAACCAACTGAACACTTTTGATTTACTTTTAAGAAAGTACACAAATGCCCTTCTTGAATAATCATCTACAAAAGATACATAATACTTAGATTTAGACAGAGAAGGAACATCCATTGGACCAAACACATCAAAGTGAACGTAATCCAGAATGTCAGAAGACATGAGAACTGGAATAAAACTAAACTCGGTTATGTTTTTCATATATGCAGTGTTCACAAAAATCGAACTCAAAGCAACAATCATCTAGACCTTTGACCAGATTCTTATTCTTCAAGGCTTTTAAACCTTTTTCACCTATGTGGCCTAACCTATTATGCCAGAGCATTGTTTTCTCAGCAGGAAGTTTAGCTTCCAATGAATTAGCATTATGCATCATCACAGTTGTCTTAACTAACTTTTCAGAGATTACATTACAACATATAGGTTCAACATTAATTTATACAGTGTACCAATGTGATCACCCTTTGCCAATACAATGGAACCCCTAGTCATCTTTCAACCACCAGATACAAATGTAACTTGTACTCCAGCATCATTAAGTTTACTTACAGAGAGAAGGTTTCTTGCTAGACCTGGTATATGAAGAAATCCATTGATCCCCTTCACTCTACCATCTGGGAATTGAATTTTAATTCTACCTCTCCCTACAATCTCCAATGTAGAATCACTAGCCAAGTATACCTTTCCACCAGCATACGGTTCATACTTCGAGAACCACTCCTTGTGGGAGGTCATTTGAAAGGATGCGCCAAAATCTACTAACCAGGTGTCATCTGAGGTAGGCACTGCTAGGGCTACTACAAATGCATCTACATCACTCTAAGAAGATTCAGAGTCAGAATACTTCTTCTTCTTCTTCTCCTCCTTGAAATCCTTTTGGATATGCCCTTTCTGTCCATAGTTCTAGCACTTCACCTTTGACTTCTTGCCTGGAGATTTTGATCTCTCTTGAGACTTGGACTTGGACTTCTTTCCTTTCTTCTTGTCTTTGTCCTTCGGTCTGCCTTGAACAGAGAGTGCATCTTTTGTCATCTCAGAAGACTTCTTTCTCATTTCTTTTGACAAAAGAGTATTAACCATAGTATCCATCTTGAACTGGGTCGTAGTACTACCGATAGCCATCACTAAGTGATCCCAAGAGTCAAGCAATGAACATAACAACAACATGCAACGTTCTTCTTCCTGAATGGACACACAAACAAAAGTTAACTATGCAAGAACAATGTTGAATGCATTCAAATGGTTTGCCAATGGTATTCCTACATCCATCTTCAGAGAGTACAACTTCTTCCTCAAGAAAATTTTATTCACCAAGGATTTTCCTTGATAAATATCTCCCAGCTTATTCCAGAGAAGATGTGCAGTTTTTTCCTCATGGACGTTTAACATAACAGAATCAGCAAGACATAGCCTAATTAGACCCCTTGACTTTCGGTCGGCTAATTCCCAATCCTCTTGCTTCATGCCTGTAGGTTTCTGCACAGACATAGCAATCCAAAGGTCTTGGTCAACCAACAAGTCTTCCATCTTGAGTTTCCATAGTTTGAAACTGGAACCATTAAACTTCTCCATGTATATGCACCCTGAGGTGCTCACCATCTTAACCTACAAAATAAATAAGTATACACTCTGCAAGACTCCCACTGAAACAAAACTGACACAAAAACCAACACTACCCAACAAGGATAACAAAATGGGCCAAGCTCTGATACCACTTGTAAGGAAAACACAGTGTGGAAATGCCTTCCTAATGTCAGTTAACAAGGGAAATCATACAAGAATGCAGTTTAAAACTTTTATAGAACATTAAGAATAGCATAGACATAACATATAGAATCAACATAGAGACAAAACACAAAGAATTACATGGGAAAACCCTTTTGGGAAAAAACCCACCACCAACAGTTGAAACACTTTATTCCATTAAATGAATTTACAATAAAGCTTTAGTCTGCAACTACAGGCATTCATTCTTAGATTCTCACGAACTAGATACTACAATCGGCTCTCAAATATCAGTCACACACCACATCACCATAATTATCCAATGGCTTCATATACCAGATTGTCGACAGTTCATCTGAGCAACTACACCAACGGTTTGAAGTCTAACCGTCTGCCTGCGTCAGTCTACATTCATGGAAAACACAATATCCATCAGCAGGAACTTCTAATGTGACCACGAGCTCATCTTTTGGACTTCGATTCAAAGCAAGCATCAAAGGTCGGTCTCTACTCCATCGGCCATCCGACAGACCACAAAAACCTTGCTCTGATCTCTCGATGAACCAATAGACGACTCCACTAATGTGGCTCCAAAATAGGTCAGCTCCATCGGCTCATCGGAATAACACTCCAACAGATAGACCTGAGCTCCCAATGATACCCAATCACCGAAGGCGACTCCATCGGGTCATCGACAAGACAACCAAATTGGCTACCCTGATACCAACGAAGGTGGACTCATCAGGTATCATTGTAGCAACCAACCGTGTCACCTCGATCACCAATAGAACTTAGTCTATTTCATCGGGTCATCGAAAACATACCCTAACTAGTTACCCCGATCCTCGATAACACCGAAGTCGACCAAAGTGGATCTATCGGATATCGACGTAACTCCTCACAGACTCCTCCCGATAACCGATGTCAACCTGATCACCTAAGGCGACTTCATCAGGCATTGGCATAACATCGAACAAGTCCACCCAATAGCTGATGCTACCCCGATGACCGAAGATGACTTCGTTGGGTCATCGGGATGACTTCAACCCTACTTCTCTGAGCACCCGATGAAGGAGGATACATCAGCAAAGGTTATACCGATAGAGCTCACAGATTTTCTTCACACTATTTTATCGACTAGAGTCAACCCGATCAGTATGAACAAAGGGTCAAGTGAATTAAAGGCACATTTCCAACAATGCGAAGATCATGTATATAAATTCATTTGTGTAAGAGATCAATATTTTTTAATGATCTGTAGATGATTTTGGATGCACTCACAGAGCGAAGGTTATTTTGGTAAGGGTTTAGGGTTTTAGAACTGGAACAGTTAGAGCTTGAATCGAAACTTGATCAGGCATAGCAGATGCATTAAATTAGTTTAGTTTTATGTTTCTTTATTCAAAGTGATTGTAGTCAGTGAGACTCCTTTGTGTTGAGCAGTGTGCTCTAGGCGGTAAGCCTTCCTGCACGTGTAGGCCCCCATATTATGTAATATCTATTCATATGGCCAGTGGATTCATATAGTGGCTCACAAATCCCACCGTGGTTTTTCATCTTTGAGGTTTTCCACATATAAACTCTCTACATTATGGTTTTCATTTGTGTGATCGGTTCATTGATTGCTTTACTTCTTTTAATTATATATGTATCGGTTTACTGGTTGGTGAATAGATGTTATATTAAGGTTAAAATTGAACATTCTGGCAGAAAACTAATTCACCTCCCCCTCTCAGTGTTCTTGGATTCCAAAAATTGGTATCAGAACCTTGTGCCTCGGAGGAAGTCTAACAACTTGAGGGAGATCCTGAATCTGGAATCCATGGAAATGAGTATGGAGAAGCAACTTGAGGTGACACTTGAAGATTATGATGCTAAAAGGATGAAAAAATTGAAGTTACCAGATGAATTAAATTTTGTAAAATAATTCATTCTTATCCTATAGGAGAGGCTGTCATCTGTTCAAGCTAGGAGGAAGGAACTTCTACAAAATCGGGATAATGAAGAGAAAGATGCCCTTAAATAAAAATTTCAAAAGCTGAGTCAAGAGGATATTGTCATGAAGAATGAAATGCAAGCCCTAACTATGAGGATGTCAAAGGAGATTGAAGACCAAAATATGAATGAATAAAACCTTGGGAGATCTCTGAAAGACAGACCTGAAGAATGCATCCAGTTGGCTCATGAAAATTATGTGTTGAGAACAGAATTAGTACAATCCCAAAGCAATGAACAAGAACTTGAAAGACAGATGATAATCCTAAGAGATGACCTGGCTATTGCAAATGAGTACAAGGATAAATTTAAGATTAGTTAAAGCACAACTTAATGAATTATTGGAAAGCCAAAGACAGAAAATAGATTCCATAGGACTTGGATTTGATCAAGGTCAAAGCTCCAGTACTACAAATGAAGATCAAAACAACCGGAACTAGAGGACGCCGGTAAGGTAGCTCAATGCTTACAAATTCAATGGTAGATACTTTGTTTGTAATAATTTTGGTCATATAGCTAGGCAATGTAGAAATAGAGAAAATTAGAACTATAACTCTACTCCCGATCAATGTTCCAAATGCAATAAGTATGGTCATAAGACAAAAGATTGCAAAATGAATGTAAAATGTCAAGCATGTGGAAAATTTGGACATATGGCTAATCAATATAGGTCAAGCAATCATCCCAGTTATAGAAAATAAATTCAAAAGAACAATATTACATGCTATGCATGCAACAAGATTAGACACATAGCTAAGTTTTATAGAAGCAAAAATCCATGGGTTAGCAATGATGGATCAAATGATAAAGGAAAAGAAAAGATCAATGAAATCTGGCAAGATCATACCAAGAAATGGGTCAGGAAGTCAAATGATCAATCAACAAATGGGACTGCTCTGATTACTCAACTGACAGAGCAGATTGCTCCTGCATCGACTGGAAGCTCATCCAGTAACTGAGGCAGATGCCTTAGGGGTAGGAAAATTTCATGAAAATATTGCATAAGCCCTGGGAAGGAGATCTGGAGGAAATTTCCAGACATTAGAAAACGTTTATCCAACATGGAGATGTCCGACCAAGATCTGGTATGTTCCATCGGAAGACATTTATATCAATGACAAATTAGGGTTTCTCAAAGGTTAAAATGTTGAATCCACTTCTTTTTTTATCACCTTGCATTTAGAGTGATATAGAGCGAGTCTAAGGCGATTTAGAGTGATTAGAAATCTTCATCAGTGATTCCACCAACACTCGAAAGAATTCTCTAGGGTTATTCACAGACAACCATTTCTTGGGTATTTATTGAAATCATCTCTCATCATGAAAGTTGGATCATCCTCTGCACCTACTTTCATTGCAAATCCAACTATTGTTGAGGTTAAGGATCGTCCTAGGCCAATTTTCAAGCCATGTCTGCATATTGCCACCTTGGATGATTCGGTTGGTGCATTTTCACGTGTTCAGGAAGGAGTTGTTTATGTGGAAGATGTCAGAGCATATATTCATTGCCACATTGAAGATATGGGTACTAGTGACATCAAGATTATGTACATGAATGAGTTGATGGGTGACTCGAGTAAGATCAAACCCGAATATAAGCACATTGAAGATCTAGGGTTTACTAACATCCTTGATATTCTTGAATTCAAAGATGAGATCATTTGATATGTACTAAGAAGAGTTCATGGAGAGTTCATTTGGTTGGACAGGCCATATAAGATCACAAAGGAGGCCATTAAGGCCATCATCAGTTTTCCACAGATTGGTCAGCGTCCAGAGAAAAATATTTTGAATGATCAAGTTAACAAACTCGTCGACGCAACTTCAGACCAATGATTGATGAGGGTCAGCTCCATCACTGATCGAGACATCAAATTTGGAAGCATGATCATTGGGTCTAAGGTAACTCAATTTAACTGTCTCAATTATGTTTCTAGCTCCTGCATATATGCCAACACATCTTTGTTGTCAATTGACACCTCCCAAGTAGAGCAGAAGAGCATAACTGAGATGAGTTCTACTAAGCTCATGATGATTGCTGCTCAAAAGATGATGAAGGAAGGGTCAACAGACAAGGGAATAATTAATCAGTCAATTCCAATTTTGCTCAAACTTGTCCCAGAGTGCTAGTTTGACAAAGGAGCAAGCCCATCCAACAAGCTCAAAATAATTACTGAGCACATTTCTAGGGATTTTCAATCATTGCGGCAAATATCTAACCGACAAGCATTGGAAAGATTCACTCAAGCTAAGAAAGCCACTTTTGATCAATTGATTGAATCAGAAAAGAACGACATTACTAAGAAACTAAAATTAATTGATAACACTTTAAGGTAATGTACAAATACATACAAAGAATGTTGTAACACCAGATTGCTAACTACAGATATAGATAAAGGCATTAGAGATTCTCAGGATAAAATTGCAGGTATAGTGAACTCTTTTGATGGTTCCAATTTTTTGACTACATCTAGCAATGGATGGACATATTTTGTTGTTAGAAGCTCAAATTTCAGATCTTGAAAGGGATAGAGACAAAATCATTAGGAGAGATAAAGGGCTTAGAGGATTGGTGAGTCCCCGGTTGGACTCCTTGAGTGTACATAAAAAGGAATACATAGATATGATTGGTAAGCCCACACCGACAAAGCTTAAGGATAAAGAGTCCCATGCTCATATGCTTAATGGACTTGTATCAGTATAGGACACATTCAAATCCGGCTGGGACACTTATCTAGAGCTTTTGGAGAAAGCCTATCCAAAAATTTTCAAGTATTTTCAGCTCCGATAAGGTATTTTGAGACACATTCTTTGTATAAAATTTTACTCTTCATCCTGATTTTTGGTTTTTTTTTGGCATTGATTTTAAAAGGGGGAGAAGTATAGGTGAAAAATAAATCCTTGACATCAAGAGATAAGGAGTATTTGTACAGATCATGATCACGGATGAGTACATATTCAGCTCAGGGGGAGCAGCCTCAGGGTGAATCCAGCAGATGGAAACCATTATCATTTTTCACATGAGTGTTGCCATCAATACCAAAGGGGGAGATTGTTGGCAGTTGACACTCATTTGATTGGTTTCATATGTTGTCATTAATGGCAACATGTTTTGGCTTCATTCTTTGGTTTGGTACTTCACCGACACCGACAAGTATCTTCATCAGTAGGAAGGATTCTATAGGTATCGACATTGAAGGCTGACATGATTTGCAGATCAGGCAAGGATAATAACCAGCAAATAGGGTACTGATATAGGATGCCGACATCATCGGGAGATCCGGCAATCGAAGATTCATTTTGTTATTTGTGTATATATGTAATGACTTGACATGTATAATCATTTTGTATTATCTATGTAAGCCGACATGAGTCATGAAAGACTGTAAGGGTATATAGGTCAGTTATTAGATCATTTTGATATATGACGATGTTGTTAGATTATATTAGAAATATGAAGATCATGTATATGAAGTCATTTGTGTAAGAGATCAATATTATGTAATGATCTGTAGATAATTTTGGATGCGTTCACAGAGCGAAGGTTATTCTGGTAAGGGTTTAGGGTTTTAGAACCAGAATAGACAGAGCTTGAACCGGAACTCGATCTGACATAGTCAGTGAGACTCCTTTGTGTTGAGCAGTGTGCTCTAGGTGGTAAGCCTTCCTACATGTGTAGGCCCCCATATTATGTAATATCCATTCAAATGGCCAGTGTTTTGATATTGTGGGTCACAAATTCCACTGTGGTTTTTCGTCTTTGAGGTTTTCCACATATAAACTCTCTATTTTATGGTGTTCATTTGTGTGATTGATTCATTGATTGCTTTACTTCTTTCAATTATATATGTACATGTTTACCGGTTGGTGAATGCATGTTATATTAAGGTTAAAAATAAATATTCTAGCTGAACACTGATTCACCCAACGCCCCCCCCTCAGTGCCCTTGGATTCCAATAACAACACTCAAACACCACTTACAATATTAAACACATAGTCATGAACAATTTTTTTCACCATTTATGGAATATAGTAAAGAAACAATATATAAATGAGTGAAATGATTAAATATTTGCTTATAAAACCCAATTTGTTTACAATAATGCTTGGATCGAATAATTGTTTTCCCACATTTAGTGTGTTTATGAACACATATTTGTTTAGTGTTCATAAACACCATTAACAAAAGTGAGAGAATTGGTAAACACAAGTTGACAAGCCAAAGAGCCTTTGAATAAAGGTTAGAGCTCGCAAAAGAAAATGAACAACAAAATTAAAATACGGAGCTACACAGATACCTCAATGGAATCCTTAGTGAGGATATGTCCTCACTTGAATCAAATATTTGTACTGCATGCAATGTACTCCTCACACCTTTCTCATTGCCCACAAAAACCTACATAGAATAGGTGGTAGAAGCAACATTTGAAAAAAACTAAATGCAACTAGAAATGAAACCTAAGGAGTGATGGTGGTTACCTTAACTGGAAACCAAAAGATGAAGATGCCAAGAATGGGAGCATGAAAAATAGGTCTCTCCAAAGATGTCAAAGTCTCCATGTTAGGGAGCATCTTTTTGGTGCAAGAAATGATGGTTTTCTATCCCTCAAGCAAGCCACTTTTGGTTGTTGGAGTAATGGAACCATCCAGAACATACGTGAAGCAAAGGAGGGAAAGTGGGTGGGATGTGTGATGAAATGAAACATTAAGTGGCTCTTGTGTTTGATATTGGGTAGTAAACATGATAGTGGAAGGCGAAAAGGCGTGCAATAAATGGCTCTTGGGTAGGATGACATTAATGCAACTTTTTCTCCACAGATGGTGACAGTCTACTTCCATGCCACATGAACATTACAACCTGGATGCTTACCTTGACACACCACTATCCTTGTTTGATATGCACCATGATCGGTCGTCCCAAAAATGGAGCTATTTTTCGACACCTTGGACTAATTGTGTCATGCCACGTGGTAGATTGACACCAAGGTAGATAAAAAGGACTTTTTTAGGTGTACAACTAGTTTGGCTACGTTGTAGAGTAGTTGGATGTCAATGTGTGCAGATGTGGTAGTCCATGTGGTTGCTCGAACATAGGGTGCCCCAATTCTAGCCTCTCTCCCCTAGTGTGCTTATCTTATAACGGTTTAAACTAATCCAACTTTTTGATATTATTCTTATCATACATAAATCTTATACTCACATGACTATGAAGTTTATGATTTTTTTTTATCAAATTGAACCTTTGTTTCATCATACAAGGTATATCTACAAGCACTTCGTATCTATATTTCTCACCACATTGGAGGCATCATTGGGGGCATATAGTTTCCTATCATCTATGATGATTCTATGTATAACGTACTAGATTTTGGTGTCATATGAAACTATATTTTCAAGTATCACTAACATTTATTGGGCTTATCTTTTTATATATATAATATCTACTTTCCTTCACTCTATTTTTGCATGCTTTGCATTTGAAAGGGCCATGCAAGGTCACTAATGTTTAAGTTATCTAAGCATATTTACAAGACTACCATGTGATTTAAAGCTATTCTTGGATAATATCCTCTTTGGGTGCCCTAAGGCACTACCTATAGAAAGGTTTTTATTTGACCCTTAATTCTATGTTTGAGGAAGTAGTTGATTCATTTTAAAGCTTCCTAATATCATGACAAATATAGATCTCTTGTATATGAAGAAAATAACTTACTACTTGTACAAAATATTAGGAGAATAAATTAAGGAAACTAATTACATGTACATTTGAGGAATCTTTCATGATTTAGATTGTTGTTCTTGATTATTTATATAGTCATTAAATTGGTATCCTTACTATATTTGACACAAGGGAATCAATTTCCCTATTGTTTTTCAACCATCAAACACTAGAACCACTTTGTTATGTGAGAAAAACCTAAGAGCATCAAGGTGAGAAGAAAGTTAAATTTTAAAAGTCTGCAAGGATTAGATTCATAGTCTTATATCTAGTCTATGAGACAAATCAGATTTGTAGACCTGAATTAGATACATGAGATAGGTTAGATCCACACTTCTAGGATTGAATATGTAGTCATGGATGTGAACAAAATGACAACTAAAGAATTCATCAATTTTAAAGCAATTGTCTGATTTCATTAACATTTTCATTCTTTTTGCAACTCATTTTTTTTATCTAACTTAGTTTCTAGGTAAGTATTTTATTATTTAATTCAATCTCTAAAACATTTAATCTATTTACTTTTCTCAAAACTCTTTAATCTAAAGTAGATTTTTTCCCTATGTTATTTATTATGTCAAGACTCATAAATTATAACTATAGCACAAATGGAGTGTAATTATGTAAGTGCACTAACAAAAACTATATATATAATTTAGTATAAATAAAATAATAGACAATACTTTTGAAATAACAATATCATCAAATATTTTTTCAATATTTTTTTTCATTTATTTTATTTTATTTTAGATATATCTTAAATCCATTTAAGTACATAGAACAAATAAGTAGATTTTATGTATTGTATAAATAAAACATAAGCTACATATGAAATATAATATTTGTTGTACTTTTAGACAAAAATAAAGAAAAATGAATAGGAAAAATACAAAACAGTTAAACTAGTAACTTAATTTTGTATTCAGTAAATAATATAGTAAATAACTATTCATTTTAGTAAATAAATATTCATTTTAATAAAGTAATAATTAAGACGTATTCTTAGAAAAATTATATATCTTCAATACATCTATCTAAAAGATGTTGAGAGATATTTCAAGACATCTATTGTCACGAATAATAATTTCATTATAGGCAACTCTAAACAAATATCTCTATCTTTCTTTGAAATATATGTATTAATATGTTTATTTACTCTAAATCATGTAAAAGAATTTTATTAATCTTCTTATTTGACAAATAATTTATTGTTCCTTTATGATCTCTATGATCCTTATGTCTATGGAATGACTCTACAATAAAAGTGGCCCTCAAGCTAATATAATAATTGATTAATTACATGAATATATTTACATGATTTTTCCTTTTCAATAATTGAAAATTAAAAAATAAAATAAAAAACTCTTACAAAAAAAACCTCTCCTCTCCAATTTCATAAACCTAAATTAACATGCAAGGCATCTAGATACACGAGGTACTTTTTCACCATTTTGTCCATTGTAATCAATGCAAATAAAGTGAGTAGGAAGCACAAATTTGTAGATTTAATTTCATATTGAAATAGGAAGGTGCCATACTAGAATGCCATCTTTAGCATTTCGTCCACCACGTTCAATGGATTAAAGTGAGCAAGAAACATAAATTTATAGATTTTATCTCATATTAAAATAGAAAGGTGTTGTATAAGAACACCATCTTCACCATTTTGTCCACTATGACCTATGCAAATTAAGTGAGCAGGAAACATGAATTTGTAGATCTGATTTCATATTGAAATAGAAAGGTGCTATACTAGATGCTATCTTTGCCATTTTGTCTACCACATCCAATGCAAATAAAGTGAACAAGAAACATGAATTTATAGATTTGATTTCATATTGAAATGGAAAGGTGCCATACTAAAACACCATCTTCACCATTTTGTCTATTGCATCCAATGCAAACATAGCAAGAAACATGAATTTATAGATTTGATTTCATATTGAAATAGAAAAGTTTCATACAAGAACGTCATCTTCAACATTTTGTCCACCGGGTCTAATGCAAACAAAGAGAGCAAGAAACGTGAATTTATATATTTGACCTAATATTGAAATAGAAAGGTGACATGCTAGAACACCATCTTCACCATTTTGTCCACCACATCCAATGCAGAAAAAATAGAATGCCATCTTCACCATTTTTTCCACCACATCCGATGCAAAAAAAAGTAGCAAGAAACATGAATTTGTAGAATTGATTTCATATTGAAATAGAAAGGTGTTGTACTAGAATGTTGACTTCACCATTTTGTCCACCAGGTCTAATGCAAACAAAGTGAGCAAGAAACATGAATTTATATATTTGACCTCATATTGAAATAGAAAGATGTCATGCTAGAATGTCATCTTCACCATTTTGTCCACAAGGGTCTAATGCAAACAAAGTGAGCAAGAAACATGAATTTATATTTTTGACCTCATATTGAAATAGAAAGGTGTCATACAAGAACGCCATCTTCAACATTTTGTCCACTAGGTCTAATGCAAACAAAGTGAGCAAGAAACATGAATTTATATATTTGACCTCATATTGAAATAGAAAGGTGTCATGCTAGAATGTCGTTTTCACCATTTTGTCCCCAAGGGTCTAATGAAAGCAAAGTGAGCAAGAAACATGAATTTATATTTTTGACCTCATATGCAAACAAAAAAGTGTCATGATAGAATGTCATCTTCACCATTTTGTCCACTGTGTCCAATGCAAATAAAGTAGAAAATAAAGTAGAAGGAAAGATGAATTTATAGATTTGATTTCATATATTGAAATAAAAAGGTGCTGAGGTGAAGCCTCAAACAAAAACAATCACCATTATCTCTTTGGAAGTGCTAGCACTACAAAATCTTATCCTTATCTTGAGGAAAAAAAATAAAAAATTATATAACAAATTTGAATCTCCGTACTGCCATTGTGGAATGCATCTCAACACAACACCCCTAACCTATTCCTAAACATGATCCACTTTCAAACAAATCTACCATTAAACAGACTAATATAAGGAACTCACAGCTTAGATTTCCAAATCAAAGTCCATTCATTGAGTTGGCAATTACGTCTGGATTAGGTTGGAACAATTTAGAGTTGCAGTTTCATCCACCTAAACATCTCGGAATTGATGAAAGTGGTTTTTGGATGTTGCCAACTGTCGGTTGGTAATGGATAATTACTGTTCTTGGTTGGTAGCGTACTCAGACGACCCACATGAAATTGTCCTCAAATTGCTTGCTGACATCAAATCTGTTTTTAGTAAGGTGATAGCTGCAAGCAAAAGTACAATTTCACCATGTGAAAAAAAAGTTGCTTATGAAATGATGTTGTTCAATGGATTCCTGCGTCATTGAATTTGTGATTGCAGAGACAGAATGATGGGGTTGAATGGATAAGAGAGCCAGTTTATTTATACACCACACCCATTTCTTCACTTGGTCTGTTATACAAAGCATTTATCTTCTGTCAGTGAGGGAAACTTAGTGTATAAGGAAGTTTTTTCTTGATTGGGTATTCAGATAAGGAAGAGAGAAAAAGAGAAAGAGAGCTATGGATTCCTCAGCAAAAGAAGAGAGGGATTCTGAATCCGTTGGTGCATATATATTTCTACCCATTTGATTATATATTCACATTACTGAATAGTTTAGAGAGGATTGCACTTTAAAATTGAAACAAAATTTTTCATATTGAATGCAGGTTCAAGTAGAAGAAAGTAGTTGGTAGTAGCAGAGAGAGATTCTGAATCTTCTGGTGCATATATAGAGAGATTCAGAGGAAACCAATTTTGATTTTCTGATTTTGGGCATATTGAATGCAGGTTCAAGTAGAAGTAGAGAGGAGTGGAAGTATGATATCTCTGCTGATGAAGAAGATCTGATATTGAGACTTCACAAGCTTCTTGGTGACAGGTACCCAGTTTAATTAATTGTTTGTTTGTAGATATATGATTTTTATAGTCTATAATGTTATTGCGTATAGTTTCTGGTATCAATTGTATGAATTTATTTCCTTGACATTTTGAATCAAACTACATGATTCATCATCAGAAAAAGAAAACAAAGAAATGTTTAGTTCTTGTACTAACATAGCAATGGTGAGATAGCAGGTGGGAGCTGATTGCAGGGAGGCTACCATGGAGGACTGCAGAGGAGATTCAAAAGTATTGGAAAATGAGAAGTAAGGATCATTAAGGGGCATTGGAAAATGAGAAGGAAGGATCATTAAGGGGCAAGGAGCCCACCCCTTGATAATGTATTTGTTAGAAATATTATCTGAAATTAGTTTTGGAAAATGAGAAGCAAGGGACAAGGAGCTCATCCTTGATAAAGTATTTGTTAGAAATTTTATCTGAGATAAGTTTTGAATTATTTGAGATTAAATTATAGTGGTTTAACATTGAAATGACTTCTTATATCAAGCTACTTTATTATTGTTAAAGTACAAATTTCATGATTGAGTGTTCTTTTTTATTAATTTTTGTATTGTTAGCAATTTGATTCTAATTGGAATGTCTTTTGTAGCAATTGCAGCATTGCCTACTCCTATCTTGTCTTTAATAATATTATGCCAATAATTGTATACATCAATGACTACATCTACATTGTATGCGATAGTATATGCAGATATTGGCAAACACATGATTATAGATTTGTGTTTAAGGTCTCTTTTTCCTTGATCTTTAGGACAAATACTTAAATTTACAACAAACATAATAGTTCTCATTTCTTTTATCTAAAATGGAATACTTCTTTCAAACTTTTAACTTTGTAGCTCTTGATTTCATTTATTTAAGAGGTGTAAACACTTTTGACCCAAAGTTCTAAATTGATGAGGTCAGAAACGGGGGGCCTAATCCTCAATATAACCATTTAACAATTACACCATAATAGGGTTTGAACTTCAATGACAAGAACAACAACACTTCAACTTAACCATCAAACCATGTCAATATCAGCTTTGTAGCTCATGATTTCAATAGTGCATTGAAGATAGACACACTTTCCAAAATATAAAAATACAATATAAAATATTTTAGATTGTACAAGTACTATACAATCCACATTCTATTTGCAAATTTCTTTCATACCTACTAATCGATAGGGAAAGAGCACTAGCAAAATTGAGAAAACCTTGATTTGTCTCATTGAAATCTATATAAGCATCCTCATGTTTCATTTCAAACCATGAATAATGATTATGAATATATATGTTCATTCTTTTTATTTATTTTTGTCTCTATCTTTGTTAGAATATTTTCTTAGGAAATACTAATAAAAGTTCTTAATTTTGAGCTTATTTTCAAATGTGAAAGGTGTAGATTCAATCCAAAGTGCCAAGAGTACATGTACATTATTTGAGACAATGTTTTTGACAAGGATATGTGTACAACTTTAATATGGTATTTGTAGAAAAAAGTATAATTTTAGACATACAAATGGGAATAGCTTGCACATTTGAAAATTTATAAACTTTGTTTAATATAAATATAAATAAACTATGTAATAAACTTTTAATGGTTAATACTATAAGAAAAAATTTTGTTTTAATTTTAGATAGAAATTGACAATAAACATAAAACCACCTTTCATTTCCACATGATCTTCATCTCATTTTCATCCACATAGAAGCCAATCTAGCCCATGAATGGTAAAGAATTCATCTTGAATTAATAGACATCAATGAATGAGTCCAATAGCATTTAAAAATGCTAGAATTTTCCTACCATAAAGCATACATTCATCTTGAATTAATAGACATCAATGAATGAGTCCAATAGCATTTTAAAAATGTTAGAATTGGCCTACCATAAAGCATCTAGGATAGGAGAACACTAAATCCTTGACCATATGTTGATCAGTGTCAATTTGCATAGAAACTACCATAGGACATTTTATTGGCAATTGACACTCATTCGGCAAGGGTTTATATCATTATGGGTTGTCATTGATGGCAACTCATCATCTTAGGGTGGAAGGTTTCATTGGTTGGTTAACCAACATGCATTACCTAACCGACATTGGTATTCACATTGCTTTACATCGGCACCAACACCAGCATTTACTTCATCCTGACCAAGTCTTCATCTCGGTAACTAGTTTCGATCCCGATAACGTGTACATAGGTCCCAGTAATGGATAGGACCCGAACAAGGAAATGTTTTGGTCTCGATTATGTCTTCATGAATTTTTGTGGTAATGCGTGGTGGCCGACATGGTCATTAGATTTATGTTTGATTTTCATTATGTTCTGACAGCCGACATGGTTAAGATAGATGGATATTTAAGAAGATCGCCTCAACAATAGATCATATAGATGTTAGATGGTATGTGAGCTTTTGATTGTGAATATTTCAGTGAGTTTTGGTATGCAATTGGAAGTGACTGTGTGCAGTTTCACATGTACAACCTAACCGGTAGCAGAACAAAGTATCAGACAACCGGTATACAGAGAAGGATATCAGAGCATTCACCAGAACTTATCCATCATGGTCAGATGCTATTTATAAGTTCATTTTCATTTGTAAACACTTGTAAGTGTTTTGTAAGTCAGTGAGACTTCCTATGTTTTGTGTTTGAGCAGTGAGCTCTAGGCAGTTGGTCTTTCTGCATTCACAGACCCTCTTATGTAATATTTGTATACCTTGATCAAGTATATAGATATTGTGGGTATCAGCCCCACCGTGGTTTTTCCCTTCGCAGGGTTTTCCATGTATAAATCTTGATGTTATGGTGTTGCCTTTCATCATGTTATTTTGTGTATGCATTCTAATTTTATTTACTGTTAACCGGTTAATAAGAAATAAGTTCAAAACTAACAATACCCGTAGAACACTGATTCAAACCCCCCCCCCCCCCCTCTTAGTGTTCTTGGATTCCAACAATTGGTATCAGAGCTTGGTTCCTCAGAAGAAGTTTAACCACTTGAGGAAGACCCAGAATTTGGAATCAATGGAAACCGGTCTACAACAACAACTCAGAGTTTCTCTTGAAGATATTGACATTAAGGAGATAGAGAAAAGTAAACTGACAAATGAACTGAAGCAAGCCAGAGAACACATCATTTCTTTGCAAGGAAAGCTTTCAGTTGTCAGGGCTAAGAGAAGAGGACTTTGTGATCAATTGCAAAATCAGAGTAGTGATGAGGAAGATGCTATGAAGGATCATTGCCAGAAAGTTACTTAGGAGAATATTGTCTTGAAGAATGAGATGCAAGATGTAAATATGAGGATGTGCAAGGAGATTGAGGACAGAAAGAAAAATGAAGAAAACATATCTCAAGCATTGAATGATAGATATGAGGAATGCAACAGATTTACTCATGAAAATGATATGCTAAAACTTGAGTTGACCTAGTCCCAAAACAATGAACAAGAACTTGAAAGATAGATTATTATCATGAGAGATGATTTGGTTATTGCAAATGAGTACAAGGACAAGTTCAAGGATAGCTCTGCTAAACTTGATGAAATGTTGAAGAATCAGAGAGATGCTAATGAAAAAAGAGGTCTTGGTTATGAAAAAGGAGAAATCTCTGGTACTACACAACAAGATACATGAACCGAACAAAAGTAGAATCATGTCAACCAGAACTAGAAATCACCAGTAAGATAGTTTAATGCTCATAAATTCAATGGTGCATGCTTTATTTGCAATAAATATGGTCATATGGCTAGTCAGTGCAGAAATAGGAATAATTAGAACAATGCATCATTCACCAGTCTTGGAAATGTAAGATGTCATGCATGTAGTATATTTGGACATATGGCTAAGAAAAGTAGATCAAAAGGAAACCAATTAAATCAAGGAGTTAACAAAGTAGTACATAAAAACAATATTGTATGTTATGCATGCAACAAGATTGGACATATTGCTAAATATTGCAGAAGTAAGAATCCACCGACAACTAATGGAAATGCAGATGAGAAAGGAAAGGAAAAAGTGGAAGACATCTGGAAGCAACATGAGATGAGATGGGTGAGAAGATCTGATACACCATCAGCAGAACAACTGACAGAGTCATTAGGTCCTACACCGACAACAGATACAACCGGTAACTAAGGAACTCAACCTTAGGGGGAGCCAAATCATTGAAAATTTAGCAATTACCCCAGATTGGATCTGTAGTCAGAAGATTATGATTATGGATAGATATTGTGGAGAATTCATCTAGTTGAACCTGTTGGCATTTTTTATGTTTATGTTGTGATTGTCATTGATGGACACACACTTGCATTGAGATCCCCTTTATATGTATGAGTTAGAGCTCAACCGGTATTTGTTCCAACCGGTATGTTGTATTATAGTCTTTAGACTATTGGTGTTTTGCAGAATGTGTTTCCCGGTCTGAAGTAGCATGTTGACCTCAAGCGGTACGAGGGATTAAAGCGACATAACACATTTCTACCAGTCTTCATTTTTGTCAAACCGACAACTGACATTTTGTATGAACCGGTAATACTCTGTGATGAGTTACCAATTGACATTTTGTGATGAGCTACCATCTACCGATTGTTTGACAGTGTCGACACTTTAACGGTGCTTTTTGTGTCATGTTACCAAGTATGTCCAGGTTCATTGAACCTAGGAAATTGTAATGTAATCCTATTGGACCGACATGAAATCAGATTCCTTTATAAGGACATCATGTCTAGGGTTTTAGGTTGTTGATGTTGTTGTTGTTGTGATAGCTGATATTGCAGCTAGGGTTTAAGGTGGTTGAGGAGTTGGAGAGAATATGAATGTGTAGAAGACTAAAGTAATGCTGGAGTGCATTAAGAACGAGCTATCAATGATCTAACCGAGCAGTCTGTGCTATTATCTAGATCAAACACTTGTTGATTACTCACATCTTTGACAAGTTTGTAGCCCTTAACTGGGTAGACCCAAAAGCCTTTTGTAAATCCTGTAACAAGGTGGTTCACATCTGTGGATCTAAAATCCTCTAGCAAGGTAGTCTTTAATTGGACTTATCTCCTAATAGAGATTGAGATTCCTAACAGGATCTGTTCTGGTAAAGAACATTGTAAGACCTTAATCAGTCTGGTTCCTATTCTACAGATAGTTACTTGTGAGTTCCATCTCATCGTGGTTTTTCCCATTTGGGTTTCCATGTCAAAACCTCATGTGTTATGGTGTTTGTGATTTTGTGGGTGAATGCATTATTTTCTATTTGGTTTGCATGTGTGCTAACCGGTTTGTTTGCTAAACTGTTTTACTGGTTTACTGTCAGTCTTGTAAAGTGTTTAAGTGCAAAGATTTTTGGCATACTAATTCACCCCCGCCTCTTAGTATTCATCAGAACCATCCATATAAGATCACTGAAGAAGTTATTAAGAACCTCACCTACCTTCACAAAATCAGAGGCGTTTCCGGCCCTAGATGCAAGTTGCCCAACACTGAAATGAACAAACTTACCAGCGCAACCTTTGATGGAAGATCCATGAGGGTAGATGATGTCAGAGATATTGATGTTAAGTTTGCAGCAATGGTCATTGGCTACAAGATATATTAGTCAAACCGGTTAAACTCGGTAGCCGACAACAACATTTTGGTGGCATATCAAATGGTCGAGGATGCCCATTACGATCTTTGCAGCGTAATGATGAAGGAACTCATGTCTAACCTGCACAAGATCAAGCAATACAAAAATAATACTTTATGGTATGGCTCCTTCATAATTTGCTTGGTATTTTATTTTTTGGGTACTATGCTCAGTTTTGGAAAGGCTCAGTGGGATTTTGATCCCCCGGTAGCATCATAGATTGCTCAAATTTTTCTTAGACAAGGAGATAAGGATAGAAAAGCCAATCTTTGGGTATTTTTTAAAACATTTCAAGAGGAAATGAAAAATAGATCCCAGATTCCTAAATCTATAGTTGAAAAATATAAGGATACAATATGCTTTATGGTAGATAAGGATGAATGCATAATGGAAGCAGTGAAACCCAAGACAATTAGGATAATATCAATGGGTTATGAGGTTGAGGAAACAACACTGGATGCCTACACTCAAAATCTCTTGCAGGCATTGATAGACAAAAAGGAAGAAAAATTTGGAACTGCTAAGGAAAAAGGGCATAAAATTCATTAGGAATAGGTAGCCCTGACAATACAGAAGAAGATGACCCAGATAGTAGCTGAGACATTGATTAGTGAAGGTGTTGACAGAGCCAAAGTTGAGCAGTATGTCAAAATTTTGGAGGAACAAAGGAAGAAGGAATTGTTATAGAAGAGAAGAGAGGAAAAACAATCAAGGAAAGCAACTCATGCCACACCCAATGTGGTCTCGGTTACAACTGAAACATCCAAACAACTGGCTGAACCTTCAACTGAGCCTGCTAAGGAAACACCAGTAGAGCCACCCCAAAAGAAACAAAAGGTGACCCGACAATACATGATGTTAGGACCCGGAGGCAACTGAGAGGGGGTTGAATCAGTTGTCAATTAATTTCAACCCAAATATAACTTAATCAAACTTGATACTTAGTATCGGTAAACCAAACTTAATGTCGGTTGACAGATTAGCAATTAATATCAATACCGGTGAAACTCAATGCATATAACAGAAAGAGAAACAACATCCACAACACATAACACAAATATTTGTATGTGGAAACCTTGTAAGGGGAAAAACCATGGTGGGAAACCTTACCATAATCAGATGATACTAATGCAGATAGTATGTGTATACAAATGGGGTTTTGCACATGCAGAAAGGCCAACTACCTAGATCTCACTACTCAATCACAAAATAAGAGTCACACTAACTACAATTAGATGGTTAAATCCAATGATAATGTACTGCTCAAAGTAGCATCTCCAATGTTGGATTCAGTACCGATTAAGCTTTGATAATCACCTTCAAACCTTCCTTGAACCTTCTCTATGGTTTGCTCATATGATCTTCAATATTCACACATACCATGTTACAATGCCATAACCATATATCGTCTCTTTATTGTATATTTCCTTTTTCCATCTCACAAATGAGATCTTACATATATACCAAAACCTAAGACCAAATGTGTAGGCCGGCTTACTAAAAATATTACAATTAATTCAATTACAAATAAGTCAATATGTGATGCATCATGTCGGCTCAATGCAATTAAAACAATATCCAATTGATTAAATCATCTCCATAACATGCCATGATGATCTAGAATAGATAATGCATGTTGGTCCATAACATAGACCAATTTACCAGTAATAGCAAATATGTCAACCCAATTATACCAATAACCAAAATACCAAAACCAAGTGTCCAAACCATATCTTCGACATAACCAAGTGATCTCCAGATGATAACAAGTCATCTTGAGTGCCGATGAACAATATAACCTGTTAGTGAACAATATACTGGTGACTATGTATAAGTCACTGAACTTGTCGGTGAACATAACCAAAGATCTCCAGAAGGATAAGTATTGATAAGTGTTGACATCAATGAAAAAACCAATGCAACCCATCCATAATACCAACAATCTCCCCCTTTGGCATTGATGGCAACACAAGATGGAAAAACATCTAAGTGCCAAAAATAGAATGCCAAAAACCAACAATCTCCAGAATAGATCAATACCAGAACTTAAAATACAAATGCAGAGAGTATATATCACTCCCCAATAAGTAATCTCTCCCCAATAAGTAATCTCTCCCCAAAGGATAATGTTTGTTTTTCCATAGATATATCTCCCCCTTTGACATCAAATGCCAAAGCAATACAAATACCAGATACAACCAATTCATAGAACCAATTACAATAGACAATTGTTATAACCAACTACTCCCCCTAAGAAGTAGCTCTCCTCCATCAAAGCTAGAAAAAAGTTTCTCTGTTAATTCTATCAGTTTGATGCCAATCATCAACTATCTAAGTCTCTACCAATGAGGGTATAACCCCAAGCTTCTCTTTGAGATATTCATAAGTTTCCTTAGGCAAAGGCTTAGTAAAGATATCTGCAATCTGCTCTTTGGTATTCACATAAACCAATCTCACTTCTTTTGCTTCAACATTCTCTTTCAGAAAATTATATTTGATAGAAACATGTTTAGTTTTAGAGTGAAATACCGGATTCTTAGATATATCAATTGCTAATAAATTATCATAGTAAATGATTATAGGTTCTTTGCATTTTACCTTTATGTCCTTCAACATTTGCTTAATCCATAATACTTGAGTACAATTAGTTGTTGTTGCAACATATTCTGATTATGTTGTTGATAATGATGTACAACTTTGTTTCTTATTCAACCATGAAATCAATCTGCTACCAAGAAAGAATGCCCCACTAGTGGTGCTCTTTCTTTCATCTACATCTCCTGCCCAATTAGCACCAGTGTATGCACATAAATCAAAATTTTCATCTTTAGGATACCATAAACCAAGATTTGTTGTGCTTTGTAGATACCGGAAAATCCTTTTCACTGCTGATTCATGGTTTTCTCTAGGATTACTTTGAAATCTTGAAACAATACACACTGCATTCATTATATTAGGTCTTGTTTGTGTCAAATGCAGTAAACCTCCAATCATACATTTGTATCTTGTCGGATTAATAGGAGCTGAATCATCCTTCAATGTCAATTTATCAGTTGTAGTCATATGAGTACTTACTGGTTTAGAGTTTTCCATACCAAATTTCTTTAGTAGTTCCTTCAAGTACTTTTTTTGACATATGAATATACCTTTATCAGTCTATGAAATCTGCAATCCTAAAAAAGAATTTCATCTCCCCAATCATAGACATTTCAAATTCTTCCTACATCTTATTAGCAAAGTTTTTACACAATCCATCTTCTCCTCCATAAATGATGTCATCAACAAAAACTTCAATAACCAAGATGTCTTCATTAGTCACTTTGAAATATAATTTGTTGTCAGCATTACCTTTAGTGTAACCAAGCTTCAAAAGATATTTGTCCAATCTAGCATACCAAGCTCTAGGAGCTTGCTTCAATCCATATAAAGCTTTCCTTAATTTGCAAACCATATCTTTATCATTTGTCAATGAAAATACATCAGGTTGTTCAATGTAAACTTCCTCTTCAAGATCACCATTTAGAAATGCATATTTTACATCCATTTGATATACTTTATAGTTCTTGTGGGTTGTAAATACAAGAAATGATCTGACTGCCTCAATTCTAGCTACCGGTGCAAAGATTTCATTATAATAAATTCCCTCTTTCTATAAATATCCTTTACACACTAATCTTGCTTTGTTTCCAATTACCTTACCATCTTCATTAAGTTTATTTTTGAATACCCATTTAGTTCCAATTACATTTTTGTCTTTAGGTCGAGGAACCATTGTCCATGTATTGTTCTTTTCAATTTGTTCTAATTCATTTTCCATAGCTTTAATCCAATGTTTATCTTCACATACCTCAATAACAGATGCTGGTTCAATTTGAGAAATTAAACATACCTCTTCATTTGCTAGTCTTCCTCTTGTCATAACTCCTTGATACTTATTCCCAATTATTCGACTTTCAGAGTGATTCAGTCTTACATACTTGGGTGTGTTCACTTGTTGTTGTTCTTTAGTCACTGTGGAATTCTCTGATGATGTTGGTGTGACTGGATCCACATTTTGTATCAGTGCACTCTGTATAGGTTCATTTGTGATCATCTCAACTGCCGGTTTAGAATCCATAGACCTTGAATTTCCTCTAAAGTGTTCATCTATCTTCACATTTGCACTCTCAATGATTTTCTGCAATCTTTTATTAAAACATCTATATGCTTTGCTCTTAGATGGATAACCAAGAAATATTCCTTCATCACTTCTAGGATCAAATTTACCAATATACTCATCTCTCCTAATGTAGCATTTTCTTCCAAATATTTTGAAGTATTTAAGAGTAGGAGTATTACCAAACCATAATTCATAAGGTGTCTTATCTATTTCACCTTTGATGTGAACTCTGTTGAAAGTGTAAACCATTGTATTCTTTTCTTCTCTCCAGTACACATGAGGTAGATTTGCTTTTGATATCATGCTTCTAGATGCATCCAGAATAGTTTTGTTCTTCCTTTCCACAACTCCATTTTTTTGAGGTGTCCAGGGTGCTAATAGTTGTCTTCTAATTCCATTCACTTCACAAAATGTATTAAACTCCTTAGATGTAAATTCACCTCCTTTATCTGATCTTAAACATTTGATTTTCTTACTGGTTTTACTCTCTACCATTGCCTTGAACAATTTGAATTTCCCAAAAGCTTATGATTTCTCCCTGAGAAAGCAACCCAACACATTCTAGAATAATCATCAATGATTAACATAAAGTATCTATCTCCCTGTATACTTCTTGTTCTTGCTAGACCACACAAGTCAGTATGAATTAAATCAAGAACATTATTGGTTTTCTCATAAATACTCTTAAAATTTGTTCTAACTTGCTTTCCCATTTGACATTCCTTACATATCGGATTATGAGGCTTTACAATCTTTGGTAAATCCCTTACTGCCTTAGATGAACTAATATTTATAATGCAATCAAAATTCACATGATAGAGTCTTTTATGCCATAACCAGCTTTCATCAATATGTGCAATCAAGCATGTGTTTTCATTGTTATTCAAATGAAAGGTATTACCTCTAGTCTGATTACTGGTTGCAATCTCCAAACTAGTTCTATTCATGATTTTGCATTTACCATTCTTGAATTGTAACTGAAATCCCTTTTCAACTAATTGACCAACACTCAAAAGATTATGCTTCAAACCTTCAACATAATAAACGTTGTCAGTATTATGCTTACCATCAAAAGATATAGTGCCTTTTCCTTTGATCAAACAAGCTTTGTCATCCCCAAATCTTACTAGACCTCCATTGTATTCCTGAAAAGATAAGAATTTACTTTTATCACCAGTCATATGATGTGAACATCCAGAATCTATAATCCATTCATCCTTTTCTTCAATTTTAGGTGTCAGGGCCTGCTCTACTGGTGGAATAGTAGGTGCCGGTTGATCTTCTTTTATTGCAACAAAAGCCCATCCATTCTCTGCTGGTTCTTCATTAGAATCATCAGTAACTCCTTCATCAACATAGTAACATGATTTGTATCTATTCTTCTTAAATCTATTTCTTTGATATTCAGGGTTAGGCTTATATGTTCTTGTAGCTTCTTCTCTTAATCTTTCATGTCTATCAGGACATCTAAATTTCATATGACCAACTTTATTGCAGTTAAAACATTTAAATGGTGCTTTACCTTCATACTTACTTCCAATAGGACCTTTAGGCATTTTCCTTACAAATAGTGCTTCAAGTTATTCCAGTTCTTCATTTTCCTTCCTGATATCTTCAAGTTCTCTTGCATAAAGTGCTTTCCAATCAGATTTATCAGATGATGATGATGTTATAGATGATGATGCTTTGAAGGCTAAATCTGTCTTAATTGTAGCAACATGACCAAATTCCTCAAGCTCAAATGCTGAAAGTTTTCCAACCAAGGTATCTCTAGATATTGATGTATTAGGCATTGTTCTTAACTCATTAATAGCAGTTACTTTCATTTTGTATGCCGGTGGCAATGCTCTCAAAACTTTAGAAACAATTTCATCTTCACTCAAGGAACCTCCACAACATTATATTCCCAAAACAATTTCATTTTCCCTTTCCATAAAAGAAAAAATTCTTTCATCTTCTTCCATTTTCATATTTTTGTACCTGACCCAGAAGCATTCCAGTTTTACAATTTTGACAGTGGTATCTCCTTCATTCAATGTCTCCAATTTATCCCAAATAGCTTTAGTAGTAGATTGGTCTGATAATCCCATGATTTGCTGATCTGACAAGGTGCTCAAGAGTGCTTCTCTTGCTTTGCAATCATTCTCTTAATCCTTACCCAATGTTGGTGGATTAGGTTGATTTGGTGTAGGACCAACATAGCCATTCTTTGTAACATCCCATATGTATTTTCCAATGCAATTCAGATGTGTCTTCATTATGATCTTCCATATACCATAGTTAGTTCCATCAAGTTTTGAATTGTCCTTCCTGAAAAAGTTGTTGCCATAGAATCTCCTCAAGCTATTAAACTTTTGCAAAAAGAGGACTTATCTCTAATACCAATTGTTAGGACTCGGAGGCAACTGAGAGGGGGGGGTGAATCAGTTGTCAATTAATTTCAACCCAAATATAACTTAATCAAACTTGATACTTAGTACCGGTAAACCAAACTTAATGTTGGTTGACAGATTAGTAGTTAATATCAATACCAGTGAAACTCAATGCATATAAAAGAAAGAGAAACAACATCCACAACACATAACACATAGATTTGTACGTGAAAACCATGTAAGGGGAAAAACCATGATGGGAAACCTTACCCACGATCAGATGATACTATTGCAGATAGTATGTGTATAGAAATGGGGTTTTGCATATGCAAAAAGGCCAACCACCTAGAGCTCACTGCTCAATCACAAAATAAGAGTCACACTGACTACAATTGGATGATTAAATCTAGTGATAATGTATTGCTCAAAGTAGCATCTCCAATGCTGGATTCAGTACTGGTTAAGCTCTGATAATCACCTTCAAACCTTCCTTGAACCTTCTCTATGGTTTTCTCATATGATCTTCAATATTCGCACATACCATGTTACAATACCATAACCATATACTATCTCTCTATTCTATATTTCCTTTTTCCTTCTCACAAATGAGATCTTACATATATACCAAAACCTAAGACCAAATGTGTAGGTCAGCTTACTTGGAATATTACAATTAAATCAATTACATATAAGTCAAGATGCAATGCATCATGTCGGCTCAATGCAATTACAACAATATCTAATTGATTAAATCATCTCCATAACATGTCGTGCTGATCTAGAATAGATAATGCATGTTGGTCCATAACCTAGACCAATTTGCCGGTAATAGCAAATATGTCAACCCGATTAGACCAATAACCAAAATAACAAAACCAAGTGTCCAAACCATGTCTTCGACATAACCAAGTGATCCCCAGATAATAACAACTCATCTTTAGTGTCGGTGAACAATATACCGGTGACTGTGCATAAGTCACTGAACTTGTCGGTGAACATAACCAAAGATCTCCAGAAGGATAAGTGTTGACATCAATAACAAAACCAATGCAATACATCCATAATACCAACACATGATAGTATCATCTAAGATAGGGTATAACACTAAGGTTAAGGAAGTTCCTAAAAAGAAAGGAGTTTATGCCAGAGTGGTCAGGGAGAAGAAACAAGAACAAAAACCTAAATTGGTTAAGGAGACTCCTCAGAAGCCAAAGATCACCATTGTACATAAGAGGAAGCCCAAATTAGCTGAGCAAGCTAAACCTGAACCCAAGAAAAGACTTGGTAAGAAAAAGATGAATGCTCAGGATTTAATTGAACAAATTGTAATGATGGTAATCTTGATAATATTTGTTCATTCTTTGACAATTTTGGTGAGGAATATAAGAAGAAAATAGAAGAATCTATTCTTTTATATCTTGATTCATTTAGTAGGGCTCTGATAGAATTGGATAAAGTTTTGCCTAAGGAACTATATGATAGATTAGAGATCAGGAAGCTACATGCTCAATCTTTGGATAGACGGATTAAGGAAACCGAATTGGTCAACCTTTGTCCTTCTATAACACCTCTGGAAATGGATGACTTGATCAATAAAATTGGATCCACATAATTCAACCCTGAGTGTAGAATAAGCAATCTTATGTTAGACAAACTTGAAGAAATCAGAAAGGAGACAATTGATATATGGGTAAGAATACTATTGGGTCTTGGCTATGAGTTAAGCTCCACTTTTGTGCAATCACAAAATATTCAATTACCTAAGGATAAAGTGTAAATATTGAGAAACCAACAAGCACTGAACCAGATATCATTGTACTGGTTACTAATTCTCATACTGAATCTCAGGACATCCTGACGAAGAATGAACATAAAATAGAGGATACTGAGACTGATGTAAATAAGGGTATAGGTGTACATGATCCACAAGTTTTGGGTGAGGCACCAAGTGGTGAATCCACCAGTGCGTAAGAGTTGAAAGACACAAAGGTTATTTCATCGACGGACAAGGGAAAGGAGACTATGGTGGAACTCTTCTTCGGCTTGGCAATTGACACCTCTGCCATAGCTAAGGGAAGGTTACCACAAATTTCCATCAATCTTGATAAACCATATCATAAAATGTCATCTACAGAAATATTTTTGTGGCAGCAACTCTTCAGGCTCAAGCTACACAAGAATTAGCCCAAGAAGAATCTAAGGACAAAAAGCTAATTGAGCATAATTTTGAAGTTATGCATCAGTTAGTCCCAAAATTTCATGCACAAGAAGGTACTAGCTCTTCGGGTAAATTAGAGGAAATCATTGACTTTATTCCTAGACAATATGATTCTTTATTGAAGATCTCTATAACTCAAGCTAAAGAAGATTTTGTGGCAGCACGAAAACTAACATTTTTGTGCATGATTGAGACTGACAAGGTAAAGCTTCAAACCTGTTTGCAGTCAATTGATGCAGCTTTAGCCGAAGGAGGTACTATTTATAAGACTTCTCTAAATTTTGATAAATTAACTGGCTCCATAGACAAGAAATTGTCAGACTGTAAGAGGAACCTAGTCCAGATTTCTAACACCTAAAACCCGTCAATTAACCTGACAAATTCTTTGGATGATCCACTTTTGATGGTGATGGATCAGATTTTGAGATTGGAGAAGGATAGGGACAACACAATAATGAGAGAAAATGATCTTAAAAATCTGATTGGTCCCCAACTTGACAATTTACTGTTTCACAAAACAAAATGTATCTCTAATATGTAGAAGGAAGATCTCACTACCTTTGATGAGATAGAATATTATGCCAGCATTTTCAACAATATAGTCTTGACTCTTGTTTATACCTGTATAGAATTCTTTGTGGGAACCGCGCTTAGCCATTGATGTTAAATGGGGAAGAGGAATAAGTGAAAAATGTATATATTTCTTAGGGGGAGTTTTGGAACATTGGATATTTATAGCAGATTCATGTACAGATCAGGAGATTATACATATGGTATCATTTTTCACATGAGTGTTGCCATCACTGCCAAATGGGGAGATTGTTAGCAATTGACACTCATCCGGCACGGGTTTATAGCATTATGGGTTGTCATTGATGGCAACTTATCATCTTAGGGTGAAAGGTTTCATTGGCTGGTTAACTAGCATGCATTACCTAACCAGTGTTGGTATTCACATTGCTTTACATTGGCACTGGCACCAACATCGGCTTTTACTTCATCTCAGCTAAGTCTTCATCTCGGTAACTAGTCCTGATCTCGGTAACATGTACATAGGTTTCAGTAATGGATAGGAACAAGCTAAGGAAATATTTTGGTTTTGATTATGTCTTCATGAATTTTGGTGGTAACATGTGGTGGCTGACATGGTCATTAGATTCATGTTTGATTTTCATTATGTTTCGGCAGCCAACATGTTTATATCTTCATTGCAGCTGACATGGTTAAGATAGATGGTTATTTAACCAGATCACCTTAGTGATAGATCATATAGATGTTAGATAGTATGCGAGATTTTGATTGTGAATATTTCAGTGAGTTTTGGTATGCAATTGGAAGCGACTATGTGCAGTTTCACGTGCACAACCTAACCGGTAGTAGAATAGAGTATCAAACAACCGGTATATAGAGAAGGATATCAGAGCATTCACCAGAACTTATCCAGCATGGTCAAATTCTATTTATAAGTTCATTTTTATTTGTAAACACTTGTAAGTATTTTGTAAGTCAGTGAGACTTCTTATGTTGTGTGTTTGAGTAGTGTGCTCTAGGCAGTTGGCCTTTCTGCATGCATAGACCCTCTTATGTAATATTTGTATAGCTTGATCAAGTATATAGATATTGTGGGTATCGGCCCCACCATGGTTTTTCCATTCGTAGGGTTTTCCACATATAAATATTGGTGTTATGGTGTTGACTTTAATTGTGTTATTTTGTGTATGCATTCTAATTTTATTTATTGTTAATCGGTTAATAAGGAATAAGTTCAAAACTAACATTATCGGTAGAACACTGATTCACCCCCCCTCTCAGTGTTCTTGGATTCCAACACATTTATGAGAGGAGAATGTTAAATCCTTAGACATAAACTCATTAGAAATGGTTTACATTAGTAATGACTATAAAAATTTGAATAAAACACAAAAAAATATTAAATTTGCATACATAAATTTGCAAGGAATTAGATATCATTATACACCAATAATCCATCAATGAGATTGTTTCATTAAATTTGGAATCAAATTTATGAAAATTTCTCATTCCCCTTTACAATATAGCCCACATGATGGCTCCTTTAAAATCTTCTCATTTGTTGATTGATAAAGATAGATATTTTTAATTATGTTTCCTAACAATAATTAATCATAACCAAATTACTAGTCATTCTAATAGTGTTTCACAATTAAAATTTCACAAATTCACACTCCACCCTAAAATTTCAATTTCAAGATGAACTGAATCAAATATCCTAAAAAATCAATTGTATTAACAAATCATTATGAATAATATAATCCCTAAATATATGGAATTAATATTATCACCTCTTGAGACAAAAAAAAGAAAGAAAGAAAGAAAGAAAACCTAAAATGAAATGCTAAAATAAGGAAGAATTTTTTTATACTAGATTCCAAAGAGTAAGTTGTGAAGTATATAGTCTATCGACTACTAATCTTAAACAGTGAATTAAAAGTTGTTTTGTAGTGAAGTTTATTTCTCCAACCAAAAGCTCCCACGTGATATAGTATGTCGACTAATAACTGAAATAGGGTAAGTTAATTTTTATGTTATTATTTTGTTAGTTGGATTTTGATAAAAACATTTTTTTTTCAAAGAATTGATTTAAATATATAAGTATTTGGTTATGAATTTACGAGTAAGCTAAATTTTAAATTTATTAAATATATGGTGTTGGTCTTGACTATCTTACTATTATCATATAAATGTACTATACAGTGTGTATAATTTGATTGTGATAGATGAGTTAAAACATGTAGTATGATTTTGTATTTCTATAATAATATTTTGGTAAGACAAATTAAAAAATATGCTTTTGATATATTAAGTAGCAAAACAAGGGTGTTGACCCTCTTAAAGTAGAGAACCCATAGGAAACATAAACATACTATTAACAACACATTAATAGCATCCCAATCTAGAATCCATATTTAAACATATAGTAACCAGGTTATAACAAATTGAGTTTAAGTAGTATCAAAGTTTAATAGATTATGACCGGAACTATAAAAAAGAACAACAATGAGAAATTAAGAAAATAATTTGCCTCGGTCTTAAGTAAGAAATTTAAATAGCTCCTTATAGTTTCCCTCATTAGCACCATCATCATTCAGGGTCTTCTTCTATATCAAACACATAGTCATTGTCGAGTTGTGTATAACTTTGGAACTAAACCTTGTGATGTTAACTAACTTCTTCTCAAGGTCCATGAATTTGAACTATAGCTTAGCCAATTCTTCTATAATGGCAACACATTTGATGTAGTTGTGACCCTCTTTTTTCAAGTGGATCTTTTCATCTAGGATCTCATCCTTTGATCAATGTACAACTTTAGTCATGTGACCTATGGGACTCTTCTAGAGGTAGCAGTCTTTCTCAAACTTTCATCTACATACTCATCTTTCACCTCCACCACATCGGGGTCTTCAATTGATTCATCAATTTCTATATCATCCTTGGATTTACCCTTGGACTTACCCACCAATCTGTTGGATCTTTATCGTTTCCCCCACCTTTTTCCTCCTTGTTGCTCTAAATTTCTTCAATTTGGGGTTGGACCTTTTCTTTTTTAGAAGGCATGGTTCCTTTACCTTTTTTTACTGGGAGAAGGTGAGGTGGCCAACTACTTTGGGGCTCTAGAGGCCACAAAGTGGAGGCCAAAAGTGGTAGGAGTGGCTTTGGCATCTTTAGGGATGGTTGGGTTGGAGGTTGGGGTGGAGAAAGGAGTCTTAGCGATGGCTTTGCAAAAATATGAGATTCTCAGTCATTTCTTGTTGCTTTTACTAGGCGAGTCAAGGATAGTCATAGCAATAGGGGAATCAGAGTACAAAGGGGCTTCCATAACAGAGATAACTTTAGGAGGGGATAACACAAGGTGTAACTAATAAATTTTGAAGATAAGACCTTGGTGAAGTGAGATGGTTTTCTTATTAGAATCCTTAGTAGCCTCCATAGAATCTTTGATATAACTTTGAAGGGAATTGAGAAAGAAGAATGGAAAGAAAATTAGGGCATTTTTGGTGGAAGTGGTTCAATAGAGGAAGATGGTAATAATAGTAAACTTTAAACCTATCTTCAAGGGTGGAAAACTTCATGATCATGAGGAATACTTGGTCCCAAGGGGTTGGGAGTATTTCCTAATCAAAGCCACTGTGCAATTTGAAAGTTTTTTCCCCATCCTTGAAGAACAAGTCCAGGATTTCATTGGACCTACAATGTGGCTTTACTTTATCCAATTCCTCCCCTTAGTAGGAAGACCAGTGGTATTAGAAATCATGTCCTCATTAAGTTCAAAGGAAATACCACAAACTTTAATTGGCAGTTTTCCTAGGAAGAAAAAAAATAGATGGATAGATTTTGATCATATCCATTCATGCTTGCAAGATAATTAGAAACCCCACCCTTATAGCACATGTGCCACACAGTCCCATTTTATTTCAACTTAGAGTAAGAACTACACTCAACTCTAACCCCATCCCCACCCATAATCTCTACAATCTTGTAATGAACTCTAAGTTGAGAAAGCCAAAAGCACTATGTGATAGAAGCAACCATTATGAACAAAATAAGAAAATATCAAGTTTTCTTGTAGTGATTGAGATGTGTGCTAAAGAAAGGAAATAATTACAAGTTAACCTTCACCATAAATGCTAGATGTGCCAAGCACCTTCCATAGTATATAGAATGAGGCAAAAGAAGGCATCATAAATTTTGGTAATGGCTTTCCTTGCACAATAAGATTAATTTTGATGTGACATGAATTTAAATTTTGGATCAGGGAGAGATATTACAAGTACCCTTGTCATCATGAAACCATAACATCTATCAAATGATGGAGCCCCAGGTAGACACCACGCAATTATGAGAGGGAATGGTTTGCTAGATCATCCATTTGAGCCAACATGGCAAACATCTAGTGCAAAGACTTCACCAAATCCTAAGGGTCTTAACAATTAACTTATGAAACTTATAGTTTATCCATCTATTCAGCCACCCAATCAACTGCCTAGGCTAAGTAGAGGCCAAGATAATACATGACCTCCCATAAAAGTAGTAGCACATATGCAAAATGATAGGTCTTCCAGAATAGGCATTTCTCCAAATCTTCGTACATGACCAGGAAAGGAATAGACTTGTAATAAAAAGGGTCAGATGCCACATCACTTACCAATTCAACCTATCAGGCCCCCCAAAGGGGAAATTTAAAAACCACCATCTACAAAGGGTCCCACTGATGATACCATAGGACCCCTACCTCCATGTAGACCTAGGGCTCCATATTAGTTGTTATATATTATAGTTGGACACCTATTTAAATTAGAAAAATCCCTCCAATAGCTATTCCCACCAAGTTTGTATTTCATATTGGTGAGGAGAGTAGGCCAACAATGGGTAGCTCAACAAATAAAAATACAAGTGTACCTATTCATATTTTCTCATTGAAAAAAATCTAGCATGTGACCAATCCAAAGAAGTCCCTAAAGGACCAAGAACCACAACACACAAAACTAGCAAGCCTGTATTGTGCAAGGTTTAACTAAATTAACCCTTCCTATTATAACAATAGTTAGTTGACTATTCCATTAAGAGGAGATTTTGGATCCTAGGAGGAACCTTTCTAAAGCTTTTCTAGCACCTAATGGATAGAGTGTCAAGTTCCTAGGTAGCCAAGGAATCCACAACTCGATTTCCTTCTCTGTAAGTGTGCTACAAAACAAACCAATCCACGCCAAACAAGTGTTTCTTGACGTTGAAAATGACAAGATCTAATAGTCATCCCAAGGAAGTGAACCCATTAACAACATAAATTATGATCTTGAAATCTCCCTCAATAATGAGGTTCTTAATGCTAATAGAAAGGAAAACTTTAATCCCCCATAATAGGGCAATCCCTTCATCATAGTTATTTGTGCCATACCAATTCCTCCAGTATAGTTGGCCACCATAGCACCCATGCAACAACGAATGGCTCCACCACCACTAGTGGCCCCAATATTTCCTTAGGCTGTCCCATAAAAGTTTAGCGTAAGCCAATCTAACCCAAGGAATATCCATTTAGTCCTAAGTTGTGTCAGTTTCTTTGATTCATCAAATTTAGAAAAACTAGGAGGAAGGAACCAATTATCTACTAGATAAATTTCAAACTAGGTTGGTGGGTGAGTGAGATAGGTCCAATTAGAGACAAAGATGTTTTCTAATAAGATTTTTTGTTAAACCACAAAAAACTCATCTAGTGAGTTTTCTTCCCTTCTAAAAATTTGATTGTTCCTTTCTTTCCAAAGGCACCAAGAAATGTTTGAGGGATTTGTTTCCAAATTTCCATAAGGGGAGGATAATTGGAATGGCTTATCTAGTTCTCTGTAAGGGAGTACAAAGTATATTGAAGCATCACCATGTCTAGAACTTATGGAAGATATGGCCCCACAAATTGTAAGAAAAATTACAATGGAGTAATAAGTGAGGGATCATTTCCTTATCCTATTTAAAGAGGACACAATGATTAGGGAGATGGAATCCTTATTTGATGAGATTATCCCGAGTGAGGATTTTATTATGTATTGTGGTCCACCAAAAGTAATTGATTTTGGGAATGAGCTAAGGATTCTAATTTTTTTTCCAAAAACCATTATGATTGTCATCTTTAATCAACAAATTATAATTAAATTTGATGGATAAATTCTCTTAAGAATTCATGAACCAAGATAAGAAATCCTCTCCAAGGAAGAGTGTGAGCCTAAAGTGCTGAATTTTTAGCTTGAAGTAGAGAAGCAATCCTGAGCAGCTTTTCTTGCTATCAACAACACAAGGGCATATCCCACTAGAGGTAGTCCATAACAAAGGGGCCAAAGCAGTCAATAACTTGTCTTCTAAGGTCCTTGTAAGTGTGGTACTCTGCCAGTGGCTAGCCAGTTAGCCATTTATCTTCCCAAAACTGAGTTAGCCATCCATTCCCCAACTACCATTTAAGACTCTAGGAGATAAGGCTTTGGGCCTTGATTATGTTATTCCATATCTTGGATCCACTAGGGAAACCTGTCATAGCTAGGACTTCGTATATTTTTACATAATTTAGGTATTCAGTACCCATAATAGTACTCCAATCCTTACATTTAATAGTGAGATTCCACCCAAGTTTAGCCATCAAGTCTTAGTTATGGTGAATGATTCTTCTTATTACAAGGCCTCCCAAGATCTTTGGGAGACAACCTTTGTCCCAACTAACCAAGGTCATTCTATTTTATCTGAAGTACTATCCCATAGGAAGGTCCTCTAGATTTTTTCAAAATTCTTAGCAATATGTAGGGGGATCTTACATAGGGATAGGAAGTAAATTGAAACTCCTTAGAGGGGGGCCATCAGGAGTTGAAGTTTCCTAGGATTACTGAGTAGTTTTCCCTTCCACCTATCTATTTTTTTTTTGTATTCTCTCAAGGATAGAATTCCAAAAGGTTGGAGTGATTTCCTTAATAGTGAGAGGCAGTTCTAAGTAGACTCTAGGTAAAGGGGTCACATGATAGCCTAGGATGTTACAAATTTTTCTTTGTAGCCCATCAAGTTAGTATTGAAGAAATACATCCTACCCTTGTCATAGTTAATATACCATCTTGAAGCCATGGCATAGTTATAAAAAAATTATTTCCAACACTTGGCTTCAACTATTGATGTAGTCCCAAATAAAATAGCATCATCAACAAATTGTTGAATGACAAAGGGGGTAGGGTGGAGGCCGCTTTGATTCATTTATTTTTCCCTCTATAATAATTTTGATGAAGTTTCTGCTAAGGACCTCAACCAACATTATAAAGAGATAAGGGGATAGGGCATCTCTTTACCTTATCCCTCTTTTTTTAGTAAATAAGCCCCTAGGAACTCCATTGACCAGGTCTGAATAAAAAATAGTGTTGATGCATTCTTTAACCAAATTGATCAACTTGTCATGGAAGCCCATTTTCTTGAGGACCACAAAAAGGAAGTTCCATCTAACCCTATCATAAGCCTTAGAGATGTCAAGCTTCAGGATCATACATGGGAGGTTACATCTATCCATGGAAAATATAATCTCATGCATGGTTAAGAAGCATCCCAGATTTGACGCCCTGGGAAAAACCCCTTTTTCTTGGCATTGATTATTTTGTCCAACATAGGTTTGATTCTATTGATAAGTACTTTAAAGAAAATCTTATAGATTGTATTATATAGGCTAATTGGTCTATAATTAGTTAGTCTAGTTGTATTTGGCACCAAAGAAATGAAAGACTTATTGAGCCTTTTGAGGAGTTTACCAATCCAAAAAAAGTCCCTAGTAGCCATAATAATGTCATAAAAAACAATATCCTAGAAATCTTGGAAGAAGGTCAATGGATAAACATCTAGTCCCGAGGATTTGTAGGAACCCATGGAGAACACAATATTATTGACTTCCTCTTCAGTAATAGGTATTTGGAATTAAGAGTTTTCTTCTAGCAACATAGTAGATGGTAAGAAATTCAACAACACTTCTTCTAGAGCTCGATCCCTATTCCCAATAGTCTTAGAGTAGGCTTGTTAGAAGTAGTTAGAGGTCATCATAACTAGGTAGGTGTCATCAATGATAAAGTTTCCATCATCATCCACAAGAGAGGAGATATTATTTATTTTCTTGTGATGGATGGCCAATTTGTGGAAGAAAGAAGAGATCCTATCTCCCTGCTTCAACTATTGTATACATGATCTTTATTTCCAAAATATCTCCTTTTTAAAAATTTTCTTTCCATTTCCCTCTCCATAGCTCTTCTTTTATATGGATCTCTTTAGAGAGATCCCACTAGAAATTTAAATTTGTAGGTTAGCTAGCTTATAATTTAACTCTTTCTTTAGTTGTATGATATTCCTAAAGGTGAACTTGTTCTGACCATTGACTTTTTCCTTAATGATGTTCAACTTCTAGGAGATTTGGTACATAGTCATTTCTTGGACTAGAGTGCTCCACTAGTCCATAATATGTCCCTTAAAGTTAGGATGGGAGGTCCACATGATCTCATAGTGGAAGGGGAAAGGTTCTTCTTTCGGTCTATTAGCCATGAGAGAGTAATGGGGTTTTGATCAGAAACAGTCTATGGAAGTGCATGCAACTTAGAATTGTAGGCAATGTCCCAATTAGAGGAGACTATGAATTTGTTTAGATTTACTTGGATTAGGTTAGCAACCTTCCTATTGTTAGAATAGGTAAAATGTCAGCCAAGTAATTCAATATCAATAAATCTCACTTTTTTGATAAATTTAGCCAGATTAGACATGCTATCAGTGAGATCTACCAAACCCCCCAACTTTTTTGATGGGTATAGGGGGGTGTCGAAATCCCCAACAATCATCCAATAAGAATATTTGTAATCCCATATGAGGGAATCTAAATCATCCGAAACCTCTAAGGTGATAGTGCTCAAGTGTTTGTGGGATAAAGGTTGATCGAGAACCAAGGGCAGAAAGTGTTGGTAAATTTGACCATTAAGCAGTTAGGAGACAAAGAGAAGAAAGAACTTGAGAATTTCCTAGGATCCCAAAAAGTTGCAATACCTCTAGAAGCACTATTTGCTTCACTGGTAAGGAAGTTGGCCCAAGGACAGAGACAAATGGCTACATCCTTATAAGAGACACTATTCATCTTAACTTCTTGGATTAAAAGAATATCAATCTTCTTTTCAAAAATGTTGTTTCTGAGGGTGTGTTGCTTCTACAAGCCATTAAGAGCTCTCATATTCCATGACAATACCTTCATTTACAAGACTTTGAAGAGGAGTCCAAGGTTTTTTTCCTTCCATTAGCTATTTCTCTGGTAGCCTCTGGTGGCCTAGTAAGGAATTGGGAGGGGAATCCAACATTAGTATTTAGGCTGACATCAATCTTCTTTTCTATGTTCTTTCTCCTCTATGTAGTCCAATCCTACTCATCTAGTGTTGTGTTGGAGCTAGCTCCTAGGGAAAAGCCCTGAAAATGGGGGGTAAGGTGAGGTGAGCCACTAAAAGGTTTCCCATGAATTGGGGATTTAAAAGGGGTGTAATTGAAGGAGGAAAGGTGAGGAGAGTATTTATGGGGAAGATGCACATCAGCCAGGGAATTCAAAGGGTTTGGATTCAAAGCATGTGTTGAGACTCGTGGGATTTCTCCATCACAAGGGTTGAATTGATGGGGGTATCCAATGGGTCCATGACACGATTCAATGGGAAGAGCAAAAAACTTAGTAGGGGTCTCAGTAAGATTAAGGATTTTATCCATAAATGGATAATAAGAGCTCTCTCCCTTAGGAAGACAAGGATTGATAACAGGTTTTGGGGGACCATACCTAGTGAGAGGTGGGGTTGTTTGTCATTGGGGGTTGTTGGTCCAAAATAATAATTGAGGGTTGTTGAACATACTCTAGTTGGATATGACCTTTTAATTTAAGGGGCTTCTCTTTCATGGCTTTACATTCATAAATAAGGTGACCCACTATAGAGAAATTTTAGCATAAGGTCAGAGCATTTTCATATTACACATGTTGTGTCCATTTTCCTAATTTTAATTGTAAGGAGATAGAGGCAGGGAGAAATTTCTTATTATTCACATTAACACAAAGATGAGAAAATACTAACCTTGATTTAGTAAAAAGTACACCATCTGTTATGATGTAGTGACCAATGGAGTTTCCCATCCATCTAAAAATATCTTCATCCAAAAATTCTAGCAGCAACCCCAAGAAACAAATCCAAACATGGGCCAAATTCTTCAAATTGGAAATAGGATCAAAATAGGGTTTCCATATACAAAGGGAAAGTTGACGCTTTCTATAAATCCATGGTCCCTTGGAGATAACCACAACTAGATCTTCAATGCTAGTGAATTTGAACAAAAGGAGGCCACCATGCATAGCACTCATAGTAACACTTCCTTTAAGCTTCCACTTCTAAGCAGTGCAACTCCCAACCATATCTATGGTTAGGAAAAAAATAATGAAAATTCACATAAGATAATTCTTCATTAATGTGAGGATTTGGAAACTTAATAGAGGTGCTAGTCTCTATGACTATATATTCTGGTGAGGCCAAATATTCATGGGGAGCTGGTGAATCCCTAATAAGCACATTTTTCCAAACATTTTGTTTCAAACTATTATTTATTTTACCAAGAGGCACATACTCCAATTCATCAATGAGATTTCCATTGATGGCCCATCACCTGCAAGGACTTTAGAATGAAATTTATTAGGAGTGACCTTCCCCACTTTGGTAGAGGGAATGGACTTTGAATCTTCAATGGGGTCAGTATTTCTAGTTGAAGAGCCATTACACAAAGGGACAACAAATACATCCCCAAAAGGCATAGGCCTCAGACCTTCAACCCCCATAATAGGGTTGACCTTTTCTACTACTGTAGAAGGGACAATAGTAGGGACTGGGGGTCTTTTTCCACCATTAAAGGATCAACAGTCAAACCTCAGGAGCTCATAACCTTCTCAAAAGCTTGTCCCACATGTGAAGGAGATTGTGGAGAAACAAGTGTGATAGGAGGTGCATAATGTAAGTGACCCCCCTAAAGAAAGCACCATGTAAAAGTTCAAAATATTAATGAGTGGGAGAGTTGCAGAGCTCAATTATGATATTTATAGGATTCTAGAGTTATTAAATCAAAAATTTGTTACAATTTGATATATGTATGAATATCTAGGGAGGAGGTATCATTATATTACTATAGAGATTTAATTCAAGGCCTTGTATTGAATCTTGATAAACAACTATCTAATTAGGGATGTAGATGAGTTATGAAATATGCGGAAGCATATATAATAATTATGAAAATTAGAGATAGAAAGATATTAAATTGAAATAGTGAATGTATTTTATTTAGGTGTCTTCTTGATGCATGGACTTCTAGAGGTCATAATTTGTTGACTTGATTGTTCTTTTGGGCTGAAATTTTACGTGGAGAAGCATTGTGAAGAATTATAAAAGCTTCCCATTGAATTTTTGCAATCAAAGAAAATTTCAACATGTTTTTGGGGCCAAATTCTTTCATCTGAGGCCTCAAATTGGTCTTTTAGTGTTTTTGGGGGATTTTTCTAAATTGTTTTTTTTGGATTTTTCCAAATTGTTTTTTTTCAATTATGTTTTATTTCATGAATGTAATTAGCATAGTAGGATGACAAATAAGTTTCATAGTCATCTGGATAGATATGATTATTACTGAAAATGGCAAATTTCAAATCTTTTAAAAATCTGCCTAAAAGGGTAATTTATGTATTGTACTTAAAATGGGTTTATTTTTTAGTGTAGAAGTGGAATGGAGGGACAATAATGAAGGAGATTTAAATCTAATTTCTAGATTTTTCTGTGTTCTTTTTGTATGTTATTAATGGTGAATGTTTTATTCTAAGTTGATTGCATTAGCATTGTAAATGGAACAGACTTGAGAAAGCATATTGCCATTTATCATTATCTCCTATCAACTATTATTGATTATATGAATTATGCTACCAATATATGTATATAAATATTACATAAATTCATGTTTTAGATGTTAGGAGTTGATGGTCCAAGTTGAACCATGTCCCTTTTAAGTGGATCCATTTATCTCATAAGCTTACCTCCTAATTTCCTATAATCATATATTTAAATTGATTATTTGCATGTCTTCAATGAGGTAGAATATAATTTGGTATGCCATGAACCTTGTGTTTCCTTGTGCCCAAATTTCATGCTTAAAATTGGTGTTTCTCTCAACTATCTTTTTCTATTTTCCCAAGCATCTTTTCCAAGTAATATATTTTATGCTTTTCCCATTCTAAGATATAATTTCACTTTCTTTTACTTATAGCACTATTTGGTATCCCTTTCTATCATTCTTTCTTTCATACCCTGGGATTTTTTATACCCCATGATACCTTGTTCTATTTATTTGTTGCTCATTATTTCTTTCATTTGTTATCATATTTTCTTTTAGCATGTTCCTTATCATCACAAAGGGATTTTGATTCAATTGTTTTCCTTTATTTATTCCATTTTAAAGTGGATCTCCTTCTATGTCATAGTTTCTCTTGGATAGTGGTGACTACACATGATCTTTTAGATATAATTTATTATAACAACCACCATATGATTTTTGAATCCTTTGTGGTAGTTTATTCTCTGTACAACACAATTATAATTGTGGGCCTTGTTGGATAAAAGTGTCTTGTTCTCATTTCATAATTCTTATAGTTATATTTAAATATGACACCTCTAGGAAATCTAACTATTTGTGCATTGCATGGGTCAAAAATTATTAGAGACACTTTTTATTTTGTATGTGGCATTAAAATAAATATTTAGTGTGGGTTGCACATTGGGGAGAATATTTAATATTAGGAAAAATCAGTACTAAAAAGGAGAACTTAGTACCAAAAAGTAAATGAGGGGGACATGGTTCTATAAGTGCATAGTTTAGAGCCTAATGATTTTTTTTTCAATACAACTTGGGGTGGTTCTATGTAAGATTGTTTCTATTAAATAAATCACATGAGTATTTTGATGAATAATGATGAACAACAAATACCCTAACTGGTACTGAGAGGGGGGGTGAATCAGTACATAAAAAACTTCTCTGCAACTTATCAAGTTAAAACAATACTAACCAGTTGTCTTCATTATTGAACTTAACCTTGGCAATACCAGTTAAACACAGTAAGACTTCACACAACATAAATCGGTAAAGTTGAACACTACAAATACATTCAATACTTGATAACTACTTCACCCATAAACATATGCATGTGGTGTATCAACAATACCATAACCATTAGCTCTGCATGCATAATCACTCAAACAAAGAATGCTTAATCATCACATGAAAAATGCACAACTCATGACACATAGATTTTTCACGTGGAAACCCAAATGGGAAAAACCACGGTGGGGATAAATACCCACAAGCTTGTTTTGAACTCTTTTGAAGCTCGCTCTATTAGGAGCCTAGTCCGATTAAAGACTTTACAATAAGGTTCTGCTAGGAACCAATCCTATTAAAGATCACCTGGTTAAGGGATGGCTAATATATACCTTGTTAAAGGTTGAAACTCTGTTAAAGGTTACCTCGCTAGAGGATTTAAAGAACTCAATGAACTTGAATCACTTGGTTAGAGGAATTACAGTAAGCATGTTAAAGCTACCCAGCAAAGGGATTTTCCTTCTGTTGAAATGGTTAGAAGACACCGGGTATAACTCTAATCTGATAACAAACACTATATGCTAAGGCAGATCCTTTTCATTTCCTCTGCTCTGCAATCACACTTTGCAGTTTTCACTCACTAGTCTAGCAAGTATCTCATCAGTTGGATGCATACACAAATTTTTCCAACAACAACAATATAAAAACTCATCGACCTTATAGATAAGAATTAGGTCGGTAACACAAACCCTAAACCCTAAGCATCTTAGGTTTACAATTACAAGTGGTCCAATCCTGACTGTCCAAACACTTTTCATAGAATGAAACAATCTTAAACAAATCACAAATCATTCTGCAACATCCATTCTTTACCACACATAGAAATTAGTAACCCATCATGCTTTCTTCTCATACCACTAAGAAGAATGTTCATTCCTGAAGTAGACATTTAATGCAATCGATCTTCACATGCAAGATCCTCAAGGAAATCCTTCACGTGCACAAAAATGATGTGGAATCTCAATCTCATGCTTATTTCTTAGCTAACTCATCACAAAATATCATCGATTGCATCACACAAGCTAGATTGCCAAACCGGAAACCCTAAAGCTGAGACTACCAACTGGTAGTCACACTTAGTGAAACCTTGACACCGGTTCACTACATCTCTTCATACCAGTTGACCTGTACCTCTTCCAAGCTTCATACTCGTGCATACTGGTGTACCTTCTTAAACACATATTGACATCAATGACAACATACTTTGTCACCGCTTCATCATATGCCAACATATTTTATGACTTTGGTTGTCACAACCTTTGGCTTGTTGGCTAATGTTAATTATCTCTTTTAATTTTCATATATGAGGAGAGGAAGCATAGCTTGTGATGTGTAGTTATGTAATTCTAATTTTCTTGTTCACACCATGTCCAACTATGTAGCTTGATGTTTGAAAACCCCTACATAAAGATTCTATGAATATAATGTAATCTCCATTCATGAGATAATACATTGAGTTTTAAGGTTTTCATAGTGTAAATATTATATCATCTTAATGGTATATTTTTTTATTCTTTTGCATTGTGGATTCTGACCAATTGTTTACATATTTCTCTTTCCTCATGTTAGGTGAAAATGGTTATTATTATTATCAAATAATTTCTTTAACTCAATATCAAATGCTAGTTGTCAAGTTGTGGAAAGAGATCTTCTCAATAATTTCAACTCTTTAGATGAGTATATTCTTGTGCATGTAGTTAAATTCTTGGTCTTATAGAAAAAGAAAGAAGATATTTTCAAGGTTACAAGCGTGTTTGTAAATTTGGATTGTAGTAGATCTAGGGTTTGATAAATATTTGGCACGTAGGTTTCTTATTTGGGCTCTTTCTATGAGGGTTTTAGGGGTGGCTTTTCGCTAGAGACATCCTAGATAAAATAAAAATTGTATTATTGAGTTCTAATGTAATAACCTATCAAGGAACCCTTGAGGAAACAAGCCAAAAAAGATTGAAATATTCTAGATTAACTTAACAACTACAATGCCAAATAAATGACACAACTTGTCACTCTAGCATGACAATGTGAAATTAAGTTATATAAGGGAGAACATGACACCATAGCTTTCCATTGCACAAGAAAGGTTATAATAGCATATGACTAACAATGAAACCATTCACCTCAAAGAAGCGATAGAAGAAAGAGAGACATAATAGATGACTCCTTGATCACATTTGAGACACTACAATTTAACCCTCACAAAATAGTAAAAGGATGAGGGAATAATCAACCTCAAATACACATCAAAAAATTCTGACCAACTTAAGAACAAACACTCTCTACACAAGTAGGATTCTACTAGTTGAATAACAAGCATACAACATCCTATTGCAACTCAATGATGCAAATGCAAAAGACTAGGGTCCTTGAATGAAAAAAAACTATAAGGAAAGGCTTAAGGCACCTTATAGATGATAAACATGGGAATTTCAGCCCTTAATAGACTTCACAAAAAGCTACAAGATTTCATTCAGTGCATTAAGGCACCTTATAGATGATAAACACGGGAATTTCAGCCCTTAATAGACTTCACAAAAAGCTACAAGATTTCATTCAGTGCAATGGTGGGAAATAGGGCTCAAAATATTAGGCATACAAACTAGGAACTAGACCTATTTCCATAAGCATTAAATTTAAGGAGGGGGCAAATCATAAATTTGATTGAAAAGGACCGAGCACAAGCTGGCTTTGTCTGTCCTTGTTTGAGTTGAAAATGAGCTATGGAAAGATGTAAATTGAATGCAAAATCTAGGGCTAAAGGTGAAAAATTGACATAAATCAACATGACTAGGTAGTTTCAAATTTGGTATGTAGACATAAGTACAAAATTGGGATTAGGAAGATGAGATGAACCTATGTCTGAAATCGGGCCTGAAAGTGCAAGACGAGGATGCTCTAGGCAATGTTGTTGTCAAAATTTTGGATGTAGGCAACAAATATCTTTCCAAGATTAGAATGTAGTCCAAAATATTTTCCTAAAGTTTTATTAGAAATTTGTCAGACATAGATTCTTGGGGTGACCTTGTCCTCCACTTTTCTCCTCAACAAAATATGGATTTGATTATCTCTATCTACTCTGCCTAATTCTACAATTGTCTTCTAAATGTGTCACCTGCACAAAGAAAGAAGATAAATTGTGTTGTTGATAGGGGTTTTCCTAGGTCAATCATTGGGTTTGGAATTAACCCTATAATTGAATTGAAATGGAATTAAAATATAAAGTGTTCCTTTAAAAGGTCAGAGGCTAGATCTTGAATTGAAATGCTAAAATTGGAATGTTATACCTTGATGAATCTTGCCTTGAAGTGTTCATGCAAAGGTTGATGATATCATGTAGGATTTATTCACAATGTCTTGATCATGAATGCCATCTTGAATTCTTGAAATCTAAATAATTGACATCTCATTCACTGGCTTGATAATGCTTGATTGCTTGTTAACTTGAATTTAAAAAAAGTATAATTGGAAAATTGTAGAGAGATGTAACATGAATATCTCAAATAAGAGGATAAGGCTTTCTTTTATACACCACCTCATGAAATGTGTGTGAATTTTTTAAGCAGGCCAACATGTGAAGTGAATTCTTGTCCATATTTTCTGATCATTGAAGGGTCCAAAATTTGGCCCCTTTAAGTAGGACAAGAAAAAGGGCACCTAAGTTCCATTGTTCAAGGACAAGGGCACTTGGGAATCCTTGTCCAACCTATTAGGACTGAACTTAGGACCATAGACCAAATGCTAGGTAAATATTGATATTTCAAGCCAGTGTGAGAAGAATCGAACATACTCAAAGCACAAAAGGCAAGGATGCTATAGTGAGACCTAAGTGAGGATGAAAATGTATACGGATACAATTTACAATGCTACACTCAACAAAATAGGCTTTCTCATTGGACCTTGTAGAGTAGGAAAATAAAATTGATGCAAAAGGTAGTCAAACCCTTCGAGGACTCACTAACCTCTTCTCCACTCAAAGTAAACCTTTGAAGTCCTCTAACATCAAAATATACTCACAAGGACAACAAAGTGTTTAAAACTATATGATGCTAGTAGATAAAAATATTCTAACTACAAAACTTGGAATTATGAGTCACAAAGAGCACTTGATGAGCTTCATACACCCTCTACCCAAAATATACATGCAAGTCTAAGGCAACAATGTGATGAACAAGTTTCTTGTATGGATGAAGTACATAAGCATGTATAGAAAGTATTGAATGACTAGAAACCAATAGATTATACACTAGACACTATGAAAACACATAAATATGATAAATAGAATGAAATACATAGACAAAAAAGAAGAAGATGAAAGAAGGAAATCTCATTAAGGTCCAATGAATGAAACCTCTAACCAATGATACTCCAATATTCACCAAAATTGCACACAAAACAAGCAATACAAAAATGTTGGGAATGTGAATTGGAGGCCTACCAAAGTCAAATCCCCATTTTGGTGTTTCCACCTCCATAGATAGCCAATATTGATAGATAGATAAATTATAATGAAGGAAAAAATAAAAGAGAGACAATACAAAATGTTATGCTATTAGAGATGAATAAATGAAAACTACAATGAAGAAAAGAGAAGAACCTCCTCTTTAACACCAAAAAGGAGGAGCTTACTAGAGTGGAGATGAGCACAAATCCCTCAAATGTGTGAAGTTGTAATGATGATGAGACTAAAATAGGCAAAAATACCAACGATGGACAAGATGTAGAAAATATAGTAATAAAGTCTATGAATGCATGAAAGATTATGTTGAGAGATTTAATTTGCAATAAATAGCCAAGAGAGAGAGAGAGAGAGAGAGAGAGAGAGAGAGAGAGAGAGAGAGAGAGAGAGAGAGAGAGAGAGAGAGAGAGAGAGAGAGAGAGAGAGAGAGAGAGAGAAAGTATTGATGAGAGAGAAAAATAAAGGCCTAAAAGGAAAGATAAAGAGATTGGAGAAGTGTTTTGATTTCAATGCACAGAGAAGGAGGCATTACACTACTAGAATTAGCAGGTACAATGTCTCAACGAACACCTTTGGTTTGAATATTTGTGGGACAAACATGTGGCATGCAAACATCATTAATCACCCAAAATGGATTAGTTTTCTTGAAAATTAGCAATACAAGGTATCTTTTATTCCTTCAACATATTAAATAATTTTTACTTTTCCTATGGTAATTAGTGTAGACACCTAAATTAATTATTTTAATTTATTTATTTAAATTCCTCGCATAATTAATTTATTAATTCTGCCAATTCCTATTCCTTCTCAATATTAATTAAATATAATTAATGTTGTCACCATAGTCTATTGATTGATTTATTTAATAAATCAATCTACCTTTATTCTTTGAAAATCCCTAAAATTAATTCTCTCCAAATTCCTCCTTTTAATTAATTAATCTAGGTGATTCCTACAAATCACTTTTTTCCTAATCCATCACTAACCTAATGAATTCTACTAGAAGCCCCCTAATCTCACTTATCATTATTCTTCTAATTTTTAATTCCCTCCACTCATTCTCTCTCCTAGTCAAATCCTCCTACAAATGCCATTTACCCTAATCCCACCTAATCATTATTCTAATCCCTCTCCTAATGAGTTGCTAGTGGCTAATCCTCATGATTAGCCACAAAGTCAACTCCTTGTCCCTTCCATCCAACCACCTTCCTTAAATGCCCTTTTCCTAGGTGAATGTGAGATTTTCAAAATCTCACATTCCTCTAGACATCCAATCCTCCAAGGAATGTTTAATTCCTCCTTATTCCTCCTTATTCCTCCAATCCCTATGATCATCCCATTTGAAGAATTTTTAATTCCTCATCCCCATCTCTCAAGGAATATTTATTCCTTTCTCCTCCCTAGGAACATTGGGAAGTCTTCCCAATGAGCCTTGAGGAGTGTGGAGACAAGAAATGCCTTTAAGGCATATTTCTTGGTCTCCAAACTTGTCTTGTCACCTCCTCTTGGACCATGTGTGGGCTCACATGGAATCCTGGCCCTTCATCTTGAGTCAATCCTAGCCCTCCATTTCTTCTCTTATCCTATAAATTGAGGAATTCATCCCCTTGTTTATCATCTCCAAATCTTGTAAGTGCATGTTGCTAATTTGCTTAGTGAAATCCATATGGGTACCCAAAATATAGTAAAATCATCCTCATTTGCATACTTAGCCATTTTTATCATCATCCACATCTTCACTCATTCATCCATCTATCCATCTCCATCCTCATTTGTGCACACCTTGGAGAGCCAACCACATATCCACATTGTACCAATCCAATCAAGCTAAGGAGTGGTGCATTCTTGGCTTCATCTAGAGTCCAAATCAAAGGAACAAGAAAACTCTCTTGTCAAGGCATAATAGATTGTTGTTCATGTCTTTCATTTGTATGTTTTGTGTTTTTTATTTGAATTGACAATCTAACCTTTCATAGGATCTTTCCCTTGGTTTGAGTGCCACGGGTTTGGTGTGAGCACTGAGTGAATCAATGTGTGTGCTAGGGAAGAAAGGGATGGAAAATAGGCTTATAATTTTAGGGTTGGGGTAAGGTATGGGTGCATCAGGGGGTAGGATAGGGCTTTAAGGATGTGAAATGATGAATTGGATTGTTGGAAACATGCTAATTTGGGACTATTGGCATCAAGGGAGCACTGGCCAATGACCATGATATTATATCAGTGGTTGCGATCAGATGAGCTAGGTATCCTAGCTGCTATGGGGTTGCGGTGGGTTTTAGGTCACCTAGAGGAGGGGGAGAAGGAGGATCTGGGGGAGGAGGTGCTAAGGAGGGAGCTGGGGAGACAAGTGGAGAGAGCTAGCTCCATTTTGGCTTATGTTTTATATTTTGACCCTTTGGGGTGATCATTGTATTATGAAAGACATATTCATATTTTTTAGCTTATATGATATGTGGCAGTGGTGATGCATGTACCTTATTATTATGGACTACTTATTATTTTTATGATGTGATGCACGGATGATGATTATGGATGTATTGCGTTGACCTATTTGTGATGTAGAGTGGATGCTTATATATGTAGGCTTATGATGCGTTACTGACATGTTTATGGATGTTGGATGAGTGATTATGCAGGTCCATATGTTTTGATGTGCATGTATGTTGTATATGAGGATATTTAATGTATGGTGAATATGCAATGCAATAATGGATGTAGATGCAAATGATTTATGATAAATGATAAATTAGTATAAATGCAATCTATATGAGGAATGAATGATGAATGTAATGTCACCTACACAAATAATGCAATGTAAATGATCAATGCTATGCAAATGATAAAAATGGATGATTAAATGAATGAATAATGTAATGTAAACATAAGATGGACAATGAATGTGATCTAAGAAAATGAATTAATATCATCTAATATGAATGGATAATGTAACCTAAATGGCGTATGTAATGCAATCTAAATGCAATCTAAGTGGTTAATACTTGTGAAAATGATGATCTAAGTGAATAGTTTAATGAAATGTCTAGATAATGTAACCTAAATGAGTAAATAATGGAATCTATATGAATGATGACACCTAAGTGGATAAAATGAATGGATAATGCAATGAGTGATGCATTCTAAATGTAAAATGTTTTTTGTGAATATGCTGATAGAAATACAATGATCCGAGATAGAAATAGAAGAATAGGGGAGAGGGGGGGAATTGAAGAATCCATGGAATTATTAGATTGGTAAATTTAGGAATTTATTGAATGATGAGAAGAGTTGTGCACAAAAATAAGGAGAGCCAACCTAGTTTGATATTTCCCTAGGTAACCCGCACCACTAATTATAGGAACCAAGATGCCATGAGAAACCCAAGGCGTGGAGTGAGTCATAGTCAAAGGAGAATTCCATACACATAGCTATACAAGTGTTGAGGAATACTAATACAAAGTTGTGGGTACAAGCAAGAAAACCCTCAAACACACCGATACCTCTTATACACAAGAAGGTAAGTGGTGATAAACACTAGTACCAAGTCGTTAGTTCATACAAGAGAGATCCAAAACATGCCATGCTATGAAAATATGCCCCAATATGCACCTATTGTAAACATACCTAGATATGGAAGATTTGGGCAGTCGTAGGGAAAAAGATGCAAGTCAAAATGAAAATCCAAGAAATCAAACAAGTCACCCATGCATGACCAACTGATGCCTCTTTCCAAGAGTAGGATTACGATGGAGGATTAAACTGCCAGGCGAGGGAAGGATTGATCTCTAGGGCAAAGGATAGGGTGGGTGGATTTTTGGACTAGGCAATTGACCAGATGACCTTGAAGATTAACTTGCAGACTCAAGACTAACCTCAAGACTTGATGAAGCTCACACAAAGGCACAAGATTAGGAAACGGGAGAAAAAAGCTTAGTTTGATGGGATAATTTTTATTTATGATTTAGGCGAAGACTCATCATCATACGAGAGATTATTCTAGTGGTAATGGAGGAACATCATGATGGGTGAATTGGATAGTGAGTATGATGGATATGAGGTGATGGAGGACTGACCTGATAGACAATGGATCTAGATTATTTACCTTAGCGCATAAAGGAAAAAATAAAAAAAGCACCTTGCTGAAAACTTGCATGTAGGCACTAAGGTAAATAATCTAGATCCATCGCCTATCAGATCAATGCTCCATCACCTCATATCCATCATCCTCACTATCTAATTCACCCATCATGATGTTCCTCCATTCCCTCTGGAATAATCACTCATATGATGATGAGTCTTCGCCTAAATCATAAATAAAAATTACCCCATAAAACTAATCTTTTGTCTCCTATTTTGTAAGCATGTGCCTCTGTGTGAGCTTCATCAAGTCTTGAGGTCAATCCTGAGTCCGCAAGTTAATCTTCAAGGTCATCTGGTCAATTGCCTAGTCCAAAAATCCACCCACCATATCCTTTTCCCTAGGGATGAATCCTTCCCTTGCCTGGTAGTTTAATCCTCCATCCTAATCCTACTCTTAGAAAGAGGCATCAGTTGGTCATGTATGGGTGACTTGTTTGATTTCTTGGATTTTCATTTTGACTTGCATATTTTTCCCTACGACTGCATCTATTTATGACTATCCGGATCTTCCATACCCAGGTATATTTACAAAAGGTGCATACTGGGGCATATTTTCATAGCATGACGTGTTTTGGATCTCTCTTGTATGAACCGACAACTTGGCACTAGTGTTTATCAAGACTTACGTTCTCATGTACAAGAGGTATCAGTGTGTTTGAGGGTTTCCTTGCACATACCCACAACTTTGTATTAGTGGTCCTGAACACTTGCATAGCTATGTGTAAGGAATTCCCATCTGACTATGAGTTAATCCACGCCTTAGGTTTCTCATAGCATCTTGGTTCCTATAATCAGTGGTGCCTGTTACCTAGGGTAATATCAAACTAGGTTGGCTCTCCAAATTTTTGTGCACAACTCTCCCCATCATTCCATAAAGTCCTAATTTTACTAATCTAATAATCCCATGGAGTCTTCAATCCCCCCCTCTTCCCTATTCTTTTATTTCTATCTAAGATCATTGTATTACTACCGACATATTCACAGAAAACACTCTTCATTTAAAATGCATCACTCATTGCATTATCCATTCATTTTATCCACTTAGGTGGCATCATTCATTTCATCATTCATAAAGATTCCATTATTTACTCATTTAGGTTAAATTATCTAGACATTTCATTACACTATTCACTTAGATCATCATTTTCACAAGTATTAACCACTTAGATTGCATTTAGGTTGCGTTACATACGTCATTTAGGTTACATTATGCAATCATATTAGATGGCATTAATTCATTCTCTTAAATCACATTCATTGTCCATCTTACATTTACATTACATTATTCATTCATTTCATCATTCATTTTTATGATTTGCATAGCATTGATCATTTACATTGTATTATCTCTGTAGGTGGCATTACATTCATCATTCATTCCTCTTATAGATAGAATTTATACTAACTTATCATTTATCATAAATCTTTTTCATCTACATCCATTATTACATTGCATATTCACCATACATTAAACATCCTCATATACAACATACATGCACATCAAAACATATGGACCTGCATAATCACTAATCCTGCATCCATAAACATGTCAGTAACACATCATAAGCATGCATCTATAAGCATCCACTCTGCATCACAAATAGGTTAGAACAATACATCCATAATAATCATCCATGCATCACATCACAAAAATAATAAATAGAGTTCATCATAATAAGGTACATGCATCACTGCCACCACATATTATATAAGCTCAAAAATATGAATATGTCTATCATAATACAATGATCACCCCGAAGGGTCAAAATATAACACATAAGCCAAAATGGAGCTAGCTCTCTCCACCTGTGTCCCCAGCTCCCTCCTCAGCACCTCCTCCCCAAGATCCTTCTACTCCCCCTTCTCTAGGTGGCCTAAAACCCATCGATCCACCTGTCTGTTGGCTCTATGTGGGTTGCTGGCTTTGTGTCCTGTGAGGTTGTACACTTTTAGTGTACAAGGCTATTCATTGTGCCACAGGTACCACTCCGTGGTATAGCCCCCTATAGTAGGCTACCTCCTGACCAACCCTCTCCCTCTATTACATCATATCAGAATACATTTGCCCAAGCCTTGTGGGGACCAACATCTGACAGGTCACATCCCTATCCCACCGCAGCTGTGTGACATCTTCCTCTGCCCTCTGCACTTGGCCCCACAACTCCTCTAACTCATCATCCTGCCCATGGAAAACATCCTATAAGGCCTCAATAGTGGTCCTTGTTTGTGCTTCCTCTAGCATCCTCTCAAACTCCTCCCTCTCCCTCCTTAGAGCATCTATCTCTATCCTTGCTGTATGGAGGCTCTCTATCAAATCTTCTATCTCCCACTACAACCGCTCCATCTCTGCCTCCCATCTTTCTCTATCTGTAGCTCATCCTCAAGCAAGTGAAGTCTCACTCGGGTGGTGTCTCTCTACTACTGGACTTTGTCAAAATCAGTCTGTGACACTCCTTCCCTAGCCTTTGACCCTATACCCTATACCTATGCCTCTAGAATATCCATGGGTACAACCTCCTCTACCCCACCATCTCCCCCCTCTGTTGCCTCTCTTGCTAGTAATGCTCCAACCTATCCCTCTCCCACCTCAGGATCTCTCCTCCATACCACCCTAACCCTCCTCTATTGTTTTCCAACACCCCTCCCTATTGTAACCACAACCCTATCACCCGGTTCATCATCCTCTTTGCCAACTATCTCATCTACTGCTGGCTGCAGCTCATCATCCTCCAAATCACCAGGAATGGTAAGGTGCACTGGAAAGTGTCCCTCCCACCAACTCCTATATCCTCTTGTCATTCCTAGATCCTCTCCTACCCTGAGCCACTCATCCCAAACCAAGTATGGTGTTGTCTAGAAACTAGTCCTGTCCTCCAATGGACTTGATGTGGGGCCTAAAAATATCTCCTCTCATGTTGTCTAAGGATACAATGGTATGTCTCCCACTATGTCTTGGAGTAGGCCAAACTATCTTGCTACTCTATAAGGGGCATAATACTCCAAGATATATATAGATCTGCCAAACAACCACATCTCCACTCCGACTCAGTGCAACTTCCATTCCCCCCTCCATATCTCACTATCCAAAAAAGGTCGCCATGTGAACTGCATTAGCTAGTAAAAAATACAGTGCCAAAACCATATCGATCCTATCCATCTATAATGTAGCAGGCCCCTATTTCTGTCTATATATGGCCATCAGACCCACCTATCATGTACATTTAGTGGTCGGGTAACTACAATATGCTCTCAAGCCCAAATATGGAGAAGTGTCACTCCTACAGATAAGCTGGCATACACCCTATACACCACAAGATGCATATCATGATATAACTGAGCCAACATCATGGCTCCCCAGGCATACTGCACATAATCATGTACCATGAAATAAAGACACCTACTCCATCTTGTAATACCCTAAAAATGGTCATCTAAACCATGGGCCCTTAATCTCGACAACATCACCAAGGTCCTAACCAAAGGCAATTAAATCAATCTTGAGCACATTATTAATTCTCTTATCATCAAAAATCACATGGCAAATCAATTACTCAATCATAATTAAATATTCATTTAATTAATTGAATCATTTCCAAGAATATCATTTTGATCAATTATCCCATTTTAATTTATTAAATATCCTTGCATATTTAATTAATTAATAAAATTGCCATTTAATCATGCAAAAAATAATAATTTATTACAGAAGAGGAATTAATTACAAAGCAAGAGTTGAATTGAAAATTAAACAAACAGAATTGAATTGAGAGAGAAATCAAACTTGAGATATTATTTCTTTTTCTAAATTTAGAACTTGAAATCAAAAAAGTAATTTAAATTGAATTATTAAATTATTCTCAAAGCTTTTCAGAAAAAGAAGTTTAGTTGCATTGAAAAGACTCTTTTCTTGACTAAATAAAAGAATTATCTATTTTTATCATAAATGCATGGAATTAATTTAATATTATTTCCAATGCAACTTGGACTTCTAATTTGAATGCATTTCAATTAAACTATAATTGGAATCTATCTCAAAGTTAACTAAACCCGATTTCTCAATTATTTTCAATTAATCTTAAATTGAGCTTTTCTCTTTTGTGATTCTCTATAAATTCAGTCTTCAGCTCTCATTCCGATTGACCCCAGAGATTTTTGAGAACATGCTTGGAGATTATTATCATGCTAATTTTGCTCTGGAGTCATTGAAGATTATTGTGCTTTTTAGATTATTTGCATCCATTTTACTCACTCATTATTGCTTACATCCATTATTGCTTGAATTGATTATTTGCTTGAATTATTCATCCATCTTGCATCCATATAGTTAATATCATATAGATTAAATCCTTTGTCTTGGTGTAGTCTAGTCACTGGTATTGCTTATAAAAATTTAAGAGCAATCTTATACTTGTATCTTTTAGAAGGCAATTAGTCGCTTTGTTATGGTTTTTTACTTATTGATTATTGATTATTAACCATGCATATAATGACTTAATTGAAGTGTTGTGCTTGCAGCTACATACCACTTTTTCACACACACATCTCTAGTGCCCACCGTGGGCAGAAGAATACATTTTTTGGCCTCCAAGACTTACTGCTTTGTTTTTTTGTTATTTTCTAGATTTCAGACTTTTTGATTTTTCGTCTGTACATCTCGTACGATAATTCCCATAGGCTGAAATGACAAACTGCAGGTATCATATGAACTGGAATCCTATCTTGTACAATCTAGGATCCTATATCGTATGAGTTTTATACTGTCGTACGACTCTATATTTTCTGGTAAAAAATTAAAACAAGAGGCAAATTTTCATGATTTTTTTATTATTCTGACGACTGACCCTGATTTTTTATCTGTCTATCTCAAAAATTTTCACAGCCTAATCAGTTTTTGTAGAACGCTTGTCAAAGAATATGCTTGTCGCACAAAGACAATATGACTACTGATTTGTTGTCTTTGCAGGTTGCCTAAGGAGAATCAACTACACATTGTGTATTCTTTAAATTCATTTTTTAGGAACCTAACTTGCTATCTGGTTAAAGAACAAATCTGTCTTTTGTGTTTTTAGAAGATTCTGAGAGGTAGGAGAGTATGCTCTTGTCTTTTTCTAGACAATCAAAAATCTGGACCCTTGAGGATTTTTCTTTGTTTGAGATTTGTACATCTTTAGTAGGCCTGCCCTCCCGAGGGGTTGAAAAACTCTTAAAGACGTTATGGTCGGTGTGAGGGGAACGACCTAAGTGGGAATGGCTAGATGATAAGTACTCCAACCCACTATAAAATAAACGTGATTTGATGAAAATCAAGTCAATGACAATGCTCAAGAATAGCTCTCCTTCGTACCTTCATGTATATTAAACCTTGGTTTTGAAGACTGGGAGACCTCTTAATTGAGTTTATACCTTGATGCACCGAATGGATCCCTGACTAAATCCAATTAAAAATTAGAAGCTACCCAGTTCGCCTCCGAAAGGGAGATAATCTTTGTGAAAGAGAGATAGTAACTCTCCCAAGATACTTGTCATTTTATGCCCCCATTACCATTTGGAGTTGGATAATACGGCGTTGATAATCCATTGTGTGAGACTCAGTGGCCATATTTTGATTAGCTATTGGGTGTGTACCTGAGTCTACAAGCAAAGGTTTTCTTTCATCACCAAATTCCTTAGGGTTTGCATGCTATGATTAGAGTCACTATACATGCTACTTGTTTTCTGTGTTTTCATCCCTGAAAAAAAAATTGAAATACCAAAAATTGGAGAAGACAAGAAACAACTCAGTGATTTGAAACTCTGTCCGTGTCAGAAAATAGTCCATCCTAAGTCAAAACTCTATCCATGTTAGAAATTAGTCTGTCCTAAGTCAAAACTCTGTTCGTGTTAGAAACTAGTCCATCCTAAGTCGAAACTCTGTCTATGTGAGAAACTTGTGCATCTTAAATCTAAACTCTATCCGTGTCAAAAACTTGTCCATCTTAAGTCAAAATTTTGTATCCTGGTCCAAAATCAGTCCATCTCACAATTGGTCATACTTAGTTATCATACTGAGCAATTGAAAAAACTCAAAATTTCTAGGCTCTGTCCTATGAACAGTCGTACGAGTCTAATAATTTATCATGTAGCACCTGATCCTGTGTTGTACGAGTCTTCTTATTTATCGTCTTAGACCTGATCCTATGTCATACAAGTCATTTTAATCTATCATCTAGTTCTGTATCCTGTGTCATATGAAACATAATTGCTTTGAGTATTTTGTCATCCTACACATACCCATCTGTCGTACAGTACAAGGCATCAACTCATACAAAACATAACTTTTGTCGTCCTATACCTGATAAATTGTCGTCCGATTCAGGAAATCCTGTTTTACGAGTCTCTGGTTTTGTTAGAACAAAATAGTCAAACTTGCCTAAAAACAATCTACAGTGAACATAATACTGGTTACCAATTTTTCCTGAGCATAAACAGATCAAGATAGTGTACCTCTTCCATTTGCATTGCACGATTTGGTCGATCACCTTTCAGCTAGTTCAATCAACTACCTATCAAATTTTAGTCACTTAGATAACGTCTTATACAGGATAGATCATTCCTAAAACCAGATTGAATCTTACACTACTCTTAGAATCAACTTAGATAAATGTCTTATACAAGATAGATCGTTCTTGAAACCAGACTGAATCTCAATTGTTTCTCTCAAACAATACTCTAAATAGAACAACAAGCTATAAAATTGATCTTGACCTCTACATCACAAACAACTTTAGGTCACACTAATCCATAAAAATGCCTATTCAAACGAAGAGTTCTCATAAGAAAGAAGCCAAAGGCAAAGAACAACCCTTCAAAGGACAAACGCTTTAGAAAAATGATGAAAGCTATCATGACTCGAGAGAAGGAAAACTATTTCTTAGAACTAGCAAAACAAGGTGCCAAACTTCCTACTGGATATGATGTTCAGACACTCATTACTAAAAAGGAAGACTCACCTATACTCATGGTACACAAACAATTACTAGCCTTACGGATGGAGGTCACAGAACTGAAGAATAAGGACAAGTCCCCAAAACAATATTCTCTGGAAACAATATGTCCCATTCCATTTGACAAGAATCTATAGATGCCTCCATTTCCTTCACAAGTGGAGATCCCAAAATTTGACAAATATGATGGTACCTCAAATCCCCAAGATCATGTTAGAAATTTTTGTGTCATCTGTATGGAGTTCATGCACGATCAAACTTACCTCATGTGCCTCTTCCCAAGGAGTTTAGGGGCTCAAGCAATGGAAAGGTTCTCAAGTCTACCCAAAGGAATAAAAACATTTGAAGAACTAATCCAACTATTCTTACAACAATATTCATACAACATTCGACATCTTGTGACTATGATCGAGCTTTGCAATACTAAACAAAAAATAGGAGAGCCTCTTCTTACTTTTCTCCAATGCTGGAGAAAGATGTTTTCTAGGTATTCTTGACCTATCCCAGACTCTGAGAGAATGGATATATTTGTCAATAACTTGGTCCCCTAGCTGAAATATAGTGTACAAATGCAAGTACACCCATCATTTAACAAAATGGTAGATAATTCCTTTCAAATGGAAGATGTACTCATAAACAAGGGGGATATCACACCTTGGAAAGAAACACACCTAGGATCTAGCTCTAAAGAGAAGAACAAGTATTGGAAGTTTGGCAAAGACAATAACAAGAATGTTGTTAACGATGGAGTAGTAGACACTGTCAAAACCAACTCAAAAGCCATAATATTCAACTTGGCTAGTGGTACACAAGCACTTAAAGTCGTTGAGGCTGTAGCAGAAATCCGCCAAAGAAAACAAAGGAATGGTTCAAAGAAAAGCCTTGGCTTTCCAAACCTAAGCATGATTTTACTCCTCTCAAAGAATCATATGAATCCGCTTTCAAAACTCTATTGGAAAACAACTTGATAACGCTACCAGATAACTCCAGACCATATGATCCAGAAGTCAAACCGAGATGGTGGAGAGAAAATGAATACTGTGACTTCCATCAGAATAAAGGTCATAGCATAAACAATTGTATGAAGCTAAAACATGAGATTCAAGATCTCATAGACACTGGTAAAGTTGTTGTTGGGAATCACCCAACCAATGCTGATCATAAAGTATTTAAAGACCCTTTTCCTGTTTATGAACAAGAAGATTCTTCAAAGACCAAAGGAGGTGCCAAGGTAAATTATACTTATGCCAGTCAGGACAACGTTATCAACATGATTGACCCTTCCCAATTAGAACATTGCAATGTGATTATAGTCCAAGATAAACCAAATGAATCACAATATGCAAGAGCTCTGGCACGTTCTCAGAAGAAAGTCACTCTCCAAGGAGCTAGTTCTTCCAATCCAACTCAAGCAACATTGAACTCACCAGCCCAATCAAACAAACAAAAAGAATCAACCTTGGAAAAATTTAAAAGGTTAACCTCATCATCATCCTCTGGATACAGCGTAGTTGAACAGTTGAAAAGAACAAATGCTCAAATCTCAATCTTTGAATTACTAAAACTCTCATCTGCTCACAAAGAGATCCTAGACAAAGCATTGCTCACCACCAATGTTCCAAATGATTTAGACATTGATTGGTTTCAGTCTATCATGGGTCATCTGACTTCACCTCACTATCTGATCTTCTCTGAAGAATATGATAACTCACTAAATCATCCACATAGCCAATCATTTCATATTGAATCCATGATCCATAAACATCGAGTCAAACGTGTTTTGATAGATGGAGGCACAGGGTTGAATATATGTACTTACAGTCTGCTTACACAACTAGGATTCTCTAAAAATGTCATTGATCTCAGCAAGAAAATAACAATAAAATCCTATCATGAAGAAGAAAGTGTTAGGTCCTGGAGACAACTAAGAGGGGGGGGCGGGTGAATCAGTTGTCTAATAAATTCAAACCAAAAACCATTTAACCAACTTAATGCTTAATACCGGTAAACTAGTTAAGTATGCTGGTAGACAATGTTAACAGTAAATTGCTATACCGGTAAAGATTAATGCATGAAACATAAACATAAAGTCATCCACAACACATAACACCAATATTTGTATGTGGAAACCCTATAAGGGGAAAAACCACGATGGGAAACCTTACCCACAATCAGATGATACTACTATAGATAGTAAGTGTACATTAATGGGGTATGCACATGCAGAAAGGCCAACAGCCTAGAGCTCACTCCTCAATCACAAAATGGGAGTCACACTGACTACAATTGGATGGTTAAATCCAATAAGAATGTACTATACAAAATAACATCTTCATATGCTGGATTCAGTACCGTTGTAATGCTGATATGCTTCTACAAAAACCTAGCTTCACCTTCAAATGATGTCTTCGTGTATACCTCTGCTTAATCTCACATATACCTTCTCACAATTCTTCTTCGCATTCCACATTCGACCTTGCAAATAAGATCTTACATTTATACCATACCCTAAGACCAATTTTAGTAGGTCGGCTCTACAACATATTACAATAAAATTATTTTACAAAAAATATAATATCCGATGCAATAACTGATTGAACATGTCGGCTTAATGCATTTAAAACAATAATAAATCATCTCTATAGTGTGCCATGCTGATCTAAAAAAGATAAACCTGCCGGTGTAACCCTAGATAACCCTGGACCTATTTGCCAGTAAAATCAAATATGTAAATATGAATATACCAATGATTAATTCTTCAAAACAAAGTGTCCACATGATTTCTTCGACATTACCAAGTGTCTTCCATATCATTCCAAGTGCCGGTGAACATTATATCCTACCAGTGAACCATATACCAGTAACTGTGCAATAGTTACTTGCTTGCCGGTGAATGTTGTTGGATCTCCAAAGTGCTAGTGTTTCAGTAGGTGTTGACATCAATGACAAAACCATACCAAAATACCAACAATCTCCCCCTTTGGCATTGATGGCAACACAAGATGGAAAAACCATCAAAATGTCAAAACAGAAATGCCAAATACCAAAAACCAACAATCTCCTCTAAACAATTTCTCCCCCTGGGAGCAACATGTGTTTTCCAAAACTTTTTTTTAATACCAATCTCTCCTCAAAAGATAATGTGTTTTTCTATATATATCTCTCCCCCTTTGACATCAAATGCCAAATTTACAAAAATCAATTTCATATACAAAATACCAGTCAATTCAATATACCAACTACTCCCCCTCAGAAGTAGCTTCCTCATCAAAGATCGGAGTAAAAGATTTGTCTTTCATTTCTGCCGGTTGATGACAATCATCAACTGTCTAAGTCTCTACTGGTGGTGGTGGCTCCAATATGATTTCCAAGATATTCAAAAGTCTCCTTAGGTAAAGGTTTTGTGAAAATATCTGCAAGCTGTTCTTTAGTATTCACATAAACCAGTTTTATCTCCTTTTCTTCAACTTTTTCCCTTAGAAAATTCAGTTTGATAGAAACATGTTTTGTTTTAGAATGTAATACTAGATTCTTAGATATATCAATTGCTACAGTGTTATCACAATATATAGTAATAGGTTCTTTGCATTTTACCCTTATGTCTTTCAACATTTGCTTAAGCCATAGTACCTATATACAGTTAGTTGCCGCTGCAACATATTCTGATTCTACTGTTGATAAAGATGTACAACTCTATTTCTTACTCAACCAAGAAACTAATCTCTTTCCAAGAAAGAATGCTCCTCCAGTGGTTCTTTTTCTATCATCCACATCTCCTACCCAATTTGCATTTGTGTATGCACATAGATCAAAAATTTTAATCTCGAGGATACCATAATCCAAGATTTGCAGTGCCTTGTAAGTACCAGAAAATCCTTTTTACTGCTGATTCATGATTTTCCCTAGGATTACTTTGAAATCTAGAAACAATACATACTGCATTCATAATATCAGGCTTGGTTTGTGTCAAATATAGTAAACCTTCTATCATAGATTTGTATCTAGTTGGATTAACAGGTGTAGATTCATCCCTTTGAGATAATTTGTCATTTGTAGTCATAGGTGTGCTTACCGGTTTAGAGTTCTCCATCCCAAATTTCTTTAGTAATTCTTTCAAGTACTTGGATTGACTCAAAAATATACCTTTATCAGTCTGTGAAATTTGCAATCCTAAAAAGAATTTTATTTCTCCAATCATAGACATTTCAAATTCTTGTTGTATTTTAATAGAAAATTCCTTACATAATCCATCTTCTCCTCCAAGGATTATATCATCAACAAATACTTCTATAATCAAGATGTCATCATTAATTATTTTGTAATATAAATTGTTGTCTGCATTTCCTTTAGTAAAACCAATCTTTAAAAGATACTTATCCAACCTTCCATACCAAGCTCTTGGGGCTTGTTTCAATCCATATAGAGCTTTTCTTAACCTGCAAACCATATCATTGTCATCTGTCAAAGAAAATCCATCAGGTTGTTCAATATATACTTCCTCTTCAAGATCTCCATTCAAAAATGCACATTTAATATCCATTTGATAAACTTTGTAGTCCTTGTGAGCTGCAAAAGCCAAGAATAATCTGACTACCTCAATTCTAGCTACCGGTGCAAAGGTTTCATTGTAATCAACTCCTTCTTTTTGAGAATATCCCTTACACACTAGTCTTGCTTTATTTCTGGCAACTTTACCATCTTCATTAAGTTTGTTTCTAAATACCCATTTGGTTCCAATTACATTTTTATCTTTAGGCCGGGGAACTAATGTCCAAGTATTATTTTTCTCAATTTGTCCTAATTTTTCTTCCATAGCTTTAATCCAAAATTTATCTTCATATGCCTCATTGATAGATGATGGTTCAATTTGAGAAATAAGACATACCTCTTCATTTTCCAATCTTCCTCTTGTCATAACTCCTTTAAATTTGTTTCCAATTATCTAATCTTCAGAATGATTCAATCTTACATACTGGGGTGTCTTAGTTTGTTGTTGTTCTTCAATTACTGTGGAATCTTCTGATGGTACCGGGGTAACTGGATCTTCATTCTGTACTGGTGGATTTAGTGTAGGTTCATTTGTCACAATTTCTGTTGCCGGTTTAGAGTCTATATACCTTGAAGTTCCTCTGAATTGTTCATCAATCTTTACATTTGTACTCTCAACAATTTTCCACAATCTCTTATTAAAACATCTATATGCCTTGCTCTTAGATGAATAACCAAGAAATATTCCTTCATCACTTCTAGGATCAAATTTGCCAATATACTCATCTCTTCTAATATAACATTTACTTCCAAAAATTCTGAAATACTTAAGAGTAGGAGTATTACCAAACCATAGTTCATGAGGGGTCTTACCGGTTTCAAATTTGATGTGAACTTTGTTGAATGTATAGACAACAGTGCTAACTGCTTCTCTCCAATACACATGTGGTAGATTTGCTTCAGATAACATACTTCTTATTGCATCTAAGATAGTTCTGTTTTTCCTTTCAACAACTCCATTCTGCTGTGGTGTCCGAGGTGCTGATAAATGTCTTCTGATTCCATTCACTTCACAAAATGTATTAAATTCCTTAGATGTGAATTCTCCTCCTTGATCTGATCTTAAACATTTTATTTTCTTACCGGTTTCATTCTCAACCATTGCTTTGAATAGTTTGAACTTTCCAAGTGCTTCTAGCTTTTCTTTGAGAAAAGTAACCCAACACATTCTAGAATAATCATCAATAATTAGCATGAAATATCTATCACCTTGTAAGCTTTTAGTTCTTGCTGGACCACATGAATCAGTGTGAATCAAATCAAGAGCATTATTGGATTTTTCTGGAATACTTTTGAAACTAGCTCTAACTTGTTTTCCAAATTGACATTCCTTACAAATTATATTCTGAGGTTTCACAATTCTATGTAGATCTCTAACTGCCTTAGAAGTACTGATTTTCACCAGGCAATCAAAGTTTACATGACATAGTCTCTTATGCCATAACCAACTTTCATCTATATGTGCAATCAAGCATGCCTTTTCACTGTTATTCAAATGAAAGATATTACCTCTAGTCTAATTACCGGTTGCAATTTCCAAACTAGTTCTATTCATGATTTTGCATTTTCCATTTTTAAATTGTAACTGAAATTCCTTCTCAACTAATTGACCAAGACTTAAAAGATTATGCTTTAATCCTTCAACATAGTAGACATTGTTAGTGTTATGATTACCATCAAGAGATATTGAACCCTTACCTTTGATTGAACAAGATTTGTCATCTCCAAATCTTACTAAACCTCCATTGTATTCTTGAAAGTTCAAGAATTTACCTTTGTCTCTTGTCATATGATGTGAGCATCCTGAGTCAATGATCCATTCATCCTTTACTTCAACTTTAGCTGCTAGGGCTTGTTCTACTGGTTGAGCAGTAGGTGTCAGTTGATCTTTTGTTATAGCAACAAAAACCCATCCATTGTCTGTTGGATCCTCATCAGAATCATCAATCACACCTTCATCAGCAATGTAACAAGATTTGTCTTTGTTCTTCTTAAATCTGTATCTCTGATATTCAAGATTAGGCTCGTATGTTCTTCTAGCTTCTTCTCTTAGTCTAGCATGTCTATCAGGGCATCTCAAAGCCATATGACCAATTTTATTGTAGTTGAAACATTTAAAGGGTGCTTTACCTTCATACTTACTTCCAACTTGACCTTTTGGCATTTTCCTTGCAAATAGTGCTTCATGTTCTTCAAGCTCTTCACTCTCCTTCCTAGTTTCTTCAAGTTCTCTTGCATAAAAGGCTTTCCAGTCTAATTTGTCAAATCATGGAGCAGATGATGTTGATGCTTTAAAGGCCAAATTTGTCTTTATAGTAGCAACAGGACCAAATTCCTCAATTTCAAAGGCTGAAAGTTTTCCAATCAATGTATCCCTAGTTACTGAGTATTAGGCATTGTTCTCAACTCATTTATAGTAGTAACCTTCATTTTATATGCCAATGGCAAAGCTCTTAAGATTTTTGAAACAATTTCATCCTCACTCAGGGTTCCTCCACAACATTTAATACCCAAAATAATTTCATTTACTCTTTCCATAAAAGTAGAAATTCTTTCATCTTCTTCTATTTTTAGATGTTCATACCTAACTCAAAATCTTTCAAGTTTTGCAATCTTGACTATGGAATCTCCTTCATTTAGTGTTTCTAAATGATCCCAAATAGATTTAGCAGTAGACCTATATGATAATCCCATTATTTGTTGATCTGATAATGCGCTCAAAAGTGCTTTTCTTGCTTTGCAATCATTCTCCTCATCTTTAGCTAAGGTAGTTGGAGCAGTCTAACTAGCTAGAGCAGTAGTATAGCCATTCTTTGTAACTTCCCAGATGTCTTTACCAATGCAATTCAGATGTGTCTCCATCTTGATCTTCCATATCCCATAGTTGGTTCCATCAAGTTTAGGACTGTCCTTCTTGAAATAATTAGTAGACATTGGATCTCCTCAAGTTGTTAAACTTCTACAAAAGAGGACTAAGCTCTGATACCAATTGTTAGGTCCCGGAGACAACTGAGAGGGGGGGGGGGGTGAATCAATTGTCTAATAAATTCAAACCAAAAACCATTTAACCAACTTAATGCTTAATACCGGTAAACCAGTTAAGTATGCCGGTAGACAGTGTTAACAGTAAATTGCTATACCGGTAAAGATTAATGCATGAAACATAAACATAAAGTCATCCACAACACATAAAACCAATATTTGTATGTGGAAACCCTGTAAGGGGAAAAACCACAGTGGGAAACCTTACCCACAATCAGATGATACTACTGCGGATAGTAAGTGTACATAAATGGGGTCTGCACATGTAGAAAGGCCAACAACCTAGAGCTCACTACTCAATCACAAAATGGGAGTCACACTGACTACAATTGGATGGTTAAATCCAATAAGAATGTACTGTACAAAATTGCATCTTCATATGCTGGATTCAGTACCAGTGTAATGTTGATATGCTTCTATAAAAACCTAGCTTCACCTTCAAATGATATCTTCATGTATACCTCTGCTTAATCTCACATATACCTTCTCACAATTCTTCTATGCATTCCACATTCAATCTTGCAAATAAGATCTTACATTTATACCATACCCTAAGACCAATTTTAGTAGGTCAGCTCTACAAGATATTACAATAAAAACATTTTACAAATAATATAATATCCGATGCAATAACCAATTGAACATGTTGGCTTAATGCATTTACAACAATAATAAATCATCTCTATAGCATGTCATGCTGATCTGAAAAAGATAAACCTACTGGTGTAACCCTAGATAACCTTGGACCTATTTGCCAGTAAAAGAAAATATGCAGATATGAATATACCAATGATTAATTCTTCAAAACAAAGTGTCCACATGATGTCTTTGACATTACCAAGTGTTTTCCATATCATTCCAAGTGCCGGTGAACATTATATCCTGCCGGTGAACCATATACCAGTAACTGTGCAATAGTTACTTGCTTGCTGGTGAATGTTGTTGGATCTCCAAAGTGCTAGTGTTTCAGTAGGTGTTGACATCAATGACAAAACCATACCAAAATACAAATAGAAAGGACTTCTAAAGGTCTGGTGTCATTACCAATTAGAGTGGGACCGGTAGAGAGAGATGTCCTTTTCTAGGTTCTTTATATTCCATTTTCATATAATATATTACTGGGCAGGCCGTGGATTCATGAAATGAAGGCAGTATAGTCAACATACCATCAATGCTTAAAGTTTCCTTATAACGGAGCTGAAGTCAGTATTCTTGCTGATACAAATGTCATCTGTAATGCATTGACAAAAGGTGTTGATACTTTTGTGCCTCATAATAGAGCAACCTCTCCAAATGTAGATCCTGAAGCACTAATGAAAGACTTAGGAAAGAGATTTAAGATTACAAATACCGGCATGGATGGCTACAAGATAGAACCAATACTTTCATTAGTTTCTCTCCCTCCATCACCAAAATAGTTGGGCAAGCCATCAGAGGCTATGAGAACACAAACTTAAGCTTAGAATACCATATATGATGGTCTCTTTGTACAGTCTTCTACCTCCTTGGTGGATCAAATAGAAGAAGATGCTTTTCTTAACTGGCTCTTTAAGGAAGATAGCCAAAATGAGGAAGTACAACATTGTGAGATTTCCTCAAACCAATATGGTCCTGGCTACAAAATGATCCAACGCATGGGGTACTCAGGTACTGGTCCTTTAGGAAAACAAAAGGAAGGTATTACTGAATCAATTTAGTTACAAACCAAATCCACAAATGATAAGGTTGGACTGGGTTACGATCCGAAAAAGACATCAGACCAAAAACTTGTTTCTAAGTGGCAGAAAAGAATATCGCCTTTAACATTACAGGAAGTAGACACTCAACAAACAAAAGCAGAGTGTAGAAAAGAGAAAGAGGAATCAACAGTCAAGAAATAAGAAACAGTTAGTGCTCAAGCTTCGATAATATTAGCTACAATAATACAGGAAGTTGAGGTCCCTAAGGATATAAGAGATGAAGTAGTAAGAATCAGAGAATTGTTTGCACCATTAAAAGTTCCAGTCACATATACTGGTAGGCAACAAGTAGATGATTCAGAGACTGATTCAAACGAGTATGAATGGGGTCCTAACTATCTTTCAGATACATCCACTACAGGAACTTCAGAAGAATCTAGCGGTGTTGTAAATGATACTCAAGAGCTAATGTGCATAAAACTAGAGAAAGAAATATAGGAAATTAGACAAAGGAGACAAGCAAATTATGAATAAGGATTGAAAGAAGGGAGATTACCAGAAAGCTTCTCATCTATGTGCCCTTATCCTAAAATATAACAAATCAGGTATAGCACTACACAAGAAGAGTTGGAAGCTACATAAAAAGAACCAGTTATTAGTCCAGAAGAAGCTAAATGGAGTAGACAATAACAAATCATAGAAACATCAAGATCATGTCAATAGGTGTGTCAGATACAAGTGACAAATGAATCACAACATAAAGGAACTTGCAAAATTAAAGATGTTGGTATTGATACCATACAGATGCTTACTAAATCACCTAAAGAAGACTCAGAAAATTCATCTGATGACTTTGACGACTCTGATGACAATCTTATTCAAGACGATATCTACTCAACCTCAAATTCTGAGTCATCTGATACAAACAATGAAAATCTATCTACTGATCTTATTGCTATTAAACCACGATATGACATCTAGTCTGGCATAGTGAATGACGTTACAAGTATGTCTATCAGATTAGATCAACTAAATATTAACGTGAACTTTAATAACAATGATCTAACTCTTCCAGGTCTTGAGACACTTACGCAAGGTATCATTCTGTTAATTAACTTTTCGATCCACAGCTATGATAACAATACCGTGAACACTCTTGAGCCTATCCAAGATTTATCCTTAGTACATCCTTAATTGATTGACTGCACATTACAGAATCATTCGATGAATATACCTACTTTTGCCAATGACTATACGTTAGCCTATTATCTCAATGTAGTCAAACCTATATACTCTTCCACCAGTGAATGACTGAAGCAGATATCAAGTATCTTAGTCACAAAAATAAGAAAAATAAAAATAAAAGATTTGATAGTGAAAACCACATTGTGGCAGTGTCAGAATCTAAAAGAGAAAATAAAGGACATACCTAAAGGTGAAAACCTCTTTGAGGCACTTGAAGGTGAGATACTTGATATACTGCCAAGTCATTTCCAAGAAAGGTCCTCCATATTGATCGAGCCAACTCAGTCAGTGAACATTGGGAGTCAAGAGACACCACACATCATTCATGTAGCTCAATCACTATCAGCAGAAGAATTGGAGTTCACTCAGCTATTCTTAGAAAAGAAAATAAACTTTGTGTGGACATATTATGATATGCAGGGCTTGGATCCTGATCTCATTATGCACCATCTTTCAATCACACTAGAAGTAAAACAAGTTAAGCAAAAACTCCATAAGATGCACCCACATGTAGCACTATTAGTCAAGGCTAAACTAGAAAAACTGCTCAAAGTTGGATTCATCAGAGCTATAGATTATGCCAAATGGATTTCAAACATAGTACCTGTGTCAAAGGTAGACAAGTCTATCAGAGTTTGCACTGACTTTAGAGATCTTAACAAAGCATGTTTGAAGGATGACTTTCCATTGCGAAACATTGATATGATAGTCGACGTGACTATCAAATATGAAATGTACTCACTAATGGATGGATTTTCCAGATACAATCAAATCAAAATAGCTCTTGGAGATCAAGAAAAGACAACTTTCACCTGTGCATGGGGAACATTTTGCTGGAATGTCATGCTATTTGGGCTAAAGAACGTAGGAGAAACCTATCAAAGAGTAGTTACAACCATTTTTCATGACATGATGCATAAGAATATGAAAGATTATGTTGATGATACCTTAGTGAAGATTATGAAAAGATCAATGCATATTCAAGAGTTAGGTCTTATACTAGATAGAATGGAAAAATTCCAACTCCGATTAAATCCAAAGAAGTGTGCATTCAGAGTGACATTTGGTAAGCTACTTGGCTACATCATTTCAAAGAAGGGAATTGAGGTTGATCCTGAGAAGGTCCAAGCTATAATGGAAATGTCACCTCCGAAGAACATCTGTCAAATGAGAATTCTACAAGGACGTCTCCAATCCATCAGACAATTCATTTCTCAGCTAGCAGACAAAGCTCAACCTTTCACAAAGGTATTGAGAAAAGGAGTAATTTACAACTGGGATCAACAGTGTGAACAACATCTTCAGCAAATCAAAGAGTACCTGTCGAATCCACCATTTTAGGGTAAACCACTAATCTTATATATATTAGCAACTGATTCATCGCTGGGGGCACTTCTGACACAACAAGATGACAATAAAAAGGAACGAGCTATTTATTACACCAGTAGGACATTGGTGTCTTATGAAATGAACTACACTATAATAGAAAAAACATTCTTGGTGTTAGTCTTTGCATCACAAAAACTGAGACACCACATGCTAGCACATTCAGTCAAGCTAGTGGCCAAAATTGATCCACTCAAGTATCTTCTCAATAAGGCAACACTTACAGGAAGATTAGCGAAATGGGTCATGATCCTTACAGAGTTTGACATTGAATATGTGGAACACAAATCCATAAAAGGACATGTAATTGCTGATCAACTTGTTGAAGCTCTGCTTGAGGACACTCAACTGCTACACATAGAGTTTCCAAATGAATCTATAATGCACCTAACTCAACAACCTTGGAAAATGTTTTTTGATGGGTCCTTTACTCAAAATGGTTCAGGTGCTAGCATATTATTCATTACTCCTCAAAAGTATTCAATCCCAAAGTCTTATAAGATTCTATTCCCTTGCACAAACAACATTGCAAAATATGAAGCTTTGGTGAATGGGATAAAACTAGCTATTGAATGGAAGGTTGTAGAATTGTATATCTATGGAGATTCTTAGCTGGTGGTTAATAAAATCAACTATACATATTAGACTCGAGATGAGAAACTAATGCCTTAGAAGAGAATGGTTGATGATCTTAAGAAGTATTTTGCTTTTGTATCATTCCAACAGATTCCTAGATCCGCAAACAGAGCAGTAGATGCTATGGCTACCTTGGTATCTATACCTGAGTTAAAGGAGTCCAATTTTCGCTTTGATTTCCTGGTGGAAGAGTTATATTACCCCGCTTATGATTCTCCTAAGACCCAAATAGTCTGTTCTATTATCGGACATGACTCATCCCGATACAGCCACATCTATTCCTATCTATGCGACCAAATTATCCCAGGAAATCTTACCCGAAATGAGAAAAGAAACCTAACTCAAAATGCTTCCCGGTATGTTATCATAGGTAATGATTTATTTAGACAAGGTTTGGATGGTACATTGCTTAGATGTCTAGAAACCGAAGAATCTAAACGTGCATTATCAGAAGTCCATGAAGGTATTTGTGGATCTCATTCGAATGGCCTTACTTTAGCTCGGAAACTCTTACGGACTGGATACTCCTGGCCAGACATAGAAAAAGATGCCATAAAATTTGCTAAGACTTGTGAGAAATGTCAGCTTCATGGAAATCTCATACATGCCCTGACAAGGGACCTCATACCATTTATAACACGCTGGCCTTTTCAACAATGGGCCTTTGATCTCATTGGTCAGATATATCTTGCTTCATCCAACGGACATAAATTCATCATAACTACCACTGAGTATTTCACCAAGTGGGTAGAAGTAGTTCTGCTCATTAAAGCAACCGGTAAACAGGTCGCCTTGTTCATCCTGAACTATATCATCTGCAGGTATGGGATACCTTCGTCCATCGTGATTGACAATGGAGGATAGTTTAAGAATAAAGATCTAGATGAGCTTTGTGAGAAATTCAAAATAAAGCAAAACTGGTCATCGGTATATTACCCTCAAGGTAATGGACAAGTTGAGGCATCTAACAAAAACCTACTGACTATCTTGCACATAACAGTGAACAAATCCAAGAAGGATTGGCATCTGCAGCTCAATCCTGCACTATAGGATTACAGAACAAGTATCAGAACACCTACTGGGGCTACACCTTTCTCTTTGGTGTATGGGTCTGATGCAGTACTACCTATTGAAGTAGAAATACCATCTCTAAGAGTTTCTTTGCAAGGTCTTCTTACTGATAAAGATCATAGAATATCTAGATTGCAAGAACTCGAATTGCTGGATGAGCGTCGACAAGTGGTGTATCAGAAGAGAATGTCCAGAGGATATAACAAGAAAGTTCGACAAAGAGAATTTTAGGTTGGTGACCTATTTTTGAGAGAAAATCCAAAAAATTAACAGTTTCGTGACAATTAAGGGAAGTTTGAACCCAACTGGCTGGGTCCCTACATTGTTACTGCAGTATTCGACTCTGGTGCTTATCAACTCTCAAACTCAGAAGGAGAACAACTCTGTGAACTGATTAACACCATCCACTTGAAGAAATTATTCGCTTAGCATTCTTTGTGCCACCAACTTGTACAGCTGGAAAAAGTCCCGAAAAAAAATCAAAAAATCAAAAAATCAAAAACTACAAAAAAAAAAAAAAATCATCAAAAGAAAGAAAGAAAAGTAAAAAGAAAGAAAATGCCTTGGTGAAAACCTAGTAAACAGGCACCTTGGTAAAAAAAAAGAATCTCTACCAAGCAGGTGAAAACCTGGCAAACAGACGCATCTTGTACTCAAGCACTCCATCTATCAACGTAACGTTGGCATTTCCCGCTTTCATGCATCTTTTGCTTTCGCTTGTACATATTTTTCAGTCACTTTCATGACATCTTGGTTCGCTGGAACCCTCATGACTTGAAACTGATCAGTGTCCTAATCTTAGGTTAATCGTGTCATGCCCAAACTTTTGGACATGAAAGGAATAATTTTTTTTAAAAAAAGAACAACCTAATAACATTAAATTTGCTAATATGAAATGTACTAACAAGTTTTGTCTTAACTATGTTTTGAGTTAACTCTAACCACTAACTCAAGTAATCGAAAATAATTTAAACTAAATGTGGAATACTAAAAGAATTATTTATCATCTCATCAATTTTAATCAATAAATTAATTTAACCAAAACTCTCTAAATTAATTGATAATGATAATATTAATCTCCAATAACTATTAATTGCTTTTAGGAACTAAATAAATTAGTCCTAACACTTAGATTATTTGCCTATATTTTATTTCAACAATAATTAAAATTGGGTTAAACTAATTCGACTAAAGGGTCAATTAAACCCATAATGTAAATTTCCCTATAAAATTTAGTCTGGAATAGCCTAAATTTAGGTGGACTAAATGATCCCCTAAAGTCAAAATAACTTACAAAGTCATTGTAAAATTCCTAAAAGATTAAACTCCAAAATAATTTAAAATTTAGAACATCATATTTAAATGTTTGTATAACACATATATATATATATGAATGTTTAATTAAAATAATTAAACTTATACATTCATATTTTAAACTTTATATATGTGTGTGTGTGTGTGTGTAGTTATATATGAAGATATTTATTCTGTAAACAAACATTATTATAAAAATTAATATCCATATAGCCTAATTAAAAATATTATAAAACCATGATAACCTAATTTTCTTTTGTTATAACCCCCCATTTTTTAAATATTTATTCTCCCTTATATTAATTCTACCCTAACCCACATTTGGGTTAGGGTTGTATATTTTTCTAGCACATTTCAAAATGTGTGTGTGTGCAGGTGTGAAGGAAGGGGCGAAGAGGCCGAAGTGACCACGCAAGGCAGGGAGGTCGAAGGCGGAGGTTTTATGCAGGGGGGAGGTGGTGGTGACTATGGGGGCTCCCTGCAGGGACGGCCACAACCGTGCCTGCGAGTCGCGGCCCACAGAGGTGGCCTTGGTTGTCGCTGTGGGACGCCACCCACAAAGGGGCCAAAGCCTCCCCGATTGTGGGTTGCGGCCCACAGTGGCGGCTGCAGCCGCTGCTGGGGGTCACTGCCCACAGCACAGGAGGGCTGAGGGCTTCCCCAATTTGCATATATTTAAAAAAATAATAATAATTTAAACCCCTTTCTATATATATATATATATATTCTTATATGTATAGATATATATTTATATATATATATATATATATTTATATATATATATATATATATATATATATATGTATATATATTTTAGATATAAATATATATATATATATATTTATATTTTAGATGCATATGATATCTAGGGTTAACTTTACCATGCAAATAAATATTAATTTTTTTGAACTTTTAAACAGATTAAATAAAATCTTCAGATATTAAAACAAAGGTATTTCTTTTTTTTTAAAATACCATGTAGCTAAAATTAGAGATAGACTAATCAACTTTAGATTTATTTTCTGCAATTAAAGTAAAATGACAAAATTAAATAAATTTAAGCAGCAACAATATTAGATCAGAAAACATTGAAATAAATCTTAGATATAGACATGTTAATTTTAGATTTACTTTCTGCAATAAATCAAGGAAAAAAAATAATAGAATTTAATAAAATTTAACAGCAACTACATTAGCCTAGAAATCATTTAAATTGGCCTTAGAGATATGCATGTTAAATCTTTTAAGCCATGATATGTATTTGGGAATAAATAATTAGGACTAAATGCAAAATTTTCTTTTACTAACATGCAAGCTTTCTACTTTACTCATTTCCCATTATTTTAATATGCATAAGGAGATAAAATGAACCTTTATTTTCAAAACTAACATGCATACTATAAATATTATTTCATTAACTATAGGAAACTTAATGCAAGATAAACATTTCATTTTTGCAACAAAATAATACTTAATAAAAATAATGCATTTCTTTAAAGTGTATTTAAAATACAATATAGCCAACAATACAAATGGGTGAGATACCCAACTAGTCTCTCATTTCTATTAAATGAGGACTTTAAATAAACTAGATACATTTTTTTTTTGAAGGTAAATACAACATGCAACTTTTTATTTACATTTCTGCAACTAAAAATATAGCATCTCTTTTCTTAATCTTTTTCTGCAACTCAAATAAAAACAGCAACTCCTAGCTTGACTTTTTCCGTCCATACCAAGCAACTTGCAAATAAATCATAAGGCTTGACCATGGAGTGCTCACCTCCCAACCTAGGCTTACTAGAAGCCACCCTCGAGCTTGGAGAACCAAGCCCTAGATAGGTTACACACATAAAAACTCAACAAGCAAGGGAAAAAAAATATACAACAACACTTTCCCAACCAAGGCTACACTTCATCAAAAAATGTGATGATTTTACATGGGTGGTAGTGGACAAAATACCCCGAGGAGACTGCAAGAATGGTAGATCACAAGCCACCTCATGGCAAACAGAGATATATTACAAGTTCATTAACACCACATCCTTATGCCCCCCAAGGCATTCAAGCCATACTTTCTCCCCTTATGACCCCCAAATGCATAAACCAGGCCATGAAGCAAGGGTCACATATACACCCCTTGAGTTTGCTCTCAAATGAGAGTCTCTCACTTGAGGGCTGTCATACTCCTACCACCCACAAGACCATCCTACTCTCCCAAGAGTAGAAGGCCTTGGTTACTCCCAAATCACAAGAAATGCACAAAAGAATAAAAGAAAAGACGTATAATAATTTTTTTACAAAAAAAAATACAAGACAACAACTTTTTCATTCAAACAATCTTTCCAACATAAACATGCAATCTTTCCAACATAAACATGCAACTTAAAATGAAACAAAAGAAGAAGATGAACCAACCTTCAATCTACCCAAAGGTTTGCTAGAACTAGGTTGAGGATGAGTAGCCCAAATCCACAAATCTTCCTTCTACACTTAGCCAAAATTCTATCCCAAAACTGTATTTTTCAAAATTGCATGATCTCCAAAAATAGAGAGTGGGTGATTACCCACAAAATCTCTCATTCTTTCCTAAAAAGACCTCAGTGAGAGTTCTCACAGTTTTCTAAAAATGAAAAAGGAAAAAGTGAGAAAAAGTGGAAAAGGATCTCTCATCAAAAAGGAAGGTTATCTAGCCTAGATGACACCTTCTAATTTCAATTTTCGCTCACCTTAGGAAACCCACTTTTTGAGGTGACTAAATAGTCACATGGGAGTAGACACATGCCTAAAAATACTCCTAACCCATAGGTATACCTTATGGACTTTAGGAAACACCTTTAAACTACCCCTAGGAGTCCATTTGACCCCTTATAAACCCATTTGAAGTTAAATTTCGGGTCAAACCCGAGTTGACCACTCCAAAGACTCTCTATCCAAGGAAATTTTAGAACCACATTCAAATGTTTGAAAAAACTATTACACATGGAAATTGTCTCTTGTTGGATTTAAATAAATCAATAAATAAAATTTAACACACATGCATCATTTACTATTACAAACAAAATACGATACATATGGGGTGTTGTCTCTCCAAATAGACAACCCCTAGCTTTACGAACATACATAGGTCTAGGTTTGGTTCTCCATAATGTTTCCATGGTCACATGGATAATTTTCCTGCGCATTTCAATTACACATTAGTACTTCCAAATAACCTCATATAATATTTAAACATATGAATAAGAATACACGTCAAACACTCTGCATACAATTGACATTAAACAAAATCAATATATCTTGTATCAAAATAAATCCACATAAGTAATTATCATAATCGTCATAATTTTGATCCATACATAAGACATGCATCCTATTTCTATCATCATAGTAAGTCCTGCAAATCCAATAATGACATACATCATCACAAAGCTATCCTATTCTAGAATCATATAGAGTTATATATCTATAATGCATAGAAATGAAGCATCAATATATATCAATGTTATCCAAATCATGAAATCATATAAATTCTAAATCAATAATGCATAAAAATAAAGCATCCATAATAGTCTCAACATGAAAATCACTAAAATGCTAGGATGAGTCGGGGTAGGGCATCACAAATCGATAAAGCACATTACGTATCCTAACCAGTGTCAAACAAGTCATCTTTCCGTCAATGAAAGCTGGTTGTCCACTCTGAGTCAGTCACCTGTCTCCTAACTACCAGAGAGTTTTTATCACCAAGTAAACAATTAAAACAACATAATGGAAAACAATCACTAAACAGTTTGAGCTATGAATAAAATTTTTCCTTATGTATTGTCTTTTATATTGGTTTTCGATTATTATCCCTCTGAGTAACTCGAGGAAGTCTATTGTGACTAAGAGGAGCAAGGATTGGGGGCATAATATTTTCTTTGTTTTCTGCTTGTAGGAATGATCCCAATGATCTGGAAACATATAAATTAGCTGGGTGTTTGTGATAAGAGCCTTCACAACAAGGTGAAATCACGTCACATACCTCGACTCCACTTATTTGTATGCTACAGGGAGGTCCATATCATTTCTTTGTTTATTTTGAGGGAATTTTTTTATGATGCAATTCGGGTCCCTACAAAATCTGTCCAAGGATATGACCGAAAAAAGGGTCATTGCGGACAAGATAATAAATATTGCACATTTGAGAAAGAAAGGAACTCTAACTTGCTTATTGTGTTCTTTATGCTCAGTGGTGAATCTTAAGTATTTTAAATCCAGTGACTAGGTTTAGGTTGCATTTTGTACATTATTTTGCATATCATTCTGTATTTTTGTGAATTTAGAGTGATTTTGGTATGGCAATAATCTCTTTATCTTCTGAATGAGAGTTGAAAGCATCATCATTTCTTACGCTAAGTGGTCTATTTATCATCATTTCTTCGATCGAGTACTTGTGTTTTGTGATGTTTAGCTACATACATAACATTTAATATAGCTTCATACACTTCATTATTACTCATTTGCATTCATCTTATTGCATAGAAAATGAAATATTACATTTTACATTACTCATACTCATTCATTTATTTGCATATGAAAAGAAACAAAAATAGACATCTATAATCATTTGCATTACAAACATTCATATTGAAAAGAAATGCATACATATAGAATAAAGCATATAAAAGACATCTCATAAGCGAATCAACACAAGTATGATGAAGTCAAATCAGATCTCGTATATATATCATGTCAAGTCTAAAGGTACAAAATGATGTCAAATGACATATACAAACTCCCATCAGAGCAAGAATCATATAGGCTACAAAAAATGGGTGTCTACAAAAAATATTTGAGCTACAAAAAGAAATAATCTAGCTAGCACCCTCTCCCTCATCTCCTGGTGGAGGAGGAGCCTGATGTCCGAGATCTTGATGAGGTGCCCGAGCTCCCTCTGATCGTGCCATATATTGCAAGTAGGGTATAACCTGCTGCGCAACAGGAACTGCGACATTATATGCTACCACATAGTAGGCTGCCCTACTACTCTGGAGAAGGACCTCCTGTCAGAAAGCCTCTATCTCTGCTCTAGAATCTGCCCTCAATGATGCGATCTAGTGATCATGCTCGACCCTCACCTCAGCAAGCTATCGGTCTCGCTTCGCAAGTTGAGTCTAAGCCATTATCAACTATGACTGCAGCTCTACAAGACGTGCTCTCATCGACTGCCCTGCGCCAGTCCCCTACTCTCTCATAGGCTCCCCACCCCCATCTTCACCTGTAGCTCCACCCTACTCATCCTGCCCTTGTCGGACTTATCTCGAAGTTGTTCACTCCTCAGTCCCACCCAATCTCACTCCTACATGCCCTAGGGATCCGCCCTCACCCCTCTGCTGTCCAACATCAGCTGGCACCCTACTGCTGCTCACACCAGGATCACCACCACTTCGTCATGGAGCCTCACCTCTTTGTCCCTATCCCTTCCTGTGGCCCTGTCCCTATCCCTATGTCGGTGTGGGGGAATCATCCTCAACATCCTCAATATGAGGAGCCTACTCTGCTAGATCTGTGAATCAAGGGAACGCATGTTGTTGAAACCAATCTCTATATTGGGGCAATACCTCCACATCCACCACATCATCCATATAATCCCACCTCAGGCGATGTAAACCAATCAGCTCTTGCATCACCAAAGCATAGGAGAACCGTGGAGACCATCCCTATCTCTCCTCATCTGCGTAACGTGCATATGTTGTAAACTCCTACGAGATCCCCCACGGCTGGCCATACTACCTCATCACCCGTGATACAATGAACTACTCCACAATGGTCTGTGATCTCCTAATAAGAGGATGTGTGACAAAAAGGTCCCTGTCGACTAGCCTCTAGTCATCCCAAGGCTCCAAACCTCTGTATGGTCTCCATACAATGGTTATCAAGTCATCTAGTTGTCGTCTCCAAAAATCTGTCTTGCCCAGATGGGGCTGCGTAATGTATCTGGCATACCTGTATATAATTGGTTTCCCGGGCTCTCTACTGTCATCTACTGTGGGCCGACAAACAGGAAGGTGCTCCCAAGCCCACACTTGCAAAATATATATACCAGTGGCCATCCTCTGCCCATCTCTATACATGATCTCATGCATCTCTTGATACATGTGGGCCAATAAACACGAACCCCAGCCAAGTCTTTGAGGGGTCTCAATCAATCTCTCTAGCATCCGACCCCATCTGCATCGGAAACCCTGCTGCCCTCTGTCTGGCATCAGAAAATAGCCTATGAACCCTGCTAGAACACATGCCAGAGGAAACTCCTCATTGTACCTGCTCATCAATATGTCTCAACTAATGGAACAAGTCAAAATGTCAGGATCACTGAAGACATGCCTCACTGCCTATAATCTTGGAAGGTGCCCTGAATCATAATCCACCTTATCCCTAGCAAAAGGGATATAGAGGATCCTATATACATCCTCGGGAGTGATAGTCAACTCACCCACTGATAGATGAAACATGTTATGCTCTGAATGGAAATGTTCTACCAATGTCGTGAGCATTCTGTGGTTCACACGGATATCAGGTAATCTCAATAGATGAGTCAAGCCGCACAAGTCAATATGTGCTTGCTCAACCTCAGATAAATGTCAAACTAATGCCATAGTAGGAGGATAAATGCATCTAAACAACACAGGAGGTAATCAAACCTGCAAAAACCCAACAATGAAGCATCATAAAACATTCCAAATGAGCCTCCAAGAGAAGTAAAACATCATGCAAATCCAACTAAGTCAAATGCAAAATCAAAATTTCATGTTTAGACCTTGAAAACTGCTCACTGTCTCTCGAACGACAAAACACAAAGAAGCAAAATCTCATACGAGTCAAGAATAGCTATTGTATGATAAAATAACCCCAAACGACAAATTATTGGACTTTGCACCACAAAATGGTCTTTTTACAAACCTGTTGTATGATACAAGGGTGCGTCTCAAACAATAATTCTAATGACCCTAAATGACAAAAGAAATTTTAATAGTTACTCGTACAAGATAGAATCCTATCTCACATGATAAAATGTAAAACCCGACCCCAAACATGCGAAAAACTTGAAAAATGAGCAAAAAAAATCAAAATAGAAAACATCAAGAGGCTTAAGATCGGTCACTTACCGCTGGCTCATAGTTTTGGGATCGATTATGACGTCTCTGGCGCTTGAATCGATGCCGATGAGTAGGGACCACCATTTTCTTCACAGAAGGCTTTTTGAATTTTCAAACTTGGAGGGTTAAAATGATTTAAAAATGACACTTTCGTCCCATATATAGCTAAAAACCTAATTTTTCAACTTGCTCCGATGGACATGAAAATTGTACCCTTAGCTAATTTTCCTATTCTGATTCCATTTTTGAGATCGCAATCAAAATTCAAGATCATTTTGCTAGTCAATTTCACAATTTGGACCACTTAGCGCTCTTTTCATCAAAAAGCTCATTCTTTCTTCCAATTGCGCTCAATTTCAATGCTGAATATCAATTTCAATTCTACACATCAACTCTACGCTCAATTTCTTATCAATCAACGTTGAATTTTTCAAATATTCCTTAGAATCAATTTGTGCTCAAATAACTTATCATCATCAACAATTGCCTATAATCATCAATCCCTCGTTATCTTTTGATTTTGTTCCCGAGGGGGCATACTCATGACCTTATGACATCACATCTTCATATGTCAAGAATTTTTTTTGATCTTTATCAAAAGTCGAGCAAAAAATATTTTCAACTAAAGACAATCAATTCTTATTGCTAAGGGGCATCTCAGCTTCATCACTTCACATCAAGTTGAGATCTCTTGATCATCTGAATCGAATCAATCGGTAGTGGCATATTAGTTTCATCGCTTCAAATCAAGCTGATATTTGTCTTCATCTAAATTAATCTCTTAGCATTAATTAGTTTCATCACTTTACATCAAGTTGATTATTCGTTTAAACTCAATCAAAAGTTTAAAGAGTATCTTTGATCACACTCAATCTAAGTAGGTGTTTAGTATTCATTTCTTGATCAAGCTGAATAGTTTATCTTCATCGTATCTTGATCAATAAAGTTCAAGATCGATTTTTATCATCACTCACTACATCTAAGTTCAATCAAGTTCTAGATTAGTAAGATCCGCTTCTTGATCAATCAAGTTCAAGTTTGGTATCTTTTGTTTTCTATCATTCCTTTGTTCAATCAAGTTCAGGAATGGTATCACTTTAATTAGACTTCATTCAGCTTTGTCACTTTGAATCAAGCTAAACACCTTGCTCTTCATCTAGTTCGTGATCATTCAAGTTCAGAATTGGCATCTCCTAGACATCACACATTCTTTGAACTAATGTGTTGCTCGCACATTAATTCAAAGAGGGGGAAATGTAATACCCTAAAAATGGTCATCTAAACCATGGGCCCCTAATCTCAACAACATCACCAAGGTCCTAACCATAGGCAATTAATCTTGAGCACATTATTAATTCTCTAATCATCAAAAATCACATGGCAAATCAATTACTCAATATTAATTAAATATTCATTTGATTCAATTGAATCATTTCCAAGAATATCATTTTGATCAATTGTCCCATTTTAATTTATTAAATATCCTTGCATATTTAATTAATTAATAAAATTGCCATTTAATCATGCAAAAAAAAATTAATTTATTACAAAAGAGGAATTAATTACAAAGCAAGAGTTGAATTGAAAATTAAACAAAAAGAATTGAATTGAGAGAAATCAAACTTGAGATATTATTTCTTTTTGTAAATTTAGAACTTGAAATCAGAAAAGCAATTTAAATTGAATTATTGAATTATTCTCTAAAATTGGAACTCAAAGCTTTTCAGAAAAAGAAGGTCAGTTGCATTGAAAAGACTCTTTTCTTGAATAAATAAAAGAATTATCTATTTTTATCATAAATGCATGGAATTAATTTAATATTATTTCCAATGCAACTTGGACTTCTAATTTGAATGCATTTCAATTAAACTATAACTGGAATCTATCTCAAGGTTAACTAAACCTGACTTCTCAATTATTTTCAATTAATCCTAAATTGAGCTTTTCTCTTTTGTGATTCTCTATAAATTCAGTCTTTAGCTCTCATTTCAATTGACCCCAGAGATTTTTGAGAACACGCTCGGAGATTATTATCACGCTAATTTCGCTCTGGAGTCATTGGAGATTATTTACATCCATTTTACTCATCCATTATTGCTTACATCCATTATTGCTTGAATTTTTTTCCATCTTGCATCCATATAGTTAATATCATATAGATTAAATCCTTCGTCTTGGTATAGTCTAGTCACTGGTATTGCTTATAAAAATCTGAGAGCAATCTTATACTCGCATCTTTTAGAAGGCAATTAGTCGCTTTGTTATAGTTTTTTACTTATTGATTATTAAGGATGCATATAATGTATTAATTGAAGTGTTGTGCTTGTAGCTATAGACCACTTTTTCACACACACATATCCAACTGAAAACCCATGTCCTCCAAGATCAAGTAGAATCCTTCCGCTCAAAAATCCACAAATCACAAGTACTAGGCGAGGTATATGTCGGGTACCCATCGCCCTACCCAAATGCATCCTGCTCCTATCCAGCATCGGTAGGGCCTCATACTCGCAAACTTCCCATAGGTAAAAATATGCCGCATCTAATCAATACTCCAAGATGACGTTGTGAATGGGGATCTTCAAGATCCTCCATACATCTAGTAGAGTGATCGTCACCTCGTTGGTGGGTAGGTGGAAGCTGTTGTATCTACTATCCCACCTATCAACTAAAGCCATCATCATCATATTATGGGCTCGCATCCTCAGCCATCTACCCACAAAATGAAACCCCATAGCATTTAGGATCTCTAACTCATCCAACCGCAACCACCGGTATAATCTCATGGTCACTGGCTAGTTCTCCCTCAACGACAGTGGCCCCAAATCAGCCTGCATCCAATAATCCAATTCATCTTTTCACATCCTTAAAGCCCTATCCTGCCCCCTGATGCACCCATACCTTACCCCAACCCTAAAATTCTAAGCCTATTTTCCATCCCTTTCTTCCCTAGCGTATGCACTAATTCACTCAGCACTTGTGCCAAATCCATGGCACTCATGTCATTCTAAAGGCACATGTGCTAACAGACACCCAATTGGGACCCTAGACCGAACTATCACAAGCGCATATGCCACATAACCTTTTCCCCCCACCCGACCAAACCCTAACCTAACTTTGCGTGATCGCCTACACAGCACTACCTTTTCCCTATCCCTAAACCTAACCCTAACTCCCCTCCACTGTGAGTGCCCGTGCCAAAGTGTGACTATCTATGCCAAATGCAAGTGCTCTCCCCAAAACCCTAGGGTATCCCCTTCTAGTCGCTAGTGCTCACGCTATCCTAGAGGCACACGCTGAAACAATGATCAACACGTCTGCCTTGCTAAACTTTGATCCCTAACTAAGCCCTAACCCTAGCCTAAACCTACAAAATCATAGAGGAGGATAGTAGTACATACTAGTGGTCCATAACCTGCGGGTCTCTTGTACTGTTAGATCCTCTTGGCATGGTGCTCACAGGTGGGAACTCGATCCATCTCTCCTTCTCTTCTTCTAGGCTCTAAGTTGCTCCAAGGCTTGTGTGTAACAATGACCCCTCATTGGACCCTTTGTGGCTTATATGGACCCCCTTATGGGCCCATTCCCTTTGTGCTCTCCCTCCTTCTATCTCCTCTTCTATTTTTTTCAATCTTCTCTCTTTATTTCTCATTCATTTCTCACCCCTTCTTCTATCTTCTTCGTTTCAAAAATTTTTCGTCAATTTTCTAAAAAACAAAATTCAAAAAAATTCTTGAGGGGGCATACACTATCCACATTTTACGCTGGGGCATCTTTTTTTTCTTCTCCTATCTTTTACCCATCACCAAATTTGCCGCTGTGTAAAAGAGGGGCAAAATGTAGACACTTAAATTAATTTATTTAAATTCCTTGCATAATTAATTTATTAATTGTGTCAATTCGTATTCCTTCTCAATATTAATTAAATATAATTAATGTTATCACTATATTCTGTTGATTGATTTATTTAATAAATCAATCTACCTTTATTATTCTAAAATCCCTAAAATTAAGTCTCTCCAAATTCCCCCTTTTAATTATTTAATTAATCTAGACGATTCCTACAAAACACCTTTTTCCTAATCCATCATTAACCTAATGAATTCTTCTAGAATCCCCCTAATCTCACTTATCATTATTCTTCTAATTTTTAATTCCCTCCACTCATTCTCTCTCCTAGTCAAATCCTCCTACACATCCCATTTACCCTAATCCCACCTAATCATTCTTCTAATCCCTCTCCTAATGAGTTGCTAGTGGCTAATCCTTATGATTAGCCACAAAGTCAACTCATTGTCCCTTCCATCCAACCACCTTCCTTAAATGCCCTTTTCCTAGGTGAATGTGAGATTTTCAGAATCTCACATTCCTCTAGACATCTCATCCTCCATGGAATTTTTAATTCCCCCAGTCACTATGATCATCCCTTTTGAAGAATTTTTAATTCCTCATCCCCATCTCTCAAGGAATATTTTATTCATTTCTCCTCCCTAGGCACATTGGAAAGTATTCCCAATGAGCCTTGAGGAGTGTGGAGACAAGAAATGCCTTTAAGGCATATCTCTTAGTCTCCACACTTGTCTTGTCACCTCCTCTTGGGCCATGTGTGGGCTCACATGGAATCTTGGCCCTTCATCTTGGGTCAATCCTAGCCCTCCATTTCTTCTCCTCTTCTCCTATAAATTAAGGACTCTATCCCCTTGTTTATCATCTCCAAATCTTGTAAGTGCATGCTACTAATTTGCTTAGTGAAATCCATTTAGGTACCCAAACTATAGTCAAATCATCCTCATTTGCATACTTAGCCATTTTGATCATCATCCATAACTTCACTCTTTCATCCATCTATCCATCTCCATCCTCATTTGTGCACACCTTGGAGAGGCAACCACATATCCACATTGGATCAATCCAATCAAGCTAAGGAGTGGCACATTCTTGGCTTCATCAAGAGTCCAAATTAGAGGAACAATAGAACTCTCTTCTCAAGGTATAATATATTATTGTTCATGTCTTTCATTTGTATGTTTTGTGTTTTTTATTTGAATTGACAATCTAACCTTGCAGAGGATCTTTCCCTTGGTTCAATTAGTGACAAGAAGGTTAATAGAAGGTAATGAGAATAAGCATAAGAGAGAACATAAGAGTTAAAAAATAGGACACATTTCCTTCTCATTAGTGTTTCAATTGATGTCAAAGGGGTCAATAGATTAATGAGAAATAAATGTAATTGTACATGATCTCATGTGTCTAGTAGCTATGGTAATTTTAGTTGCTTCTAACATGACATGTATAAGAATTTATGTTTTGAAAGGACTGTGACAAGATATGTTTGATTTCTTTCTCAATGTTATTGTTGGCATTTTCATGAAGATTGCATTGATGAAATGTTATATTGTCATTGATGTCAATTAACCGATAATGATTTTGGTATAATATTGCTTTGTAACCGGTAGGAAGAGCTAGTGAATGGAATTGCAACCGGTAGGTGAGTGTGTGGAGGAAACCGGTATTACTAAAAAATGGAGAGGTGAACTGGTAAACCCTAACCGATGAAGTTTGGTGAATCAGTTGTATTGATTTATGATCTAATGATGGGAGGTAATGATTATGACACGTATGCATGTTGTATGAGAAGAGTTTCAAATGGTTTTTAGTGTGTTGAGATAACATTTTTTGTCTTGGGAATGAGAAATTTCATTGCATGTATTGCAAACCGCGTGATGAGTTATAGAGTTCGATGAAGTAGTGATCAAGGAGCGGCCGAGGCTATCTTGAATGATGTGCAATGATTATTATGTAATACAACAGTCATACTTGAACCGACTTGTTTGTAATCTCTATGAGAATTAGGTTTGTGTTGTGTTACCAATTTGATGATTTTTTTATAAGGTTGATGAGTTGTTTTGTTGTAGAGGGCAATTTATAGTTGAGAGTGAGAGTGTGGTTGTCGAACTAGATGATGTATCTGCAATTTGTGTAGAGGCAAATAGGAGCATGAAAAGGATCTGAACAAGCAAGTGTAGTGCTATTCAAACAGATCAACAAACCCCTATTGTTTTCTAACAATTACAATAGTAAAATCCCCTAATCAGGTAAGCTCTAACAAGCTTAGTGTTATTCAAATCCTCTAACCAGGTGGTCCATTAACTTGGATTTCAAATCCTCTACTGAGGTTACTCCTTACAGAGTATTGCTTCTAACATGGCATTATAGTCAATCCCTGAACCGAGTGGTCCCTAAGAAGATTTGTTCTTAACAAGACTTTTTGTAAAGCTTTAACAGGCTTGGCTCCTAATAGGGTGAACTTCAGAAGAGTTCAGAATACTTGTGGGTATTCATCCCCACCGTGGTTTTTCCCATTTGGGTTTCCACATCAGAAATATTGTGTCAAGTGGTGAATGTTTTTGTGGTTATGTTCACTATGGTTGAATTGCTTACCTAGTAAATCCACTTTGATATGTTATGTTAACTGACAACAATTTGAAATGAGATTTTACTTATGTCAATAAAGTATTTGGATGTTTGTGAGTTTCAAGATGTTTTATTGGTAATCTATTATAACAGTCAACTAGTTTAACTTTTTATTTTAGAGTTTGCATTGAGAGGTTGATTTTGAGATTGGTAAAAGTTTATATCAGTTTTCTATCTACTGATTCACCCCCCCCTCTCAGTAGTTAACCAGATACTTATTCTTTCATCATACCGTCAACCATTATGCTCTAGTTTTAGTAGTTCTTGGTTTTCTATCACATGTGATATTATTTAAAAGTATTTGTGATATGCTTATGAGGTTTGTTGTTAAAAAATAGTATGTGCACTTAGTTGCACTATCATGGTGTTTAGATCCACATTCTATTGCACTTACATGTTATGCCCTGTGATTTGGAAGTTAAGTAAAACTACAATTAAAGTTTTGTATTCCAAAGTTTCAGAAGCTGAGCTTTAGTAGACAAAATGTTAGAAGTGATACAATGTTCATTGTGCGAGCAAGTTGATTGTGTTGATGTTCCAAATATATGCACCAAAATATTGCAACGTGCACTAGCTAGAGGTAGCATCCAAATGTTCTTTGGGGCCAACAGAATGTATGTTCGATAACACATAAATGTCCCTACACCTAGAGTAACATGTAGTATTTTAGATTTAACCTATTACACTTTTGGTTTAAGTTTTATTCTTTTGGCTAGCTTGTAGATAGTGTAATTATGTTATAAGTTGACTTGTGAATATAATTATCATTACAATGGATATATATAGTTGATCTAGATTCACTCCTTGGGTGATTGTATATGTGAATGTGTGAAAGGTGTAGTTGATATGTGAGTATGTGGGTGATGTTAAATGAGTAGAATCTCAATTATTGTGTGGTTCTAGTTGAAGATCGTATGCATAATATGGGGAAGTTATGCAGTTGACTAGATTATGAGGAAGGTGAGTATTTATTCTTGAAGGTATGCATTACATAGCTCTTATATTCTATATGGGATTTTTGTCTTACAGGCCGAGTTGGTGCTCGAATTTTGGATTAGGGAATCAATGTCTCTTGTAGGCTGGTGCATGCAAGTGTAATTTTGAGGATTGGTGTCTCAAAAAGGTTGTTGCCTACTCCATTTTGTAAATTTACTATTATATTCCTATGAGTTTGGATTTCAATATAGATCCAAGAAACCATTCTCATCATTATTTTTTCCTTCTAGGTTTTCATGTAAATATGGTATTCATTTGTGTGGATGTGTTTGTGTTTTGATAAGTTACATTATCATTAAGGAAAGATTATTAAATGCTACTATGTTGAATTAGGTTTGATCCTTGGAGAAGTTATTAAAGGTAACTAATGTTCAGTAAATTTAAAATTTAAATGTACTAATTTACCCCTCTTAGTATTTTAGTGTGCTTAACATATAAATAATAAACAAAGCGCATGTAATCACACACTCATACATGTGTATAAACAACTAAAATACCAACATAATAAAAACTCTGTAATAATGTTATAAGTGTCTTGCAAAGTGCACCCAATTGATGCAAATACAAAAAAATGGCACCTTAGACATTCTCAAGTAATCATATACAAGGATTGGTATATGGATCAGATCTCAAAATAAACATTAGAACACAAAGATGACAGGAATTATAGTAAAAGTGGACTAATGATTCTGAGTGGGTAATCTTACCTTCATATTTTGGTTCAATTGAACTTTAAAGGGTCTTTATTAGGGTTATCCTCAGTACCTATCAAGAATTATGAATATACCCAATATATAATTAACCCCAAATTTATCACTAAGCCAAAAATTGACAAGCTATATGAAAGGCTTGATATCAAGTTGATAGCTAAAAATAGCTACACGAGTCTCTACCTAATGTTCCATGCATGTTATCAAGGTTTAGGCATGCATAACATAATCCTCCTACTATTTAAGTAGTTTACAATCACTTAAGTTGTTCCTTGAGATAATATTATAGAATAAGAACATGTACAATCCATATCTACTACTAAATGAATAGAGGTATTGAAATAATCCATTTGAGAAATATTTGGTTCTTTACCAATTAGACAAGTGCTTACTCCATAATACATCAAAGTAATGATCATGCAAGGAAGAGTAGTATAAAACCATAGATAATAATTGAACTAGATGCACATATGCATGCATATCAAATATAACATTTCACACAAATATACTTGGGGATGCACACCAAGATGGTGAGTAAAAAAGTGACCACTACCTAAAAAAATGCTTAAAATGAACGAAATGCATATGTGTTTTTGATATTTTCAAAAACTACTTACAAGTGTTAAGGCTCAAAAAAATTGAGCCAAAAAAGTGTGTGATATTTGAATTAAAAATGCATTTGTGTTATTTATAATAAAAACATGTATGCACTTTTATAAGAGAAAAAAACGCATGTGTTTAACCTATACGTGTTATGGTAAACAAGAAAAAGATGTACATGTTTTGTTGACATAAATGTTGAAAAAGAAAATATCCCTAGATGCTAATGTCTTTGGCCTTCTCTTAGTTTTTTTTCATCGGAATAAATACATAAAATATAACATTTAAGTAAAAGTTATATTTTATGTATATAATGGTAGGATGTATGGGAGTGGTTTTAGATCTCTAGGACTAATAATGCAAATTATAGATTTTAGGAGATCTTATAAGTTTTTAGACAGTCAAATTTCATTAATATGCAGGCTCCTATCATCATTCTCCTACTATCTCTCTATTTCATTCTCTTTGTCTTCCCCAAGCTCTCCTCCCTCTCTATCTCTCTCAATCTCACTTTATCATCTCTCCCCAAGCTCTAGATCTTATAATTTGTTAGACTTAGTCAAATTTAAATAATCACTAAGCTTTTATTATCATTCTCTATCTCTATTTCACTCTCTTTGTCTTCCTCAATATCTAGACCTATCTCTCTTCCTATCACTCTTCATATCCCCCTATCTCCCCCATCTCTCTATCTCAATATATCCTCTCTCCCCAAGCTCTAAACCTATCTCTATCACCCTTCTACTTTGTATCTCCTCTCTATTATCTACCCGATTCGCACACACTCCCCCCCCCCCTCTCTCTCTCTCTCTCTCTCTCTCTCTCTCTCTCTCTCTCTCTCTCTCTCTTCTTGTCTTTCTCTCACCCTTTCCCTATCTACTTACCTCTATCTCCCCTCTCCCTCTCTACACATTCCTCTATCTCCCTACCTACCTACCTCTATTTATCTACATAAATCTCCCTCACTCCCTCTTTCTCAATCCCTCCCTCCTCCCCTCTCCATTTCTCTTTATCTCACTCTTTTTTTCTCCCTTGAGTTTAATACCTCTCCCCCTCTCTTCCCTCTCTCTACTTCTCTCTATCTCCCTCTCTTCTCCAACCTAGGGTCTAAATCTCTCTTTACATACCTCCCTCTCACTCCCTTCTTACATCTATTTTTCTAAATAGATCTCCTTCCCTCCTTTCTCTCCCCTTTTATCTCTACTTATATCTATCTCCCCTCTCTCTATATATACATACCTCTCCCTCCTTACCTACTTATCTCCATTTCTCTATATAATTCTTCCTCCCACCCTCTCTCTTTATACCTACATCCCTCCCTCCTCCCCTCTCTCTGTCTATCCATATATATATCCTCTTACTCTCTTTATCTCCCCTCTCCCTCTCTCTTCCTACCTCTCTTTCCATCCATCTCTAATTTTATCTCCCCTAACTCTCTACCTCCTTCCCTCCATACTAATATTTATCTCACCTTAGTCTCTCTCTCTTTCCCTACCTCTCCCTCCCTCAATCCTTCCCTTTCCATATCCTCTCTCTAACTACTTGTATCTATCTACACTCTCTCTCTTTAAATACCTCTCCTTCGCTCCAACACTCCCCTCTACTTTTGTCTATCTCATCTCTCTCTATCTCTTGTTGGCATATGATGAACTGGTATGATAATATGATAATAATATATGTTGTCATTGATGTCAATAAGTATAGGTCAACTGGTATGAAGATTGGAAGAATTTTTTATTAATGATCAAGTTGGAGAACTGGTATGAAGAGATGTAGTGAACTGGTGTCAGGGTTTCACTAAGTGTGACTACCGGTTGGTAGTCTCAGCTCTAGGGTTCCTGCTTTGGCAATCTAGCTTTTGCGATGCAATTGATGATATTTTGTGACGAGTTAGCTAAGAAATGAAGATGAGATTGCCATGTCAGTTTTGTGCACGTGAAGGATTTCCTTGAAGATATTGCATATGAAGATTGACTGCATTAAATGTCTACCTCGAGAATGAACATTCTTCTTAGCGGTATGAGAAGAAAGCGTGATGGGTTACTGATTTCTATGTGTGGTGAAAAATGGATGATACAGATTGACTTGTGATCTGTTTAAGATTGTTTCATTCTATGAAAAGTGTTTGGATGGTCAGGATTGGACCGCTTGTAATTGTAAACCTAAGATGCTTAGGGTTTAGGGTTTATGTTACCGACCTAATTGTTGTCTATAAGGTCGATGATGTTTGTTATTGTAATTGGTTGGAAAAAGTTGTGTATGTATCCGAGTGATGAGATACTTGCCAAACTAGTGAGTGAAAACTATAGAGTGTGATTGCAAAGTAGAGGAATTGAAAAGGATCTGCCTTAGCATATAGTGATGTTATCAGATCAGAGTTTTACTTGTTGTCTTCTAACCATTTCAACAGAAGGAAAATCCCTTTGTCGAGCAACTTTAACAGGCTTACTATAAATCCTCTAACTAGGTGACTCAAGTTCATTAAGTTCTTTAAATCCTCTAGCAAGGTAACCTTTAACAGGGTTTGAACTTTTAACATGGTATATAGCCATTCCTTAACCGGGTGATCTTTAACAGGATCAGTTCCTAGTAGAACCTTATTGTAAAGTCTTTAACTGGACTAGGCTCCTAAAAGAGCAAGCTTCAAAAGAGTTCAAAACAAGCTTGTGGGTATTCATCCCCACCATGGTTTTTCCCATTTGAGTTTCCACATGAAAAATCTATGTGTCAAGAGTTTTGTATTTTTAATGTGATGATTAAGTATTCTTTGTTTAAGTGATTATGCATGCAGAGCTAATGGTTATGGTATTGCTGAAACACCACATACATATGTTTATGGGTGAAGTAGTTATCAAGTATTGAATGTATTTGAAGTATTCAGTTTTATCGGTTTATGTTGTTTGTAGTCTTACTATGTTTAACCAGTATTGCCATGGTTAAGTTCAGTAATGAAGACAACTAGTTAGCATTGTTTTAGCTTGATAAGTTGCTGAGAAGATTTTGTATGTATTGATTCACTCTCCCCCCCTCTCAGTACTAGTTAGGGTATTTGTTGTTCATCATTATTCATCAATTGGTATTAGAGAAACTCTAGGTCCCCAGTGATATAAGCTTAACCGCTTGAGGAAAAAGATCTTGCCTTAATGATGAAGAGGGAAGGTCCTAAGTTCAATAGAGATAACTTCAACATATGGAAGGAAAGAATGAAGATCTATATTAAGAGTTTGGGTGCTCAACACTGGAGCTATGTTGAGAATGTCTATGTAATCCCAACTGGTACTCTAATTGATGATCAAAAAAGAGAGATTCAAGAAAATGGGCAAGTCATGGAAGCCCTTATTAGCAGTTTGTTCGATATTGAGTTCATTGATGTACAAGATAAGGACACTCCTAAGGATGTATGGGAAACATTGGAAACTATTTTTGGTGGTGATGAGAATGTGAAGAAAGATAAGGAAGAGAGCCTTAGAGGAAAATTTGAAGACATGAGGATGGTTGAAGGTGAAACCATTCAGCAATATGGCATAAGGATCAAGACTGTTGTTGGAGTTATCAAGAGCACTGGTGGAACAATCGATGATGCTGCCATTGTCAGTAAAGTTTTGAGATCACTATTATCGGTATATGCAATCAGGGTTGCTGCTATTCAGGAATTAAGGTCTATTGATAAAACCAAGGTATCCTTAAACTCTATCATTGCAAAGTTGACTGCATATGAGTTGAATAGCTATGATGGTAGTATTTAGAAGATTGAGTCAGCTTCTAGAGCATCTGTTGCACCAACCAGAAAAGGAAAAGAAGTAAGTACTAGTTATGAATCCATGCAAAGAGAGTTATGGATGATGAAGAGATTCTGAAGGAGTTTTAAGCTCTTCTTGCCAAGAGACTTCCAAAAGGCATTGGAAAATACAGAGGTAAGATTCCTTTAAAATGTTTTTCCTGCAATAAGATAGGACATATAGATGTTAAATATCCTAACAATGACAATAAGGATAAACCGGAGAGGTTTAGAAAGTATAAAGTAGGAAATAGAAGAAATTGTCTTGTTGTAGTGGATGAAGGTGTTACTGATGAAGAATCTAAGGATGAAGAGAATGAGGACATAGTGTTTGTAGCTGTAAAGGAAGAAGTATCTAACAAGAAAGCACTTGTCTCTCGCATTGACAACTCTAATGAGTGGATTATTGATAGTGGTTGTTCTCACCACATGATTGGTGATCAAAGAAATTTTCTATCTCTAGAAGAATATGATGGAGGTGTTGTCAGATTTGGCAACGATGCACCTTGCTTGGTAAAAGGAAAAGGATCCATCTCACTGAATGGAAAGAGTAGTGTGGATGATGTCTACTAGGTAGAAGGTCTTAAGCATAACTTGTTGAGAGTTGCTTGGCTAAATGATAAAGGACTCATTCTGGAGTTCAAAGGTGGAGTCTGCAGTATAATTGGAAAAAGTGGTGAACTTATTGCCACCGGTAAGTAGACCAGAGGTAACTTGTTTCAGTTGAATGCCAAGATAAGTCAGTGTTTGATGGCAAAGTTTGATGATAGTTGGATATGGCATAGGAGACTTTTTCATATGAACTTTGATAATATTGTAAAGGCTAGTAAGATCAAGGCAGTAAGAGGATTGCCTTTGCTGAACAAACTGGAGAATTCTTTGTGCAGAGAATGTCAACTTGGGAAGATGTCTTCCTCAACTTTCAAAGGTAAGTCTTTTTCAGCAGAAAACTTACTTGATCTTGTGCATACTGATTTGGGTGGTCCTATGAAAACTAGAAGTATTTTGGGAGACAGGTATTTCATGATTCTTACCCATGATTGCTCAAGAATGATGTGGGTCACATTCTTGAAAGACAATTCTGAGGCATTTGGAAAGTTCAAAGCCTTTAGAGCATTAGTAGAGAAGGAAAGTGGTCAAAAGATAAAATGCCTAAGAACTGATCAAGGAGGTAAATTCACTTCTGATGAATTCAACAAGTACTATGAAGATAGTGGTATCAAGAGGCACTTGTCTACCCCAAGGACAACTCAACAGAATGGCATAGCAAAAAGGAATAACAAGACTATAGTTGAAGTGGCCAGAACAATGTTGATCTAAGGAAAGGTTGCTCATAGTTTTTGGAGAGAAGCGGTGAGCACTGCAGTTTATACCATGAACCGGGTACTCATCAAGAAAGGTAGAGTTAAAACCCCTTATGAGTATTGGACCGGGAAGACTCCCACTGTGAGCTATTTTAAAGTATTTGGTAGTAAGTGTTACATCAAGAGAGGTGATCATCTGAGCAAGTTTGATGCTAAATGTGATGAAGGAATATTTTTGGGGTATTCTACTAAGAGTAAAGCTCTCAAATGCTACAATAACAAAACATAGAAAATTGTTGAGAGTATCAATGTCAGGGTTGATGAATCCCCTAAGGAACTTGAGGAAACCTGCGGTGAGGAAGTGGAAGATGAACTGAGTGTAGCCTTCTGGGAACTGGTTAAGAAAGAAACAAGTAAAGATCTCAGTGTTCCTGTACTCATAGAAGTTGCAGCAGGTGAAGATGAAGAAGAAGTAAGTGAAGAAGAAGAGGAAAAGTTAGCAGAACCAACTAGAGTCATTCCTAGTTATGTGAAATTACATCATTATCTAAAGCAAATCATAGGAGATAAAGATGCAGGGATACTCACAAGAAGAAAGGTGAAAGAAAACTCTTGCATGATTTCTGAATTGGAGCCCAAGACTTCTACAGAAGCACTTACATATGAAGACTAGATTAAGGCAATGGAAGAGGAGATAGACCAAATAGAAAAGAATGCAACATGGTCCTTGGTACCCAGACCAAAATATAATAATGTCATAGGTACCAAATGGGTCTTCAGGAATAAGCTAAATGAAGAAGGCACAGTTGTGAGGAACAAGGCAAGACTTGTTCGCAAGGGATATGCTCAGGAAGAGGGAGAAGACTATGGAGAAACCTTTTCTCATGTGGCTAGACTGGAAGGTGTCTGAATGGTACTTGCATTTGCAAAATTCAAGGGATTTAAGGTTTACCAGATGGATGTGAAGTCAGTGTTCTTGAATGGAATCCTAGAAGAGGAAGTGTATATTGAGCAACCAGATGGGTTTGCCTTATCAAAAGATAGTAACATGGTATGTAGATTACACATAGCCTTGTATGGATTGAAACAAGCACCTAGGGCATGGTATGAACTTTTACACTCTCATCTTGTGAAAATAGGATTTCAGAGAACAAGTGAGGATAGCAACATCTACTTGAAATCTGAAGGTGATCAGATTTTGATCTGTGAAGTATTTGTAGATGACATAATCTTTGGAGGAGATGATGAAATGAGTCATGCATTTGCAGAATAAATGAAGAAAGAGTTTGAGATGTCTCTCATTGGAGAGATAAAATTCTTCATTGGTTTACAGATTCAACAAATGAAAGAGGGTATCTTTATTACCTAGTCCAAGTATGTCAAAGAGGTATTGAAGACCTTTGGCATGGAGGAGAGCAAACCAGTTGGTACACCAATGGTGATCGGCTGTAAATTGACTAAGGAAGGTGATTCAACATTAGTGAATGAGAAGGAGTATCGATCAATTATCGGTAAGCTACACTATGTGGTGCACAATAGACCAGATATTGCTCATGCAGTGGGCATAGTAGCTCATTTTTAGAAAAGTCCAAGAGAATCCAACTTGGTAGCAGTCAAGAGGATTCTTAGATACCTAAAAGGGACTGTTGACTATGGATTGTGGTATCCATACAAAGTTGATTTTAATCTCAAGGTATTTACTGATGTAGATTGGGGAGGTAATGTGGATGACCAAAAAAGCACAACTGGTGGAGCGTTCTTTCTTGGTGGAAGACTAGTCTCATGGATGAGTAAGAAGCAGAGCTGTGCTTCTTAGTCTATAGTTGAAGCAAAGTATGTGGCAACATTTATGAACTGGACTCAAGCAATCTGGATGAAACATGTATTGGATGGTTTCAAAGTACCTATATGTAAACTGGTGAGTATATTTTGTGACAATACTAGTGCAATCAATTTTTCCAAGAATCCAATATTGCATGCTAGAACTAAGCACATTGAGCTCAAGTATCATTTCTTGAGAGAGAAGGTTCAAAACAGAGAGGTTGTATAACAACATATTTCCAGTAAGGAGTAACTAGCAGACATATTCACTAAGCCCTTACCGAAGACTACATTTACCTATTTGAGAGGTGACTTAGGGGTTTTGCCCCTTCATGAAGTAAACTAAAGATGTGTGCTCCACATCAGTTAGGTATTACAGTGATAAATATTTATGGATTGATGTGTTGAAGGATGCTACTCTGTAGGGGGAGTAACATAGTGAAGTATGGGAGCTTGTGCCTCCACTTTGGCATTGTTGTCAATAGGGGAGAAGATATATAAAATAGGGGGAGAAGATATGAGATAGGGGAGAAGATATCTGATGTATGATATCTGATGAAGATATTTTAATTGCATTGGTCTATGATGTTTTTTGTTGCAATGCTACACTAAGTAAGTTTTTCCATCAATGCCAATGGGGGAGATTGTTGGCATATGATGAACCGGTATGATAATATGATAATAATATATGTTGTCATTGATGTCAACAAGTATAGGTCAACCGGTATGAAGATTGGAAGAATTTTTTATTAATGATCAAGTTGGAGAACCGGTATGAAGAGATGTAGTGAACCGGTGTCAGGGTTTCATTAAGTGTGACTATTGGTTGGTAGTCTCAGCTCTAGGGTTTTTGGTTTGGCAATCTAGCTTGTCCGATGCAACCGATGATATTTTGTGATGAGTTAGCTAAGCCACATCATTTTTGGGCATGTGAAGGATTTCCTTGAAGATATTGCATATGAAGATTGACTGCATTAAATGTCTACCTCGGGAATGAACATTCTTCTTAGCGATATGAGAAGAAAGTGTGATGGGTTACTAATTTCTATGTATGGTAAAAAATGGATGATGCAGATTAACTTGTGATTTGTTTAAGATTGTTTCATTCTATGAAAAGTGTTTGGATGGTCAGGATTGGATTGCTTGTAATTGTAAACCTAAGATACTTAGGGTTTAGGGTTTATGTTACCGACCTAATTTTTGTCTATAAGGTCGATGATGTTTTTTATTGTAAGTGGTTGGAAAAAGTTGTGTATGTATCCAAGTGATGAGATACTTGCCAGACCAGTGAGTGAAAACTGCAAAGTGTGATTGCAGAGTAGAGGAATTGAAAAGGATCTGCCTTAGCATATAGGGTTGTTATCAGATCAGAGTTTTACCTGTTGTCTTCTAACCATTTCAATAGGCTTACTATAAATCCTCTAACCAGGTGACTCAAGTTCATTGAGTTCTTTAAATCCTCTAGCAAGGTAACCTTTAACAGGGTTTCAACCTTGAACAGGGTATATAGTCATTCCTTAACCGGGTGATCTTTAACAGGATCGGTTCCTAGCATAACCTTATTGTAAAGTCTTTAACTGGAGTAGGCTCCTAATAGAGCGAGCTTCAAAAGAGTTCAAAAAAATCTTGTGGGTATTCGTCCCCACCGTGGTTTTTCCCATTTGGGTTTCCACATGAAAAATCTATGTGTTTATGCATTTTTCATGTGATGATTAAGTATTCTTTATTTAAGTGATTATGCATGCAGAGCTAATGGTTATGGTATTGTTGACACACCACATACATATGTTTATGGGTGAAGTAGTTATCAAGTATTGAATGTATTTGAAGTGTTCAGTTTTATTAGTTTATGTTGTCTGTAGTCTTATTGTGTTTAACTGGTATTGCCATGGTTAATTTCAGTGATGAAGACAACCGGTTAGCATTGTTTTAACTTGATAAGCTGCTGAGAAGTTTTTGTATGTATTGATTCACCTCCCCCCTCTCAGTACCAGTTAGGGTATTCGTTGTTCATCATTATTCATCATCTCTCTCCTTCGCTCTCCACTTCTCTCTATCTGTTTCCCCCATCTCTCTTTCTCTACCATGGAGATAGCCATTCACATTTATTATGTTTCATTTGATATAATTATCCCATGAGTATCTCATCCCCTTATAGACCAATCTTTTGAATAACATGATGTCCTATAAAAATATTTGATATTTACATAGACAAAAAGTTACATTATATAACAACATATATATAGAAATCAACATAAAGTATCTTGGAGGGAGATTTTAAAAGCATATCCAAATAGATACAACCTCAAAGATGTCAAGATGGATGTGTTATATGAATGTGACTATTAGGATGAGAGATCCACCTAGGATTGTGTAAGATATAATCAATAAGGGAAACCATACCATAGCCTCATTACAGTACATGAGAAAATACATCCAATTATATAAATTATTTAAAAGGCCAACCATTAATAATGTTTAGAGTTAAAAAATGGTGCATCAAGGAGTAAAAACATAAAGCTCAAGATGAAACATTTAAATTATGTCTCATCTTAGTAGACCTACAAAAATATCAATTAGTGATGTTGAGGTTAAAAAGACACACCAACTACCCACGAACTACTCATAACCTTCACATTTAAAATCCTTTTGAGAAACATGGGAAGGGATGTGTAGGTGGGAGAGAATAGTGTTAGTAGAGTCGGTACCATGTGTTAACTTTAGTTGAGGGCACACCATCCATGTTGAAGTAGATTAGATCAAATTTTGAATGAGACATGTATAATAATACAATCACAATAGGACGAGGAAACATGAATCCATAAACAACCCAAATTCCACCATACAGTAGTTAAAAACTACCAATATGCTACTACAAAAACATATTGATCCACAATAAAGATACATATGAATATTAAAGCACTAGCTATCACTACATAATAACCAAACAAAACACTCAAGAAATATTTGTTCATAATATCGCTAACAAATGAATATATACTTGGTCTAGATTCATTGAACTCCTCACATTGATAAGAAAAATGACATATGGTGATAGAAAGTGAGGGAAGTATATGTGAGAGAACCTAACTTTGGATGTTTTTTCTTAGTGATGGCACATAACAAAGAGGCCCCAATTGCATAAATTTAACAAAACTACTATTTTTGTGGTATAAAATCATGTGACATGACTTGATTTGTAGTTGCAAAGGTTGATGCAATCTTCCATATAAACATCCTTGGGGAAATAATAAAAGAGATGTCAGACCAAGTGTCTCACCAAGCTACACATTCATGTGTTGACCTATGACACATTTTCTTAAGTTGCAACTACAATTGGTGGTTCACAATGATCATTATAAGATCAACAAAAATGGGTGAAATGGGCAATGCAAAGTTATGGGTGTGTGTGTGAAAAAGTGGTCTGTAAGCTGCAAGCACAACACTTCAATGAAGTCATTATATGCATGGTTAGTAATCAATAATCAATAAGTAAAAAACCATAACAAAATGACTAATTGCCTTCTAAAAGATGCGAGTATAAGATTGCTCTCAGATTGTTATAAGTAATACCAGTGACTAGACTACACCAAGATGAAGGATTTAATCTATATGATATTAACTATATGGATGCAAGCTGGATGAATAATTCAAGCAAATAATCAATTCAAGCAATAATCGATGTAAAATGGATGCAAATAATCTAAAATAGCACAATAATCTTCAATGACTCTAGAGCAAAATTAGTGCGATAATAATCTCCAAGCATGTTCTCAAAAATCTCTGGGGTAAATTGGAATGAGAGCTGAAGACTGAATTTATAGAGAATTACCAAGAGAAAAGCTCAATTTAGGATTAATTGAAAATAATTGAGAAATCAAATTTAGTCAACCTTGAGATAGATTCAACTTATAGTTTAATTGAAATGCATTCAAATTAGAAGTCCAAGTTGCATTGGAAATAATAATAAATTGATTCCATGCATTTGTGATAAAAATAGATAATTCTTTTATTTATTCAAGAAAAGAGTCTTTTCAATGCAACTGAACTTCTTTTTCTGAAAAGCTTTGAGTTCCAATTTTAGAGAATAATTCAATAATTTAATTAAATTGCTTTTCTGATTTCAAGTTCTAAATTTAGAAAAAGAAATAATATCTCAAGTTTAATTTCTCTTTCAATTCAATTCTTTTATTTTAATTTCAATTCAACTCTTGTTTTGTGATTAATTCCTCTTTTGTAATAAATTAATTCCTTTTTCATGATTAAATGGTAAATTTATTAATTAATTAAATATGTAAGGATATTTAATAAATTAAAATAGTATAATTGATCAAAATGATATTCTTGGAAATGATTCAATTAATTAAATGAATATTTAATTAATATTGAGTAATTGATTTGCCATGTGATATTTGATAATTAAAGAATTAATAATGTGCTCAAGGTTGATTTAATTGCCTTTGGTTAGGACCTTGGTGATGTTGTCGAGATCAGGGGCCCATGGTTTAGATGACCATTTTTAGGGTATTACATTTGGCCCTCTTTGAATTAATGTTCGAGCAGCGCGTTGGTTCAAAGAATGTGTGATGTCTAGGAGATGCCAATTCTGAACTTGAATGATCACGAACTAGATGAAGAGCAAGATGTTTAGCTTGATTCGAAGCGACAAAGCTGAATGAAGTCTGATTAAAGTGAATACCATTCCCAAACTTGATTGAACTGAGAAATGATAGAAACAAAAGATACCAAACTTGAACTTGATTGATCAAGAAGCAGATCTTACTGATCTAGAACTTGATTGAACTTAGATGCAGTGAGTGATGATAAAAATCGATCTTGAACTTGAATGACCAAGATACGATGAAGATAAACTATTCAACTTGATCAAGAAATGAATACTGAACACCTGCTTAGATTGAGTGTGATCAAAGATACTCTTTAAACTTTTGATTGAGTTTAAATGAATAATCAGCTTGATTTGAAGCGATGAAACTGATTAATGTTAAGAGACTGATTCAGATGAAAGACAAATATTAGCTTGATTTGAAGCGATGAAACTGATATGCCCCTTGCCATTGATTCAATTCAGATAATCAAAAGATCTCAACTTGATGTGAAGTGATGAAGCTGAGATGCCCCTTAGCAATAAGAATTGATTTTCTTTAGTTGAAAAGATTTTGCTTGACTTTTGATGAAGATTTGAAAAATTTCTTGACTTGTGAGATGTGAGGTCATAAGGTCGTGAGTATGGCCCCTCGGGAATGAAATCAAAAGATAGCGAGGGTACATGATTATAGGCAATTGTGTGGTGAAAATAAGTTATTTGAGCACAAATTGATTCTAAGGAATATTTGAAAAATTTGGTGTTGATTGATGAGTTAAGTGTAGAGTTGATCATAATGATGATGTGTAGAATTGAAATTGATATTCAGCATTGAAATTGAGCACAATTTGAAGAAAGAATGAGCATTTGATGAAAAGAGCACTAAGCGGTCCAAATTGTGAAATTGACTAGTAAAATGATCTCGAATTTTGATTTCGATTCTGAAAATGGAATCAGAGTGGTCAAATTAGCTAAGGGTACAATTTTCATGTCCATCGGAGCAAGTTGAAAAATTAGGTGCTATATATGGGACGAAAGTGTCATTTTCAATTCATCTTAACCCTCCAAGTTTGAAAATTCAAAAAGCCTTCTACGAAGAAAATGGTGGTCCCTACTCGTCAACATCAATTCGAGTGCCAGAGATGTCATAATCGACCCCGAAACTATGAGCTAGCGGTAAGTGATCGACCTTAAGCCTCTTTATGTTTTCAATTTTGAATTTTTTTGTTCATTTTTCAAGTTTTTCGCATGTGTGGGGTTGGGTTTCACATTTTATCATGCTAGACAGGATTTTGTCTCGTACGAGTATCTGCTAAAATCTCTTTTGTCATTTAGGGTCATTAGAATTGTTGTTCAGGACGTACGACAGGTCAGTTAAAAGACCATTTTGTCATGTGAAAGCCAATAGTTTGTCGTTTGGGGTTGTTTTGTCATGTGAGAGCTATTCTTGGCTCGTACGAGATTATGTCTCTCTATGTTTTGTTGTTCAGGAGATAGTGAGCATTTTTGAAGGTCTAAACATGAAATTTTTATTTTGCATTTGACTTAGTTGGATCTGTGTGATGTTTTACTTCTATTGTAGGCTCATTTGGAATATTTTCTGATGCTTTGTTGTTGGGTTTTTGCAAGTTCAATTACCTCCTGTGCTATTTAGATGTGTTTATCCTCCTACTATAGCATTAGTTCGACATTTATCTGAGGTTGAGCAGGCTCATATTGACTTGTGCGGCTTGACTCATCTATTGAGATTACCTAATATCCGTGTGAATCATGGAATGCTCACAATGTTGGTTGGGCGTTTCCATTCAGAGCATAACACGTTTCATCTGTCAGTGGGGGAGTTGACTATTACTCCCAAGGATGTATATAGGATCCTCTATATCCCTTTTGCTGGGGATAAGGTAGATTATGATTCAAGGAACCTTCCAGGATTACACATAGTGAGGCATGTCTTCAGTGATCCTGATATTTTGACTCATTCCATTAGTTGGGACATACTGATGAGCAGGTACAATGAGGACTATCCTCTGGCATGTGTTCTAGCAGGGTTCATAGGCTATTTTCTTATGCCAGATAGAGGGCAGCAAGGTTTCCAATGCAGATGGGGTCGAATGCTAGAGAGATTGATAGAGACCCCTCAGAGACTTGGCTAGGGTTTGTGTTTATTGGCCCCCATGTATCGAGAGATGCATGAGATCGTGTAGAGATGGGCGGAACATGGCCACTGGTGTATATATTTTGCAGGTGTGGGATTGGGAGTACCTTCCCATTTGTTGCCCCATAGTAGATGACAGTAGAGAGATCGGGCAACCGATTATATACAGGTATGTCGAATACATTATGCAGCCCCATCTGGGTAAGACAGATTTTTGGAGATGGCAGCTAGATGACCTGATATCCATTGTATGGAGATCGTACAGAGGTGTAGAGACATGGGATGACTGGTGGATGGTTCGCGAGGACCTTTTTATTATGCGCCCTCTTATTGGGAGTTCAAAGACCATTTTGGAGCAATTTGTTGTATCACGAGTGATGAGGCAGTATGGCCGGCCTGAGTGGGTCTCAAAGGAGTTTACAACGTATGCACGTTACGCAGATGAGGAGAGATAGGGATGGTCTCCATGGTTGTCCTATGCTTTGGCGATGCAGGAGCTGACTGGTTTACATCGCCTGAGGTGGGATTATATGGATGATGTGGCGGATGCGGGGGTATTGCCTTAGTATAGAGATTGGTTTTAGTAGCATCCATTCCATTGATTCATAGATCCATCAGAGCAGGCTCCTCATATTGAGGATGTTGAGGATGATGCCCCTGCACTGGCATAAGGACAGGGATAGGGCCACAAGTAGGGATAGGCACAAAGAGTTGAGGCTCCATGATGGAGTGGTGGTGATCCTAGTGCTAGCAGCAGCAGGGTGCCAGCTGATGTTGGACAACAAAAGGGTGAGGGAAAATCCCTAGGGCATGTAGGAGTGAGATTTGGTGGGACTGAGGAGGAGAAAACAACTTCAAGATAGGTCCAACAATGGCGGGATGAGTAGGGTGGAGCTACAGGTGGAGAGCCTATGAGAGAGTAGGGGACTGATGCAAGGTAGTCGATGAGAGCACGTCTTGTAGAGCTGCAGTCATAGTTGACAATGGCTCAGACTCAGCTAGCAGAGCGAGATCGACAACTTGCTGAGGTGAGGGTTGAGCGTGATTGCCAGATTGCATCATTCAGGGCAAAGTCGAGAGTAGAGATAGAGGCTTTATGATAGGAGGTCCTTCTCCAGAGTAGTAGGGCAGCCTATTATGTGGTAGCATATAGTGTCATAGTTCCTGTTTCACAATAGGTGATACCCTACTCCCAGTATATGGCATGATCAGAGGGAGCTCGGGCACCTCATCAAGATCCCAGGCATCAGGCTCCTCCTCCTCCACCAGGCGATGAGGGAGAGGGTGCTAGCTAGATTATTTCTTTTTGTAGCTCAGATATTTTCTTGTAGACACACCCATTTTTTTGTAGCCTATACGATTCTTGCTCTGATGGGAGTTTGTATATGTCATTCGACATCATTTTGTACTCTTATACTTGACATGATATATATATATATATATATATATACGAGATCTGATTTGACTTCATCGTACTTGTGTTGATTCGTTTATGAGATGTCTTTTATGTGCTTTATTCTATATGTATACATTTCTTTTCAATATGAATGTATGTAATGCAAATGATTATGGATGTCTATTTTTGGTTCTTTTCATATGCAAATAAATGAATGAGTATGAGTAATGAGTAATGTAATGCAATGTTTTCATTTTTCTATGCAATAAGATGAATGCAGATGAGTAAATAATGAAATGTATGAAGCTATATTGAATGTTATGTATGTAGCTAACATCTCAAAACACAAGTACTCGATCAAAGAAATGATGATAAATAGGCCACTTAGCGTAAGAAATGATGATGCTTTTAGCTCTCATTCAAAAGATAAAGAGATTATTACCATACCGAAATCACTCTAAATTCACAAAAATGCAGAATGATATGCAAAATAATATGCAAAATGCATCCTAAACCTAGTCACTAGATTTAAAATACTTAAGATTCATCACTGAGCATAACGAACACAATAGGCAAGTTAGTGTTCCTTTATTTTTCAATGTGCAATATTAATTATCTTGTCCGCAATGACCCTTTTTTTCATTCATATCCTTGGATAGATTTTGCAGGGACCCGAATTGCATCATAAAGAAATTCCTTCAAAACAAACAAAGAAATGATATGGACCTCCCTGTAGCATACAAATAAGCGGAGTCGAGGTATGTGAGGTGATTTCACCTTGTTGTGAAGGCTCTTATCATAGACACCCAACTAATTTATATGTTTCCAGATCATTGGGATCATTCTTTCAAGTAGAAAACAAAGAAAATATTATGCCCCCAATCCTTGCTCCTTTTAGTCACAATAGACTTCCTCAAGTTACTCAGAGGGATAATAATTGAAAACCAATATAAAATAAAACACACAAAGAAAATTTTCATTCATAGCTCAAACTGTTTAGTGATTGTTTTTTGTTATGTTGTTTTGCTTGTTTACTTAGTGATAAAAAACTCTTTGGTAGTTAGGAGACAGGTGACTAACTCAGAGTGGATGACCAAGTTTCATTGATGGAAATATGACTTGGTCGGCATTGCTTAGGATATGCAAATTGCTCTATCAAGTAACCTAAGACTAGGACAGTGATTAGTTTCAAGTCATGAGGGTTCCAACGAACCAGGATGTCACGAAAGTGATTGAAAAATATGTACATGAGAAAGCAAAGATGCATGAAAGCGGGAAATTCTGACGTTGCGTTGATAGATGGAGTGCTTGAGTACAAGAGGCGCCTGTTTGCCAGGTTTTCACCTACTTGGCAGAGATTCATTTTTTTCTTTACCAAGGTTCCTGTTTACTAGGTTTTCACCAAGGCATTTTCTTTCTTTATATTTTTTTTTCTTCTTTTATCTTTCTTTTTATTTTTTTTCATTTTTTTGATTTTTTTCAGGACTTTTTCCAGCTGTACAAGTTGGTGGCAAAGAGAATGCTAAGAGAAGAATTTCTTCAAGTGGATGGTGTTAATCGGTTTCTTGGAACTATTCTCCTTTCGAGTTTGAAAGTTGATAGGCACTAGAGCCAAATACTGCAGTAACAATGTAGGGACCCAGCCAGTTGGATTCAAACTTCCCTTTATTGTCACGAAACTGTTGATTTTTTGGATTTTCTCTCAGAACTAGGTCACCAACCTAAAATTCTCTTTGTCTAACTTTCTTGTTATATCCTCTGGACATTCTCTTTTGGTATACTCTAAGATGATCAAATGCCACTTGCTGACGCTCATCCAGCAATTCGAGCTCTTGCACTCTAGATATTCTATGATCTTCATCAGTAACAAGCTTCATCAGTAACAAGACCTTGCAAAGAAACTCTTAGAGATGGTATTTCTAATTCAATAGGTAATACTACTTCGAACCCATACACAAAAGAGAAAGGTGTAGCCCCAATAGGTGTTCTGATACTTGTTTAGTAAGCCCATAGTGTAGAATTGACCTGCAGATGTCAATCCTTCTCGGATTTGTTCACTGTTCTATGCAAGATAGTCAATAGGTTTTTGTTAGATGCCTCAGCTTGTTCATTACCTTGAGGGTAATATACCAACGACCAGTGTTGCTTTATTTTGAATTTATCACAAAGCTCATCCAGATCTTTATTCTTAAACTATCCTCCATTATCAGTCACAATGGACGAAGGTATCCCATACCTACAGATGATATAATTTAGGATGAACAAGGAAACTTGTTTACCGATTGCTTTGATAAACGGAACCACCTCTACCCACTTGGTGAAATACTCAGTGTTAGTTATGATGAATTTAAGGCCGTTGGATGAAGTGGGATATATCTGACCAATGAGATTAAAGGCCCTTTGCTGAAAAAGCTAGTGTGTTATAAATGGTATGAGGTCCCTTGCTGGGGAATGTATGAGATTTCCATGAAGCTGACATTTCTCACAAGTCTTAGCAAATTGGATGGAATCTTTTTCCATGTCTGGCCAATAGTAGCTAGCTCGTAGTAGTTTTTGAGTTAAAGTAAGGCCATTCGAATGAGATCCATGAATACCATCATGGACTTCCAATAATGCACGTTTAGATTCTTCAGTTTCTAGACATCTAAGCAATGTACTGTCCAAACCTCATCTAAATAAATTGTTAGCTATGATAACATACCGTGAAGCATTTTGAGTTAGGTTTCTTTTCTCATTTTGGGTAAGATTTCTAGGGATAATTTGGTCTTGTAGATAGGAATAGATGTAGCTGTATCGGGATGAGTCATGTCCAATAATAGAACAAACTATTTGGGTCTCAAGAGAATCATAAGTGGGGTAATATAACTCTTTCACCAGGAAATCAAAGCAAAAATTGGACTCCTATTGTATATGGTGAAAATGGATACAATAATAATGAAATTGAAAGGTTAAATGAATTCAACCACAAAACCCTAGCCTAACAACAACAAAGATCCACCATAACATATGAAGATTACCTAAGAAAATGCAAATCAAATCAAATCACAAAGATTATACCATCACATGTCCAATAGGGTTTGGATCTCCATTCTTCCTATCTCCATTGATCTTGCTTGATATATTTGCTCTCAGATTTTATGTGCACAAGAGCTCAACAAAGAACGAAATGTGGTTACAAGTAGGATCGCCTATGTTCAAAAGCGTAGTGTAGTCAAGTGCATAAATTGATTAGAATGATTGATTAGGGTTTGATAATGAAGGAAGTATCTCCTTATATAGAAGACACTATAAGAAATGGAGGGATAAGATTGAGAGGTGTAAAAGGAGGTCGGCTATGATTAGAGGGTAGGTAGAGAAAATAATAAAATAATGAAAGGGTAGGTAGTGTATGAATTAAGAGATGAATGACATGTGTCATGGGTAGAAAAGGTTAATGAATTTATTTAATTAATAGAAGGAGTGGGATCAATTAAATAAATAAAATATTTATTTAATTTAAGAAAAGGATAATTTAAATAAATAAATGTATTTATTTAAATGAGAAATAAGGCTAGAAGAGGATAAATGAATTAATTAAATAAATAAAGATTTATTCAATTAATAGAAGAATTAGGTTCAAATAATTAAATAAATAAAATATTTATTTAATTAGACTGGACAATTTTAGGTGTTTACATTTTGCCCCTCTTTGAGACAATGCGGCTTGTCGTGTTGTTTCAAAGAAGATAAGATGAACTGATATAGAGTTGCCCCAAGATAGGAATGATATGCCCCCTTGAGAGATTGGATGAAAATGTGTGAAAAGACCACAGAGAATCTCTCGATAAGAAAGAAAGGCTAGAATGAACTGACCGGATAAAGTGACAGAGTCACGGGATAATGAAGACTAACTCGGGAGATGAGGGCTAGGGCAGTCTATAAGATAGACCACGAGGGAAATACATCCTCATTGTCCATGAGGGAAATACATCCTCATTGTCATCTACACCTCCACGAGATTAGAGTGCAGAGAGAGAAAAGAGCAGTAGCAGTCAGCAGTGATGGCTTTGCTTCATAGATTCGACTGTGTTCATCGATTCTAGAGGCCAACAGAGGCATGAGAGCCAGTAAGTACCACAAAACCTCCTTGTACTTTGTTGCATTTATTGTTGTCATTAATGCATACTAGGTAATGTAATAAATGCACGCTTATGTCAGGAAAGCACGTTTGTGTCCAAAAATGTGAATTTGTGTCTTCTAGGTCAAATCAATAGTTCTGTGATGAACATACGCTGTCGATTGGATAAGCTGTTAAGAGGATACACTCAAGCAGGTCCTCTAGGGAAGACTAGGATAACAAATAGGGCTAGGATTGACAATTCTGTGATAGAACATACGTTGCCAATTAGGAAACTTCTCAAGTGGATTCACTCAAGCAAAGGCCCTAGGATAGGATAGATCAAGGCACTTTGTGATGAACCATGAGTACCAAGATATAGTACTTTGTGATGAACAAGGAGTACTAAAATATGAGTAGCACTTTGTGATGAATAGTGAGTGCAAATGTGAGTAGCACTTTGTCATGAACAGGGAGTGCAAATGTGAGCAGCACTTTGTGATGAACAGGGAGTGCAAAACACGTAGTACTTTGTGATGAATAGGGAGTACCGCTAGGATAGAAGCAACACTTTGTGATGAATAGTGAGTGTCACTAGGACTGAGATGATTGATTTGTGTGACTACAGGAGTATTTGCCTATGTTGGAGTCACGAGAGAGATTCCCATCGACTCAGAGGTTGCGACCTGAGTTGACAGTCGAGGACCGAGCTATGATTGAGGCTATGGGATTGAGACATATTTTGTATGTGCCTGAGTTTCGGGCAAACATGGGATTGTTGACTGCACTGGGAAAGAGGTGGCACTCTGAGACTTGCACTTTTCATTTGTCGATGGGGAAGATGACAGTCACCCTGGAGGATGTATATAGGATTCTGTGGATACCGATTGATGGGGAGCTAATTTCGTACGATCGAGATGGAGACAGGGATGCCCTTAGATGAGTGTCCTAGGATCTAGGACTGGAGATGAGGGTGGGACACATGGCATGGGATACCATGACAAGGACAGGATTAGCACTACCAATATAGTGTTGGTAGGAGTGATTAGTGGGTTCCTCTGTCCGGATAGGGCGACACGAGGGGTGGCTACAGAGGACACAGGGGCCAGGAGAGATGATCTTGGGGTGGGTCCTTCTAGGGCTCAGACTCCGTCAAGGCCAGCCGACTCTGAGGGAGGGAGTTCATCGTAGCCGTAGAGGGCTCCCTATGTATCAATTTTGTACCAATTTTGTATGATGATGTAGACACCTTCGGGTGATTGTAGCCATATGATTTTGACATCATTGTATCATGACACTTATGATTATGTATATGAGATGATTCATCTTTGCGGCAGCTATATGCATGCATACCTATGTGATGTATGTTTCTATGTGATGCTTATGATATGGATGCAAATATGTATATGATGCAATGCCATATTTTGTTCTTTTATGTTTTTATATGTGTATGCATGATGCAAATGTGAATGTATGAAATGCAGATGAATATGATAATGCAAATAATTATTTACATGATGAGAATATAAAATGTGCTAACATGTGTTGTGTGCAAGATGTGATGCAATTGTGATATCTATATGTATGTATGAAATTCTTAATATGTGGTAATGCAGGTGTAACTACATGAGATGCAAATGTTTTTGGTGTGTCATTATACTCAGTCATGTGATAGCAAGCTACACGGACTCAAGAAGGACGATGGAAGTCAATCAAGAAAGGGGGATGAAAGATAGAAGATATGAAAGTGAAAGAGCTTCTTGTGCGTTATCATCATTGAGCTTTATTATGGCAAGTAGGTTATGACAATCGAGGCATATGTTTGACCCAGAAAGTCATTGTACCTGTTTGCATGGAGATAAGACAGTCACAAACAAGGAATGCCCTAGTTCACACTAGACTCATAGTGTCCTTATATCCTTGGACAAGCCATAGCATTACTAAGAAACAATCCATAGACAACAAATACAAATAGGTGATGATACCCCATCCTTGCCTTTCTAGTCAAAGATATCCTATAGATAGAATCTCTAGTCAGAGACATCCTGGAAAAGCTAAAAGATATGTCACCAAAAGATAAAATCAAAATAACACCAAGACTCCACACCAACATCCACTATAGTCCTCAATTTTAGTGTCTCTTATCACTTGTATAAGTCTTATTTGATTGTGGTCACAATGTTTACTTTCACAGAAAGGATAGATAGCACTGAACCATATGTTGTCTGAGTCTGTTGAAAGATTTGATTTGTTGAAGCCCATTGTTGCTGTTGTGTCTCATCTGAAACTGACTGAATCCATGAAACTGCTACTTTATTGCGGAGAAGAAGAAACTTTATTGCAAATATGTGATGCAAATGTTGCTTTATTGTGAATTGTGTGCGAATAAACTGAAGAAAGATGTAAGAAACTGTACTCCTCGAAACATGTGATGTTCTCAGTTCCACACCCATCACTAGATGTAGGATTTGCCTTAGCCATAGATAGGAGCTGATTTATTGTGGATGGAAAAAGGTGAAAAGGAATGTTTATTATGAATGGCTAACCAATCTTGGGTAGATCAATAACAAGCCATGATGGGAATGGGTAAGTTTATTATGAATGGATAGGTTGTGAGTGTGTGCAAAGTGAAGTGATGAAAGAGAATCCTGAAGGAGGGAGGAGCAATGTCTCTACACATGACGCTGGTGACCCAGTTTTCACCATGGTACTTGCCCAGGGTGCCACTGAAGTGGTTTTCACCATTGGACGAAATTATTTCTCTTTACTTTTTTCGATTTTTGAATGTTTTTTGTGTCACAAGGCGACTGTTTGCCAGGTTTTCACCAAGTAACGATTTTTTTTGTTTTATAATTTTTTTTGTATTTTTGAAATTTTTGAATTTTTTTGTATTTTTTGAATTAGGATACTCTGAAGAGCTATGTGTAGAACCTATGAAGGTGCATATTGTTGATAGGATCCTCCAAAGGTTCACCTTCTGTAGTTGAGAGCTGATATGCCCCAGATCCATATGTTGCTGTAATGATGTAAGGACCAAGCCAATTTGGTTCGAACTTGCCCTTCTTCTCTCTGTCTTGCTGATTTTTGGGGTTTTCTCTGAGAACCAACTCACCCACCTCAAATGTACGAGGTTTGACTTTATGATTGTAACTGCATTGTTCCTTGACTGAATGATGTGTAGCTCGAGCAACTGTCTTCCTTGATAAAGGAATTGAGATAGAATTACTAGTGTGTGGACTACACAGGCCCATATGCGTGTCACCTGAAGAAGTTTGGGCTTCCTTGATAACAAAGTCCCTTGAGGAAGCTCCATTAAAGGTCCATGATGTATCGCCAGAAGGGAAAGGATGTGCGAAACAAGTGGATGAGTGATGAAGGCTTATGATTGTGAAAAGAAGTGAAAGTAGGATAACATGATGGAGACTTAGGATCAACAAGTATGCTTTTTGACTTGAAATTTTAGAACTTTTGCCCCCAGCTATTTTGATATTAGGGGAGATCAACTCTTGTTCTTTTTTCTTCATAGGATTTTTATCCTTGACTTTGATTTTTGTGGAGTCCAATAGATGTTGATTTTGATTTGGACTAGAGGACTTTTCTTTATTTTTATTTTCAAAGCTTAATTCTTGATCGCCAATGAGTAAGGGCTTTTGTAATTCTTGTTGATCCAAGTCTGGGGGAGGAGTGGAAATGGAAGGAGTGGATGAAATAGTAAGGCTGTGTGAGTTCTCAAGAGGGCTGGCGATATGCTCAATAGATTCTTTGTTGGAACCATGCTCAGGACTATTGATATCAAGAGTTGCTTGCACCACTAGAGGAGATTTGCATTTAGACTTAGTAGCCACAACACTAGGTGGTTCACACCCAATTCCTTGGTATTGGAAGTTGCTTGTAGACTGTTCATGTTGACTGAATGTCTTAGGAGATAGTGGGAGTTGGTCAACATGGAAGATATACTCACCACATCCCATGTCTTTAAACTTGAACTTTTCTTTGATCTCTGTTTGTTTGGATGTAGAAGCTTTCAAGGATTCTGGATCCACATATGCTAAAGAAGGAATAGCTTGTTGATTGATTGAGATTGTTATTTCTGATCTAGGTCATAGATTGTTGCAATATATGAATGGATTAGGATCAGCTTTGATGATTACTTCAACTCCATTGTGTGGAAACTTGATACATCGATGATATGTAGATGGGACTGTGCTCATCTCATGAATCCAAGGACATCCTAGCAATATGTTGTATGTGAGATCCAGGTCTAGGACTTGGCATACCACATCCTTCGTAACTGGCCCAACTCTGAGAGGTAAGGTTACTATGCCTTTGGATGAGCACTCTTCATCATCATATGCCTTGATGGTGATTTTGTTTGTAGAATTCACAACTTTATCAGAATATCCCAATTGTTTAATAGTGCTCAATGTACAAATGTTTAGATCGGCTCCTCCATCTATCAGGACTCATTTTATTTGATGTTTGTGTATGAAGGCTTCAATGTGTAAAGGTGCATTATGTGACTAACTTACAGAGGCATCATTGGCTTCTGTAAATGTAAGAGAGTGTGGAACGGAAAGGTATCCTACCATGGCTTGAAACTGGTCCACATTCAAATCAGTAGGAATGACAGTGTCTCTCAAGATTTTGTCAAGAATAGCTTTATGAGCGGGGGATATGCGTAAGAGCTCAAGGATGGAGATGAGCGCAGGTGTCTTCCCTAACTGTTCTACAAGGTCATACTCAAGTTTGGTTGATGAGGAAGCAGTGTTTTTAGCTGGAGCACCTTGCAAGGTGAATTTACCTCGACGGGCTGTAACATAACATTTAGAGGTAGGTTCGGAAGAAGATCCAATGCCTTTTAGGACAATTTTGGGTCTTTGGGTAGAATTCTCAGGCGTTTTGTCCTTGATGATAATGGTAGAGACATAATTATCCATCGAAATGTGATTGATAGTTGAATCATAGTTATAGGATGCTCTAGTATAGTTGGTTTGGTCATTTATGGCTTTAGACTTTCCCTTGTCATGCTTTGGGAATGGTTCCTTAAACATCTCATGTTCTTGGTTAGATGAGTGTCTTTCAATCTCAATGTCACCTCTATCAATGAGATTTTGTATGATGTTCTTCAGTCGATGACAATTTCATGTCTTATGACCCTTTCTCTTATGAAATTCACAATGCTCATCATCATTCCACCAATTTGGTTTAACCTTTGGTTCATATGGAGGAAAATCTACAACTGTGATTACTTTGTTTGCCACTAGCTTCTTGAAAACTGACTCAAGTGGTTCTCCCAATGGAGTGTACTTCCTTCATGATCTAGAAGTTGTTTGAGTATTCACTTGATTATTTGTAGAGCTTGATCTAGAAAAAATGAATTTGGGTCACACTGTGTTGGCATCAACAACACCATCATTGACTATGTTCTTGTTTTTATTCCAAAATCTTGGCTTGTCCTTTCCTTTAAAGTCATCTTTGTTTTCCTTGAATATCTTAATGACTCCTTGTTCAATTAGGACCTTCTCTGTCGCTAAGCCTTTTTCAATGACATCCTTGAAGGTGGACAAACAAGCTTTCCTTAGATCATAGCCAATGTCTTTGTTAACATTTTGGGTGAACATCTCTACCATTTGTTTTTGTGGAATTTCACAAGAGCATTTGCTGGCTAGATTCCTCCATCTTTGTAAAAATGATGCAAAAGACTCTCCCTCTTTTTGCTTGGTGTTGCACAAAGTAGTGATTGATATGTCTGTCTCTATATTGTAGGAGAAATGTTGAATAAATGCCTCTGCTAAGTCACCCCATGACTTAATTCCAGGTGGGAGTTGGGAGAACCATTCCATAGCTTGATCACCTAGGCTTTGTGGGAATAATCTCATCAAATATGTCTCTTCTGCTGCTACCTCAATGCAAGCTATGAAAAACTATCTTATGTGTGCCTTAGGATCCCCTTTTCCTCTATACTTATCAAACTTAGGTGTCACAAAGTGTGTAGGAAATGGAGGCATTGGAATGATTTTGTCAAATGGATAGGAACATATTTCTCTCATTGTGTATGTTGGCTTTGGTGTATTTATGTCCTCCATTTTCTTTTGTAAGTCCTTGATTTGTTGCTCCAAATTGCTCTTAGGTGGAGATCGACTTCTTGGACCATACCCCATGCTTGAGGCACCAATTGGAGGAGGAGCATGTTGCATATATGGATGATATTGATCATACACATGTTCATATGGAGGAGGTCTATAGTGATGCTACGTATATGGACCACTTGGTATAGATTCATGTTGAGGAATGAAATATCTATTTTGTCCATGTATACCATACTCTACAGGCATGTCATGTTATAATGTGTTGCCCACAAATTTGACATAGGGTTTCCTTGTGTCCAAATTTTGAGCATGCCTTTGAATATCCAATCGCTTTGGTGGTTGATCCTTAGCATTGGTATGTGATTGAGCATATCTTTTTGCATAAGACTTCCATAATGGTCTGCGAAGGTGAGTATCATATGCTTGACCATGTGTATGTGGGACCTCTGGTTTTTGAAACAAAGATGATGGTGATTCAGGCACCATATGTGGTCTTCTATTGCCTCCACTATTGGGTCTCCTTTGATCCATGTTGGAGTGAGGTTGTTGCAAAGGTCGATTTTCCATTATTTGAGACATGTCAAAATCATGAGGTATCTTGGCTCCACTTTGTGCCATCATTTGTAAGAAGTATTGTCTATCCCTCCTCATTATTTCCTCAACCAATAGATTGAAATAGGGATCCATAATGGATTCTTCCACATCTACTGAATGTACTAAAAAGTTGTCCATATCATCATTGTGTGTATCATTGTTGTTTGTAGTGTCCATGTTCTCAACATTTGGAATGTTTCTATAGGCATCCATGTCAGGTAATGTAGTATGATCAGAATTGAAAAAGATATCATTGTCATACTCATAAGAACTCATGTTTGTGGACTCTTGAGCCTCTTTAGTTTCTCTCCTAGATTTTTGAAGACGGGTTTCAACCATGAACTAGGTATTGACCGAGATGTGTGAGACTAGATGAAAAATGGAAAAAGTATGGAAGACCAAGAGTTGGATGGAATGTAAATGCATCTGAGGTGTACTTGAAATTTCCAAAGTGTAAGACCAAGTATGTATGTAGTAGAGTAGGTGTGACTTCCAAAGAGAGGATAGTTTCTCTTGATGAGGTAAGTTGACCTTGACTCTAAGTAAGACCAAATGAGACCCAAAGGTGATAGACCTTGATGAGGGACCACTTAGCAAAAAGTTGTTGTATGTAGTGTGTTGACAAAGTATGATGAGGACAAGCAAGTGACCTTTTGACTCAAGTTTAGACAAATGTGAATGTAATGTAAGGTGTAAAGCAATGATGGATTTTGTGAGACCCAAAGACAAGTTGAATGCTAGATGAAAACCTGGAGAAACAACCTAGGAAGCTCAAGAATTCTGAAACTGATTGCTCTTATTTGCTAGACTGTAAAATTTTTCCAATTTGTGAAGTTGTTGGTTGTGACCAAATCTGAATGTTTGACTGTTTTTCATGACAAGAGGACACAATGTTGATGGGGACTCAATGTTTTCAAGTGTTTAGACTCAAAATGACTCCAAGAAAAGTGTGTTGTTTGATGTAAAATTGTTTTGCATACACTTGAAGACACAAAAGACACAATGTTTTGCTGTTTGGTCTTGAATGTTTTGAATGTTTAAAATAAGTCAAGCACAATTCTTATGGCTGGCCAAGACAATAGTTGTTGATCCCACATGAGGTTTTACCCCCGAGGCTATGCTATTCAGAGTGGATACTTAGATGCTTGACCTCATTGGCTCCACCCTCGGCACTCACTTCTTGGGTTAGCCAAGCATCAATCCCCATGAAAACTCCCCGTGGTGAACTTTGTATCTCTACTAAGAACCGTATGTGTGTGAGCCACTACCAGAGGTCCGACCTCCTGCCCCAACAACTAGAAGGATTTGGGATTCTAAAACAAAAAGGTGCTAGTAAGGGAATCCGCTCGTGTGGCCATACATGCAACACTTTCAACTCTATAAATACAGAAGGCTCCCAGCCTGTAGGGGTTACGCCCTACAACTGATCAAATAAATTTGATCAAACGGGTTTATGGGGAGACATAGTGTTGGTATGAACTAATCAGCACACGTTATCCATAGTTTTCACCATGAATACAGTTATTTATAGTGGTTTGGAAGAAGATGGTTTTTCTTTTGCTACCACTTGGGTCATTCTCTTCTCACTAGTAGTCCTAATGACCACACGGGAAGATAGGCCCTCTAAATATTAAACAAAAAGAGCCTATTGCTCAAGACACAAAAGACAAAGATTCAATTTTAGTGCACCAATTGAAGTGTTTGCTAGTCTATGAAAACAAGGCACACAATAAAAGTTGAAAAACCCTTGCCAAGGACCTGCAACAAAGATTTATTAGTAGTTTGGATTGTTTAAAATGATCACCCCTTCCTGCAAGCACACAAGTTAGGTAAATTTTAGATCCAAAAGACTTTGTGAAACAGAGGCCTTCAACAATGCATTTTGTTGACAAATTCAAAGATCTGATTCATCATAAAAAAAGACCACCTGTAAAGTTTCAAGAGATTTCTATAAATGTAAGAAAATCCAAAAAAATTGCTAATTTGCTCCAAAAATTAATTGTTTATGAAAAATCATAAAAAATTCATATAAAATGCAAAATCAATCCAAAAAAATCTAAATTTTTTACTAGAGAGTCCTGATGGTTTTCCAAACCTGCATAAAAATTTTTTTGCAACAAATCCAAGAAGTTTGTGAGATATGAGTAAAATAATGCAAAACCCTAATTTTCAAAGATCTGATTTTTGAGGAATGATTTTGCATCAAATTTAAAATCACAAAGAACAGATCCTATGTATAATTCTAAGATATTTCCAAAAATGTAAGAAAATCCGAAAAATTCACTAATTTTCTCTCAAAATTAATTTTTTATGGAAAATCGTAAAAAATTCTTATAAAATGAACAGATGATCCAAAAAATCTGAAATTTTTACTAAATCCTTCTAATACTTTTCTTGACCTACAAAAAAAAATTTATGTCAAAATTCGAAGCTGTTTGTGAGATATGATCAAATCTCTCCAAGATCTTGATTTTGTGTCCAAAACCCTAGCTGCACAAGGTTATTCTCCAAATTGTTTTACAAAATAGCAATATAGGGTTAGAAAAATCTGAAAAAAAACATAGATCTAACAAAAATCCATGTCCCACCTGGTGTGCCAAAATGTATATGGTGAAAATGGATACAATAATAACGATATTGAAAGGCTAAATGAATTCAAGCACAAAACCCTAGCCTAACAACAACAAAGATCCATCATAACATATGAAGATTACCTAAGACAATGCAAATCAAATGAAATCACAAAAATTATACCATCACATGTCCAATAGGGTTTGTATCTCCATTCTTCCTATCTCCATTGATCTTGCTTGATATATTTGCTCTCAGATTTTATGTGCACAAGAGCTCAACAAAGAACAGAATGTGGTTGCAAGTAGGATCGCCTATGTTCAAAAGCGTAGTGTAGTCAAGTGCATAAATTGATTAGAATGATTGATTAGGTTTTGATAATGAAGGAAGCATCTCCTTATATAGAAGACACTATAAGAAATGGAGGGATAAGATTGAGAGGTGTAAAAGGAGGTCGGCTATGATTAGAGGGTAGGTAGAGAAAATAATAAAATAACGAAAGGGTAGGTAGTGTATGAATTAAGAGATGAATGACATGTGTCATGGGTAGAAAAGGTTAATGAATTTATTTAATTAATAGAAGGAGTGGGATCAATTAAATAAATAAGATATTTATTTAATTTAGGAAAAGGATAATTTAAATAAATAAATGTATTTATTTAAATGAGAAATAAGGCTAGAAGAGGATAAATGAATTAATTAAATAAATAAAGATTTATTCAATTAATAGAAGAATTAGGTTCAAATAATTAAATAAATAAAATATTTATTTAATTAGACTGGACAATTTTAGGTGTCTACACCTATAACTCAGGTATAGATGCCAAGGTAGCCACAGCATCTGCTGCTCTGTTTGCGGACCTAGGAACCTGTTGGAATGATACAAAAGCAAAATACTTCTTAAGATCATCAACCATTCTCTTGTAAGGCATCAATTTCTCATCTCGAGTCTGATATGTATCATTGATTTTATTAACCACTAGCTGAGAATCTCCATAGATATACAATTCTGCAACCTTCCATTCAATAGCTAGTTTTATCCCATTCACCAAAGCTTCATATTCTGGAATGTTATTTGTACAAGGGAATATAATCTTATAAGACTTTGGGATTAAATACTTTTGAGGAATAATGAATAATATGCCAGCACCTAAACCATTTTGAGTAAAGGACCCATCAAAGAACATCTTCCAGGGTTGTTGAGTAAGGTGCATTATTGATTCATATGGAAACTCTATGTGTAGCGGTTGAGTGTCCTCAAGTGGAGCTTCAACAAGTTGATCAGAAATTACCTAACTTTTTATGGCTTTGCGTTCCACATATTCAATGTCAAACTCTATAAGGATCATGACCCATTTCGCTAATCTTCTTGTAAGTGTTGCCTTATTGAGAAGATATTTGAGTGGATCAATTTTGGTCACTAGCTTGACTGAATGTGCTAGCATGTAGTGTCTCAGTTTTTGTGATGCAAAGACTAACGCCAAGCATACTTTTTCTATTATAATGTAGTTCATTTCATAAGACACCAATGTCCTACTAATGTAATAAATAGCTCGTTCCTTTTTGTTGTCATCCTGTTGTGCCAGAAGTGCCCCTAGTGATGAATCAGTTGTTGATATATATATATAAGATTAGTGGTTTACCCTGAATCGGTGGCCTCAATATTGGTGGATTTGACAGGTACTCTTTGATTTGCTGAAGATGTTGCTCACACTGCTGATCCCAATTGTATATATTCCTTTTCTTAATACCTTTGTGAAAGGTTGAGCTTTGTCTACTAGCTAAGAAATGAATTGTCTAATGGATTGGAGACGTCCTTGTAGACTTCTCATTTGACTGATGTTCTTTAGAGGTGACATTTCCATTATAGCTTGGACCTTCTCAGGATCAACCTTGATTCCCTTCTTTGAAATGATGTAGCCAAGTATTTTACTAGATGTCACTCTGAATGCACACTTCTTTGTATTTAATCGGAGTTGGAACTTTTCCATTTTGTCAAGTATAGGACCTAACTCTTGAATATGTGTTGATCTTTTCATAGTCTTCACTAAGGTGTCATCAACATAATCTTCCATATTCTTATGCATCATATCATGAAAAATAGGTGTAACTTCTCTTTGATAGGTTGCCCCTGCATTCTTTAGCCCAAATGGCATGACGTTCCAGCAAAAGGTTCCCCATGCACAGGTGAAAGTTGTTTTTTCTTGATCTCCCAGAGCTATTTTGATTTGATTGTATCTGGAGAATCCATCCATTAGTGAGTACATTTCATACCCAGCAGTCATGTCGACTATCATATCAATATTTGGTAATGGAAAGTCGTCCTTCCGACATGCTTTGTTAAGATCTTTGAAGTCAGTGCAAACTCTGATAGATTTGTTTGCCTTTGACACAGGTACTATGTTTGAAATCCATTCGACATAATCTATAGCTCTAATGAATCCAGCTTTGAGCAGTTTTTCTAGTTCAGCCTTGACTAATAATGCTACATGTGGGTTCATCTTACAGAGTTTTTGCTTAACTAGTTTTACTCCTGATGTAACTGAAAGATGGTGCATAATGAGATTAGGATCCAAGCCTGGCATATCAGAGTACATCCATGCAAAGTTTATTTTCTTTTCTAAGAATAGCTAAGTGAACTCCTTCAATTCATCTGCTGGTAGTGATTGAGCTACATGAATGATGTGTGGTGTCTCTTGACTCCCAATGTTCACTGGCTGAGTTGGCTCGATCAATATGGAGGACCTTTCCTGGAAATGACTTGGCAGTATATCAAGTATCTCACCTTCAGGCGCCTCGGAGAGGTTTTCACCTTTAGGTACGTCCTTTATTTTCTCTTTTTTAGATTCTGACACCGCCACAATGTGGTTTTCGCCATCAAATCTTTTATTTTTATTTTTCTTGTTTTTGTGACTAAGATACTTGATATCCGCTTCAGTCATATTTTCACTCTGTTCACTGGTGGAAGAGTCTATGGGTTCAACTACATTGAGATAATAGGCTAATGTATAGTCATTGGCAAAAGTAGGTATATTCATGGGTTGGTTTTGTAGAGTACAGTCAATCAATTCAGGATGTACTAAGGATAATTTTTGGATAGGTTCAAGAGCATTCACGGTATTGTTATCACAGCTACAGATCGAAAAGTCAAGTTCTAGAATGATACCTTGTGTAAGTGTCTCGAGACCAGGAAGAGTCAGATCATGATTATTAAAGTTCACGTTAATATTTAGGTTATCTAATCCGATAGACATACTTGTAACAACGTTCACTATGTCAGACTGGACTTCATATCGTGGTTTGATAGCGATAAGACTAGTACACAAATTTTCATTATTTGTATCAGATGATTCAGAATTTGAGGCTGAGTAGATATCATCCTGAATAAGACTATCATCAGAGTCATCAGAGTCATCGGATGAAATTTCTAAATCTTCTTTAGGTTATTTGGTAGGAATATGTATGGTATCAATACCAACATCTTTAATGTTGCAAGTTCCTTCATGTTGTGGTTCATTTGTCACTTGTATCTGACACACCTATTGACATGATTTTGTTGTTTCTATGATTTGTTGTTGTCTACTCCATTCATCTTCTTCTGGACTGATAACTGGTTCTTATTCTATAGCTTCCAACTCTTCTTGTGTAGTGATATACTTGATTTGTTCTGTTTTAGGATAGGGGTACATAGATGAGAGTCTTTTTGGTATTCTTCCTTCTTGTAGTCCTTGTTCATAATTTGCTTGTCTCTTTTTTCTAATTTCCTGTATTTCTTTCTCTAGTTTTATGCGCATCAACTCTTGAGTATTATCTATGACATCACAAGACTCTTCTGGAGTTTCTATGGTGGATGTATCTGAGAGGTTGTCAGGACCCCATTCATACTCGTTTGAATCCGTCTCTGAGTCGTCTACTTGCTGTCTGCTAGTATATGTGACTGGAACTTTTAATGGTGCAAACAATTCTCTGATTCTTACTACTTCATCTCTTATATCTTCAGGGACCTCAACTTCCTGTATTATTGTAGCTGATACCATTGAAGCTTGAGAACTGACTGTTTCTTCTTTCTTGATTGTTGATTCTTCTTTCTCTTTTCTACACTCTACTTTTGTTTGTTGAGTGTCTACTTCCTGTAATGTTAAAGGTGATATTCTTTTCTGCCACTTAGACTTAGAAACATGTTTTTGATCTAATGTCTTTTTCGGATCGTAACCTAGTCCAGCCTTATCATTTGTGGATTTGGTTTGTAGCTGAATTGGTTCAGTAATACCTTCCTTTTGTTTGCCCAAAGGACCAGTACCTGAGTACCCCATGCGTTGAATCATTTTGTAGCCAGGACCATATTGGCTTGAGGAAATCTCACAATGTCGTACCTCCTCATTTTGACTATCTTCCTTAAAGAGCCAATTAAGAACAATGTCTTCTTCTATTTCATCCACCAAGGAGGTAGAAGACTGTACAAAGAGACCATCATATATGGTATTCGGAGCTGAAGTTTGTGTTCTCATAGCCTCTGATGGCTTGCCCAGCTGTTTTGGTGATGGAGGGGGAGAAACTAATGAAAGTATTAGTTCTATCTTGTAGCCATCCATGCTAGTATTTGTGATCTTCAATCTCTTTTCTAAGTCTTTCATTAGTGCTTCTGGATCTACATTTGGAGAGGCTGCCCTATTATGAGGCACAAAAGTATCTGCACCTTTTGTCAATGCATTATAGATGACATTTGTATTAGCAAGAATACTGACTTCAGCTCCGTTATAAGGAAACTTTAAGCATTGATGGTATGTTGATGGTACTGCCTTCATTTCATGAATCCATGACCTGCCCAGTAATATATTATATGACAATGGAATATCAAGAACCTGGAAAAGGACATCTCTCTACCAGTCCCACTCTAATTGGTAATGACACCAGACCTTTAGAAGTCCTTTCTTCTTCATCATAGACTTTTATTGTTATTTTCTTGCTAGGATCAATGACATTTTTCAGAGAATCCTAGTTGTGTAAGTAGATTGTAAGTACAGATATTCAACCCCACGCCTCCATCTATCAAAACACATTTGACTCTATGTTTGTGGATCATGGCTTCAATATGCAATGGCTAGTTATGTGGATGATTTAGTGAGTTGTCATCTTCTTCTGAGAAGGTCAGATAGCAAGGTGAAGTCAGATGACCCACCATAGACTAAAACTGATCAATGTCTAAATCTTTCGAAACATTGGTAGTGAGCAATGCTTTGTCTAGGATTTCTTTGTGAGCAGATGAGAGTTTTAGCAATTCAAAAATTGAGATTTGAGCATTTGTTCTTTTCAATGTTCAACTACGCTATATCCAGAGGATGATGATGAGGTTAACCTATTAAATTTGTCCAAGGTTGATTCTTTTTTTTTGTTTGATTGGGTTGGTGAGTTCGATGTTACTTCACCTGGGTTGGAAGAACTAGCTCCTTAGAGAGTGACTTTCTTCTGAGAACCGGTGAGAGCTCTTGCATATTGTGATTCATTTGGTTTATCTTGGACTATAATCACATTGCAATATTCCGAGTGGGAAGGCTCAATCATGTTGATAACATTGTCCTGACTGACATAAGTATAATTTACCTTGGCATCTCCTTTGGTCTTTGAAGAATCACCTTGTTCGTAAATAGGCAAAGGGTCTTTAAATGCTTTATGATCTACATTAGTTGGATGATTCCCAACAACAACTTTACCAGCATCTATGAGATCTTGAATCTCATGTTTTAGCTTCATGCAATTGTTTATGTTATGACCTTTATTCCGATGGAAGTCACAGTATTCATTTTCTCTCCACCATCTTGGTTTGACTTCTGGATCATATGGTTTGGAGTTATCTAGTAGTGTTATCAAGTTGTTTGCCAATAGAATTTTGAAAGAAGATTCATACAATTCTTTAAGAGGAGTAAAATCACGCTTAGGTTTGGAAAGCCAAGGCTTTTCTTTGAACCATTCCTTTGTTTTCTTTGGCAGATTTTTTGCTGCAGCCTCAACAGCTTTAAGTGCTTGTGTACCACTAGCCAAGTTGAATATTGTGGATTTTGAGTTGGTTTTGACAGTGTCTACTAGTCCATCATTAACAACATTCTTGTTATTATCTTTTCCAAACTTCCAATACTTGTTCTTCTCTTTAGAGCTAGATCTTGTTTGTGTTTCTTTCCAAAGTGTGATATCCGCCTTCTTTATGAGCACATCTTCCATTCGAATGGAATTATCTACCATTTTGTTAAATGATGGGTGTACTTGCATTTGTATACTATATTTCAGCTTGGGGACCAAGTTATTGACAAATATGTCAATTTTCTCAGAGTCTGGGATAGGTCGTGGATACCTAGAGAACATCTTTCTCTAGCGTTGGAGGAAAGTAAGAAGAGGTTCCCCTGTTTTCTATTGACTATTACAAAGATCGATCATAGTTACAAGATGTCGAATGTTGTATGAATATTGTTGTAAGAATAGTTGGATTAGTTCTTCAAACGTTTTTATTCCTCTGGGTAGACTTGAGAACCATTCCATTGCTTGACCCCCTAAACTCCTTGGGAAAAGGCACATGAGGTACATTTGATCGTGCATGAACTCCATAAAGGCAGCACAAAACTCTCTGAGATCTTGAGGATCTAAGGTACCATCATACTTATCAAATTTTGGGATCTCCACTCGTGAAGGAAATGGAGGCATGTATAGATTCTTGTCAAATGGAAAGGGACATATTGTTTCCAGAGAATATTGTTTTGGGGACTTGTCCTTATTCTTTAGTTATGTGACCTTCATTCGTAAGGCTAGTAATTGTTTGTGTACCATGAGTATAGGTGATTCTTTCTTTTTAGTAACGAGCATTTGAACATCATATCTAGTAGGAAGTTTAGCATCTTGTTTTGCTAGTTCTAAGAAATAGTCTTCCTTCTCTCGGGTCATGATAGCTTTCATCATTTTTCTAAAGTCTTTGTCCTTTTGATAGTCAAGGATTTCTTTTTCTAGAGGTTCAGTGTCTTCGTCAGCCTCACTTGATGATGAGGAATCATTATCATTTTCAAGAATGTTATTATCGTCCTTGTTTTCGTCATTATATTCCATCTCATATATAGTGGGATATTTAGGCTCATCAAAAATTGGTTCGCCTGATGACGATGGTATGTCAGTGAGTGGATCCTTTTCATAAATTGGATTGTCGGTGTATAAAAAGGGTATTCCTTTGCCTTTGGCTTCTTTCTTACTAGAACTCCTGGTTTGTGTAGGCATTTTTATGGATTAGTGTGACCTAAAGCTATTTTTGATGCAGAGGTCAAGATCAATTTCAGAGCTAGTTGTTCGGTTAATGTATTGTTTGGGAGAAACAATTGAGATTCAGTCTAGTTTTAGGAATGATCTATCCTGTATAAGATGTTTATCTAAGTTGATTCTAAGCATAGTGTAAGATTTAGTCTGGTTTCAGGAACGATCTATCCTGTATAAGACGTTATCTAAGTGACTAAAATTTGATAGGTAGTTGATTGAACTAGCTAAAAGATGATCGACCAAATCGTGCAATGCAAATGGCAGAGGTACACTATCTTGATCTGTTTATGCTCAGGAAAATTGATAACCAGTATTATGTTCGATGTAAGCTATTTTTAGGCAAGTTTGACTGTTTTGATCTGACAAAGCCAGAGACTCGTACGACAGGATTTTCTAAATCGGACGACAATTTAGTTGTTACAGGATGACAAAAATTATCTTTCGTATGAGTTGTTGTTTCTTACCATACGACAGATGGGTATGTGTAGGACGACAAAAGACTCAGACCAGTTCTATTTCATATGACACAAGATACAGAACCAGACGATAGATTAAATTGACTCATACAACACATGATCAAATATAGGATGACAAATCAGAAGACTCGTATGACACAGGATCAAATGTAGCATGGTAAATTATTAGACTCATATGACTATTCACAGGACAAAGCCTAGAAATTCTGAGTTTTTTCGATTGCTGAGTATGACCACTGAGTATGACCAATTCTGAAATGGATTGATTTTTTACTAGGATAGACTAGTTTTGGATAAAATTTTGACTTAGGATAAACAAGCTTCTAACACAAACAGAGTTTCAACTTAGGATGGACTAGTTTCTGACACAGATAAAGTTTCGACTTAGGATGGACTAGTTTCTAACACGGACAAAGTTTCGACTTAAGATGGACTAGTTTTGACATGGACAGAGTTTCAACTTAGGACAGACTAGTGTCTGACATAGACAGAGTTTCGACTTAGGATGGACTAGTCTCTGACACGGATAGAGTTTCAAATCACTGAGTTGTTTCTTGTCTTCTCCAATTTTTGGTATTTCAATTTTTGTTTCAGGGATGAAAACACAGAAAACAAGTAGTATGTATAGTGACTCCCATCACATCATGCAAACCCTAAGGAATTTGGTGAGGAAAAAAAACCTTTTCTTGTAGACTCAGGTACACACCCAATAGCTAATCAGAATCCAACCGCTGAGTCTCACGCAATGGATTCTCAATGTCGTATTATCCGACTCCAAATGCTAATGGGTGCATGAAATGACAAGTATCTTGGGAGAGTTACTATCTCTCTTGCACAAAGATTATCCCCCTTTTGGAGATGAACCAGGTAGCTTCTAATTTTAAATTGGATTTAGTCAGGGATCCATTTAGCATGTCGAGGTATAAACTCAATTAAGAGGTCTCCCGACCTTGAAAACCAAGGTTTAATATACCTGAAGGTAAGGAGGAGAGTTATTCCCGAGCACTATCATTGACTTGATTTTCATCAAATCACATTTATTTTATAGTGGGTTGGAGTACTTGGTGTCTAGCCATTCCCACTTAGGTCGTTCCCCTCACACTGGTTGTAACGGCTTTAAAAGTTTTTCAACCCCTCAAGAGGGTAGGCTTGCTAAAGATGTACAAATCTCACACAAAGAAAAAGCCTCAAGGGTCTGGATTTTTGATTGTCTAGAAAAAGACAAGAGCATACTCTCCTACCTCTTAGAATCTTCTAAAAACATAAAAGACAGATTTGCTCTTTAACCAGATAGCAAGTTAGGTTCCTAAAAAATGAATTTAAAGAATACACGATGTTTAGTCGATTCTCCTTAGGTAACCTGCAAAGATAATGAATCAGTAGTCATATTGTCTTTGTGTGACAAGCATATTCTTTGACAAGCGTTCTGCAAAAACTAATTAGGTTGTGAAAAATTCTGAGATAGACAGATAAACAGTCAGGGTCAGTCGTCAGAATAATCAAAAAATCATGAAAATTTGCCTCTTTTTTTAAAAATTTTTTTACCAGAAAATACAGAGTCATATGACAGTATAAAAACTCATACGATACAGGATCCCAACTCATATGAGATAGGATTCCAGTTCGTACGACACCTGCAGTTTGTCGTTTCAGTATGTGGGAATTGTCGTACGAGATGTACGGACGAAAAAAATTGAAAAATTTGAAATCTGGAAAATACCAAAAAAAAATAAGCAGTCAGTCTTGGAGGCCGAAAAATGTAGTCTTTTGCCCCACGATGGGCGCCAGATATGTGTGTGTGAAAAAGTGGTCTGTAAGTTGCAAGCACAACACTTCAATTAAGTCATTATATGCATGGTTAGTAATCAATAATCAATAAGTAAAAAACCATAACAAAGCGACTAATTGCCTTCTAAAAGATGAGAGTATAAGATTGCTCTCAGATTGTTATAAGCAATACCAGTGACTAGACTACACCAAGACGAAAGATTTAATCTATATGATATTAACTATATGGATGCAAGATGGATGAATAATTCAAGCAAATAATCAATTCAAACAATAATGGATGTAAAATGGATGCAAATAATTTCAAAAAGAACAATAATCTTCAATGACTTTAGAGCGAAATTAGTGTGATAATAATCTCCAAGCGTGTTCTCAAAAATCTTTGAGGTAAATTGGAATGAGAGCTGAAGACTGAATTTATAGAGAATTACCAAGAGAAAATCTCAATTTAGGATTAATTGAAAATAATTGAGAAATAAGGTTTAGTTAACCTTGAGATAGATTCCAATTATAGTTTAGTTGAAATGCATTCAAATTAGAATTCCAAGTTGCATTGGAAATAATAATAAATTAATTCTATGCATTTGTGATAAAAATAGATAATTCTTTTATTTATTCAAGAAAAGAGTCTTTTCAATGCAACTGAACTTCTTTTTCTAGAAAAGCTTTGAGTTCCAATTTTAGAGAATAATTCAATAATTCAATTAAATTGCTTTTCTGATTTCAAGTTCTAAATTTAGAAAAAGAAATAATATCTCAAGTTTGATTTCTCTTTCAATTCAATTCTTTTATTTTAATTTCAATTCAACTCTTGTTTTGTGATTAATTCCTCTTTTGTAAGAAATTAATTCCTTTTGCATGATTAAATGGCAAATTTATTAATTAATTATATATGCAAGAATATTTAATAAATTAAAATAGGATAATTGATCAAAATAATATTCTTGGAAATGATTCAATTAATTAAATGAATATTTAATTAATATTGAGTAATTGATTTGCCATGTGATATTTGATAATTAAATAATTAATAATGTGCTCAAGGTTGATTTAATTGCCTTTGGTTAGGACCTTGGTGATGTTGTCGAGATTAGGGGCTCATGGTTTAGATGACCATTTTTAGGGTATTACAATGGGTAACAACTATTTTCATTTTTGTAATAATAGTGCAATAAGAAATGAACATCAATATTAATGCCACAAAATAAACTTCACTTCAAACCTTACCATGTAAATGGAACAGACCACCATATTTGCCATCTAAAATCATATGCCATGTATCTCCATTAATTCCATGACTTGTACAAACCCATGTACATGATTTATACACACTTTTTGATCAATGGAATTGTAACACATAAGATAAAATGTTCATTAAAACAACCTACACACCCTTTATCTCTATTGCTTAGCATGTTTAAACTAGCACATCCAATAACTACATTGATCAACTATGAACAATTAACATTCTAACACAAAGTCACCATGAATACTTGTCAGCTTTCACTGTAGTCAAATAAAAAATAAACATATATTCTATATGATAAAATGAATGCTCTGCTTTAAATCCATTCCAAATACTAACTTCCATTGATCAACTTAAGATAAACAACTAACAACCCAACACAAAGTCACCATGACTACGATGATAGAATGAATGCCCTTTAATCCTTTCCAATTAGACAAAGCAACTCACTAAACTTGAAAAATTTAGCCACTTAGCAGCCCATTACTAGTTCTTTGCAAATCCATATAAATGTCTACACACCTACTTATAAGTAATAAATGAGAGACACATAAGCATTGTGTCACACCAAACCTTCTAGTCAACATTGCCAACCATACCACCTCATTTTTAAAGTAGCAATGAGATCCAACGGTGTATGTTATTCCACACCCATGAGATCCAACGGTACATGTTATTCCACACATGATTAATAATCTTGGTTGCAATGACCAAATCCCAATGTGAACATGAGATATTATTCTATTGAATCCTCTAAGACATGTCCTTGTAAGTTGTAAGCCAAATTAATGGTAGTCAATTAGTCTAAACCAACTTACAACTTATAATAAGAATTTTCAAAAATATATATATTTTTGTTTAAAATGATAAAAAAAGAAAGAATTGATAAAATTACACCAGCTGTAAATCCTTTGAATAGTAAGTTTTTTTTCTTGTTTGATAGTAACAATTCTTATTTCAGCTCTTTATTCAATAAAAGAAATGGTAGCAAAGCTGTATGATCATCATTTCCAAGAATGTTATCGCCCTTTTTCATATTTAATTGTTTTTAGATTGATAATTAATTGATGTCATACATTTAAAATAATAAATTTTCAAATTTATACATTTCTTTCTAAATGCATGTATTCAAGATATTTTTGAAATTATAAATAAATGACAAATAATTTTATATACATAAAGAATATAGTAATTTTTGTAAAGTTATCAAATTTAATATTTTGTATGTAATTTTTATTATTAATATTGAGGGTTGTTAATTATGTATTTTATTTGTTTTGTATTTTTATTATTTTGATATGTTTTTGATTGAGGTAAAAGAAAATTAGAGTTATGAATCAAAAATGGATTTTGAAGGGACTTCAAAACTTTTGAAAACAAGAACATCATTAAGGATCAATGATCAACAAAGGAGAATCTCTAAAAAAGATATTGAGAAACAAACATCAAACTAGATAGAAGAGGGGTGCCAAACAAACAATCAAAGTAGTTTGAATCGAAACTCTCCAAAGATCTCCAAAGAGGAATTTGACCAAATTGGGTTGTCCTACCTTTTTCTAATGAAGTACTAGTCTCAACCAAAAGACACTCAAGCACAACTTCTATTTTAATTTTTTCCTTATATGGGGATCAACTAAACTCTCTAAGCTGCTCCTATTGTCTAGTGTCCAAAACCTTCCCTTAGTTAAATACTTGTTTGATAAAAAGGGTACTAACAAGAAGTTTTAGGTAGATGATGTTGTTTAGCTATGGAATGTAAAGTCTCAAAAAAGGAAAACATGGCAAATTCGAAGCATTGTGGCTTGGCCCATATGTCATTACAAACTTGCATGGTCAAGATTCATACAATTTGCAAAGCCTCAGTGGTGAAATATAGGAGCTATCAGTACATGGGTAGTTCCTCAAGCCCTATTTCACGTAACAACTCTTATTACATTGTAAATTTGTAAAATATTGTACATCTTTGTATATAGGTTTTGCCTTTTTATAGCCTAGTTTTTCTATTTTTGTGTCTTTTTGGTTTGGTCTAACCATATATTTTCTAAGTTCTTGTTGCATCTCTCTAGGATACACATCCCCAACTAGCGGCACTATTAATACTCTAAAAATTCTTTAAATTTTCATGTCAATTATGGTGAATTCTTTCCAACCTTCATAAGCTCCCTAAACCCTATGTGTTTATAAGATGCATTCATGCTCTATGTTTTGTTGTTAACAGTCATGAGTAGGTTTTCAACTCTTCAAGTCATAAGATGCATTCATGCTCTATGTTTTGTTGTTAACAGTCATGAGTAGGTTTTCAACTCTTTAAGTCCTGACTTGAGCCCATGAACATCTTGTTTTGGCCAAGCCTTGGCTTAGAACCTTATCCTTTTTAGCGGAAAATAAGTTTTAATCTTTCCTAAGTCTATTGCATTTGTTGTCAAGTTTTAAATTATGTATGTGCAAATTAAAATGACTTAAATCATTAGTGCCCCCGCAAGCGGCTTATCTCTTTCTTTTTAGCCCCTACAGGTAGGTGGGAAGTCTCATTCCTCCTTACCACTAAGTCATTTGAACTTTTTTTAAGCGTTCCATGCTCCCACAAGTAGCTTTCCCTTAAGAATTTAGCCCGTATTGGCATGCATGAAGCCTTCCTCTTAACCATGAGCTTTAATGTAACCATTAACTCTTTGTCCCCTATATGGTCCCATAGATGTTAGTTAACAATATCTAAAATTGATGTGAGATTGTGGTCAAATGAAGTATGTTATCGTTAGGGTAACTATTGAATGCTCCCCATGACACCATAGTGTTACTACTTATCAAATTGCCATTAGTTTTATATACAAAGTCATTCTATATTCTAGTCGGTTAATATTACTGAATCATGCAGTCGGTACACACAGAGAAGTCGGTATGAACAATCTAGTCGGTTATAGAAGGAAAATAGTCACAAAGCCTAGTATACACCGAGCTGTCTACTGAGCAGTAAAGATAATAAACCGAGTTGATATACATTGAGTGAAATGTGTTACCAGATTCATTGAACCTAGACACACATATGAAAATGTGTTACAAGATCGAGGCACACAAAACTGTTATCACATTGGAAATTGCACATACAGATTTTGTATAATTTTGAGGTCATCTAACCAATGAAATATTTTTCATGGTTATTTATTCGAGAAATCATGTTTGTAAGATCGAAGCAATGAATCGGATCACCGACATAAGAAGTCTATTTATACAGCATGAATTTAGGGTTAAAAAGAAGAAAAGAGGTGTGAATGTGAGAAATGTGTGTGCATGCGTGTATGAAGCAAGACTTATGTGATACATGAGAAATCACAGAGTATTATGATTGTTACAGAGACATAGAGGTCACCGAGAAGGTTATCAGAGAACAGTTGAGGAACAGAGTAAATAGAAGGGTTTACCGAGTTACTTTATGAGTTACCGAGGTATGCTATAAGCAAGGTAATCTTATTTTGAGCACATAGAATCTTCTACAACATTTCAGATGTAAAGTTGCAGATATTTGTAATGATTCTATTGTAATATTTTGAAGTTGTAAGAGAAACCTTTAACAGGGTAAAAGACTCTAACCAAGTCTATAAATTGTAAATCCTTTAACCATGTGCTACACTTATATAGTGTTGTAAAATCCTTTAGCAAGGTAGATCTAACTTATCTTAATACTCCTAATAGGGTAAGCTATCAGAAATAGCTAAATGTAGCTCTAACCAAGCACTCTTTATTATTGTAGTAGTGAAGTTGTGGGTGCCATCCCCACCGCAGTTTTTCTCTCTAACCAAGAGTTTCTGTGTGACCAAAATATATGTGTTATGGAGTGAATCATGTATGAATGTTATCTGTTGATTATAGTTTTGTTATATGTTACTGCACTATTTTGTTTATGTATAACAGTAAGGTTATTACAAAAGAAAAGTTTTGAAGTATTGATTCACCCCTCCCCTCTCAGTACATTAGCTTTCCATATTGGGCCTAACAATTGGTATCAGAGCTTGAATCTTGGGAAAGGGTTTAACTACCTAAAGAGAAAGATCTTATCAATGGAAGGATATAAACAATCTCAGAGGATTGTGTATCTACAAGAAGAGATGGATAATGCAAATCAAGTGATTGCAAACATGCAAAGGCAAATGCAAAAATCTCTGAAAGTAAGGAGAAGATTATCTAATGACTTGCAGGATTCTCAAGAGTTAGTTGAACAAATCAAGACATCATCTGACAACAGTATATCTGAAGAGACTAAAGAAATGGTTGGAATGTTGAAAGAAAAGAACAAAGCATTGGCTGATCAACTAAAAGAAATGAAAAAAGAACATGAACATTTCAGTATACAGATGACTAAAAATCTAGATGCATTAAGGATAACCGAGGATAAAGCAAGAGATCTACAAAGAGAGAAACAACAACTTGAAGTCTTAGTATCTGATAAGAATGATGAAATCATAAGGCTAACTTGTATTCAACAAAATCTGATAGATCAACTAGGGTATACACATCATGAAGCAAATCTGAAAGATGATGAGAATCAAGCATTGAAACTTGAAGTATCAAGATTGAGCAATGAACTTGAAACGGAAAAGAAATCCAAGGAAACACTGAAGAAGAGTTATGAAGCATCAAAGATGTTGGATAAGCAACTGAACACAAGACGACCCTACAAAGAAGGAGGACTCAGTTACAAAGGAAAAGACTCTACCGAGAAGGGAATCTACACTACTGAGATAGGAGAATCATCAAAACAAGCTGGATAAAGGAATAACATCAAAAGGAAGAAGCCTACTTGCTACTACTATGGAAATCAAGGTCATACTGCCAATATGTGTCAAATCAGAAAAGGTAAGCAACCGAATACCACTAAGACCAATGGTTATTGTTACAATTGCAATAAATATGGTCACACATCTAATCAATGTAGGACAAAGTCTTTTAACAATTATCAGAAGGCAAAATTCAAAGGGTTTTGCAAAAACTGCAATAGTTATGGACATAGTACCGAGAAGTGTTGGTTTAAGCAAAAGAACCACATATGGTCTGCACACCGAGCAAATACTAGAGGTTACCAAACTCACATAGATCCTTGCCGACAATATTCTGCAATACCATGGGATTACAATACAAGGATATGGTGTGAATGTTGTGGAAGATATGGACATATAAGTGCCAACTGCTTTATAAGGTTTGGAATGAATAACCGAAGATCATGGAGAAATCCTGGTATGGCATGTTTTCATTGTCACAAAGCTGGACATTTAGTTGGAGATTGCAGAGATCAACCTAAAGAAGACACTGAGGAAATAAAAGAGAAATTAAAGATGATTTGGAGAAAGAAGGAAATTATGTCAAATGAAGAAAGCACCTTACCTACCGAGTTAGCTGCTCCCACTCCAAATTAATCGGTAAAGGTATGAAGGGACTGCATTCTCACAAGGTTAAATCTTAAACAGTTCCTATTTAAGTATGTACTGAATTCAAAATCTGCATAGTAAGATGTAGGAGTAAGTTTGAAATTCTATCAAAGTTTTTGGAGCACTTTACAGGAAAACTGTTAAGTCGGTGAATTCAGGAAGCCTGTCAAGTCGATATATGAAGGAAATCTGGTTACTCAGTTAAAGCACAAAAAGGAGAAAGAAAGTTAAGTGCACTGAGAGCATTTAATGTCTTTGACCTAACTTGCACGGAGCCCGATAAGGTATTTTTGAGTACTTAAAAGGTTTTTTGCGGTCATTTTCATTCACCAAGTTTTCGAGAAGCAGAGCAGAGCGAATCAAGGTGATCAAACCATCTTCAAAGCAAAATCCAAGGTATTTACATCGAATCTCATTGCATTGCTAAGCTAGTTTACCAAACTCATTAAGTTGTTATCTGTTGAGTGTGAAGCGTCTGTCGTTTGTTAAGTTCTCAAACCCTAAGGTTCCTATGTCAATTTTTATCTGAAATCAAAATGGCATCTAAGATCCAAGACCCCATTGTTGTCACTAATGTAGAAAAGCCCTCACTAAAATACTTTATGACTCCCAAAATTGCATCTGAACCGGATGACAAGACTGCTTTTTCACTCATCCTAGATCGAGTCTTGTTAGTCAAGGATGTGAGATTCTTCACAAAATGTCATGTTGAAGAACTCGGTCATGTTGAGATCAAGGATGCATACGATGAATTGTGCAAAGATGGTAAAATGGATAACAAGTATGAGCATATCAAGATCAAGGGATTGACTGAAGCCCTAATCTATCCCCATGTGTTCAAACCCCAGTGGGTCAAGTTTGTACTAAGCCGAGTGCATGATGATTTCATGTGGCTACAAGAGAAACCGTTTAAGATCACTAAAGAAATCATTCATTTGATCACCGGTTACCCTATCTATGATCATGCCCGAGCACAGAAAATGATATCACAGAAGGAATTGATCAGTTTGACTGGAGTTTAATCGGATTACAGAGGTCTGAAGTTGAACGATGTTACTGATCCTAAACTCAAATTCGCCATCAGAGTAATTGGTTACTATTTCTTCCAATCGGCAAGGGAAAATAGTGTACCCTGTGCAGCAGTGGACTTAGCATACAAAATTGTTAAGAAAGGCATGAAAGTTGACTTGTGTGAAGTATTGCTGAAGAACTTGTTTGAAAATCTGAACACAATCAGGAAGCCGAAGAAGAACAACTCGGCAAACACTCTAAAATTTGGATCACTACTTGTGTGTATGTTTTTCTACTTTGAGAAGTTTTTTCCAATAGTCGGTAAATTTGTTTGGGAACTACACCGACCAATCACCCATCAAATCAATGACTTCATCAAGCAGTTAGGTGATAACTTTAATGATATAATAGATGATTACTTCAGCAAGTTCCAAGACAAAATGCATAACAGGTACCGGATTCCACCACAACTGGTAGAAAAATACAAAGATGAAATATGTTTTGAGGTAGACACCGATTACTATTATGTGAATGCTATGGAACCGATGACTTAATCTTTGTCACCTATGGGTTACGAGATTGATTTTGATATCACACAATAGCAAATCGATGCCTATCTATCATTGCCAAGGCATACTACCGAGCTGAGGTATGGAACCTATGAAGAAAGGAAAGAAAAAGTAAAAATGAGCATTGTAGTACCTAAGGCTACAAGAAAAGCTACAAAGATGATTAAGGCATTAACTGAGAAATTCAGAGAAGAGTCTTCCTCTACACCTGTCAAAGGAGTTCTAGCCATCACCGAAGAGGAGACAGAAGCCCAAGAAGCAGCCATAACACTTAGCACCGAATTGCCTAAGGGAAAAGTGTTGAAGAGAAAGAAACAGGAAACTTCAATGATCCTACCAACCCCTCCAACAAAGAGACCTAACACAAGGGCATCTGCTGCATCATTGAGTAAGAAACAAAAAATTGCTGCCATTCCAAAGGTAACTAGAACTTACAAGAAATCTACTCAGAGACTCATTTTGCCAAAAGAGTCAAGTGATATCGAATCTGAAGATGCAAATAAATTTCAGATTGTGAAAAGCAAGAAGGTAGAAATCTTTTGTAATAATCTAAAGGAATATGGAGGATTTGGTGGATTCAGATTTGTTAAATATGAATCCAGATCAGCTGATGAAAAGAGGCAAATTGAAGAAGCTGTCATTTGCACACTTCTCAAATTTTGAGTGGTACCATTAGAAGTATGTAATTCTATTCCTAAGGAATTATATGCACATATTGAAACCAGATGGCAATATGCCCTAGACTTAGAGAAACAAATCAGAGAAAGAAGTTTGGTGCATCTCTTTCCTGATATGTCAGTTGATGAAATAAAAGAACATCTGACAAACAACCAAACTCAATTTACAGTAAAACAAAAGGCCTTGAAATTGATGAATGGCCTGTATATAGAGGTAGAGAAGGAAACAAAAGAGCAATGGAAGACCATCTTTTGAAGAAAGAATGCTGGTGAACAATCTACAGTGGACATAGTCGATGTCATCGACCAAGAGCCTGATGTCACCGAGCAAGACCCTGCAGACACCATTCAAATAGATGAAGATATCATGGATGCAGAGGCACCTGAACAAGAAATGATAGAAGGCAATGCTTATGCAAAACTTGTCTCCAGTGAATCTATTTTGGAACAAGTTCAGCCTTACCCATTGATCAATCAACCTGCTGCAACCAAAGCTCCTTAGGCTACAAGTGAAGGCACCGAAGGTCAAAAGTCTAGAACAGAAGGTACTTCACAGAACCAACCTCTCAAGTACCTTCCAGCACGGAAAATGTTACAACTGAGACACCAAGCACTGAGACATCGAAGGACACTATCGAGGCTAAAGAAACTGACAAAAGTGTTGTCTCTATCGAGCAACCTACCGAGGGTCCTCAAGCCTCTCAAGCTATAGTAGTGGTTCACCTGATGAAAAGTAAAGAAAAGAAGTTGAAAAAGCATAGTTTCAAAATTGATTTATCAAAACTAATAGTGTTGCCCAATGTAGACATCTCCAAATTGAAAGGGAAAGCACTCAATGAATTCAGTGAACTGTGCAAAGCAAAGGCCAAACAAGAGAAGCAATTGGCCATATAGAGGAAGAATAAAGTACTTCAGAAGGTAAAGACCTTACTATCAGATATGCTACCTTCAGCTACAGTATCAACCGATGTAGCCATCCATATTCAATTGGATGAACTCCTAAATCAGATTGAGACATCTGGAGTAGATGCATCCGAATACTTGAGCAAACTAAAAGACAAGGAGCTAACTACTAAAATGATAGAGGAAGTACAGAAATCAATTGCTATTGGCAAGGTAAAACTGGTCAAATTTATTGTTGAGTTGTCCCCTCAACTCAAGCACATTCTTTCATTATTTCATAAACTCTGCACATTTTCTTTATTCCTTAAGGACATTAAGAATAAAACTGAAGCAATTGAGAAAGAGATCATCGATCTCTCAAATAAGTTGACCCCCGAGCCCAATTCAGTTTAGAATTTTTATACCAAGCTACAACAACTCATGGCTCAACAATTGGAACTGAGGAATGAAGAACACAAGATCAGGATGGACATAATGACACTTCAAACATTATTCCTTCCTCATATTTCATCTATTCAAGAACAGCTAAACCGAGCCACTTCTCTTTCTACTACCAAAGAAGGAAGCACTTTAGATGGTTTAATTTAATTATTGGTTGATATTAATGCACAAAATTCTTTAATAGACAGTGTCAAGGATGCACTTTCTGTCGCTCTCACCGATGCCCAGACAAAGTACAAATCCATTTTTGATCAGTTGCCACCTCCCAATGGTAACTAAATTTTGATGTTTGTCAAAAAGGGGGAGTATAATAGAGTATATCATGAGGAGTGTATAGTATTCAAAGTATCAAACAACTAGAGTGTAGTATACAGGGGGAGTATACCGAGCAGAGAATGAGTAGAATATGTAGAGTATCCAAGAGCAGTGAACCGAGCAATGAACAGAGGAAAGAACATTGTTTATAGAGTTTTGTACAACATATTGATAAGGGGAGTATATTTGATTATACTATTTCAATGACTAATGAATATACTGCATGTTTAGTCAATTTTGTAATGTATACAAATTTTTGAGTAATGACTTTGAAAGTAGTTTTGTCAAACATCTCAACTAATGTCAAAAGGGGAGATTGTTACTACTTATCAAATTGCCATTAGTTTTATATACAAAGTCATTCTATATTCTAGTCGGTTAATATTACCAAATCATGCAGTCGGTACACATAGAGAAGTCGGTATGAACAGTCTAGTCGGTTACAGAAGGAAAACAGTCACAAAGCCCAGTATACACCGAGCTGTCTACTGAGCAGTAAAGATAATACACCGAGTTGATATACACCAAGTGAAACGTGTTACCAGATTCATTGAACTTGGACACACATGAAAATGTGTTACAAGATCGAGGCACACAGAACCGTTATCACATTGGAAATTGCACATACAGATTTTGTATAATTTTGAGGTCATCTAACCAATAAAATATTTTGCATGGTTATTTATTCAAGAAATCATGTTTGTAAGATCGAAGTAATGAATCGGATCACCGACATAAGAAGTCTATTTATACAGCATGAATTTAGGGTTAAAAAGAAGAAAAGAGGTGTGAATGTGAGAAATGTGTGTGCATGCGTGTATGAAGCAAGACTTATGTGATACATGAGAAATCACAGAGTATTATGACTGTTACAGAGACACAGAGGTCACCGAGAAGGTTATCAGAGAACAGTCGAGGAACAGAGTAAACAGAAGGGTTTACCGAGTTACTTTATGAGTTACCGAGGTATGCTATAAGCAAGGTAATCTTATTTTGAGCACATAGAATCTGCTATAGCATTTCAGATGTAAAGTTGCAGATATTTGTAATGATTCTATTGTAATATTTTGAAGTTGTAAGAGAAACCTTTAACAGGGTAAAAGACTCTAACCAAGTCTATAAATTGTAAATCCTTTAACCAGGTGCTACACTTATATAGTGTTGTAAAATCCTTTAGCAAGGTAGATCTAACTGATCTTAATACTCCTAACAGGGTAAGCTATCAGAAATATCTAAATGTAGCTCTAACCGAGCACTCTTTATTATTGTAGTAGTGAAGTTGTGGGTGCCATCCCCACCGTAGTTTTTCTCTCTAACCAAGAGTTTCTGCGTGACCAAAATATATGTGTTATGGAGTGAATCATGTATGAATGTTATCTGTTGATTAAAGTTTTGTTATATGTTACTGCACTATTTTGTTTATGTATAACAGTAAGGTTATTACAAAAGAAAAGTTTTGAAGTATTGATTCACCCCTCCCCTCTCAGTACATTAGCTTTCCATATTGGGCCTAACAAATAGGAGTTAACTAGTAGTCTCCTAAATTATCATGAAATTGTAGGAGGAGGTTAAGGCTGACTACCAGGTAAGTTAGAGGTAAAATTTTCAATGAATTAAAGGTGGAAAATTTGAATGAACTTTTTGAAGACACGAGACTTCCCAAAATAGCAAGTTTCTTACTCAAGATTCATAATAAAAGAACCAACATGGAAAAGAACTTGAAAATAGGTTAATTTTGATTCTTGGTCCCTTAGACTGCTAGGTCTCATGGACATCATTAAAATTCCTTCATTCATTCAACAGTTGGGATTTAAGTGTCAGGATATCAATATCTCCCTATGCCCCCATGGGGGGGACTTGATCAGACCTAAGATTCCATGTTGACTTGTGGGCAAGGCTTAGTGGCGATGAAGTGTCAACTCACATGGAAAGATAGAAGCTAATGTGGTATTTTCCCACTCACCTGGCTAAGTTTAAACATGGTCAATGATGGTCAATTGTCTCAACCATTTGATGAAGATGATCGACGGTGCTAATTCCAAGTTAAACAATGGCTATTTACTGAGCTAAGGTTTGCATGAGTGAATTAATGGTGGAAAAGACTAATATGTTTGCTAGCAACTATGAATAAATGCCTTCTATTTGTACTCAATTAAATCACATTTGCATTCAAAGAGAAGAACTGGAGCATTCTGAAAGTGAAAAAGGCATTTTTTTCTCTATGCATACTAGAGCTTCTTAGAGCGATATCAAGTAAGTTTTTAAAAAGGCTCTATTCTCAATATTCTTAAGTAATATTTAGAATGTAGTAAGAGATTCAAGGTAGTACCCAATTCAAATGCTTGGGTCTATGACTTAGGAAGCTTATTGTACTCAATTTCTTTATGGATGTCAATTTTCTCAATGTTTTAGCAAAGGCATATGATGAAAATGTTAGGATAATTTGGAGAAGGGTTGGCGGGCCATTGGTAACTATTTCAAAGTAGAGAATTGTTGGTGCATCCATGCTTAACAGATTTGCCAATATGTCCATTGACTTTGATAGTTTGAGGGAGGCATATGAGAAACATAAAGGTACCCTAAGATGTGAGGAGTTTCCACAATATAGGCTCAAAAAAGTCAATTAAAAGCTTGTTTCTATTCCATTGAATGAGAGGGAGTCTTTCTTGATTAGTGCATTTGAAAGGTATTTTATCAAGACCTATTATGCTCTTTGCCAAGTTCTAGGAAAGGATAGTGAGAAAAGAGTGCCAATTGAACTTATGTTCATGGATATGGATATACAAAACCCTATGATGAATGTAGAGTTTGATTTTGCTACATATCTCTCTAATAAGATATATAAAGGGTTGATGAAGATAAAGATGAATGACAATAAAATTAACTTTAGATTTTATTTCTTGCTTTGCCAATTTTGTTATATGAAGGGAGAGATATTGGGAAAAGTATATGTAGGTGACTGTAATAGATGACAACAATAGAAAAATGATTGTCCAATGTTAAACATATATTTAGAGTAAACATTGCAACAATGCAGATTTTTTTGTGTACAATAATTATAACTAATAAATGTGAGACACATAAGCATTGTGTCACACTAAACCTTCTAGTAGACCTTACCAACCATAGCACCTCATTTTTAAAGTAGCAATGAGATCCAACGTTGTATGTCATTCCATACCCATGAGATCCAGCGGTGCATGTTATTCCACACATGATTAATAGTCTTGGTTGCAATGATCAAATCCCAATGTGAACATGAAGAGCAGAGAGAACATATGGTGGGTGCAAATATGAAGAGAAACATCTTTTCATATTTTTTCTCATAAAAGGGCAAGGAGTCGGCAGAAAAAATGAGTTATGACAAAAGTGAGCTACGTGATAGTTTTGTCTCTTCCATTACACTGAGATGACATATGATTCCTTCTTATCGTCTTAGTAGATTTTATTGAAAAATCCAAGGATGGCAAGGAGAACATTATCTCGAAGCATTAGCTACAAACATCTTGCTTTTTTTAATCTATTTTTGTTTGTCTCAATCATCTTTTCTTGATATTTTTTCTCTGTTTAAAAAGACATCTCCCAAACGTTTGTCGACAGTAAAACGTTCGTACCAACTGTTCTGAAAGATAGACATGGTTCTTGAAAAGTGTAATTAAATTCACTCTGAATTATACATGATATCTCTTTTTGCTACAAAGTTTAGAATAATATATTTTTCGTAAAATTTTTAAAATAGTTTGTAGACAATAATTTGGAAATCTCAAAAACTTTGGGTTTTCACATATATTATTATACTGAATACTGTAACACGTCTTTGTAAGCTGTAAGACAAATTAATGGCTTCGAATTACTCTAAATTAAATTATTATATTGATATGTTTTTTTGTTTTTTTAAAAAGTTTTTTAAGGATCTTAAGGTCTCTTGCAACAGACACAACATCAAGGATCAAGGATCAAGGATCAACAACGGAGCATTCTTAAAAAGGATATCGAGAAATAAACATCAAACTAGATAGAAGAGGGATGCTGAACAAAAGTTCAAAGTTGTTTGAATCCAAATTCTTTAAAGAGCCCTGAAGAGGAATTTCATCAAATTTCATTGTCCTACCTTTTTTTAAAGAAGTACTAGTATCAACCAAAAGACACTCAAGCATAACTTCTATTTTTATATTTTTCATTATATTGGGATCCCCTAGCCTCTCTAAAGTTCCCCCTTTGTATTTTCCAACACCTTTCATTTGTTAAAAAGATTCAAGGAAAAACTACATTTGTTGTCTTTTCCTTAAAGGAAGACCCTCATATTTTAAATCTTTTAACTATTAAGCCTGAACGCTTTCCTTTATTCCTCATCCTAAGGTACTCCTTTTCTATGATGAAGATCTTGGCTCAAATCAGAGAAGTTCCCAACTTTTTTGCAATGAAAACAAACTTGTGAAGAGGTCTCATAGTGTATTTTCTACTCTTAGACACTCAACTTGGAACATAATTTAATATTGTTTGGAAACACCTTATCAACATCAACACTAACACAAAATCTGGCAAAACCAAATGTTTACTAGGATATATGTTGTATCATTGTCAATGGATAAAAATTGAACAATAGCATTAGAAATACCTTGTATGATTCTTTCATCCCAATATGCTAATGGAAGCCCTAAGAGCCTAACCCAGATAGAGACCATGTCAAAATTATCTTTGGTAGGATCAAAACTAGCAACCCATATTTTTAAATAAAGATTTATCTTCCTAAGAAACCATGGACCTCCCCATAGTAATTCATGTATAATCCTCAATGGATTAAAAGAAGAATAAGAAAAATCTATTTAACATGACCACTACCCAAAACTAACCTAAAACATTCCATATTTGAATGCATAACTACAAACAACAATGATGTTTGATATAGAGGCTACAACCTCCCAATAAAATACATTTGCATGCCAACATAATCTTTTTCCATTTGAGAATCAATAATCCTTAGAGAGGCATATATAACTTCCAATGTGAGAGACTCATATCCCCAACCATGATCAAAACCACATGAGGAGGAACTACTAGACATGACTAGGTACATCCCAACCAATGTATTGACTACAAGAGAAGCATCATACACCTCCAAAGAAAAAACTTGGAAAAGGCTAGGAAGCATGTAAACAAATGTTTACCCTACACAAGAGGCACCAAAATGGGTTCTAGCATACCTTTAGGGCTAGGATCCTAGGACACCTCAATTGATGTGATAGCCGCATCAGAACTATTCTACATAATATCCACTTATTGTGGATGAACAAACACTCTTGACACATCCCTTTTAGGGCTCTTGCTAAATCAAAACCCATCCTCAATATGTTCTTGAGAAAATTCACTAGTTGAGACCTTAACTAGGAGGATAACAAGGGCCACCACCTAGGAAAAGGAATCCCTTTATGTATGAAAAATTCTAGACTATTTGAAGGCTCCATATAATTTACCATTGAATCAAGCATGTAAGCCATAGGGGAGGTATGATGAATGCCCAATGGTTAAGCCTTGAGTAAAAAGTACAATATAATCTCTTTCTCTATGACATCCTCCCATGAATATACTTCTCTTCATTCTTTGTATCCTCCTCTTTATCTCCACCACCAATGGTCTTCTTGCCCCTAGAGGATTTGAAATGTGTGCCCCTACTCCAATTCTTGCTCATTGTTTTATTATTTTTGTTGAATTTGGTATAGAATACTCTATACCATGCAAAATTTGATTAAATATTGTAGCCACCCAAGATCTAGGAAATTTTATAAAATAAAAAAATATATCAATTATGAGAGAATAATTATATTATATTAAAAGATACAAATAATGGATTACACAAAATTAACTAGATGGATTGAGATTACAAAGGGATCCCCTTGGTTATATAGACCTTGAGGTAAAACATAGGATTGTATAGAACTATTCATCATGTGTCTTAATCTTATGAACTGAGACATAAAGTGATAACTATCCTATGTGTGCCAAACTAAACTTTTAAGTAACTAGTGTGAAGAGGGATTAGGTGATGAACTAGCTAGGTAAAACACCCCTTTCACATCAAAACCACCATTTAAGTTGAACTTAGGGAGAATACACAATATACTTTAATGCAAATTTGTAAAAATGGATGCCGGCTACCAAGTCATTCAAGGTACTCAGGTACAGTGCATTATCTCACAAGCAAAGAAAAGGATAAAACCTAGTGTGACAAAAGTCCTTTTTGAAAGAGAGAAAAATAAAATCCTCTCCAAGAAGAATGAGAAATAAAAAAACCCATGTGAGGAAAAATTCACCCTCATAAGATAGAAGAATAAGAAGTGAGGCCATGCATCCCCCCTAAAAGTAGAGTCTCCCACAATGACGCAAATTCTTGACAATGAATGCTAAAGATGATCCACTCTCATTGAATGATATTCCTCCCCATATACAAAAAAAAAAAACAAGGAATGTCTAAATGGAATATGAGAGAAGAAAGATAAATTTTAATACCTCTAATTTTTTCTCGAGTGTCCCCATATCAATGCTAAAAGATGTCACTATCAAGTTAGATGGTTTAGGCCACATTAATGGAGATGAGAATACAAAACATTGTGGAGATAGATGAAGAACATAATACAAAGACAACAATATCTATTTTTGAAGATAAAGATGCCTCATCCAAGTGTTTCTCAAAAGTATCCACACTCATGTCAAACTATGATAAACGATCAATGTAGAGAATGAACAAGAGGGTATGAATGTTTCTTCAAAACAACTAATGAAAAATCATCTCTGTCAATGAGAATATGAATGCAATCAATGGTGTCTCCATAATTTGAAATATATGAAGTTTTGCAAACAAACCTACAATTCCTATCAATTATTCATCCCAAGTAGTCATATGTAGAAGACAATGTGTGTCCTCCTATACTGAATCACAATTGGACATAAATGTGGTAACACAAGTACCATCAATGCAAGAGATAAAGTATCAAGTCTCTAGAACCTTAGTAGATGAAATAAATCTAAGTCTCAAATAAATATATTGAATCTTCTCAAAATTTTCTATAGTATATGCCATAGTATATACATAACATGATTCTTCCAATCTTAGATTACTAGATTCCTCTACGTCAAGATGTTGAATAATAGATAAAGAAGATGACCCCCTCTAAATATCGATTAAGACCCATATAAAAAATATTAATAAAATTATTTATAGGAGGATAAGGAATAATTTGTTGGCCATTTAATGGAATTGATTATGTGTTGCATTGATGTTTTGTCATTGATGCCAACACTAGTTGTTTGAATGCTTTAGCGACACCCTTCTGGTTTTGGTAGGTTGAGTGGTTTTTGGTAAGTTTGGATCTGGCATGATCCGGTATGGTTTGGCTATGGAATTGCCTTATTCATGATACTCATGTTCATATTCAGTCAATTGGTCTTGGTCTGGTGATCGGATGCTATCTTGTTTGCTTGGAATCTTGGCTTGTGGTTCCAGCGAGGGTTTCATCAACAGAGATTTTGATGAAGATCTTTGATGATATGCATAAGTGGTGTTGGTGCAACTTCTGGTGGAGTTTCAGGATGTTGTTGGTGATCATGTCCGAGACTTGGTGGATGGAGATTGTTGCTTTAGCATATGGACCTATATTGGGTCCCGATTGATCTAGGTTATGGACTGATTTAATGAAGCGTGTGGATTGGACCTCTCAATGTGTTTCTAGGATATCTTATGTGTTGGATATTATTTGTTTGGTGTAAGGCCGACATGTTTTGTAATTATGTAATTGGTTTATTGTCTGGTGGTTGACCTGATTGTTTATGGTCAAGGGTTTGTATATATATAATGTAAGATCTCATTGTAGATCATCATGCTTATAGTCAAGGGATGTAATGTGCGAATAATGTAATATCATTCAGGTAGAGGATTTGGTTGATCATTGGAGATCAAATTAGGTTTATGTAAGAGGATTTAGTCCTCCGGTATTGAGCTTAACTGAAACTATACTCAGGCATAGAAGATGCTATCTTTTGCAGTTCAACACTTCTCTGGATTGTAGTCTGGATTTCTATGTAGTTAGTGAGACTCCTTTTGTGATGAACAGTGCGCTCTAGGCTATTGGCCTTCCTGCAAGTGCATGCCCCTCAATTGTAATTCACATACTTACTGCAAAAGTATTATCTGACTGTGGGTGGGCTTCCCACTGTGGTTTTTCCCTTTATCAGGTTTTCCATGTATAAATCTTGGTTTCATGTGGATGGTGTTTATTTTGTGATTTTTGTTTATTCTTAATTAGTTTAACTGCTATTCGGGTATTTGGATTAAGCATTCCGGTATTAATGTTTTAGGTTCCGATATTGAAGTTTTAATTGCTTAAGGTTTTGATAATCCATGTCAACTGATTCAGCCCCCCCCCTCTCAATTATCTTTCGGTTATTTGAGCTATCTAACAATTGGTATCAGAGATTTGGTCCTCTCCGCAGAAAGATTAACTGCTTGAGGAAGATACTATGGCAACTAACAATTCAAGTTCATCTAGAGCTATCTTTCAGAGAGATATTCCTAGGCTTGATGGAACAAATTACATAGTATGGAAGATTCGGATGGAGACTCATCTGAGATGTCTTGGCAAAGAGATTTGGGAGATCACACAGAATGGTGTCACACCTCATAATTCAAAAATCTGAAAATCCTCCTCTGGAAAACTTGGATAAGGAGATTGAGAATGATTGTAGAGCAAGAGAAGCCCTCTTGTGCACACTTTATGATCAGCAAATAATGGGATTAACTGACAAATCATTTGGAAAGTCTATATGGGATAAGTTGGAGACTCTTAATGAAGGTGACCCTACAATGAAGATTGTTAAACTTGATGGTTACTGGGTGAGATATGAAAACCTGAAGAAGGAATAAGATGAAAGGATTACTACATTCATGGAAAGGGTAAATGAGTTTGTTATGGGAATTCAATGTTGTGGTGGAACTCTGAGCGAAGATGAAATTGTTTCTAAAGTTTTGAGAGCCCTACCATTGGCTTATAAGATGAAGGCTACTGCTATCAATGAGTTGAGAACAATGTCTAATACATCTATCAATAGAGATACCTTAGCTGAGAAATTATCTACTTTTGAGCTTGAAGAATTTGGACCTTCTGGAGCTATGAAGATTGAACCTGCTTTTCATGCATCTGCATCATCAACCAGTAAGCAAGATTGGAAAACTTTGTATGAAAAAAAATTGGATGATATGAAGAGAGAAGATGAAGAATTTGAGCAACTTGAAGCACTATTTGCTAGAAGAGTACCTAAAGGATCAGTAGGAAGTAAGTATGAAGGAAAAGCACCTTTTAAATGTTTTGCATGTAATAAGATTGGTCATTTTGCATCTAGATGTCCTGAAAGGAATTCAATATTTGAAGAAAGAGTTAGAAGATCTTTTAATCCTAACCCTGGATATCAGAACAAGTATAAGTATAGGAAAAATAGAGACAAATCATGCTACATAGCGGATGAGGAAGGCATTACTGATTCTGATGATGAACCGACAGAATACTCTTCTAGTGGTTCCAACAATGAGAAGGAATGGGTGTTCCTGGCTATCAAGGAAGATGTTCTGGCATTGGAAGAGAATGTACCTGAAGAGAAGGCACTTGCTACTAAAATTGAAGACAAGGATGAATGGGTAATTGATAGTGGTTGTTCGCATCATATAACTGGAGATAAAGGGAAGTTTCTATCTTTGCAAGAATTTGATGGTAGTCTAGTTAGATTTGGAGATGAAAAAGCATGTATGATCAAAGGAAAAGGAACTATATCATTGGATGGTAAAACCAATACTAATAATGTTTATTATGTTGAAGGTTTAAGGCATAATCTTTTGAGTGTAGGACAATTGGTGGATAAGGGATTTCAACTACAGTTCAAGGATGGAAAATGCAAAATCATTAATAGATCTGGTTTGGAGATTGCAACAGGTACACAGACAAAAGGTAATATATTTCATTTGAATTCTAGAGAGAAGATATGTTTGATTACACAGATTGATGATAGTTGGCTATGGCATAAAAGGTCGTGTCATGTGAATTTTGATTGCATTGTGAAGATCAGTTCAACTAAGGCAGTTAGAGATATACCTAAGATTATGAAGCCCTATTATCCGGTATGTAAAGAATGTCAAATGGGTAAACAGGTCAGAACCTCTTTTAGGAGTATACAAGATAAATCTAATGATGTTCTTGATCTTATTCATACTGATTTATGTGGCCCTGCTAGAGTTAAAAGTTTTCAAGGTGATAGATGTTTCTTGCTAATCATTTATGATTATTCTAGAATGATGTGGGTTACTTTTCTAAAAGAAAAATTTGAAGCATTTGAAAAGTTTAAGATCTTTAAGGCTAAAGTGGAAACTAAGACATGATTGAAGATTAAATGTCTAAGATCAGATCATGGTGGAGAATTCACCTCCGGTGAGTTTAATAATTTTTGTGAGAAGCATGGTATAAGAAGACAATTTTCTACTCCCCAGACACCTCAGCGGAATGGAGTTGTGGAAAGGAAGAACATAACTATCTTGGATGCTACTAGAATAATGATGATGGAAGCTAGTCTACCTCATATCTAATGGATTGAAGAAATGAGCACAACAATTTATACATTCAATAGAGTACATATCAAAGGAGAAATCGGTAAGACACCTTATGAATTATGGTTTGGCAATACATCTATAGTTAAGTATTTCAGAATCTTTAGTAGTAAATGTTATATCAGGAGAGATGATATTATTGGAAAATTTGTTCCTAGATGTGATGAAGGCATATTTATTGGTTATTCTAATGAAATCAAAGCATATAAATGTTATAACAAGAGATTGGAGATAATTGTGGAGAGTGCTAATGTCAAAGTGGATGAGCTGAATAGAGGTCAAATTAGAGTTTTGAGAAGGAACCAATAGTGAAAATGATTATATCTGAACCAGTGGCACCTTTACCAGAACAGAGTGTTCAACCAGTTACTCCAATGGTATCAAAAATTTCTAAAGTAATTGAAGAACTAGGAAGAGGAAGAGAGAGTCAGAGGACTCCTAGGTATGTGAGATTGAATCATTCAGAAGATCAGATCATTGGGGATAAGAACAATGGAGTAATGACAAGAATAATACTGACAACTAATGAGGTATGTTTAATTTCACAAGTTGAACTAGTATCAGTAATTGAGGCATGCAAATATGAATATTGGTTGAAATCTATGGAAGAAGAATTAGATCAGATTGAGAAAAATAACACATGGACTTTGGTTCCCTAGCCTAAAAATAAGAATGTTTTTGGAACTAAATGGGTTTTTAGGAATAAATTGAACGAGGATGGTCAAGTTGTAAGGAATAAGGCTAGATTGGTTTGTAAAGGATATTCTCATAAGGAAGGAATTGATTATGGAGAGACTTTTGCATCGATAGCTAGGATTGAAGCTGTAAGATTATTTCTTGCCTATGCTGCTCATAAGAACTACAAGGTTTATCAGATGGATATTAAGTGTGCATTTTTGAATGGGGATCTTGATGAGGAAGTTTACATTGACCAATCTGATGGTTTTTTACTATCAGATGATACAAACATGGTTTGCAGGTTAAGGAAAGCTTTATATGGATTGAAACAAGCACCTAGAGCTTGGTATGCAAGGTTGGATAAATATCTTTTGAAGCTTGGTTTTACAAAGGGTAATGCTGACAGTAATTTATATTATAAGATCACTAATGTTGATATACTCATTATTGAAGTATTTGTTGATGACATTATTTTTGGAGGTGAAGATAAGTTGTGTAAGGAATTTGCTAACAATATGGAGAATGAATTTGAAATGTCTATGATTAGGGAAATGAATTTTTTCTTAAGTTTGTAGATTAATAAAATTGATAAAGGTATTTTCATCTGTCAAACAAAGTATGCTAGGGAATTGCTGAAGAAATTTGGTATGGCAGATTCTAAACCAGTAAGTACTCCTATGGTTACAAGTGAGAAATTGACAAGAAACGATGTTTCTGCACTAGTAAATCCTACAAGATACAAATCTATGATTGGAGGTCTACTTTATTTGACTCAAACTAGGCCTAACATAATGAATATTGTTTGTATTGTATCAAGATTTCAGAGTGATCCTAGAGAAAATCATGAGAGTGCAATGAAAAGGATTTTTAGATACTTACAAGGTATATCAGAATATGGTTTATGGTACCCTAAGGATGATGACTTTACTTTATGTGCATATAGATGCTGATTGGGCTGTAGATGTTGATGAGTGGAAAAATACTTCTGGTGGAGCTTTCTTTCTTGGAAAGAAACTTGTTTCATGTATCAACAAGAAACAATCATGTACTTCTTTATCTACTACTAAAGTTGAGTATGTTGTTGTTGCTACTAACTGTACAAGGTATTATGGATGAAGAAAATGTTGAAGAATATAAAGGTGGATTGTAATGCACTGGTAGTTATTCACTGTGATAACTCTGCTGCTATTGACATATCAAAGAATCTGGTATTTCATTCTAAGACAAAGCACATATCTATCAAGTATAACTTTTTGAAGGAAAAGGTGGAAGCAAATGAAGTTAGACTAGTTTGTGTGAATACTAAAGAGCAGATTGCATATATTTTCACTAAACCTTTACCTAAGGAATCATTTGAGTACTTCAGAGACAGATTGAGGCTTTCTACCCCTCCAATAGAGAACTGATTGATGTGTTTTGGCATCAGTCTGGTATACATTATCAGAGATAGTTTTTATTCCGACACTGATGTGGGGATGCTATTGCTTAGGGGGAGTAGTCAACCTTTAAATTCAGTGGTTTATGTTTTTGCCTTGATACTTATGTCAGATTTCTGGCATTGATGTCAAAGGGGGAGAGATATTGATGTGAAAAAGAAAAACTTAAGGAGTTGTATACATCAAAGGGAGAGATATATGTGTAATTCAGAGATTTACTGAGATATCATTCACAGAGGGAGTTTGGTCTTTGTTTCAGAACTTCATTGCTATATCTTTGAATGGGATATTGTTGGTTGTCTTCCATTGGGGGAGACTTGTTTGACATTTCTTGGTACTTAGATGTTTTTCACATCTAGTATTGCCATCAATGCCAAAGGGGGAGATTGTTGGCCATTTGGTTGAATTTATTATGTTTTGCATTGATGTTTTGTCATTGATGCCAACACTAGCTACTTGAATGCTTTACCGACACCCTTCTAGTCTTGGTAGGCTCCAGTATGGTTTGGGTATGGATTTGGCTTATTCATGATACTCATGTTTATATTCACTCAATCGGTCTTGGTCTAGTGATCAGATGCTATCCTGTTTGTTTGGAAGCTTGGCTTGTGGTTCTAGTGAGGGTTTCACCAACAGAGCTTTTGATGAATATCTTTGATGATATGCATAAGTGGTGTTGGTGCATCTTCTGGTGGAGTTTAAGGATTCTATTGGTGATCATGTTCAAGACTTGATAGATGGAGATCATTTATTTAGCGTATGCACCTATATTGGGTCCCGATTGATCTAGGTTATGGACTAATTTAATGAAGCATGTGGATTGGACCTCTCGATGTGTTTCCGGGATATCTTATATGTTGGATATTATTTGTTTGGTCTAAGGCTGACATGTTTTGTAATTATATAGTTGGTTTATTGTCTGGTGGCCGACGTGATTGTTTATGGTCAAGGGTTTGTATATATATGATGTAAGATCTCATTGTAGATTATCATGGTTATGGTCAAGGGATGTAATGTGTGAATAATGTAATATAATTCAGGTAGAGGATTTGGTCGATCATTGGAGATTGAATTAGGTTTATGTAAGAGGATTTATTCCTTTGGTATTGAGCTTAACCGGAACTATACTCATGCATCAAAGATGCTATCTTTTGCAGTTCAACACTTCTCTAGATTGTAGTCTAGATTTCTATGTAGTCAGTGAGACTCCTTTTATGATGAGCAGTGTGCTCTAGGTTGGTGGCCTTCCTGCAAGTGCAAGCCTCTCAATTATAATTCACATACTTACTGCAAAAGTATTATCTGACTATGGGTAGGCTTCCCACCATGGTTTTCCACGTATAAATCTTGGTGTCTTGTGGATGGTGTTTATTCTATGATTGTTGTTTATGCTTAATTAGTTTAACTACTATTTCGGTATTTGGATTAAGCATTCCAGTATTAATGTTTTAGGTTCTGGTATTAATGGTTTAGGTTCTATTATTGAATTTTTAATTGCTTAAGGTTCTGGTAATATGTGATAGCTGATTCACCCCCCCTCTCAGTTGTCTTCCGGTTATTTGAACTATCTAACATAATTGTGGAAGTTTGCATATCATTAATAGAACTAATTTGCTTTCATTCAACAAACAATTTATTTATTTAATCATCATATGGTTGAAACTCATCAAGTACAACAAGATAATCCATAATAGTACCCTCTACAGATAGAGGTTAATTCAAGTCTCCATGCATCTCCCAAATTTTGGTAATAAGATCATTAGGACACTCCATACTATTAGTTGCCATGTGTGTGTCAATATCAAAACCACAACCAATTATAACTAGGATACATTCAATATTTAAGTTATGCACAACCCTCTACCAAGTTGATGATGGTTTAGGAACTGATTGACAGAGATATAGGAAAAGATTAAGCTACCTATAATATGTTATAATTCCATCTCACCAAGACTTGTAGTTCTGTCTAGATTCAATCTAATTACAAAATTGTTCTTTTTGACGGTCATAACAAAATCCTCAACTTTAAACACTCAATAGACCAATCAAGAGACTTAACCAATGAAATAATAATATTATCCCCCAAAATTACATAATCATGGATCGTCTTGGAAATGTATGATCTTGACACTTTAAGATCAATGTAATTACAAGTGCAAAATATCAAAATGACAAACTAGACTTGATCTTGGTGCATGTGGATGCTAAATTTGGCCACATAATCAAAGTATGATTTTTTGATATAAAGAGTCCAACTTGATCAAACCATTATAAAGTACAAGAAAAAGTATGCAATTATTTAAAAACTAAACCAAAATAGGGTGGGGGGAATTATATTTCAGCCCTACTTTTTTAAGGGGCGATTGGGAGGGAAGGAAGCTTAACTTGTGGTTAACTCCATTCACTAATTAGAATAGTTAGGAGGTTGATGTTGGTTTCTTCATTGGCTCATTTTCATTTAGATAGTAGGGCATGATAACTTATTATTTCTTTAATGTTACCATAGGAGAAAAATGGAGCCCTTAAAATTCCCAAAATGAGAACTACTTAGAAACACCTATAATAATATGAATTTTTTAGAAAAACCAAACACTAAAATTAAAAACCATCTACACAATTATGAAGAGAACAAAATCATGCCCTAGATAAAAAATATCAGAAAACAAAGGTCAAATGATTGAGTTATAATTGTTCAAAGTTGGACAATGAAATTAAAAACTCTATTGGAGAGGGGGGTTGATCAATAATATTAGATTATGTTAACTTGATGTCATGCTAAGATCAATAAGGTAGTCTAATGGAATATTAAACCCTTGTTCAAGTATACTTTATTTACTCAAAATATTCTTCTTATGAGGGACAATATGTAATATTCTTATGTTTCATTGAAATATTTGAAAATCATTGATGATGGATAAAATCTTCTTATTGGTATATTCTAATACTAGAAAAAAGGCTTGACAAGGTATTGCCATGTCAAATTGGATTAAATGGTGGATTTTGAATGTTGGTGAGTACTTATAGTACTTCGTATCATAGGCATGATGCACAAGAAAAAATCTATAGATTCATTTTTTAATATTTTTAAGTGCCATTACCCAGTTTTATTTTTCTAGCATACCTACATAGTTGTATAATCAATCATATGGTATTAATGGAAATGGGGCTAAACTAAATTTGAAGTTCTGAGACAAATTTATCTAAATTTTATGATTTGATAGGTGAGCTTAACATTCTTCGGCCTCTTGAACATGATGGTAGGGTCTTTTTTGGCCCAAAATGTTCCAAAATTGTAGCTACCTTTTGCATTTGGAAAGCACCTCCCAACTTTAAACCCTTATAGATTTTACCTTTCATATCTGATTTGGAATAAATATAAGGCTAAACTAACATTCTTGGACATCTATAACTCAATCATGAGCTTAAATTTGCACCATCAAGGTCCAAAATTATTATATAATACAAAAACACAAAGATAAAAACCCCCAAATGTTATATTTTTATCAATTTTATTTTATGGTCTAGATCATCATTAGACACAAGAGAAGAGAATACTCATCTTTCAATATCTACCAATATTTGTAACCTAAATATCTCAATTAAGACTACCAAGAAGCAATCCCCTGAGCTCTAGTACCATGCAAAGTTGATATAAAATGCTTTATCACAAGCAATATTTGGCTGAATATTATAGCCACTCAAAACCTAGGAACTTCTATAAAAGCACATGAAAGACTAGATACAAGAGAATAACCCATTCTATCAAAGGATGCAAAAGATAGTTACATACAATGAATTAGATTGATTGAGATTACAAAGAGAATCCATTGGCTATATAGAATAAGGTGAGACCTATGATTGCATAATATTATGGCATGTGTCTTAATTTTATGACTTGAGACATAAATTTATAGCTATTATATGTGTACCCTAAGTAAACTTAAGTAATTAGTGTGCATAGAACATAAGTCGTGAACTAGCTTGGTAAAGCACCCCTTCACACCAACAATTTTGATATGTTAGTTGTGTAATATTTTTTGTAATAAAATTAACTATTATAATTTAAGTTATGCCTCTAAATTATATAAATATCTCAACAATTTTACTAAATCTATTTTTTTGTTGTATTTTTTATAATTCTTCTTTTAAATTGACAAATATAGTTGTAATAGGTGAAAATTAGGGTTTCACCAATTGGTAATAAAACCATTAATTTTTCTTAATTAATTGTTACATTTGAAAGATGGATTGGACCTAATAGATCTAGGCTTAATCTCTCTAGGGAAAAATCTCTTAAATTTTGATTAGATTTCACTTGGGTTAGGGTTTTGATTCCCTATATGTCTAAGTTGAATTGTGAAAATGCTGAAATTAGAGTAAATGGGTGAATATTGAAGATATGGCATAAATAGTGAGCTACAATTGTCGTATGGAGACACCAACATGGATATGAGAAGAAGAGGATGATTTGGATCTTTTCCTAGAAGTTCGGCCTAATTTTTGGGGATCGTGCTACTGGTGGCCCTGGTCCTCTGAATGTCTCACCATCAAAAGGTGAACATGTTTATCTCTACGAATCTTGTTGATCCTCCTAAATGTAGCTCTATACCCATTTCTTGCACACAGAAAGAAGGGGAGAATTATTTAGAATAGGGTTTTGCCTAAGTAAAACCCTAGTTTAGGAATTAACCTTGAATGAATAAGTGCAAATATTGAAATAAATATTGGAAAGATATACCTCAGATTTGCAATTGTTGATGATGATGCTTTGCTATTTGAATGTAATCACATATGTTGTATGAATGGCATGAATATGGCAAAAACCTAATCACACACACATGCTTGCATCTAGATCTATAAAAATGGTTGATATTAAATTCTTCACGAATGTACAAGAGCTAGGATATGTCAACTTATGATGCTTAGATGAAATTAGGTTGATCAACTGTCTTTATCTAGGGATATCTAGGTAAATTACCGATTAGGCTGACCTCCAACGGTCATGCAGAGTCATGAGGATCAAATATTACCAGGGAGATATAACACCTACCCCATTTTAAATCGGGGCCAGATTGGGAAGGACCATGGCACTGGCACCATGGTCCAGACCAGGGAACTCCATGCCCTGATCCATCTCCAATCAGAGCCCAAACAATAGTAAAATAAGGTGGGTGTCCCATGGTAGGACCCACAAAAGGTTGTCTTTTTGGCAAATGCACATTCCAATGACAAATTTTAGGTGATTGAAGGTAATGTCATTGATGGAAACCTTAAAATCATATGATACCGGGAGGCAGACATAGGCACCGGCACCTGCAGACACTACACCGGCATACAGATCACTGACACCAAAAGGAAGATTACTGGCACCCTGGCCGACATGAATTTTGTATAAATATATTTTGTAATTAATTGTAAAATCTTTTGTAAGCCGACTTGGCGGATTGTAATATGACTCATATATGTATGAGATACTTGTAGATCATTTTGTAGATAGAGAGACGAAAGGATTAATGCAGACCTAATATGTGAATTGTAAGGTAGATATTGGATAAGGGTTTATGTATGTAGAAAAGCTTAAACCGGTACTGAATCTAGGATAGTAGATGCTAATCTGAAGTAGTACAAGACATTGGATTAGTATAATCTATTTTGTAAGTCAGTGTGACTTCTTTGTAATTGAGCAGTGAGCTCTAGGCACTTGGCTTTCCTGCATGTGCAGGCCCCTATTGTAAGTAGTAATATTCTCTTATTGGCCAGTAAGTGAATATTGTGGGTCACAAATCCCACCAAGGATTCTCCCACATTAGGTTTCCTCATTAAAATATTATGTTATGGTGTGTCTCTTATGTTGTGGTTGCTATTCTTATTTACTGCATTATTTTTGGTTTACCGGTACATAGTTTTGATATGCTTTTCATGTTTCAAGTCAAGAAAATTATTATACTGGTTAGATACTGATTCACCCCCCCCTCTCAGTATCTCTAGGAATCCTAACAATTGGTATCAGAGCTTGGTCCTCTATTTTCAAAATCCTAACAACTTGAGGAAGATCTTGACATTGGTAGAGATGAAAAACTTAAGAAAGCAATTGGAAACAACTCTTTTAGACTATGATGCAGAAAAAGTAAAGAATATCAAACTTGAGGATGATCTGAAGGCTGCACAGGATATCATTTGAGGACTTCAAGAAAAATTCACTATAGCAAGGAATAAAAGAAGAGAACTGATAGTTCTGATACTTAATATAAGTACATATCCAATAGCCAACAAGATGAGAGGGGGCGGGTGAATCATACAAACTTAATCATCCATAAAAACATCAGAATCAACCTCGGTAACATATATATCAGTAATATAACCAAAACTGTTAAACATGCAAACTCAAAAGCATATGAACAATATAAACCTCATAACACCAGATTTAACGTGGAAACCCAAATAGGGAAAAACCACTATGGGATTTTGGACCCACTAAGAAATATACTCTTCTAGAGTATGCTTGGTTAAAAGCAAATCATGTTAAAGATTACAAACACATTACTAGATGTGACCCGGTTAAGGGATTTCCCTCAGATCTATTAGGATCTTCACTTTGTTAGAAGTGACCTTGTTAAAGGATTCCAAACACTCAATCAGAATGTCACCTTGCTAGAGGGTTTACATATAAGACTGTTAAGTCCACTCGGTTAAGAGATTTTCTATCACTTTCACAAAATAATAGTAATAAAAATCTATCTGCAACTTCACATCTGAAATGCTAAAGCAAATTCCTATTTGTTCAATACAATCTAGACATAGAACTAATCTTGTCTATCTGTTGGGCTTCTACACTCTGTTATTCTAATAGGTCTTCAAGCTTTTGTGCTTGGTAATCACTATGTAGCATCCCTGTGCATACACTTGCCCGCATACATTGTTTATCAACAGTTTCCTATTTATAAACAATTAGGTAACCGCTTAATCTCCTTGATCACATTTCCCATGATCAATCATAGCCATCAGATCTTTAATCTTGTTTAGGTTCAATGCATCTTTCGATCTGAAAATGTTTTACCCCACCTTGGAACTTGCATAATAGTCTTGGAACTTGTGCCAGGGTATTGCGGTTCAATCTGTGTTGTAGATCTTCATGCCAACTTTCCATTGCCTTAGATTCGTTAGCAAACTTTTTCCACAGCTTACCAATCATTTAATCTGCTCCAGCTCATCAACTTCCTTCATTAAATACCACATGTATACATTTAATTCATTCTGTTATAGCTCAGTTACAACTCTATAACAACTCAGTGAATACTAAACTCCACTCGGTAGACATTCTGCCTTCATTAACCGATAGCGATAACCTTAGGGTTTACCAACTAGGTTCCTTAGGGTTTACTGACTAGGTTCTTTGCTTGATAACATAGTATAGTATTAACCTTTACAATTTACAACATATGTATGATGTTAAAACAATCTAAAACATCATGATCTCGTCATTGTCTAACTCGGTAGTAGTTGTCCATTGAATACCTTATTCATCCTCTTATTCATCATATTCTTTCCTATGTCTTTTACCGACATCATTATAATCTTCATATCATACTTCTCAAGATATGGCAACATCATCCTAAATTAGAAAATCAATTTCTTGACATCAATGACAAAATAATAATATCAAGACAGTAAAACATCTTTAATCAGTTATATCCATAATCATCAACAACCTTCTCAATATCCTTAAGAAATGCCAACAATCTTTCATTGTCTATTATAATGCAATATTGCCAACAAGAACTTTGTGAAAAGATGTAGAATGATGAAGATGAAAAAGAAACTATTAACGATTTGGTGAACCAATTGAGACAAGATAACTGTACAATGAAGAATGAGATGCAAGATATGAATATGAGATTTTGTAAAGAAATTGAAGATAGAAAGAAAAATGAAGATGATTTGGCTAGAAGACTAAATGATGTTGGAAATGAAAACATAAGACTCGGTCATGAAAATGATATGTTGAAGACAGATTTGATGCATACACAAAATGACAAAACTGAACTCATGAGACAGAAAGAAATGTTGGAGAATGAACTGACTACTGTAAATCAACACAAGGAGAAATTCAAGAAAAGTTTAGAAGAACTTGTTGACATGCTGAAAAATCAGAAACCTAATGGTGATGCAAATGGCCTTGGCTTTGAAATTGGTGAAAGCTCCGGTACTGCAAACAATCATGATCATAGTAAACCGGTAAGACAACCCAATGCTTACAAATTCAATGGGAAATGCTTTAACTGTAACAAGCATGGTCATAGAGAAAATCAGTGTAGATCTAGAAATTATCAAAACACTAATACACCCACCGGTCAATGTTCTAAATGCAACAAAATTGGTCATAATTCAGAAAATTGCAGAATGAATGTAAGATGTTATGTTTGTGGAAGATTTGGACACTTATCTAATGAATGCAGAACACATACCAACATAGGATATGGGAAAGCTATTCAGAAAAACAATGTGACTTGTTATGCTTGTAACAAAAATGGACATATTACAAAATTTTGTAGAAGCAAGACTTCACTTGCAAATAACAAAGGTCCTAGTTTGAAAGGTAAAGAAAAAGTTGAAGAGGTAAAGCAAGAATTCTCAAAACAATGGATCAGAAAGTTAGATCAGAATGTTGATGGGAATACTCCTCCACCAGTAGAACAAAGTAACATTCCACCAGTAGGAGACTCTTCATCTAACTGAAGAAAAATCCTTTGGGGGTTTAGCAACAAATTGAAAAACATGCTAACATACCCTCGGTTGATGGTAAGAAGTTGAATTACTTCTTTACCGACAGATGAGTTAAGTTGTGACTTAACTAGCAAGCATTAAATGTGGTAGTTGGAAAAAATAACATTATAAAGTAAGTGTTTTGGCTCTTTTTCATTCACTGAGCATTCAAATCTTTGAGAGCACGAAAATTCCCGAGTGAAGAAGTGAAGCAGTTCATCCAAGCACTCATCCTAAAGGAAAATTGAGGTATTTATAGCTATGTCTTCCTCATCCACTCCTAAATTTATTGCAAACCCTACTGTGATTGACATAATCAAGCGCCCCAGACCCGTATTCAAGCTTGTTCCTGAAATAGCAAAGAAAGATGATAACCTAAGTGCATTTTCTCAAATTATTGAGGGAGTAGTATATGTTGAAGACCATAGGATATACATACATTGTCATATAGAGGAATTAGGAGATGATGAAATCAAGGACATGTATCGGACTATGATTTGTGATGAATCTGGAAATATCAAACCAGAACATAAGATAGTGGAAACCCTAAGTTTTACTGAAATCCTTAGTGTCCTGGATTTTCCCAAGGATATTATAAGGATTGTGCTAAGCAGAGTTCATGGGGAATTCTTTTGGTTGGATTCAATCCATAAGATCACAAAAGAAGCAGTAAAGGCAATAACAGGGTTACCTTCCACCGGCAGCAGGCCCGACATAACTAAAAAGGTCTCTAATGACACAGTAATGGCCCTAACCAGTGCAACATTTGACAAAAGGTCTCTAAGGGTAAATGATGTGAAGGATATCAATGTCAGATTTGTCAGTATGATTTTAGGCTACAAGGCTACACATGCTAATAGGTTAAACTCAGTATCAAGCCTATATATCAAAAGTGCATATGACATAGTAAATGATAATGCTAGAATAGATGTGTGTGAATGGCTCAAAGATGAATTAATAGACAGTTTGAAGAAGATAAAGGGAGATAAGAAAGGAACCTTTAGATTTGGAAATTTACTTGTATGTTTAATGCTATATATTACTAAACAAGTACCCAGTATTGGTAGGAGAGATTTTGGTTTTGACATACCGGTAGGAAAGCAACTTTTGGATACACAAAACAACATGGGAGATAACAAAGAGAAAAATATAAATGAACATTTTTAGGAACTAAGAGCTCGAATGAAGACTAGAAAAAGACTGTCATAGGCAATTGTGGATAAATATCAAAAGGAAATATGTTTTGTAATTAAGAAAGATGAAATCTAGATGGAGGCAGTTGTCCCTAGGACTATTTGGGTAACTAAAATGGGATATGAAACAGATGATAACATCATAGAAACTTATGCAAAATCCCTCCTTGAAGCACCAAAAGAACCAACTGAGAAATTCTTTGGAAATGTAGAAACAATTGAAAGTGGAATTTAGTCAAGGAAAAGGGTTAAGAAAGTTGAACAAACTGTGAAGAAAGGAACCCGATAGGCAAAGGCTATAAAGGAAGATGTTTTGAAATAAACTGGTATCAAGGAAAGTGAGGTGGAAGGACTTCAACCGGAAGCTCATCTTTCACAGGTTGGAACTTCTTCTGAGAGTGATATACTAGTGGTATTCAAAAGGGTGGAAAGGAAAAGAAAACCCTCATCGGCACCCTCACCCACACCTCGGAGAACTAGACAAAAGCAATAGGCAGTAAGGCCTCTAGTAAAGAAGTTGACTCCTAAGAAGAAAAAGGTAAAACAAGACATTGTTCCACTGGATAAACTCCTTAGTGAAATAACAGAGGATGGAAAGTTGAATAACATTAGCAAACTATACAGTACACTTTCCGTTGATGACAGAGAGAGCATAGAAAATAGTGTAATTTTACACTTGGATATTTATAAGAAATTTTTGATGAAAATTGTTTATGAAATACCTACTGATCTTTTTAGGAGACTTGAAGCTAGAAGGGTAGCTATTGTTGAGTTGGATAAGAAAATAAAAATTGAGAAATTACTTGCAGTTCACCCAGTGATCTCACCTGAAGAAATTGATCAATTAATTAGTGAGGCCAACCGGATTGTATTCTCAACTGGTCACCGACATGTAGCACTGATGGCAGGGAGAATGAATGAAATTTTAGAAGAGACTATGGACCAATGGGACATATTCTTTGTTGAGAAGGAGAAACAGGAAGAACTCAAAAGATCCAAGACTATTAGAGTATATCAAAAAGACAGGGATAAGGGGAAAGGTAAGGAAGGTGGACCTCCGAACTTAAAAATAACTAATAACTTACCCCCACCTCCTTTTGATACTCCACCGGTAGAAACAATTGACACACAATCGGCTACAAAGAGTATGGAGACTCCTCTAGAGGATACAAATGTAGTACCCCTACTCATTTGAACTTATCCAATTCATATTTTATTATTGTTTACTTTCAGTGGATACATTACCATGATTGGTTATTTAGACTTATATGACATTATTTCATGCTTTATCTGGATATGAGATGCTTAACTTGTTTACAGTTTTTCAGTACTTGTGATTATGGCATTTTATGGATTATTGCTATGTACTAACACTGTACTTTATCTATGCAATATGGAAGTATATGTTGTGTGTCTGCGAGTGTATTGGATGCAAGGGGACAATTTTCCTTCACTCATTTTGGTGAGACAAGGAACATCATGATTCTCCTTCATTGATGTGTATGTCATGTTTTCTATATTGTATATACGCATGTGTGGTTCGGTGATGCAAGATATTGCAGGTACAAGTATCGGGTAGGTACGGGGTATCGTCTCCACCTGGCTTCACAAGTCTAAGCGTGCCTTATATTTTCCAATGGAAGTGGAGGAGATAGTGGTTGACCCTATTTTATTTAGTTACACTCGTGTGAGTGTCGTTAGTTGGTCGTCTGGTTAGTTTATTCAGCTTTCGTATTTTGTTGTTTGATCTTTTATGAGTTTTTGCTTGAGTTTTACTCAGTTTACATGTTTAAGTGATTTTAATTATTGCATGTTATTGATAATTGTTACATTTATTTCATCTATATGAGTGATAAGTAGTTTGATATTTGGAAGAAAAAGAGTTAAGTGATCTAGCGACTTAACGTTGTTTACAAAGGATGAGTTAATATATTGGTATAAGTAGATGTGATTTCATTAATTATTGTTGTGTTTACAAATATATGAATTTCATATGCATGTTAGTTCGATAGTTGCGACTTGATCGTTTGAATATATATATATATATATATATATATACACGAGGGTGACTGTCAATTATATGTAGTTATTTGAAATAAAGCTTAAGTGATTGAACTATCATTAGATAATATTGTCAATTCGAACTATTATGTTTTTGAATATCCATGTATATAAATTAGAATTATATATATATCATATTTAATATACTTTTTACATTAGATTTAATAAATCGAACGTGTAATATATATAATTCAATTGTTTGAATATATTTATGAAAAGTCATTAATTATATATTGGAAACCAAAATATATATTTACAAAAATAATTTGCTAAATAAGGATTAATGTTTAAATATTTATATTAATGAAACTCATTAATTAAATATTAAAAATATAATATAAAAAAGGGAAATTAAAATAAATTAAAAACTAAAAATTGGAAGGTGGCGGGTTAGTAAGTTAATTTTAAAAAAACTAATAACTAGGGTGGCCGATAGTAATATCGACCACCCCCCTTAATAAAGGGAGGGGTCAGTATTACCACCGACCACGCTCCTCCCTTTTATTATACACGCCCTCCTCCCATTTTAATAAAGCTTATCCACATTGCAGTGAACACCGACACCCCTCTCGCTCGCTGTTAAACCGGACATTGACTGCTACATAGCCACAATATTTAGTTTTCAAACTGCCACTAGGAATCAGAAACTCATCGTTAAGGATACAGTAACAAGGAATAATCGTGGGAGACCATGAGTTGAGGGGAGAAGATTGGCACGTGGTGCCATGTCAATTGGGAAATTGCAGATTTCTCCATTAACCATGGAGGCAGACTGCAATCTTCACGAGGATTAAACTAGACATCGATTGCTCCTTCCAAAGCATAACCCACGTGATTGATACTTGCATCGCCAGTTATAGATAAGATAATAGGTAATCTTGAGTAGTGTGCCATGGAAATAGGAAAACCATCGATAGGGAGAGTTTCATAGTCGAACCATGCTCTACGAAGCATAGTAGCATGTTAGATGTGTAGGGTAAAGGATGGATAAACAATTAGAATAATTAAAGAGTTGAGATAAAGTCAAGTTGAAACTCAATGTATTTCATTGAAGACTCCTCATCAATCACCATCATTGAGCCTATGAGTGGGGAGAAGTCAAAGGGAATTTTAAGATAAATAGAGGTGGGAGAAAGGAAGAAGAGACATTCATTCACATCTAAGGAAGGACGGTAGACTCAAGAGGAAAGAATAGAATAGAGGAAAGAGTGGAATAGAGGAAAGAATAGAATAGAGGAGAAAAATATAATAGGATAGAGAGATAGAGAGGATACTTTTGAAGTATCAAAGAGAGTTAGTTTTGAGATAGAGTTGGGAGTATATTGGAGATAGGTTCGCAAGGAAGGCGCGTTACTATTTGGTGGAAGGGCGTCGAGGTCTTGCAAACCGGTCAAGATTACAAGAGGTTAGAAATTTCTTTAGTTTTGGCTTATTATTTACGGAAGTTTTTGTTATAAGTTATGATTATGATCTTTCTTATATTATGGTTATGGAAAGGTATGAAAGAAATTTATGCTTGCATTCAGAACCTAGGTATAAAGACTTATTAGTCACTTCTCTAGGAGAGTTTGGGGAGTAATGGCTTACTGTTGAAACATTAGGTTTATGACTTATTAAATAGTGTATTAATATAGTTGTAATTCTTATTTTCTGGAAGTGTTTATTTGCAAGTTGTTTATGCATTTGATTGTTTTAAGGAAAGATTGCCTGTGTTAGGATCATGTGTAAATGGTGTTTTCTATCAAGTTTAAATTCCAATTCTTGTTGCATTATCATTGTGTCGTATGTTATTATGTTTCCTTCGTTGGGTGTCGTATAACTTTATGGATGTGAGCCATTGTGTGTTTTATCCAAATGGTCAACCTTTGGTTAGTAAATCGTGTATCCTTCACCTGTGGTTTGTCAGGATTAGGTATGGTTGTCTGTTTCGCCATAGAGTTCTTGTAGAGAGACTTTTCCTGTAGTGTCCTATGAGAGAGAGTGGCTTTCGAGCGGGGGTCGTACCCGAAGTGGATGACAGGATAACCCGTCGGAAGTCAGTTAAAAAGTGATAACCTAATAATTGATTAGGGAGTGGTTAGAATAAAAATTAATTAAGATAATGTGCCTCGTGCATAGGTGTAGTGCTTGTATAGGGCTCATAATGCTATGAGAAGTCCTGGAATGGCAAACTTACCACCTTGTCTTCACGAAAGGATTGGTAGGGTCCGCATGAGACTTAGTTGGAACCGGAGGCTCGGGAGAGGTTACCAGGAGAAACCCAGGATGGGGGTCGGGACCTATGGAGGCTGTACCATGGTATCCATCATAAGCTATGTGATGACACTCTCTCCTTAGAGTCACTAGTGTTTGTGAGTTGAGTCACATGAATGTTTGTGGAGTCATGTATTTCTTTCATACTTATCTTATTTTTCTTGCTTGAGGGTTTTCTACTATCTCCTAGCATAGTGGGGTGGTTCCATTTCAGGATCACATGGTCAGGTGGTAGTGCCACTTCCCATCAAATGTTCTGGAATGTATCTTCAGGCAAGGAAGGGCTTCACTAATGTTCTTGGTTTGTGGTTCATATACCAACTCTTGTTCGTGATCATTGTTTAGTTGAAACCTTGAGGTCATTGTATCAAACTTTTATGTAGCCTTGATTTTGTAACATTGTAATTCATGGTACTTTTGTAAACATGTATTTATGGATATTGTAAAGGGAATCCTTGGAATGTATGTTAATTCAGTTGTTTAATCTTTTGGATATATAAAATGAATGCATTGGAGTACTTTGATTCTTTCATTATGAAATTTAGATGTATGTGTAGTGTTTATCTTTAACATTTAATTTTCCTAAAATAGCTAAACAATAGGATTTTTCCGCGGTGTTAATATAATCTACAAAGTGATCTTCATTGGTAACCCTTAGGGAATCAAGTGTTAGACTTGCGCTATGTTATTAAATGTACAAGTGATATAATTTAAGCACTTGTTCTTTAAAAAAAAATTATTACACCCTTCTAGTGGCCTAGTTGTACTATTTTCCTTTAGGGTTTCTGGTGGGGCATTACAACAAATCCTGAGTCTGAAGGTTTGTATACCATGCATGTTGATACACAAGAGGTGAATATTGTGGTAGATAAAGAAACAACCGAGGATAAGAAGAAAGATGTGGCTACTAAGCCACCGGTTGCAGATGTGGAAATCAATGTTAGCATAGAGACAAAGATACCGACAGAGGACTCTATTGAGAAACAATCAGAGAAAATGGCAATGGAAAGTTCAAAGGCAAATGCACAGAAACTGGAAGTACATTTAGAGACTATATCTAAGAAACCGACAGTTGAGAGCTCAGAGAAAGCATCTGAGGCACTGGAACAGAAACAGGTTGATGTACAAGTCCAAACTGAAACAATGCCACCGGCAAAAATTGAAAAACCAAAACCTTTGCTAATAGAATTGCATACCCAAAAAGATCCTCCCGAGAGAGATGAAAGCAAGGTTATTACTAAAACCAGTAGCATGGAAATTGTAAAAATAGTTGGACAAACATCTGGTACCTCTATAGCAAAATTCTGACCTACAAATGTAACATAGGTCTTATTGGACTTAATAAAGAAACTCATGGAGTGTAATGCACAAGCCTATAAGGCTATTGATGATGCAATCCCCATTCTTAAATTGATAGCACCCAAGTGCATTTTGGATAAGAAAGATTCTTTAGGTCAACTAGACACGTTGTCTAAATACATCACCGGCAACATTTTGACAGTTGATAAAATAAATGAGGACAGATTTAAGGAGAAAATGAATAAAGAGAAAGATAAATTCTTTGATGAAATAATAAAGAAGTGCATGGGACACATTGGCACCCTTTTATTGACACTAAACAAAACAATAATGGAGTTTAAGGAACTCTATAGAGATACATGCAAGACAAATGTTCTAACAACAGATATAGACAAGGAAATAAGTAAGGTTCAAAAGGAGATTGACAATATAGCTGATAACCTCATCAGTTCATCTGAACCATTATCAATTATAGAGCAGAAGATATACAATCTTGAATAAAAAATTGAAAACTTTGAAAAAGAGAAAGACAAAATAAAAGGGAAGGCAAAAGACCTTAAAAGCAAACTCAACCCCAAATTTGAGTACCTCATCTCTTTGAGTAAAGAGATCTCCGAGGCACTTGTTCAAGGACTGAAGACACTAGAGGAACAAATGCATCACCTCACCGACACTATTCAAAGGATAGTGGCTACACTGAAAGACAGTGAAAAGTTCACTGAGAGTCTAAATTTGGTATTAACAGAACTCTTTCAGATTGTAACCAACAGGATACAAGGATCGAGGCAGGAAACACACTCCACTGACAACAAATGACAACCTTTGTCATTGATGTCAAAGGGAGAGTAGTGAGAAGAGAAAAATGATCTAAACAAGACATCATCAGCTTAGGGGGAGCATGGATTTTTGACAACATAGTTTTGGTAAGAAATTCTTTTTGGACATCACTTTTGGACACTTTTTTATTTTTCTCATGAGTGTTGCCATCAATGCCAAAGGGGGAGATTGTTGGCAAATGCACACTCCAATGAGAAATTGTAGGTGATTGAAGGTATTGTCATTGATGGCAACCTTACAATCATGTGATACTAGTAGGCAGACACAGGAACTGGCACCGACAAACACTACATCGACATACAGATCACTGGCACCAAAGGGAAGATTACCGACACTCTGGCCGACATGAATTTTGTATAAATATATTTTGTAATTAATTGTAAAATATTTTATAAGCTGACTTGGCAGATTGTAATATGACTCATGTATGTATGAGATCATTGTAGATCATTTTGTAGATAGAGAAATGGAAGGATTAATGCAGACCTAATATGCGAATTGTCAAGCAGATATTGGATAAGGGTTTATGTAAGTAGCAGAGCTTAAACCAGTACTGAATCTAGCATAGTAGATGTTGATCTAAAGCACTACAAGACATTGGATTAGTATAATCCATTTTGTAAGTCAGTGTGACTTCTTTGTAATTGAGCAGTGAGCTCTAGGCACTTGGCCTTCCTGCATGCGCAGGCCCCTATTGTAAGCAGTAATATTCTCTTATTGGCCAGTAAGTGAATATTGTGGGTCACAAATCCCACTGAGGTTTTTCCCACACCGGGTTTCCTCGTTACAATATTGTGTTATGGTGTGTCTCTTATGTTGTGGTTGCTATTCTTATTTACTGCATTATTTTTGGTTTATCGGTACACAGTTTTGATATGCTTTTCATGTTTCAAGTCAAGAAAATTATTATACCGGTCAGATATCGATTCACCCCCCCCTCTCAGTATCTCTTGGAATCCTAACATGTCTATGGCCTCAAAGCTGAAGAATAGGCACAAAGCCTAGAAAGGTGACGAGGATAGGACATGCTAAAGTGGGGTCACAAAAATGAGGTGTAAATTGGCCTGATGATAATTTACAACTCTATAATAGTAAATGTGGTATATTTATGAAAAATATATTTTTAATTTTGAATAATTAAATTAAAACTTTTTAACATACAAACCTTTTACATTAGATAAAATACATTTCCAAGAATAAAAAGTTATGATACCATTACAAATGTGACAAGGTGATTCAATTGACCTATTTTTTGGTAGGTTTTCCTTATATTTGTGTAGGTTCGTGGATTGAAAGGATATATCATACTTTAGTAGAATTGACCTATACTTTGGTAGGTATGAACTGTCACTCAACAAGATTGATTATTATAGTGGGTTTGTGACCTAGTTTGGCGAGATTGCATAAATTGGCTAGCATGTTTTGACTTTTGGCAGGATAGAAATTAATTTAGCAGATTTTCTCATAGATTACCGAGTTCGCCTGATCAGTGGATTTTCTCTCTCTTTTAGAAAATTTGTGCAAACCTTGTTTTAATAGGTCAACTTTGTTTTCTAGTAGGATTACTATATAAATCAACAACAAAATTAGCTATAACCAATCAAATCTGAGTGATTCTAATTGAAATTTGCCTCTATGTTTTTGTTATCTAAAATAAATTCCCTGCGAGTTGCACCCTTGAAGCCTCACTAGTGAGAGATCAAACCATCCCATCATATCTCCCAATTGTTAGATTAGGTGCTCCAACCCCCCTTGAGTTAACACATCACTATCATTGTATTTTTTTGGAATATAATCCATTTGTTGTGGTTCTTATCACTGATTGCCAAAGATTAAATATAAAACCTTGAACATATCTTTTGTAGGTTCATAGTCAAAGATCATATCTTATCAGTCATCTAGAATCATATCATTTTCTAAAGGGTCAATTAATTTGTTTGTCATGTTTTAGGTGTGTGTGTTGATGTATAGCTCCCCTTCCATCAAAATACTAGTTTAGGGATGCAAAATCACACACATTATATCTAAGTCTTGTTGTGTTTATGCTAGGGGTGATAGCTTGCCAAACATTTCCTTCCATTTATGAGGCCTGTTTGGGAATTTGATCACCCAAAAGGACGACTTCAACCATGTGAACTAGTGAGGTATATGTAAAGGGGGAAAAAATGAATGCTCCAGGGTTTCCACCCAAAGAATGAAAACCACAAGAGAATTTTTTTCACTTTGGGGCATTTACACTCAAAAGAGGATGGGGAAAGCACTAGATCTAGTCATGAATCAGATCAAGACTAGATGCTAAGTGAATTTGGATTGAAGGGGGTATCCTCTTTTGTGAGTTGAAGTGCTGAAATTAGGTAAAATATTGAAAAATGAAGGTAAAAGCATGAAAACAGTGAGCTACAGTCGCAAGATTTTTGCATGCATCTGTAATTAAGCAATGTAAGATAAATCTAATTTGCTCCCTGAAATTCGTCAAAAAGTGACAAGACCATGGCGCATCACAACGGTCCTCTAAAATTTTTGCACGCCAAATGGAGAAGATTCATCATTGTGAATGAAGCCTAATATGAGGAGTAAAACTTTGTACCTATTTCTTGTGGACAACAAGAAAGGGAAATGTGTTGAGAATAGGGGTTTACCTCAAGTCAAACCCCAGTTTTGGAATTAACCATGAAATTGAAATAAATTTACTTGAAATGAATGAAAGGAAAGGATCTCCTTTTGAGGGAGATGCTAAATTATGACTGAAAATTAAATTATGATACCTCCTTGTGAAGTTTTTCTTACCTCCAAGTGCAATTAGGGTTTGTGAAGTCTTCAACAAAATAGGATGAACAATGTCTTCGTCAATGCTTGAAACATGACTTTATTGCTTCTCCTAAGATAAAAGAAGACTGATTGCTGCTCAAATGCTCTTGAATGCTTGAATGCATGATCTCATGTGTTCTCTTAATGATGGCTAGATGTTCAAATGAGTGGGGAAACCCTCTTTATCTACTTGCCCACCGGTGAAATTGGCTAATTTTTTGACATGAGCAGACACAAAGAGGGAAATCCCACTTAATTTTGAGATGGGTCAAGGGGTTCAAATTAGGCCCAAACTAGGGAGGAACATGGTGTGGCGCCATGGTACTATCCTATTTTGGGGCAGAAATAAGGTGCTATGTGAGGTTCCATTTTCATTAGATGTCATTTGTGATGTGCAAGAGCATAATCAAGTCTTCAATTAGGTCGAGGGGTGCAAACACTAAGGTGAAGACCCAGATACAGTTGAAATTGCAAAGGGTGCAATTTTAGGACACCACATTTAGCCCCCACTTTAGTGAAAGTATGAAGTCTATCATACTCTTGGTAAAGTACAACGGGTTCAGATTGAAAAATTTCACAAAGTCATCAAGGAGGCAAGATACACCAAGCCCCGAGTGGACTTTAGAATCTTGCAACATCGATAACAAGATAAAAGGGACATTATGAGAGATAGAGAGAAAGAGAGAGAACCATAACTGCAAACTAGTAAGGTTCTCTTACTATGAATCATAAAAATAAAAATATAAAAAATTACAAAGCAAAAGGAAAAGTTTGCTAAGTAACTTAAGTATCAAGAGAGAAATCCATTGAGTAGAGTGTATGCCCCCACATTAAAGCAATTTCGCATGCCTTATTGGGGGAGATGTATTTAAGGTAGGACACACCGCAAGATGATAAGCACGTTATCACACTGATTTAGCCCCCAAGAGAGGACAAATCAAAGGATAATGATCACAAAACATAAACATGAAGTGGTTTCATGTAACCCTGGGGTTAGCATGCTTTTGTATAATAACTAATGTATATATATATATTCATAGAATTATCCTCATTCTCCAAAGAAAGAAAATCACCTTGGAAGAAGGGCGCATGTGTCTTTTGAGTCAACATAGGAGAGACCAAAAGAGATCTCAAAATTTTGCATCATCCTCAATTAGAAAAAACTAGGGACAACAAATAGAAGAAGGTCACAAACAAGCAAGAGATGAGAGGAGGAGAGAATCTACGATGCTAATGAAGCTGATCAAGCACCTTATCTACATCCTGATCTTTCTCAACATTGTTTCAGGAAGGCAGACAATATTCAAGAGGAGCCACATTAAGCATAGTAGATGGAGTTATCACAAGTTCCACACAAGGACCATGCTCTAATGATGGATCACTTTGTTTGTTACTAGAAGCTAGGATTAACGCTTTTGAAAATTTCTTAGATAAATCATTGTCAACATCAACATATTCATATCCATCATCATAAATATTAGAATCAACATTTGATGAATAATGATGAACAACAAATACCCTAATTGGTACTGAGGGGGGGGTGAATCAGTACAGACAAAAAAATTCTCAACAACTTATCAAGTTAAAGCAATATCAACCAGTTGTCTTCATCACTGAACTTAACCATGGCAATATCGGTTAAACACAGTAAGACTTCAGACAACATAAAATGATAAGTCCGACCACTTCAAATACATTCAATACTTGATAACAACTTCCACCATAAACATATGCATATGGTAAACCAGTAATACCATAACCTATTACCTTTGCATGCATAATCACTAAAACACTGAATACTTAATCATCACATGAAAAATGCACAACTCATGACACATAGATTTTTCACGTGGAAACCCAAATGGGAAAAACAATAGTGGGGATGAATACCCACGAGCTTGTTTTGAACTATTTTGAAGCTCGCTTTGTTAGGAGCCTAGTTCGGTTAGAGACTTTACAATAAGGTTCTTTTAGGAACCGATCCTATTAAAGATCACTTGATTAAGGGATGGCTATATACCATGTTAAAGATTGAAACCCTATTAGAGGTTACCTCGTTAGAACATTTGAAGAAATCAATGATCTTGAGTTACCCGATTAAAGGATTTACAATAAGCCTGTTAAAGCTACCCGATAAAGGGATTTTCCAACTGTTGAAATGGTTAGAAGACAACAGGTAAAACTCTGATCTGATAAAAACACTACATGCCAAGGCAGATCCTTTTCAATTCCTCTCTTCTGCAATCACACTCTACAGTTTTCCTCTTACTAGTCTAGCAAGTATCTCATCACTCGGATACACACACAACATTTGCCAACAACTTACAACAATAAACATCATCGACCTTATAGACAACAGTTAGGTCAATAGCATAAACCCTAAACCCTAAGCATCTTAGGTTTACAATACAAGTAGTCCAATCCTGACCATCCAAACACTTTGCATAGAGAAATACAATCTTACAAAGATCACAAAACAATCTGCATCATTCATTCTTCACCGCATATGGGAATCAGTAACCCATCACGCTTTCTTCTCATACCACTAAGAAGAATGTTCATTCCTGAGGTAAACATTTAATGCAATCGATCTTCACTGGCAAGATCCTCAAGGAAATCCTTTATGCATACAAAACTGACGTGGAACCTCGATCTCATTCTCATCTCTTAGCTAACTCATCATAGAGTATCATCGGTTGCATCGCACAAGCTGGATTGCCAAACCGGAAATCCTAGAGCTGAGACTACCAACTGATAGTCACGCTTATTGAAACCCTGACACTGGTTCACACCATCTCTACATACCTCTTCATACCAGTTCACCAAATTCTTCCAATCTACATACCGGTTCACTTTCACTTATTGGCATCAATGAAATCATACATTATCATCATATCAACATGTCGGTTCATCATATGCCAACAATATCCAACAATCTCCCCCTTTGGCATTGATGGCAATACTCAGTGTAGCATTGCAATTGTAAACATCATAGACCAGTGTATCTGCATTATTAGATATCTTCTCCCTCATACATAAGATATCTTCTCCCTCATACATCAGAGATCTTCTCCCCCTTTGACAACAATGCCAAAGTGGAGGCACAGGCTTCCATACTCCACTATGTTGCTCCCCCTATGGAGTAGCATCCTTTAACACATCAATCCTGAAAGATTTGTCACTATAGTACCTAACTGATGCGGAGCACACAACTTTTAGTTGACTTCATGAAGGGGCAGAACCCCTAATTTGCCTCTCAAATAGGTAAATGTAGTCTTTGGTAAGGGCTTAGTGAATACATCTGCTAGCTGCTCCGTACTGGAAACATGTTATAGTAAAACCTCCTTATTCTAAACTTTCTCTCTTAAGAAGTGATATTTAAGCTCAATATGCTTAGTTCTAGCATGCAATACTAGATTCTTGGAAATATTTATTGCACTTGTGTTGTCACAAAATATATTCACCGGTTCAGATACAGGTACTTTGAAACCTTCCAATACATTTTTCATACAGATTGCTTGAGTGTAGTTCATAAAAGCTGCCACATATTCTACTTCAGTTGTGGACTGGGAAGTACAACTTTGCTTCTTACTTGTCCATGATACTAATCTTCCACCAAGAAAGAACACTCCACCGGTTGTGCTCTTTCGGTCATCCACATTACCTGCCCAATCAGCATCAGTATATACTTTGAGATTGAAGTCACCATTATATGGATACCACAATCCATAGTCAATTGTTCCTTTCAGATATCTAAGAATCCTCTTGACTGCTACCAAGTGGGATTCTCTAGGACATTTTTGAAAATGAGCTACTATGCCCACTGCATGAGCAATACCTGGTCTATTGTGCACCACATAGTGTAGCTTACCAATCATTGGGCGATATTCCTTTTCATTTACCAGTGCTGATTCATCTTCCTTAGTCAGTTTACAACCGGTCACTATTGCTGTACCAACTGGTTTGCTTTCCTCCGTGCCAAAGGTCTTCAATACCTCTTTGACATAAAAATACCCTCTTTCATTTGCTAAATCTGTAAACCAATGAAGAACTTTATCTCTCCAATCAGAGACATATCAAACTCTTTCTTCTTTATATCTACAAATGCATGGCTCATTTCATCATCTCCTCCAAAGATTATGTCATCTACAAATACTTCACAGATCAGAATCTGATCACCCTCTGATTTCAAGTAGATGTTGCTATCTTCACTTGTTCTCTAAAATCTAATCTTCACAAGATGAGAATGTTACCTTTCATACAATTCCCTAGGTGCTTGTTTCAATCCATATAGGGCTATGTGTAATGTACACACCATGTTACTATCTTTTGATAGGGCAAACCCTTCTGGTTGCTCTATATATACTTCCTCTTCAAGTATTTCATTCAAGAATGTGGACTTCACATCCATCTGATATACCTTAAATCCCTTAAATGCTGTAAATGCAAGTAGCATTCGAACACCTTCTATTCTAGCCACAGTAGCAAACGTTTCTCCATAGTCTTCTCCCTCCTCCTGAGCATATCCCTTGCATACAAGTCTAGCCTTCTTCCTTATCACTGTACCTTCTTCATTTAGCTTATTCCTAAAGACCCATTTGGTACCTATGACATTTTTGTGTTCTGTTCTGGGTACCAAAGACCAAGTTACATTCTTTTCTATCTGGTCTAGCTCCTCTTCCATTGCTTTAATCCAGTCTTCATTTGTAAGTGCTTCTCTGGAAGTCTTGGGTTCTAATTCAGAAATCATGCAAGAGTTTTCTTTCACATTGCTTCTTGTGAGTATCCCTGCATCTTTATCTCCTATGATCTGCTTTGGATCATGATGCAATTTTACATATCTAGGAATGACTCTAGTCGGTTCTTCTTTCTTTTCCTCTTCTCCTTCTTCTCCATCTTCTTCTTCTCCTATCGCAACTTCTACCAGTATAGGAACACTAAGATCTTTTCTTGTTTCTTTTGTAACCGGTTCCCATAAAGCTATTCTTGGTTCACCTTCCACTTTCTCGTTGTTGGTTCCCTTAGATTTCTCAGGTGATTCATCAACCTTGACATTGATGCTCTCAACAATCTTCTGAGTTCTGTTATTGTAGCACTTGAGGGCTTTTCTCTTAGGGGAATATCCTAGAAATATTCCTTCATCACTTTTAGCATCAAATTTGCTCAAATTCTCACCTCTCTTGATATAGCACTTACTCCCAAATAACTTAAAGTAACTCATAGTGGGAGTCTTCGCAGTCCAATACTCATAAGGGGTTTTATATTTTCCTTTCTTGATAAGTACCCAGTTCATTGTATAGACTGCAGTGCACACCGCTTCTCTCCAAAAAGTATGAGCAACCTTTCCTTGGATCAACATTGTTCTTGTTGCTTCAACTACAGTCCTATCATTCCTTTCTGCTATGTCATTCTATTGTTGTGTCCTAAGGGCAGATAGTTCCCTCTTGATGTCGATCTCTTCATAGGATTTGTTGAATTCATTAGAAGTGAATTCTCCTCCTTGATCAGTTCTTAGGCATTTTATCTTTTGGCCACTTTCCTTTTCTACTAATGCTCTGAAGGCTTTGAATTTTCCAAATGCTTCAGACTTGTCTTTCAAGAATGTGACCCACATCATTTTTGAGCAGTCATCAGTAAAAAATCATAAAATACCTATCTCCCTGAATACTTCTAGTTTTCATAGGACAACACAAATCAGTATGCACAAGGTCAAGTAAATTTTCTGCTGAAAAAGACACCTTTAAAAGTTGAGGAAGACATCTTCCCAAGTTGACATTCTCTGTGCAAAGAATTGTCAAGTTTGTTCAGCAAAGGCAATCCTCTTACCACCTTGATCTTACCGGCTTTAACAATATTGTCAAAGTTCATATGACAAAGTCTCCTATGCCATATCCAACTATCATCAAACTTAGCCATCAGGCACTAACTAAGCTTGGCATTCAACTGAAATAGGTTACCTCTGGTCTGCTTACTATTGGCATATGCACACTCCAATGAGACATTGTATGTGATTGAAGGTTTTGTCATTGATGGCAACCTTGCAATCTTATGGCACCGGCAAAGGCATTATACCGGCATCAGCAAAACACATTCTACACTGGCACTCAGGATACCGGCACCAGCATAGAAGAAAGGAAGTATACCGACATAGAGGCCGACAGGATTTTGTTATATTATATTTTGTTTATTATTGTAAAAATGTGTAAGATGACTTGGCAAATTGTAAAATGACTCTTATATATAAAAGAGATCATTGTAGACATTTTGAAGGATAGAAAAGAAGCATATAGGAAAATATTAGGTAGACCTATTGTGCGAAATATAGGTCAAGGGGTATATGTAAAGAACAGAGCAAGAACCGGTAATAAATTTGGCATAGAAGATGCTATTGTAGAGCAGTACAAGATATTGGATTTGTATAATCCTTATTGTAAGTCAATGAGACTTCCCATTGAGCAGTGAGCTCTAGGCAGTTGGCCTTCCTACATGTGCAAGCCCCTATTGTAAGTAATATTCTCTTATTGGCCAGTGAGTGAATATTGTGGGTCACAAATCCCACCGAGGTTTTTCCCACACCGGGTTTCCTCATTAAAATCTTGTGTTATGGTGTACTTTTCATGTGGATGTTCTTGATTCTATTTATTGCATTATTTCTTGCATATCAGTACACTGTTATATTATGTTTTGCATGTTTTAAGTTAAGAAATTCTAATTACTGGTCAGATACTGATTCACCCCCCCCCCCTCTCAGTATCTGTGGGATCCCTAACACTTACCAGTGGCAATAAGTCCACCACTCTTTCTAATTATACTGCAGATTCCACCTTTGAACTTTAGAGTGAGTCCTTTGTCATTCAACTGAGCAACACTTAAAAGGTTATGCTTCAGACCTTCTACCCAATAGACATCATCTGCACTTCTCTTTCTGTTTAGTGAAATGGATCCTTTACCTTTTACCAAGCATGGTGCATCATTGCCAAATCTGACAACACCTCCATCATATTCTTCTAGAGACAGAAACTTTCTCCGGTCACCAGTCATGTGGTGAGAACAACCACTATCAATAATCTACTCATTGGAGTTGTCAATGTGAGAGACAAGTGCTTTCTTGTCAGATACTTCTTCCTTTACAACTACAAACATTATATCTTCACTCTCTTCAACCTTTGATTCTTCATCAGTAACACCTTCATCTACAACAACAAGACAATTTCTTCTATTTCCTCCTTTATACTTTCTAAACCTCTCTGGTTTATCCTTATTATTACCATTAGGACAATTAACAGCTATATGTCCTATCTTTTTGTAGGAGAAACATTTTAAAGGAAGCTTACCTCTATATTTACTAGTTCCTTTCAGAAGTCTTTTATCAAGAAGAGATTCAAACTCCATCAGAATCTCTTCATCATCCATATCTCTGCATTGTCTAGATTCATAATTGGTACTAGTTTCTTTTCCTTTTCTGGATGGTGTAGCAGATGCTCTAAAGGCTGACTCAGTCTTCTGAACACTGCCATCATAGCTATTCAACTCATATGCAGTCAACTTTGCAATGATAGAGTCTACGGATACCTTGGTTTTATCAATAGACCTTAGTTCTTGGATAGCAACAACTCTGATTGCATAGATTGGTAACAATGATCTCAAGACTTTACTAACAATTTTTACATCCTCAATCATTCCACTAGCACTTTTGATATCTCCAACCATAGTCTTAATCCTAATGCCATATTGTTGAATGGTCTCTCCTTCAACCATCCTCATGTCTTCAAATTTTCCTCTAAGGCTCTCTTCCTTAGCTTGCTTTACATGCTCATCACCACCATAAATGGTTTCCAATGCATCCCATACATCCTTAGGAGTGTCCTTTTCTTGTACATCAATAAACTCAATATATGACAAGCTACTGATAAGGGCTTCCATGACTTGCCCATTTTCCTGAATCTCTCTTTTCTAATCATCATTCAGAGTGCCAGAGGGAATCACATAGGCATTCTCAACATAGCTCCAACATTGAGCACCCATAATCTTGATGTAAATCTTCATTATTTCCTTCCATATCTTGAAGTTATCTATATTGAACTTAGGAGCTTCCCTCTTCATCATTACAAAAAGATCTTTTACCTCAAGCGGTTAAGCTTATATCACCGAGGACCTAGAGATTCTCTGATACCAATTGATGAATAATGATGAACATCAATTACCCTAATTGGTACTAAGAGGGGGGGGTGAATCAGTATAGACAAAAACTTTCTCAACAACTTATCAAGTTAAAGCAATATCAACCGGTTGTCTTCATCACTGAACTTAACCATGACAATACCGGTTAAACATAGTAAGACATCAAACAACATAAACTGATAAGTCTGAACACTTCAAATACATTCAATACTTGATAACAATTTCACCCATAAACATTTGCATATGGTAAACCAATAATACCATAGCCTATTACCTCTGCATGCATAATCACTAAAAAACAAAATACTTAATCTTCACATGAAAAATGCATAACTCATGACACATATTTTTCACATGGAAACCCAAATGGGAAAAACCATGGTGGGGATGAATACCCACAAGCTTGTTTTGAACTCTTTTGAAGCTCGCTCTATTAGGAGCTTAGTCTGGTTAAATAATTTACAATAAGGTTATGTTAGGAACCGATCCTATTAAAGATCACCCGGTTAAGGGATGGCTATATACCCTGTTAAAGGTTGAAACCCTGTTCGAGGTTACCTCACTAGAGGATTTGAAGAACTCAATGATCTTGAGTTACATGGTTAAAGGATTTACAATAAGCCTATTAAAGCTGCCTAGTAAAGGGATTTTCCAACTACTGAAATGGTTAGAAGATAATAGGTAAAACTCTCATCTGATAACAACACTACATGCCAAGGCAGATCCTTTTCAATTCCTCTTCTGCAATCACACTCTACAATTTTCCTGTTACTAGTCTGGCAAGTATCTCATCACTCGGATACACACACAACATTTACCAACTTACAACAACAAACATAATCGACCTTATAGACAACGGTTAGGTTGGTAGCATAAACCCTAAACCCTAAGCATCTTAGTTTTTACAATACAAGCAGTCCAATCTTGACCGTCCAAACACTTTGCATAGAGAAATACAATCTTAAATAGATCACAAGACAATTTGCATCATTCATTCCTCACCACATATGGGAATCAATAACCCATCACACTTTCTTCTGATATCACTAAGAAGAATGTTCATTCCTGAGGTAGACATTTAATGCAATTGATCTTCACATGCAAGATCCTCAAGGAAATCCTGTACGCACATAAAACTGACGTGGCAACTCATTCTCATTCTCATCTCTTAGCTAACTCATCACAAAGTATCATAGGTTGCATCACACAAGCTGGATTGCAAAACTGGAAACCCTAGAGCTGAGACTACTAACCGGTAGTCACGCTTAGTGAAACCCCGACACTGGTTCATAGCATCTCTACTTACCTCTTCATACCAGTTCACCAACTTCTTCCAATCTGCATACCGGTTCACTTTCACTTATTGACATCAATGACAACATACATTATCATCATATCAACATGTCGGTTCATCATATGCCAACAATATCCAACAACATTCTCATCATTAACAACATTCTCACCTAATTCTTCAACAAGATTAATGAAAATAGGAGCTCTAATAGGAATAGAACTTGAACCATTTTTTTTCTTAAACATTTTGCATCTTGGAGATTTAGGTTGAACCTCTTGTTTAGGAGAAGGTTGATCAACTATAATTATATTAAGAGTTGGTGTCTTGGGAGAAGAAATGGTTTGGGAAGCAAGTTCATGAGCTCAAGTATGACATCTCTATCGATATTCTCTCGCACAATGGTTTTGTTTAGTTTTAGTGAAATGTTGTGAAGGTGTAGGTTCAACTAGTGTAGGATATTTTTCTTCTTTTAAGGAAGGATGAATGGGTTGAGGTATTTTAGGTTGAACAATAGGAGAGGCTAGACACTTCTGTTTAAAAGTTGAAGGAGGCCGAACTGCACCATATAGAGGAGGTATAGGAGGTGTACCTGAAGGAGACTAGGTCCATCATGACAAGGAGGAATAGGTCTACCCTTAGGAGGAATAATATGTTTATTCTTATGTTAAGGCTTAGGAGGAAGAGATTTTCTACCTTTGGGAGGAATAATATACTCATCCCTAGAAGAGGGAATGGAGTCTTCCTTAGGAAAAATAATATTGCTTTCATTAGGAGGAAAGATAGTCTCATGAGAAGGGATTGATTCCACTTTGGGAAGAAGATTATTTCTTTCCTTAGGAGGAAGAACAATGTTGTACTCAAGAAGAGGTACAATCAAGGATAAAATCATCTCATTTTCCAATTTTGATATGATTTAAAGAGAGTACCACTTCTAGGTTTAAGAGGTTGGAATTGTTCGGACCAAAAATAATCAAGACAAACATCTCCATGCCTCATTATGGGTTGATATGTACTATGATTAACAGTTATGATTTTACCATCATGAGGAAATTTCAAAAACTTATGAATAGTAGAAGCGACCGCTTTCATGGAAGAGAGCCAAGGATGTCCCAACTTCACACGAAATTGATCAGATGTAGGAATGATATCAAAGACAACATCTAAGCATTTAGTGCTAACCTCAATAGGAAGTGTAATAGAACCAATAATAGGACAAGAGAAATCATATTGGACTTTAAATATCACATCAAATTTATCATATGTCACATGATGCAATTGCAAAGTATAAAGAAATTCTTAAGTGATAACATTAACCATGAAAGTTGGATGAATGAGCACCCCTTTAGAGGGTATGCCTTTGATTTTCATAGATATATAATGGGCCATTAGGTTTTTTAATAGTCTCACTAGGATCAATTGTAATGCACAATTCCTTAGGTGGTTCATTTTTATCAATAAGGTTCACCACATTGTTAGATTCAAAGCCAACATCATTAGGAGAATGCGTACATTGTTCAGTTTCAATCACATTAGTAGAATGGGACGGTAAAGGATCAGTGAAGATTTGAATATTTTTATTAGGAGGAGTGATAGATTTGGTTCCTTTATCATTCATACCAGCCACATAAATAATATTATTATCAATCAAGTCTTTAATCTTACTCATTAAAGAATAATACTTTTCAGTGTCATGACCGGGTTGATGATGGTATTGGAAAAAGGCTTTGGAATCAAAGGAAGGTGACATAGGCTTAGTTGTATCAATTAGTTTAATATGGGGAAGCTTCAACATATTAGTATGTATCAATTGCATCATAATACTATGCAAAGCTTTATTAAGAGGAGTGAATTCTTTTCTACAATATTTGGATAAAGGAGGCACACTTGTTGCGACTACAACTTGAGTGTTGTTGTTGTCATTGAATTTCATGAATCCCTTATTCGGTTTGAAATTCGCAAAAGGTTGTTGAGAACTTTCACTTTTATCACTCAAAGCCATTGAAGAGGATGATTGTTCCAATTGACTCATGGTAAGATGATAATTGTGAAGTACTGTGCATAACTGTGTAAAGGAAGTAAACTCAAAAAAGATAAGTTTATCCCTAATATCTTTTTCCAAATGAGAAATGAAATGTTTTTGAATATCTTGATCAAGCACATGAAAAGAAATTTGGGAATAAATTTTTTTATATCTAACAATAAAATTAGTCACTTTTTCTTTAACACGTTGTTTACAATGCATCAAATCAGTCAAACTAATTTTAGGACCAATATTATTGTGAAATTGTTGAATGAAAGCATTAACCAATTGTTGAAGAAGTGACAGAATAAGGAGGCAAAGAACAATACCATTGCAAAGCTTTATCCCTTAATGCTCTAGCAAACAATTGAGCCAAAAGTATTTGGTCATGAGAAAAGTCACTACACAAAGTTTGAAATGTTTTCACATGAGTAAAGGGATCACCTTTTCCATTATAAAGATCTGATTGAGGAAATTCCACATGTTTAGGAGGGACAACATGAATAATTTTATTAGATAATGGGCTCACTACATCAAATGTGGGCACACCATACTTAGATTGATTCATGGAAGCAATTTGTTGTTGTAAGGAAGACATTGTTTGGGCTAAACTATTGATGGTAGCTTTTATGGAAGAGTTGAAATTGGGCATGTTAGATTGAGAAGAATGGGTAATATTATTGAAAGAGGGTGGGGTGATGTTGTTGTATGAAGGTGGTGGTTGAGAATAAGAGGGATATTTCTATATTAAGGTGGGGGTTGATAATAAGGAGGTGGAACATTAGGATAGGTAGGTATTTGAGAGGATTGGGTAACAAATGGAAGATTCATAGGAGGAGGAATGAAGGAATAATGATTAAAGGTTTTTCCCCATAGACTAACATGTGTAGGTATGACATTTTGAGTAGAAGTGTCCATGATATTGGATGTAAAGTTGAGAACACTAGCCATATAAGTAGTCAAAGGGATGGATTGGTTGTTTTGACTAGGAGGTTGTGTATAACCAAGAACTTCGACACAACTCTTCATAGGCATAATATTAGAATCAGCAATATGAGGAATATCATGCAATATATCAACACCAAGTTTATCACTTTGAACCATTCTTTTCAATCCTTCAATCAATGGGAGAGCTTCACTTTTTGGTTATTGTTGACTCATCCATTATTGAATATTTTCAAATTGATTGTTAGTCTTCTCCAATTGGTCAATAAAAACCCTAGTTAGTGATTTCTCCATATCATGAGAATTGTCTAAAGAATGAGGATAAACTGGGACATTTGTAGGACTAGAAGAACCACAAACATCCTCATGAAACAAAGTTTCCAAATTAGGCTCCATCTCCTCGGTAATTAAACCTTGGGAAGCCTTAATTCTACAACATCTTCTCATGAGGATATTATAGGTTGGACTAATAGTAGTAAAACTCATGCACTAAGGGAGGGAAATTTGAGATTTGAAATTTGAAATTTGAATCTAATCTTTGAAACTTGCAACAATAATTGAATAATGCAAAAAAATTTGAAAATATGATTATTCAATTAAATAAGCAAATTTATTGAAAGGATGCAATCCCCTAGGAAATTGAAATTTAAAATTAGGGATTTTCTAAAACAACCTCTTAATTTAAAATTAAAATTACCCACCAAGAGATAGAAATTTAAATTTAAAATTAAGGGTAAAAATAACCTCTTAATTTAAAAAAAAATATATATTGAGAGTGATCTAAAGGAAAATTTAAAATTAGAACCACTTAATTTTAAAATTTCAAAATTAAATGAATTTTTTGTTAGACAACTCAGATAACTAGTGGACAACTGAGAGGGAGGGGGGTTGAATCAGTTGTCGATGGTTTATAGAATTTTAAGAATTAAAATCTTATTACCGAAATACAAATATAACAGTTAAGCACAAATATAAACCACAAAACATTTACCAACCATCCACAAAAGATATCACCAAGATTTGTACGTGGAAGACCTGGTAAAGGGAAAAACCACGGTGGGAAGCCTACCCACAGTCAGATAATACTTATGTAGTAAGTATGTGATTACAAAAAAAGGGGCCTGCACATGTAGGAAGGCCAACAACCTAGACCGCGGTGCTCATCACAAAAGGAGCCTCACTGATTACAAAATAAATCTAGACTACAATCCGGAAAGAAGAGTGAACTGCAAGAATACTATCTCCTATGCCTGAGTATAGTACTGGAGGTATTAAACCTCTTTCACAAAACCAATTCAATCACCTATGATTGACCAAAACTTCTAAATATGATTACAACCTTATTCGCACACAGATAATCCTATATCCCAAAAACCCACGATCTACAAAGAGATCTTACATCATATTTATACCAACCCCGGACCTTAACGATTAGGTCAGCCACCTAAAAGATAATACAATAAATTCATAACATAAACCCACAATCCAATGATCAACCAAGTTGGCCTAAGACTAAAACAACACAATCCAATCAATAAATCCATTCGGTGATGCATTGGGATCATCCACCAATATGTTACATAAACCGGTCCATAACCTAGCAGAATAAGATAGCATCAGGTCCGGTCGTAAATAGAACACCACTGATCAATAGGAACGTGAACAAGATAACCAATAGCATCCTGAAAGCCATCTAGAAGCCACACCAACACCACTTATCACGTGCATCAAAAGATCTTCAACAAAGGTCTACCAGTAAAACCTTTATCAGCGACCAAAACACTTACTAGAACAAATGTAGCTCCTGAGTCATCAAATCCCAAACCAACTGATCATGATATGCATCTAAATAGCATGAATGATAGATCCAAACCAATTCCATAAGCCAAAGCATACCGGATCAATATCATAATCCAACCGCTCTACCGAAACCTACAGGAAATTGGTAAACAACCAAAACATCTGGTATTACCATCAATGAAAAAAAATCAATAAAACAGATAATCAATTCCTCCAATTTTCCCACAATCTCCCCCTTTGGCATTGATGACAACACTAGATGTGAAAAACATCCAAGTGCCAAGAAATGCCAAACAAGTCTCCCCCAAAGGATGACATCCAACAATCTCCCACAAGATGATATTGCAATGAGGTTAACAAACTCCCCCTATGAATGATATCCCTATTAAGCTTTGATCTCTCCCCTTTGACTGATATTCTGTTAAGCTCTTTTTTCACATATATCTCTCCCCCTTTGACATCAATGCTAAAAATCTAACATAAACATCAAAGAAAAATCATAAATCCACTGAACCACACAACTGACTACTCCCCTTGAGTAGTAGCACCAACACATCAATCCAAAATGAATAGTAGCTCTATAAATGCATACAAGACTGATGCCAATCAACATCACTTAGGTCTCTACTAGAGGGGTAGAAACCCCCAATCTGTCTCTGAAGTACTCAAATGATTCCTTAGGAAAGGGTTTAGTGAAGATATCTGCAGTCTTCTCTTTAGTGTTCACATAAACCAGTCTGAATTCATTTGCTTCCAACTTCTCCTTCAAAAATTTGTACTTGATAGATATGTTCTTTGTCTTAGAATGAAATATGAGATTCTTTGATATGTCAATAGCAACAGAGTTATCATAGTGAATAACTACTGGTTCATTGTAACCCACCCTTATATCCTTCAACATTTGCTTCATCCATAGAACTTGTGTATAGTTAGTAGCAGCAACAACATACATAGCTTCAACAGTAGATAAAGAGGTACATGATTGCTTCTTGCTAATCCATGAAACAAGTTTCTTTCCAAGAAAGAAATCTCCACCAGATGTGCTCTTTTAGTCATCAACATCTCTAGCCCAATCTGCATCTATATATGTACATAGTGTAAAGCCATCATCTTTAGGATACCACAAACCATATTCAGTTGTTCCTTGCAAATACCTGAAAATCCTTTTCACCGTGCTCTCATGATTTTCTCTAGGATCACTATGATATCTTGATACAATACAAACTGCATTCATTATATCTGGTCTAGTCTAGGTCAGATATAACAAACCTCCAATCATAGACTTGTACCTTGTAGGATTTAATGGTGTTGATGCATCTATCTTAGTCAATTTCACACTTGTAACCATAGGAGTACCAAATGGTTTAGAATACCCTATCATACTTAGTTTGATAGATGAAAATACCTTTATCAGTCTGAGTAATATGCAAACCTAAGAAAAATTTCATCTCCCCAATCATAGACATCTCAGATTCATTCTTCATAGTATCAAAGAATTCCATACATAACTTATAATCACCTCCAAAAATTATATCATCAACAAAGACTTCAACAATCAATATGTCATCATTAGTGATCTTATAATATAAATTACTGTCAGCATTACCTTTAGTGAAACCAAGCTTCAAAAGATATGTATCCAATCTGGCATAGCAAGCTCTAGGGGCTTGTTTCAATCCATATAAAGCTTTCCTAACCTGCAAACCATGTTTTTGTCATCTGAAAGGGAAAATCCATCAGGCTGCTCAATGCAAACTTCCTCTTCAAGATCTCCATTCAGAATTGCACACTTAACATCCATCTGATAAACCTTGTAGTTCTTATGGGCAGCATAAGCAAGAAATAATCTCACAACTTCAATTCTAGCTATGGGAGCAAAAGTCTCATCATAATAAATTCCTTCCTTCTAAGAATATCCTTTACAAACCAATCTAGCCTTATTCCTTGCAACTTGTCCATCTTCATTCAATTTATTACTAAAATCCCATTTAGTCCCAATAACATTCTTATTTTTAGGTTGATGAACTAAAGTCCATGTATTATTCTTTTCTATCTGATCTAATTCCTCTTCCATAGCTTTCATATAAAATTCATCTTTACATGCTTCAATTACTGATGCCGGTTCAACTTGAGAAGTTAAACATACCTCATTAGCTACCAACCTTCTTCTTGTCACCACTCCTTTATTCTTGTCTCAAATGATCTGATCTTCTGAATGATTTAACCTAACATACTTAGGAGTCTTCTGATTTTTTGTTCCTCTACTCAGATCTTTAGTTATTGTTGAATTTTTTGATACTGCCGAAGTAACTAGTTCAACATTTTGTTCCGATGTAGGTCATACTGGTTTAGTTATGATCATTTCCACTACTGGTTCTCTCTCATAAGTTCTAATTTGACTTATGTTCAACTCATCCACTTTGACATTAGTGCTCTCCATAATTCTCTGTAATATTTTGTTATAACATCTATACGCTTTTCTTTCATTAGAATAACCAAGAAATATCTCTTCATCACATCTAGGATCAAACTTTCCAATGGAATCCTCTCTTTTGATATAGAATTTACTACCAAAGATTTTGAAATACTTAACTGTAGGTGTATGACCAAATCATAACTCATAAGGTGTCTTAATGGTGTCTCCTTTGATATGAACTATGTTGAATGTGCATACCATCATGCTCACAAATTCTCTCCAGTAGATATGAGGCATATTAGCTTCCATCATCATAGTTCTAGCCACATCCAAGATAGTTCAGTTCTTCCTTTCCACAAGTCCATCTGCTGAGGTGTCTAGGGTGTAAATAACTGTCTCCTTAACCCATTCTTTTCACAATAATTGTTAAATTCACCGGATGTGAATTCTCCACCTTGATCAGACCTTAAGCATTTAATCTTCAATCATGTCTCTATCTCAACTTTATCTTTAAAGATCTTAAACTTTTCAAATGCTTTAGATTTCTCCCTTAGAAAAGTAACCCACATCGTTCTAGAATAGTCATCAATGATTAGCATAAAGTATCTATCACCCTAAAAAACTTTTGATTCTAGCAGGACCACACAAATAATTATGAATAAGATCAAGAACATCATTAGATTTGTCTTGTATGCTCTTAAAAGAAGTTCTGACTTGCTTTCCCACTTGACATTCCTTACATACCGGATTATAGGACTTCACAATCTTAGGTATATCTCTAAATGCCTTAGTAGAACTGATATTTACAATGCAATCAAAATTCACATAACACAACCTCTTATGCCATAGCTAATTCTCATCAATTTGTACAATCAAACATGTCTTCTCACCGAAGTTCAAATGATATATGTTACCTTTAGTCTGAGTACCGGTTGCAATCTCCAATCCAAATCTGTTGATAATCTTGCATTTTCCATCCTTGAACTATAATTGAAATCCCTTATCCACCAACTATCCTACACTTAAAATATTATGCCTTAAACCTTCAACAAAGTAAAAATTATCAGTATCATGTTTACCATCCAATGATATAGTTCCTCTTCCCTTGATCATGCATGCTTTGTCATCTCCAAATCTAACCAGACTACCACAAAACTCTTGCAAAGATAGAAACTTCATTTTATCTCCAGTCATATGATGTGAACATCCCTATCTATCACCCATTCATTCTTGTCTTCAACTTTAGTAGCAAGGGCCTTTTCTTCAGGTATCAGATCATCATCCTTGATAGCCAAGAATACCCATTCCTTTCCATTTCCGGATCCACTAGTTGAATCTTGTGCTAGTTCATCATCAAAACTAATCACACCTTCCTCATCCACATAGTAGCATGATTTGTCTTTGTTCCTTTTGTACTTATACTCGTTATGATAATCATGGTTAGGCCTAAAATATCTTCTATTTCTTTCCTCAAATCTTGAATTCCTTTCAGGACATCTACATGCAAAATGACCTATCTTATTACATGCAAAACGTTTAAAAGGGTGATTTTCCTTCATACTTACTTCCTGTCGGACCTTTAGGTACTCTTCTAGCAAATAAGGTTTCAAGTTTCTCAAACCCTTCATCTTCTTTCTTCATTTCCTCTAGTTCCTTAGCATATAAGGATTTCTAATCACTCTTACTGGTAGATGATGTAGATGCAGTAGCCTTCATCTTATAAGCTAGTTGCAAAGCTCTCAATACTTTAGAAACTATTTTGTCTTCAATAAGAGATCCACCACAACACTAAATTCCCAGAACAATTTCATTAACTCTCTCCATAAAAGCAATAATCCTTTCATCTTCTTCCATCTTCAGGTTCTCATATCTCACCCAATAACCATCAAGTTTAGCAATTTTAATAGTAGGGTCACCTTCATTCAGAGTCTCCAATTTATCCCATATAGCCTTTACAGTTGATTTGTCAGTTAGTCCCATAACTTGCAGATCAGAAAGTGCACACAAAAGGGATTATCTAGCTCTACAATCATTTTCAATGTCCTTATCCAAGCATGCCGGAGGAGGATTTATAGATGCCAAATTATGAGGTGTATATCCTTTCTCAGTGATCTCCCAAATCTCCTTGCCAAGACATCTCAGATGAGTCTCCATCTGAATCTACCATACTCTGTAATTTGTTCTATCAAGCCTAGGAATCTTCCATACTTGATGAACTTGAGCTATTAGATGCCATAGGATCTTCCTCAAGAGGTTAAGCTTCTGCAAAGAGGACCATGCTCTGATACCAATTATTAGACAACTCAGATAACTAGTAGACAACTGAGAGGGGGGGTGAATTCATTGTCAAAAAATTATAGAACTTTAAGCATTAAAACCTTATTAACGGAATACATATATAACAATTAAGCACAAATATAAACTACATAATATTTACCAACCATCCACAAAAGATAACACCAAGATTTATACGTGGAAAACCCGGTAAAGGGAAAAACCACGGTGGGAATCCTACCCACAGTCAGATAATACTTCTGCAATAAGTATGTGATTACAAAAAGAGGGTCATGCACATGCAGGAAGGCCAACAACCTAGAGTGCACTACTAATCACAAAAGGAGCCTCACTAATTACAAAATAAATCCTAACTACAATCCGAAAAGAAGAGTGAACTGCAAGAATAACATCTCCTAGCCTAAGTATAGTTTCGGTTAAGCTTAGTACCAAAGGTCTTAAACCTCTTTCACAAACCTAATTCGATCACCTGTGATCGACCAAAAACTCTGCATATGATTACAACCTTATTCGTACACAGATAATCCTATATCCCAAAAACCCATGATCTACAAAGAGATCTTACATCATATTTATACTAACCCGGGACCTAAATGATTAGGTCAGCCACCTAAAAGATAATACAATAAATTCATAACATAAACCCATAATCCAATGATGAAACAAGTTGGCATAAGACCGAAACAACATAATCCAATCAATAAATCCAACCGGTGATGCATCGGGATCATCCACCAATACGTTACATAAATCGGTCCATAACCTAGCAGAATAAGATAGCATTGGGTCTGGTCCTAAATGCAACACCACCGATCAACAGGAATATGAGCAAGATAACCAACAACATCCTGAAAGCCATCTAGAAGCCGCACCAACACCACTTATCACATGCATCAAAATATCTTCAACAAATATTTTTCGGTAAAACCCTTACCGATGACCAAAAGGCTTACTAGAACAAATGTAGCTCCTGAGTCATCAAATCCCTAACCAACTGATCATGATATGCATCTGAATAGCATAAATGACATATCCAAACCAATTCCACAAACCAAAGCATACCGAAGCATACCGGATCAATATTATAATCCAACCGCTCTACCGGAAATCGGTAAACATCCAAAACAGTCGGTGTTGCCATCAATGACAAAACATCAATGCAACACATAATCAATTCCTCCAATTTTCCAACAATGTTGAATTTAAATTTAAAAATAAAGGCTCTTGTAATTAACCACTTAATTTAATAATTAAAATTATCCATAATAAATTAAATTTAAAATTAGAATCTTGTAAAAAGAGCCTCTTAATTTTAAAATTTAAATTTACAATTAGATTTAAGGTTGAAATTTTGAAAATTGGAAATGAAAAATCGGGAAATGCACAAGATTAATTTAAATTTAAAAATTAGGGTAATTTTAAATAACCACTTAATTTTAAAATTAAAATTTGAAATTAGATCCAAGATTGCAATTTTGAATTTGAATTGAAATTAACAACAAAATTGAAGAGGTAAATTCAAAATTTAAACAACCCACAAGCTCAATTTTTAAAGTTTTAAAATTATGGTTTTGAAAATTAAGCACTTAATTTTAAATTTTGAAATTTGACTTGCAAGGAAAATTTGAATTTGGAAATTTGAAAGACATTCAGATCTGAAATAATATCTCTTTCTTATTTTTCATATTCATGCCGACACACTCTGATAGTGAGGGTTTATCCAAATTAAACAAATCACAAGTTCAATTTTGAAATTAAAAATTAGGGTTTTAGTGAAATTAACCTCTGAACTTTCAAAATTTGCATGCAAATCAAACTTGTAAATGAAAATTTGAATTGTAAATTGCAAAAACACTCAGCTCTAAAAGAAAACAATCACAAACAATCCACCAAAATGTAAAGGGGAAAAAAATGAATGCTCTAGGGTTTCCACCCAAAGAATGAAAACCACTAGAGAAATGTTTTCACTTTGGGGACTTTGCATTCAAAAGAGGATGGGTAATTCACTAGATCTAGTCATGAATCAGATCAAGACTAAATTATAAGTAAATTTGGATTGAAGGGGGTATCCTCTTTTGTGAGTTGAAGTGATGAAATTAGGTAAAATGCTGAAAAATGAAGGTAAAAGCATGAAAACAGTGATCTATAGTCATAGGACCATGGCACATCACAACAATGCTCCAAACTTTTCGCACACCAAAGTGAGATGATTCATTGTTGTCAATGAAGCCTAATACAAGGAGTACAAATATGTACCTATTTATTGCGCACATAAAGAAAAGGGAAATGTGTTGGGAATAGTGATTTGCCTTAGGTCAAACCTCAATTTTGGAATTAACCATGAAATTGAAATAAATTTAATCGAAATGACTGAAAGGAAAGGATCTCCTTTTGAGGGAGAGATGAATTATGAATTAAAATTGAATTATGATACCTCCTTGTGGATTTTTTCTTACCTCCACATGGAATTAGGGTTTGTGAAGTCTTCAACAAAATAGGATGAATAATGTCTCCTTCAATGCTTGAAACTTGACTTTACTGCTGCTCCTAAGCTGAAAGAAGATCGATTGCTGCTCAAATTCTCTTGAGTGCTTGATCTCATATGTGCTCTTGATGATAGCCAGATGTTCAAATGAGAGGGAAATCCTCTTTATATACTTGCCCATTGGTGAAATTGGCTAATTTTCTAACATGAGCTAACAAAGAGAGGAAAATCCTACTCAATTTTGAGATGGGTCAAGGGGTTCAAATTAGGCCCAAACTAGGGAGGACCATGGTGTGGCACCATGGTCCTGCCTTATTTTGGGGTAGACATAAGGTGCTATTTGAGGTTCCATTTGAATTAGATTCCATTTGTGATGTGCAAGAGCATAATTAGGTCTTCAATCAGGCCAAGGGGTGCAAACACTAAGGTGAAGCCCCAAATGTAGTCAAAATTGCAAAGGGTGTAATTTTAGGATGCTACAGTATATAAAGGGGTGAGAGAAAAAGTTGTAGCTCAATCTAGACACATTGTGTCTTTAGACAAACCCTAAAGCTTGGGTGATACCAAGATAGGAGTGCAAGGTTGGTTCAATCAGCTTAACTAGCATTCCTGGCCCATGCTTGTGATAGGATGGTCTTCATGGATGTGCCTCACACACCCTTGTGATATTTAGAGGACTCACCTAGTAGCCTATATAGCGTAGCTAAAAGATTTTGCCTGCCTCAACCTATGGTGCAGGGGATCCATATCATACCTTTAAGTTACAATATATTTATTTGGGTTGAGACAAGAATCTATTGGTTATTCTTATCTATCTTCCTTGAGAAAGAGTGGTGAGAAATATTCCATAGACTTGGAGCTCTATCTATTCACCCTCAAAGGTATTAGCACTTGCATTCACTACTGCATTTGACTCCAAATTTTGACAAACGTTTGTTGATATATCAACAAACTGTTGTCGGATTACCGACGAAACACCCATACAATTTTCATCGCTTTTTCGACCAAATTCATATACGTTGAAATTTTGACAAATTATTGTTGGACAATGGCATGGTCATTGGAACTAATTTTCGTCAGTAAATAGACAAAAATTTCATCCAAAATAATCACAAAACATTGTACAATGTCTCTTTAGTCATTGATTGCTATTAACTAGTCATTTATTTAGTCATTGATTGTTGTTAACTGGTCATTTATTTATTCATGGCAATCATTTATTTAGTCATTGATTGTGGTTAACTGGTCATTTATTTAATTTAAATATATTCAAACTTAAACTATTAAAATTTAATATTAAACAATAGATTTTAATTTTTTTTATTGAAATAGTACAATTACAAGAATAAAGCTACCATCAGGTAGCTGAAATAAGAAAAAATAGTACAATACACGCTAATCAAAGCATGACCTAAAGGGATTTACAAGTCATCCCATAACTTACAAAATTCCTTGATTCTGATCAAGGAATTTGCTGAAGCTTGTCCATAGCATCCACATTCCTTTTGCACAAACCTTGGAACTATGAGGAAAAAGAAGCCACCCTATGTCAGAGTAAATCCATAAAATAATAGTTGCCTGAAAACAATTACTAGAGAACATAGCATTACATCTCATTTTTCAAATATGCTTTAAAATGACTTATCTAATGGAATCAACCACCACATTATTATACAGACCATAACCAAACATACATACTGTTAGGGTTTCAAGCAGATTTGAAGCAAATATGAACTAACAATTATATGCAGATTTAAATACAAAAGATAAAGAAATAAAACAGGACACAGATAACACAGAGATTTAACGTGGTTCACCCAAAATGGGTTACGTCCACCATACACAGCCGTCCAATCTTTCTTATTATCTAGCAAAAATAGTACATCAACCTTACAATGCCTTAAGCATCCCAGCCGCTTATAACATGCATTTTTAGGGCAACAAACAAAGTCGGCCTTTTTTAGGGTTTTATTACAATGTCGGTTTTCATCAACAAAAAACGGCAAGGATACGTGCTGAGTGTACAGTACTTTGCTAATCAGTCGCCACATTTCAACAATCTCCCACTTGGAGACTGATCAGGCTCCACACCGAACAATCTCCCACTTGGAGACTGATACTACATGACACCACTGTACATGCAACATCCGCTAGATAAAACACTAGGACTTGACTGGTATAAATTCCACAATTATCAATCAAGAAGACCAACAGAAACTGATGAAGAAATCAGCTTCTCCTGTGGAACTGCCTTTGTGAACATATCGGCAGGATTCTCACTTGTGTGAATCTTCTCAAGCCGTAACTGACCCTCCTCCAAAATAGTCCGAATGAAGTGGTACCTGAGTTGAATGTGCTTTGTCCTTGAATGAAAAGCAGAGTTCTTCGCAAGATGAATGGCACTCTGGCTATCAGTATACAATGGGCTATCCTCTTGTGTCTGACCCAATTCCTTCAGAAAACATTGCAACCAAATCATCTCTTTGCTGGCTTCTGTAGAAGCAACATACTCAGCTTCAGTGGTTGAAAGTGCAACAACCTTTTGCAGCCTAGAAATCCAACTGACTGCAGTTCCCCCTATAGTAAAAACATACCTTGTAGTACTCCTCCGTGAATCAATATCACCCACTAGATCAGAGTCAACAAATCCACTTAGAGCAGCATTAGATCCTTTGAAACATAATGCCTTCGTAGTAGTTCCTTTCAAATACCGAAGAATCCATTTCATAGCATTCTAATGTTCCATACCCGGATTACTCATAAACCTGCTCACAACTCCCACTGCATGTGCAATATCTGGCCTTGTGCATACCATTGCATACATCAAACTGCCAACAGCTGATGAATACGGGATGTTAGACATTTTATTAACCTCTTCCTGTGCCTTTGGGCACATCTCCTTAGTCAATTTGAAATGACTAGCCAAAGGTGTACTAACTGCTTTTGCATCCTGCATGTTAAATCTTTTCAACACCTTCTTTATATACTCACTTTGGGACAAATTCAAGGTTCTATTTTTCCTGTCCCGTGTAATCCTCATACCGAGAATTTTCTTAGCTACACCCAAATCCTTCATAGCAAATGACCTAGCTAATTTCTGTTTAAGATCATTTATATGTTGCATGTTAGACCCAGCAACAAGCATGTCATCAACATAAAGCAACAGGATAATATAACTGCCATTATCAAATCTCTTAAAATATACACAATGATCAGAATGACATCTATGATAACCATGTTCAGCCATGAAACTATCAAATTTTAAATACCATTGTCGGGGTGCTTGCTTTAGGCCATACAGACTTTTCTTCAACCTGCACACCAAGTTCTCCTTACCTTTGACCTCATATCCCTGTGGTTGCAACATGTAAATTTCCTCCTCCAAATCTCCATGGAGAAAAGCTGTTTTGACATCTAATTGTTCAAGATGTAAATCATCTGCAGCCACAAGACTAAGTACAGTTCTAATTGAAGTCATTTTTACAACTGGAGAAAATATTTCATCATAATCTATACCCTTTTTCTGTGCAAAACCTTTTACCACAAGTCTGGCCTTATATCTTTTCTAACCTCGTTCCTCCTCCTTCAGTCGATAAACCCATTTGTTAGGCAAGGCTCTTTTTTCTGCAGGTAAAGGGACTAAGTCCCAAGTCTTATTTTTCATCAAGGAGTCCATCTCCTCTTTCATGCCTAGTTGCCACTGTTGTTTGGCATCCACCTACATTGCTTCTTCATATTCTTCTGGTTCACTAGAATCCGTTAATAAAATAGAATACAAAGAAGGAGAAAATCTTTCAGGGGGTCTACTTGTCCTCGTAGAACGTCTAACACTTGCAGGAGTTTGTGGGACAATCTGTTGTTGCTGAGCATCAGGTACCTGTGGCATTTCATTTTCAGGAATCTCATCCAACACCACATATTCTTGTTTGTCCTGTTCATGCTTCTTTTCCTGCATCTGTTCTTTATACATAACCTTCTCATTGAATATAACATCTCTACTTCTAATTATTTTCTTATTTTCAAAATCCCATAACCGATAGCCATATTCATCTATCCCATATCCAATGAAGGTACATTTCTGAGATTTAGCATCAAGCTTGGTTCTATTTTCTTTATCAACATGGACAAAAGATTCGCAACCAAAAGTTTTTAGAAAAGAATAATTTACCTTTTTACCAGTCCATGCCTCCTCTGGAATACCACCATCCAAAGGGGTTGAAGGTCCTCTATTTATCAAATAGACAGCAGTATGTACAGCATCTGCCCAAAAATGTAAGGGCAATCCAGCATGCAATCTCATGCTCCTCGCACGTTCCATGATGGTCCTATTCATTCTCTCTGACACACCATTTTCCTGTGGAGTTCCTAGAACTGTCTTCTAATTTTGAATTCCATTTAAGGAGCAGTAATCTTCAAATGCTTTGCTGCAATACTCATCTCCATTATCTGATCTGAGACACTTCAAATTTTTTCCTGTCTCATTCTCAAGTAAAGCTTTCCATTTCTTAAAAGTTTCAAAAACATCTGATTTTTGTTTTAGGAAATATACCCATGTTTTTTTGGTTGAGTCATCAATAAAAATAACATAATAACAAGAGCCACCAAGAGATGATACCTGAGCCAGTCCCCATACATCCAAATGCATAAGCTCTAACTTCTCACTCTTCTTCTCTTTCCCAACCTTGAGAAATCTGACTCTTTTCTGTTTACCATAAACACAGTTTTCACAGAACTCTAAATCAATCTTCTTTAGTCCTGGCAATAGATTTTTGGAGTGAAGGATTTTCATCCCTTTCTCACTCATGTGCCCAAGCCTATGGTGCCACATTATCGAATCTATTCTTGCAACATTTATTGTTGTTGTCCCTGCAGTAACTTTCTCTGTAATAGCTAAGGTAGAGTAAGTGTTACCAGTACACAGATATAATGTGCCTACCTTCGCACCTTTAGCTACTACTAACGATCCTTTAGTGACCTTCCACATACTATCTGAGAAGGTAACTATGCAACCTTCACTACCTAGTTGCCCTGTAGAAATTAAATTTCTTCTTAAATTAGGAACATGTCTTACCTCCTGCAGAAACCAGTCATTACCATTCTGCAACTTGATCTTTATCTTTCCTTTTCCAACAATTTGATAGGGCTCATCATCACCCAAATATACCTGTCCAAAATCACCTTGAACATAATCTAGAAAATATTTTCTATGGGGTGTAGCATGAAATGAAGCCCCAGAATCTATTACCCAGGAATCATTAACATTATCCAAACATAAGATTAAAGCATCTTGTAAAGTATTACTTGCAATATTAGCTTCCTTACTGTCATTTTCATTTTTGTCTCCTTCTTTGTTTTTTCGAGACCAACAGTCTTTCTTTAGATGACCAGGTTTTCCACAGTACCAGCAATCTTTCTTTCCTCTAGATTGAGAGCATCCTTTCTTTGACTTCCCTCGTGACTTCTCATTCCCAGGGCCTTTTCCTCTTTCCTTTGATCTTCCTCTGTTCTCCACATTCAAAACACTACCCGATGATGTTGGAATCTCACCTGTGCTTTTTCTTCGCATTTCCTCGCTTAGGATAACACCAACAATATCATCAAATACCAAAGTATTTTTACCAGAGACAGAGTTGCTTACAGTCATAACCAAGCTATTCCAGCTTTCTGGCAAAGAACATAAAATCAAGAGAGCCCTAACCTCTTCTGCAAAGGTAATTTTTACCGAAGACAATTGACTGGTAATTGTATTAAATTCATTTAAGTGCTTCGCTACAGATCCTCCCTCCCTCATTTTCAAATTAAACAAATGCTTCATAAGAAATACCTTATTCGAAGCCGAGGGTTTCTCATACAGCTTAGCCAATGTTGCCATCAAATCTACAGTCGTTTTTGCTTCTGATATATTGAATGCTATAGACGACGCAAGGCACAATCGAATGGATCCCAGTGCCTTTCTATCTAAAATGTCCCACTCTTCATCTGATATTGTGGTCGGTTTCTTTGCCTTTCCTTCCAATGGTTGCCACAAATCCTTTTGATACAGGTAATCCTCCATCTGCATTTTCCATAACTGATAATTCTGGCCGTTAAACTTTTCGACCTTGAATTTGGAATCCTCCATTGCTCCCACTCAAATCTGAAAGTCCTGCCAATTTACAGAAAACCTCGCTCTGATACCAATTGTTGGGGTTTCAAGCAGATCTGAAGCAAATATGAACTAACAATTATATGCAGATTTAAATACAAAAGATAAAGAAATAAAACAGGACACAGATAACATAGAGATTTAACGTGGTTCACCTAGAATGGGTTACGTCCACCATACACAGCCGTCCAATCTTTCTTATTATCCAGCAAAAATAGTACATCAACCTTACAATGCCTTAAGCATCCCAGCCGCTTATAACATGCATTTTTAGGGCAACAAACAAAGTCGGCCTTTTTTAGGGTTTTATTACAATGTCGATTTTCATCAACAAAAAATGGCAAAAATTTTTTTCTCGGGGGCTGCCACCCCTGAACCCCCGCTTTCTCGAGGGCTGCCACCCCCGAACCCCTGCCCGGGGCCCGGCCCGGCCCCGGACCCCGGTGAGGATACGTGCTGAGTGTACAGTACTTTGCTGATTAGTCGCCACATTTCAACAATCTCCCACTTGGAGACTGATCAGGCTCCACACCGAACACATACATATATCTATATATACTAAAAAAAATATTAAAAATTGCATATATATAGGTATAATATAATATATATTATAATATATAATATATATAATATATTATAATATATATATTTTATTTATTTAAAAAAAATTGGAGCTGCAACCTCCATGGAGGCCGCAACACCCACGATGGGGGCTGCGACCTCCATGGAGGCCACAAAACCTACAGTCGTGGGGGCTGCAACCTCCATGGAGGTCGCACGTCCTCATGGCAAGGTTGAAAGGGAGGAGAATTTAAAACCCCTTCCCATAAAAAAAAATATAAATCCTACAAATTGAAAGGAAAAACCCTATAATACTTTCATGGCCACCACTCTTTTCCAATCCACACCTATGAGATATCTGCAAAAACAAAGAAAAGATGCAAAAAATTAGATCTAGAGTTTCACTAAGAAAACAAGAGGGAAAGAAAATAAATTTCAAAATAAAATTGGTGTGAACCCAAAACAAATACAATGGAGATTTTGATCTCCCACAAATGCCTATAGCCACCACTCCTTCCCAACATGGAAATCTGCAAACAATTGTTGACATATGTGCAGAGTATGATGACATGATGATATAGTATGTTGTCATTGATGTCAATATGCTGAAGAGTGAACCGGTATATTGAAGCAAGCAACTTGCAAGAGAACCGGTATGATGTTGTGATTCGGTATATGTGAAAAAGTGAAGTGGTATGTCTGTCCAAGTGAATCAGTATGTTGGAATTATGATGTTGTGAACCGGTATATGGAATGTTTTGTATCAAGGTTTCATATGGTATGACTATTGGTTGGTAGTCTTAGCTTCAGGTTTCCGGTTGAAGTATTCCAAGTCTATGTGATTCAACTGATGACATCGTGTGGTAAGTTAGCATTGTAATGAAGAACAAAATGTGTTGCCACGTCAGCCTTGTGTGCATGAAGGATCTTGCATGAAGGAGATTGATCCTATCTACCTCCGGAATGTGCGAAGTCTCTATAAATGATGGAGAACGTGTGATGGGTTATCATCCTCCAAGAAGCGGTGAAGAACGAACATTGGAGAACGTCTTGAGATATGTTCAAGATAGCTATAATCAATGCAATATGTTCAACGGTTAGGATTGAACAGACTGAATTGCTTAACCTAAATGTTTAGGGTTTAGGGTTTATGCTACCAACCTATTTTTCCTATAAGGTCGATGTTGTTTTTCATGTTGAGGTTGTTGGCAAATGGTGTGTGTGTATCCAAGTGCAGAGATACGTGATTCTTGCCAGACCAAATAAGCGAATAGGTACCTATAGAGTGTGATTGTAGAAGGAAGGAATTAAAGCGGATCTGCATTGGCATTGAAGTGCTATTACCAGATCATTGTAATACCTATTGACCTCTAACCACTTCAACAGTTGGAAAATCCCTTAACAGTGTAGCTTTAACCGGCTTGCTGTAAATCCTTTAATAGGGTGACTCAAAATCATTGAGTTCTTAAAATCCTCTAACAAGGTAGCCTTTAACAAGGTTTAAGCCTTAATCGAGTATTTTATCCATCCCTTAACTGGGTGATCCCTAGCAGGATCGGTTCCTAATAGAACCTATTGTAAAGTCTTTAACCAGACTAGGCTCCTAACAAAGCAGACTTCAAAAGGGTTCAAAGAACAGCTTGTGGGTATTTATCCCCACCGTGGTTTTTCCCAGTTGGGTTTCCACGTGAAAAATATGTGTGTTATGTGTGATGCTTTTCATGTGATGCTTTGTTATTCTATGTCAATTGGCAAAGCATGTTGAACTAGTAAGTCTTTACATTTTTGTTGATGTGCTACTAGTGTATGCATATGGGTGAAGTGGAAATATGATGTTAGATTTTGAGGAAAGCTAAGATTTACCGGTTTATGTCTTTCACATTCTTACTGTGTTAAACCGGTAGTAATCTGGTTTAGACCGATGCTATTGCTTGCCAGTCAAGTGCAGTGTTCTCAGTCAAACCGATTAAAGGAAAAGTGTTTTTGTCAGTACTGATTCACCCCCTCCCCCTCTCAGTACCGGTTTGGTACTAACTGTTCATCATTGATTCATCAACAATATTGGAGAAAAATTACATTAGATCTAGGGTTTTAAAAATACTATAAGAATTGATTGGATGAAATCTTTTATCTCTATAGCTTATTTGATGAAGCCAAAGCACTTTTGAGAAACCCGCAACAATGGCTTCCATGGATGAGGATAGGGTTAGAAAGCTTGAGAAAATGTTCAAATGAGAGAATAGGGTTAATTTCCATCATAATAGATGTTAGGGTTTTCCATTCAAGCCCTAAGATCCAATGGTAGAGATTAAAACAATCTAATGGATGAGATTCTTTGCACAACCCATTATGGTTGTGGCTAGAAGTTTTTTTTTATGGGGATTAAAATAATTATATATACACATAAGTATAGATAAATTGTTGATCTCACTTTTATTTATTAAAAATTATTTGTCAATATTTCGACAAACTTTCATCGAAATTCCGACGAATGTCGGGCATAAATTTACAAAAAAATAAAAATTTCACATTAAATATCAGAGGTATCCAACGATACATCTAATCATGCATCTTTCGTTGGAAAAATTCGTCAAATTTTCCAGTCAAATGAGTTAGTGGTTGTGAGCTCACTTTAGTAGACATTCCTACTTGTCTAGATTAGGCATGTGAGTGTTTCTGGTGTTTCTTCTTGTGCTTATCTAGTTTCTATCTCTAGTCGATCCAATCTGAGTCATATCTTATTTTCATGTTTGTTGCCTCTTTTACCATCCTAGTCCAATCAGTCATCTTCATCATTTGGTGGATTTGTCTTGTCTTTTGGTAGGTTTGCCTAATATCACTCCAATCATCTTTTTCCAGGTCTTTCTTGTCCTTTATCAATTTCACCTAGTCTTTATCAGTACATCCTTTGGCAGATTCACCCTATATTTTGGTGCTAATCCTTGTCAGTTCATCTTTTAGTAGAATTTATTTGTCTTTTGGTAGGTTGGACCTAACTTTTGGTGGGTTGTGCCTAGTCTTAGTCATCTTCATCCTTTGGTCGATTCAATTTGTCTTTTGCCAAGTTCACCCTATTCTAGTCATTTCATTCTTCAACAAAATTAGCCTATCTTTTGGTGAATCAACTTATCTTTTAATGGACTTGTTTTAGTGGGATCTCCTTGTCTTTTGGTGGGGTTTCCTTATATTTTGGTGGGTCTTCTCCCATCTAAAATATAGAGAGAAAATCCTCCATCCTCATGTAGTCCTCATTCTTCCTAGGTCCAAAACCCCCATCAGATCATTTTCCCCCCATCTCCTTAGCTAAATGAGTCATTTTTGTCACCCTGATTTTCTATCTATCTTCTTTAGATTCAATTCCCTTCATCATTTGAGCTTAATCTACATTCTAGTCTAAGGTTATTGTCAATCCTAATATGATCTTTAGTCTATCATCCACTTTCATCCTCCATCCCTATCTAACTCATTAACTAACAATCTTGTCACATTCTTACTGTGATGATTTTATGGACATCCTAGATTTTCTTCCACTCCATCCCATTTTGATGTTGTTGAGAGCCTTGTTGATCTAGATTAGTATGAAATTGAAATTTTTGATTCCATCATTTCTATCAAACTTGCTCCAAGCATCTTTCAAAATCCCATCATTTATCAAAGTTACCTCATCATGCCTCCATGCATACCCATCAATAATCCTTATTATATCTTTAACAAGGGGAATCCATTATGTCATCCATCAACATATCACTCTCATCACACATCCCCATATCCCCCTCATGCAACATCCATGCCTCCATAATCTCTAATAGTCATATCTCATCCTCCATCTTTACCTAGTAATGTTATCACCTACATCCCTAGTCTAAATCTACCATCTCATTATATTCCATTCTATTTTCCAATCCATTAGATTAGTCATCTAGTTAATCCCAATCCTTTTTCAAATCCCACTTTCTCCTACCTCAATCTATCATCTACTCCATTTCATACCTCAATTATCCATCCAATCCCACTTTCTCCTACCTCAATCCACCATCCAATCTATTATACCTCAATCCTCCATCTAATCCTAATCCACCACAATGTTAATCTATTCCTCCACCTCTTCTTGATCCAAAGTCATCTACATCCAAGCCTCCATTTTCTAACCATCCATTTCAACCTCAAATATGTAAGCATCTCATTTTGGTATGTTGGCTTGATGATGATTGTAATGTATTCATCACTTGTTGTCATTGATGAAACACTCTCACACACATATATGATAACGTTGACTACCGATGTAACTTCAATTGGCTTACACTACCAACCGATATATTTAAGGTCTATCTCTAACCGGTACTTTGTGTCAACTGGTATGTGCCTAAGAGACAACCTGTGGTAACACTAAATTGGCATAGGAATCAGGATGAAGATGAAGAAGAAGATCAAGTGGAAGACACTATAACAACAATTCACTAGTTTTATTCCAATCGGTATTAAACTGCTCTAACCGGTATCTATTTTTGTGATGAGTTACCAACACTGTTTGTTTGGCAGTTATTTTTGTGATGAGTTACCAGCACCGTTTGTTTGACGGTCATTTTTGTGAGAGTTATGTTTAAGATGTCTAGATTCACTGCACCAAGGGAATTGTGTTCCTATGGCTGACATAAGGTTTGAATGTCTATTTAAAGACATCGTAGAGAATCATCTAAGGATGATAATAGATAGAGAGTTGTTATGTGAAAAGAGTGAAAAAGGTTTTGTTGAAAGGTGATAAGTGTTAAGATGTAGAGGAGTGTTGAATGTACTTAGAAGGATCTGATCAAGCAAGTTTTGTGCTACTCAGAACAGATCAAGCTATTCTTGTTGTTTTCTAACCATTATAACAGATTCAAAACCCTTAACCGGGTAAGCTCTAACAAGATTCATTGTACAAATCCTCTAACAAGGTGATCCATTAGTTTGGATTCTCAGTCCTCCAGTGAGGTTACTCCTAATAGGGTAGTACTCATAATAGGGTATAAGCTTCTAATCAAGCTTGGAATCTCTAACAAGATTCTCTCCTAGCAGAGCTCTTTGTAAGACCTTAACCGATCAGTTTTCTATTATTGCAGATAGTTAACATATGAGTTCCATCTCACCGTGGTTTTTACCTATTTGGGTTTCCCACGTATAAACACTTGTGTTATGGTGGATGTTCTACTGTATGTGGATGTTGTTATTTCATTTTGGATAGCATGTATTTTATGTAACTTCTTGGTTAAATTCATCTACCGGTCAATGTTTAAAGTAGTGTGTTTTTTGGTGTCACTGATTCACCCCCCCCTCTCAGTTCTTTTCAATTCCATCAATTGGTATCAGAGCCTAACTTCTTTGAAGCCTAACCACTTAGAAGGGAATCTTAAAACTATCATGGGGGACATAAGCTACTTTGAGATGGTTAGAAAGCTAGAAGCTAGTAGAAATGAAGTTGAATCACTTAGGGGTAAACTGAAGGGTTCTCAAGTCAAGAGGAGAGAGCTATGTGAAAAACTATTAGAAATATTTGACAATAGTTCTTTAGACGAAGCTAATATTGATGCTTTATCAGAAGAAGTTGAAAAGTTGCAGGGTGAGAAACTGAATCTAAGGAGAGAACTAGAAGGTCTCACTATCCGCATGAGTTAGGAACTGGAAGCCAAAAGAGTTGTTGAAGATCTTATCAAGGTAAAAGATCAAGAAATCATAAAGTTCAAATGAGAAAAAGATACTATGCATGAGGACTTAATAGCTGAAATGAAAGAAAAGGAAAACTTAAAGCTAGATCTTGAGTTGGCATCATCTCTGCAAGAGAACCTGTCTAAGCTTAATGAAGATCTTGTCAAAAAGCTTATTGAAGCCAATGAGAAATTAGAGAAGTTCGCTAAAAGTTCTACCATGATGGAAGAACAAATTCAATCACAGAGAATGAAGGGTGATATCTCTAGGCTTGGTTTTCATACAACTGAAAAAGGTGAATCCTCTGGCACAAAGAGCAACAATCCAAAGAGAAAATTTACTTCTAAAGTTAATAAGACTATTGGTAAGAAGGCTTTCATACCTATCTTCTTTGTTTTCCATAAGCCTAGTCATACCGCAAATGTTTGTAGGAACAAACCTAACAAGAATGCAAGTTACAATATTAATGTTAGGTATGTGTCTAGAAAGTTTGAAGGACATTGCTACACTTGTGAAATGTATGTGCATAAACATATTGAGTGCAGATATGGATCAAACAATCCTGTACCACACATGCATCCTAGACCATATGGTGATCGGACAAGGAATTTTGATAACCGGGTGAACAGGAACTGGCAAAGATCCTATGACAACCTATTTAGTCCATTCAAAATGGAAAAGGTAACAAATGTTGTGTGTACCTTTTGCAATAAAATTGGTCATGTGGCTATGAACTGCAGAAAAAGAACGGGAAGAGGAAATGCAAGACCCTGGAGATCATCTGGTATGGTCTGTTACCACTGTAATAAACCGGGGCACCTGGCAAAATTTTGTAGAACCAGAAACAACAAACTGGTCAATTCTTTCAAGGATCAGAAAGGCAAACAAAAAATCAATTTTGAGGAAACAAGAGAAGATATGAATCGGATTTGGAAGAAGAAAAGCAAAGAATTGTCTATAGAGGAATTCATTCCTTCACCTAGTGAAGAGAATCCAGTACTGGTGACTTAAGCTTGTCTAAAATGTCTAAGGGGAGTGTAACGATAAAACATATTTCGGACCCCTTTTTGTAGAATAAGCGAGAAAGAATCTTTTTGAATTTTGAATTTTGGTAACTTTGTGCTGACGTGTTAATCAACCAGTATTTCACTTAAGTAGCGAAATTAGGGTTTGTAACCTAAAAGTATGAGCATTTATTACAGTCAGTAAAAAGGACAAAAACAAGTTTTACCTTATCATTTTTACCCTAACCCTTTTGAAAAGAAATTGAAGCAATTGCAAAAGCAAAGTAAGATTGTCTTGGTGCGAATTGGCAAATTGCTTTGTGATTAAGAGAAATCAAGCTGAATTGGAAGCTGCAGAGAAGTGAATGGGATTTGAACAGTTCAACTAGGAAATGGAGTGACGTGCAAGACATTAGGTATTTTTTTTAAAACATCACCTCGATACTTGTTTATCTAGAATGGCATCTACGTCTAAGTCTGTAGAGAGATTATTGATCATTGCTGAGCCCAAGGAAGTTGTAAAGGCAGAGAAAATTATGTCTTATAATGCACTGTCACAAGTCCCAAGTGGAGTCGTGATCGAAGGAGAATTGTCTGGCTATATAGATTGCAAAATTGAAGATTTGGGAACTCTTCACATCTATACTTAGTTGAAATCACTCTGTGATAAGGAAGGAAAGATTGAAGCTAAATATGCTAGGGTTTTTGAAAAAGGATTTCATAATGCTACCTACCCTCTTGAAGATTTTGAGGAAGATCACATAAGAATAATCCTGAGTCGAGTCCATGGAGAAAATATGTATCTGGAAAAGACTCACATGATTACCAAGGAAGCCATTAGGGTTGTAATGGAATATTGCTCAACCGGTAAAGTTCCTGAGTTAAGAAAAATTACAAAAGACACTGTCTTCATGCTAACTAGTTCTACCTCTAATGGGGGTGCTTTCTCTGTTAACAATATCAGAGATCCTGTGGTGAAACTTGCAGCAATGGTGATAGGCTACAAAGTATTTTACTTTAGTAGACTTAACAGTGTTCCATCTGCAGCAATTCATATAGCACATAACATGATTGTTGGAAATGAAGACTATGATATCTATGAAGCTATCAAAGTCCAGCTATTTCTAAATTTGAAGTCCATCAAAAAGGACAGTACTCAAAAGTTCAAGTCTGGTCAGCTGTTGGTTGGGTTATTTTTCTACTTTTAGAATTTTCTACCTGGTATAGGTGACATTGAATGGTCCAAAGAACAACCAGTCAATGCTTAGATAAGGAACAACATTAAGGCTATAAAGAATACCTTTTCAGCTACCACCAATAGGTACTTTAATGAATTTTAGAAGAAAATGAGCTTGAGAATGAGGATACCTGAAGATGTGGTAAGACATTTTGAAAAAGACATAATCTTCACGGTTACAACTGATTTTTGCTTAATGCAAGCAAGAGACCCTAGAGAGGAAGAGATGGAAGATATGAGCTACGAGGTCAATCATGACTTACTGGTTGGCTATGCTAATACCCTGTTAGCATCACCTATAGACAAAAAGAAGGCAAAATTGGACATTCTAGCAATCCAAGCTACACCTGCTGAAACTAGTATTGCACCTGTAGCTAAATCTAAAGGAAAGAAAAAGAAAAGTGAGGAAAAATATCTTGTGAAGAAAACTACAAGGGTGACTCTGAGTGTCCTAAACAAGAAGGAACCAACACCTAAAATAATTGAGAAAAAGGAGAGTGTACCAAAGAAGAGAATGAACAAGAAACTAATTTTGCAACCAGAGTATGAGGGAATAGAGTCTGATGAAGAACCTAATAAAGAGAAGGAAACTGGCAGAACATCTAAGAAGGCAAAGGTAGTGCCAAAGGCAAAGGTAGTGCTAAAGGCAACCACACCACTACATATTGCCACTTACAAACCTGGCACAATATTTGAGATAACAATGAAGTCATTGAGAAGAAATACGTTTGAAAATGTTAAAGAACATTATGATTCTTTTACTGTAGATGAGCGAAAGGAAATACTCCAATAGGTAATAACTTTGTTAAATCACTATAGTAGATTTCCACATGATTTAGAGAAAGATATTTCAATCTCTTTGTATAATACTTTGTTAGAAAAATGGGAAGAAGCCACTCAGTTAGAGAAGAATATTATTGATGAAGTATTTGTACAGTATTTTCCCACATTATCATCAGAAGGAATTAGTGCTTTGACTGAGGAATACAGAGTATATTTTGATTTTAAAATAAGGAGATTGAAGCTTCTTAATGGAAAGAGGGCAGTTATTGAGTCAGATACTCACCAACTAGCCTATGTAATCAAACAAAGGGTAGAGAAACATCACTCCGTTAATAAGGATGAAACTGCAAATGATGTTTCTCCACCAGAAATGGATATAGAGGAAATTATTCCACCTGATATAGTCTATTCAACCAAGAAGAAGGATGACTCTGTTATTCTTGTTGATGACGATATTTAGGATACAATGGACCTATCTGAAGATATTACTACACCAGATATGGATCCTCCTTCAATCATAGAAGTACAGGATACAACAGGTGATCAATCGGGTACTCAACTAAAGGAGGTAGGTATACTGACAACTGAACAACTAGAGAAACCCCAATCTCCACTAGTCACTGAGATCACTTGAAAGGAATCCACTGAGGAAGCTGCTACTTAGCAAGTAGAAGATAAAACAGAAGAAAATACAGAAAGAGCCATCATTAAGAGTACACCCCCTGAACCGACAAAGCAAGAACTACTTAATGATGATGATGAAGACTCTTTAAGAATTTCAAGACCTATCGATATGAATACCTTGAGTGCATCTGAAATGATGAAGATTGCCAGTGTTATGCAATCTCATGCACATAAGAAGAGGTTGAAAGAACAAAGAATTGAGGCAAATACAATCCAGAATGCAGTAGAAATTTTGTCTGGATTACTACCAGAAACCTCTGTCACACATCTTCCCACTCCTATTAGCAAACTTGGTCAGTTAGTTGTAGAGGCATCTGATCAAATCAAATCACTTGAAGATGCTATTCAAATATCTGCTGAGAAGAGCCACATGAAGGTATATGGAGATAAGCTGGCTAAGCACATTGAAAATGGCAAAATGGCTTTATCTCGTAATGACAGTCTGTTGAAGAAAGCTAGTGAATCTAGAGGAAAGTATCTTGCCTCTACCTCCAATATTACTTTCTTTTATTCTGATATTACTAAGAATTAAGTTGAAACTGAGCAGGAAATAGAAAGGTTATGCAAGGCATATGTTCCACTCCAAGACTCCATTCATGTCTTTAACCGGTCTATAGATGAACTGCATGAAAAACTTATCAGGAATGATAATGAGAGAGCTAAGAGATTCCAATCTCTAAGAGAGCTCGAGAGTCAGCTCACCTCATAGATTGGCATTCTTCAGAGAGCCTACTCCAGTGCAGAAGCTATTCTTGCTACTCCTGTGACGTGCTTGCTTGACTTAATGGAAGAATTCTATTCTCAGTTGCTGTCTACTTCAAAGTATACGAATCAAATACTGGAATCATGGTAGAATGCTCTATCCTAGATGAAGCAAAATTTCAATAATATTTTCATGAGAATAGCTAATGCATGAATTTGTTTTAAATTGTAATATATGTTGAACTCTTTGATACAGATTTTCTATATATATGTATATTTTACTTTATCATTTTGGCATTGTTGGCAAAGGGGGAGTAATAATATGTATGTGTGTTTTTGATTTTTTTTAATTTATGCATGCATTAAGGGGGAGTATTACAACATTAAGGAGTGTTACATTCAAAGGAGTATGAGTATATATATGTAGATATGTTGTGCATTACTCAAAATTTTCTAAGTGTTGCCATCAATGCCAAAGGGGGAGATTATTGGCTTGATGATGATTGTAATGTATTCATCACTTGTTGTCATTGATGAAACACTCTCACACACATATATGATAACATTGACTACCGGTGTAACTTCAATTGGTTTACACTACCAACCGGTATGTTTAAGGTCTATCTCTAACTGGTACATTGTGTCAACCGATATGTGCCTAAGAGACAACCTGTGGTAACATTAAATCGGCATCAGAATCAGGATGAAGATGAAGAAGAAGATCAAGTGGAAGACACTATAACAATGATTCACTAGTTTTATTCCTACTGGTATTAAACTGCTCTAACCGGTATCTGTTTTTGTGATGAGTTACCAGCACCATTTGTTTGGTGGTCATTTTTGTGATGAGTTACCAACACCATTTGTTTGGCGGTCATTTTTGTGATGAGTTATGTTTAAGATGTCTAGATTCACTACACCTAGGGAATTGTGTTCCTATGGCCGACATAAGGTTTGTATGTCTATTTAAATACATTGTAGAGAATCATTTTAAGGATGATAATAGATAGAGAGTTGTTATGTGAAAAGAGTGAAAAAGCTTTTGTTGAAAGGTGATAAGTGTTAAGATGCAGAGAAGTGTTGAATGCACTTAGAAGGATCTGATCAAGCAAGTTTTGTGCTACTCAGAACAGATCAAGCTATTCTTGTTGTTTTCTAACCATTACAATAGATTCAAATCCCTTAACCGAGTAAGCTCTAACAAGCTTCATTGTACAAATCCTCTAACAAGGTGATCCATTAGTTTGGATTCTCAGTCCTCCAATGAGGTTACTCCTAATAGGGTAGTACTCTTAACAGGGTATAAGCTTCTAATCAAGCTTGGAATCTTTAACAAGATTCACTCCTAGAAGAGCTCTTTGTAAGACCTTAACCGGTCAGTTTCCTATTACTGCAGATAGTTAACTTGTGAGTTCCATCTCACTGTGGTTTTTACCTATTTGGGTTTTCCACATATAAACACTTGTGTTATGGTGGATGTTCTACTTTATGTGGATGTTGTTATTTCATTTTGGATAGCATGTATTTTATTTAACTGCTTGGCTAAATTCATCTACCGGTCAGTGTTTAAAGTAGTGTGTGTTTTGGTGTCACTAATTCACCCCCCCCCCCCCTCTCAGTGCTTTTCAAGTCCATCATGGTCATCCTCCAAGTACTAATCACAAAGAAGTCATCACAAAATATATTTCCTAAAGTTGATGAGTCATGTTATCGTACTCCATCATGTGAGGCCACTTGTGATGAGGTCCTCCCACCTCCTAACACCATCACAATCATCCTATCCATTGACATCAACCAACTCTTATTCCCATCTTGTCTTCTTGGTATTATTTAAACCCAATCTGTTGAACCTCATGAATCAACCTTCTTCCTTCCATTCCTATTGAAAAACCTCCCACCCTTTTATCCACTCCACTTGAAAATCCTACTCACTCATACCCCATCTCACCATCCATACGAATCCCATCATACCAATTTTTTTAAAAAATTATGTTGAAATATTTTTCAACCTAAATAAAGATCCTATCATCCAACCCACTCCATCTCAAGATCCATTTCCATCCCCTCATCCACATCAAGATCCTACCATTCCACCTACTCCATCTCAAGATCCAATATCCTCCCTTCATCCATCTCATGATACCTTATCATGCCCTCCAAATCAAGACCCTATCATCTCGTCTAATACATTGCATGGTCCTTCATTAGCTCTCATCCAAACAATCCTACAACCATCACTCTATCCTCTTAGTTAACTCACCTTCATCCATGGTGGTTTCCTTATATTAGAAGAATAATCCATATTCACCACCAATCCTTCTCCATTTAGAATAATGGACTTGCATCTTGCTCCCCAAATAATAAGTATCATATTTTAAATAAAATTATTAAGAAAATGAACAATAAGTTAAAGGTGTAGGCCTACATGAGAAAGGTACCCTGGAACCCATCCATGTCAAATAAAATCCTCAATCTTCTGGTCTTGGTTACATTTTCCAAAGCACTTCATCCAAAAATATTGGTACAACTAATGTAAAACCTAATCCTTCTTTCAAACCCATAATAACATCTCCCCATTGTCCTCCAAATCATTTATCACCATCCCCCTCCTCTGTCATATCAAGCCAAAATAATTGTCTAGATCTTCCTCCTTCATCCTCTACATCTATTTTGGGCCCCTATATCCCGAAATCCACCATCACTTATTCCCCACATACTAAATCCATTTTGGGACCTTATATCCCAAAATATCATCCTCCATCTTGTCCTACTCATCCCCTCATACACCAATCCCATATCCCTATCACCCATCATAAACATCTCAATCATTTAATTCCCAATTAGGATCAACAAAGGCCCATACCAATACATTATATCCATAACCCTACCTCTATCACTCCATTCATATTCCCTCCATGTCATATCTCTTCTCACATTCCTTCCAATGCTACCAAAAGTAATTTGGTTGACAAATAAAAATGCATAAAACTAAACATCCACAGCAATCTAAAAATCACCGTGTCCCCTCAAATAGACATGCTCTCACAATGCAAAATCCGATGTAAAATTCACTAAATCCAAAAGGCCACAAAGGCCCACTAAAGAAAAAAAAAAACTATGTGGATTCCGAAGAAAAAAGAATCAAGCATCCAAAAGAAAAATCCCCAATGACATTAAAATTTTTTAATCCACAAGATAACAACTTCACACCATCACACTCCCCTTACATCATTCCATCTAAACACTTTCCAACACCATATCCCTTACACCACATATATCCCCCATCAAAACCATCTAATCCATGCCTTTGCATAATCGAATCATCCTAATAAGGTTGTACCAACATCTAATGACCACTCAAACTGGGCTCCTATCACCTTGGTATGGAACTTGATGCTTGAGTCCTCAATCCATCTCCTTATAACCTATCTTCTACCATCACTTATATAAATGCTTATCTATCTCTATCCATAATTTTTTCCATAAAATATAAAAAAATCCAAAAAATAGATAAATAAATAAAAAGACAAAAGTAAAGAGAAAAATATGTCCAATGGTAAAAAATTGACAAATAGGTGCCTTGGACAAGTACCATGATGAAAACCTGGAAAACAGATGCCATGTATAATCCCTCCATCTATTTTCTCACCATGCTTGGCAGAAAATTAATCTAGCATCAAGTTTCCTCCATCTATCCTTCCTACCATATCCACCATACCCTATGCATTTCAATTCTTCCATCCTCCTTTTGATTTTGATAAAAATAAAGGCTCCCACATATACATGCTTTGGACACCTCTTGGCATATATTTCTCCACCATAGTTTTCATTAATCTAATTTCCTATCCGCCCATCCTTCCTCTCATCCATATAATCCACCCACGGACTTTCATAGTCCATATCCACCCATCATCTTATCTTCCTTCTACCTCTCTCATACTCTTGCCATCCTATCATATGTCGCCTAGTGCCTCATCATGCATGAAATATCTAGAGGGGGGGAATATTTTCCTTTGTGACACAGTCCTTGGAGACCTATTGCACCTACCATCTATCCACTAATCCCTTCATGCAATAGTCCTTATCTTTTAAGTCCCACATCTCTTCATCCATAATATTTTCATCTCCCTAACCATGAGTCATCTTCATCTCTTCATCCATAATCTTTCCTTCTTCCAATTCCTCCATTTCATCACCCATAATCCTTTCACCTCTCCGTCCACATCTTATAATGCTTCCATCTCCAAATCCTTTTCATCCTATCATCCATCTTTCAATACCTCCTACCATCTCATCCCTTCAACCCCCCATGCCTTGTCATTGCTCTATAGCTCTAGGCTACCCTATGCAATCCAATGCCATCCATCCCATTACTTCCAATGCTCCTCATAATTCACCATCATATGGAAATCCTATCCATCGAATGCCAATCAACTTACTTAAGAACTTCCTTGGTCTTATTCCTAGCCTTGCTACAAGCCTTGATCACAATCCAATCATCATTTTGGGATGCATCCTTCCCAATCCTTATGTTGTTGGGATATATCATTCCCACATTGGCAACACCCTGTCCACCACCAATCCAATCTTTGTCTTGTTTCGGGATATATCATTCCCGCATCAACAACACTCCATCCACCATCAATCCATCATGGTTTTTCATCATGGTTGGGGCAACATTGTGTTTGTCTTTGGGTCATCATCCATCATCCAAAACCCTTTTTCTATCTTGTACATCTTGTTCATCTTGTCAATAGTGTCTTGGACATACTGTTGGTCATTTGACATCAAGGTTGTGTCTCTATCTAGCTGGTGCTTTAACAATCATCCCTAGTCCCCATTGATTTTCAAGTGTCTCACTTGTCTCTTGTCATAGGAGCCTTAGTTTAGTACCCATAATTGATCTTTGTAGGATGTATCCTTTCTCATATTAGACCAATCAACCCCATCCATCATCATACCTATGGAAAAAAGGTACTTGAGATTCTTGTTATTTATTTGGTACTTTTAGATCTTTGTTTATCGTTTATCTTGAGATTCCTATCTTTTCCTCCTCATGGTCATCATGATCCTTTATATCATGGTGTGCTATGAATGGTACAACTAGGGCCATAGTCTTGAATTTTTTCTTGCTTGTGTCTTTTTGATGTGTCCATGTTGTTCCCCCATGAGATCCATGTGGTCTCATGTTGCACTGAGCATATCTTTTGATTATGGTTTTCTACCATTGTGTCCACCAAAGTTCCCTGTAACTTTGTGAGATGTTAGAATAACCTTTGTATTTTTTGTGTTAGTCATATGCATTTGATATGAGTCACCTAGGTTCCTTATTCCTAGGTGCATTATATCATATGCTAAATTAAAGTAAGTGCTCGCTAGATGGTAGTTTTTATATGTCACTCAATCTCCCCCCATCCATTTATTCCACATCTTTATAAGCCATCCATCTTATCTTTCTATCCATCCTCTTTCTTCTTCTATCCCCTTGTCTTTTGCATGATCTCTCAATCCACTTTTTTCATTCATCTCCCCTTTCATTTATCCATATTATTATGTTATCATATCATTGCATCTTACATAATATAGATTTGTTGGTCTAGCTCTTATCATTTGCATCCATTTCATTATCATCTCATTTCATCTTGCATAATATAGACTTATTTTTCTATCCATTATCATTCTCAACTATTTCATTCTCATCTAGTATCCGCTTGCATAGTGTAGACTTGTTAGTCTATCCATTAATCATTTACATCCTTTCATCTCCAATTAGTTATTGTCATCAACATCATAATCCTAAGCCATTGCATTCATAATGCATTTTTCCTCATCATCCCTACATCATGCTTCCCTCATATCATCCATTTCGAGAGCACATTCGTGTTCTCTTGAACCTGCATGCCCTCTTGAGGGGGCATCCTCATGTCCCATAATATTTCCTTCTAGTCACTCTTTTTAATGACTAGGACATGTTCCCTTAATCTAACCATTTTGTTCTAAGCTCTATGTCTTATTTTTTCTTGAAATGATGCTGCTTCGTAACACCATCTCAAAGGGGGAAAATGTAGACAACTAGATTTGTTCATTACCATTTGATCAAATTTATCCCTTTATTCCTCCATCCTTTTAGGTGAATAAATTTATTTAATATACCTATTTCATCTATATCTTTAGTTATTCATCTATTTAATTAAATAAAACTCCATGTTTATTTAATTAAATCCCCATCTCCCCTTTCCTCCAATTTTGAATTAAAATTAATTCAAAAACCCTATTTCCCTTATCCACTTGCATTGTAAAACCACTCTTAATTTCTTCCTAATCCCCTCCACTAAGCATGTGCACACACTTAATCTTTAATTAAGTGAAGTCAAATACTCCCATCACATTTGGCACATGGGCTTGTCCCTTCAAGTAGCAAAAATAAATTTTTAATTTCTTTATTCCTCTCCTTCATCTTACACACTTGATCTTAATCATTCAACCTATATCATCCATTCATTATCATCCAAAATCCTATATTTTCAACCTTGATTTTTTTTTTTTTATCTCTCTAACCCATTTTACATTTGAGCACCATTATGTTGTTGAAATCTCGAGTGAGCGAACTGCCAACCAACATCTTGAAAAAAACTACATAACAAGAGGTTTAATATAGTTTCATTTCATTGAATTCTATGATCTTTTGACCTCTTTTTTAGCCTAATCTTGATTGTTTCCTTGTATGTGTTGTCGATTATATTTACTGTAATTCTTGTCATTTTAGAACTCACTTTTCACTACATACACTTTTATATGAGAACAAGCTAAGAACATCTAGGTCAAGTAAACACAACATTTTAAAATTTTGAAGAGATTGAATCTACAAATCTAGATATCAAATTTGTGAGATATATCAAATTCATAGGCCCAAACCAAATATGCAATATATATCTACTTGTGAAACCAAATCCATTGTCACAAAAGTGACCCAAATAAAAATGCATAACATTTATTAGTTTGATGTATTCATTTGATCTTTATTACAAATTTTACATTGTTGGTGAATCATATTTTATCATATATCTCAATTTTCTTTCATTGATTCAAACACATGCATTTGGTCTTTTATTGACACTTACATTATTGGAAAATGACATTTTGTCATTTGTCATGGTTTTTAAGGTAAGTACTTTACTTATATAACTTAATTGCTAAAGTATAAATTTATCTACATTTATTACATTTTTCACGACTCATTGATCTAAAGTAGATTTTTTGTCAATGGCCTTTGGTCTACTAATGAAGTTGAATGGTTCTTAATGAGCCCACCAGGGATCAAGTCTTGTTGAGTGCAAGATTTTGACATCATAAGGGATGAGTTCGAAATCATCTCTCGAGCGAATTTGGATATCCCTAAGGGTCATGCTCTTGTATGATTAGCTAAAACAACTTTGTGGATGAAAAAATCCTCCATAAACAAATAGATTTTAAATGTTTATATTATTTATCATAAATTGATGTGAGAGATTCTATCCATCTTTACTCATCTAGATAAGGGATGTTTTATTTTCTTTTATTTGTCCTCTCATTAGATAAGAGATATTTTATTTATCCTTTGTGATATTTATGATTGTTATGCCAATAAGCATGATGTCATAATAGAAGCATCCCTCCAAATAACACAATGATTAATAATATGTAGATGAATATATTTATTTGATCGGCATTTCCTTTCTTCTTTCATAACTAAACTTAAAAATTATTTCCACAAATTTAAAACAAAAAAAATCCTCCCTTCAATAGAAATATCCCTCTAACTATCATATCGACTTATTTGATTCGCATTTCCTTTTTTTTTTTTGGGGGGGGGGGGGGGGGGGTGGTGGGGAGGTTATATAACAGATGCTAAATCCAATTAGTGAGAAGCAGAGGGTACTTATTGAGTCCAATAAGAGATTCAACTATTTCACTATTGTTGTGCATGTAATAGTAACCATGGAAATCTCAAATGCTAAGAACCTGAAACTGCTTGGAGTGGAATGGTTAGAATGAAGAAAGAAGAGACGAGGTATGGTCATGCTTGGGCTTATAACCAGTTTGAAAATCTCAGCTTTCACAAGGAACTAATGGAGTTTTAGAACAAGTACAATGAGAAAGCAGAGACCAAGGGTAAATATAAAGAGGTTGTTCATGGAGTACGAGCATATGTTAATGAAGATAGTGAGGCAGGGTGTAAGAAATAATGAAGAGATCTCAGTTGTGTCTGCCCCCCTGGGCCATTAGGATTGGGAGAAGTGCAATGATACTCATAATTAATAGGTCTTGTTATGATCAATCTCTGTCCTTTTTGTATGACATATATATATTTTTGTATATCTCCTCAGATGGGTACCTTATAGCAGGTTTCAGTATATAAGCTGATAGGTATTAATGTCTTTGATTATATCATATTAAAAACTTTTGTTTAGTCTTCAGCATAGTCTTCAGTCAACTTCTGATTTTGAGTAAGCTTCTTTTTGTGTAGATTCAACAACTTTGGTATGGATTAAGATTGCCTAGTGGTCTATGGCCCTTTTGAATTATGAAGTTCTTTCAATAACTCATTTTAATTATATATAATAAAAAAATAAGATATTATCTTAATTTCATGTGAAACTATATTATTATTGATTATTTTTAGTTTATGTTGTTATTACGACACTTGAAAATGTATCACTATGTTGATTTGTTGAGCAATGCTTGATAAGATGTAGTACATGATGAAAGACTTTGTCCAGATGTTACAATGAAATGTTTGATATACTTTTTATTCAATTCTAAAATATAACATTTCCATTTATTCTACATTTTTTTTAAATGTATGATGTTTATTATAAAAAATTGTGTTATCTAAAAATAGACAAATCGACATTCATCAAAAGATCATTTACTTCCATTAATATTATAATTACTTTTCATCCTTCTACATATGGATAATGGTGTTATTCCCTTCATTTATGCTTTTCATACAACTCCTCTTCATCCTATTAAAATCTTACCTTATGACATTGTATTTTTCTTACACTACCATGTCATTCCATCTTTTTTCTCACCCTTTTTGCATATCCTTCTTACAACTACTTTTCTCATCTCTACTATGGATACACTATTGAAGGAATTTAGCTAGACACTTCACCTAATATCTATGACTCTATTACATACTATCATACTTATATTTATTTGAAAAATATATGTAAAATATAAAGTTGAATCTAGCTGGAGACAAGTGGCGAGGGTTCTATTTTATTTGGAGTAATAAAATAACACCTCAGCATAACAATCTTTGATGTCACACACCTCTTTCTCTTTGATTATGTGACATATACACGATCTATTCTCTTTTTAGAATCTATATTTAAGTTAGGTCATGGAAAAGCTACTTCAATTATTCATTTATAAGATTTTAATGTTATGTATCTATTTTTTACATATGAAGATAAAGTCTTAGGTAAATTATTTTCTACAATCTCTATGGGACTATGTCATACAATGTTTCTAATCATTAATTCGTAGTTCTATCTATTTTTTTTATATAAGATAATCATGAATTTTCTACAATAATTATGTGTCAATATAGACTTGACTTGAAAATAAATATGACAAATTTCAGTATCAAATATTAAATTTCATTTACTTATAATATTAATGTGGTAAAATGAAGCATCAACTAGATGATGATGAATTATAATCCATATTTCATAAAGGGTGATCATGTTGATGTAATGGTGAAATGTGCATGTACCTAACACTTTTCACATTTATTCTACACTCATTTTTTATTTAAAATTAATCTTTTGTAATAAAAAAGCATATAAATGACTTATTTTTAGCTAAGAGTGAACACACAAATTGAGTCTTATTTATTCTTATTTGTACTTATTCCTATGGAATTTTCTTGACCTTTAGCTTACCTCTTTCTTACCCTAGGTCAAATCTACAATCATAGAACTTATCTAGATCACTTTCCCACTCATGAAAATAACTTCTTCACTTTTAAGATTCAAATTTTAAATAGAGGGTCAACCTTACCTCTATTTGTGATCATTATGTGTTGACTCAAAGAACAAAAGTGTTTTTTTATTAACCCTTGGTTGGCATTTCATTTTTTGTTTCATAACTGATTTTTTTAACAGATACAAATTTAAAACAAAAAACCTCCCTTCAATAAAAAGATCCTCCAACTAACATAATGATGAATCAATTGTAAATAAAAAAATTCAGGACTACAAATTTAAAACAGAAAACCTCCCTCAACTAACATACTCATTAATCAATTGTAGATAAATATATTTATTTAATCAACATTTTCATTTTTATTTCATAGCTGAACTTTTTTTAAATAAAAAACTCATCCCTACAAATTGAAAAAAGAAAAAAAACCTCCCCCACATAAATCACACCTGAAAACATTATAAGTATATAATAAAAAAAATTCAACCACTGTAAAATCCTCATTTTTTTTCCTTAAAAAATGGATGAATACAATTAAATGAATTGAATAATGATATTCTCCCATACCATACACACTTTTCAAAGCCCATAGCTCAGATTTCCAAAATCGAATTCATTCATGAATTGCCATTTTCGTCTGATTAGGTTACAACAATTTTGTTGTTACGCTTCCATCCAAAAAGATCATCCTGCTGTACACCTTTTAAAACACTGAATTTATCTTGAAATCTGTGAAAGTGGCTTTTTTCGATCCGGGCAAAAGTTGGTAATGGATAATTTCTCAGAAGACCCACATGAACTTGTCCTTTCTCTCAAATTTCCAATTTTTTTTACTCTTTACTGGGTGCTCTCCTTAACTGATCTTCTTGACTGTAAAAATCTGGATGCAAAGTACAGTTGAACACCCTTTAAAATGTTTGTTCAGTGGATTTCTGAATCATTAATATTTTGACCGCAGAGAGGAACTGAGAATCCAAGGATTGAGACAGGCCAAAATGGAGTGAGTGCCCAGGAGTTTATATGATGGGTTCCATTATTTAATCTGGCATCTTATTGAATTTTCATATCAGCAACCTTACAACCAAGTTTCTGTAGTTTGACATTACACGCTGTCAACTGACACAAGAATCTTCAAATGCAGCTATGGAGTTGAAGGGATTTGGTTGGTTACCCACCACCAAACTACAATTCAAAGTTGAAACATAACCAACGGCTGGTCATACTTGTGCAGCCATTCATACTTTTTCTATTTATGCATACTAGATTCAGTTCTTCACTCAGCCTGCTGTCATTCAAAGCAAGCACTTATCTATCTTCTATTACTAGTACACCACACTAGATTCATTTCTTAACTAAGTGGGTATATATAGATTTCAGTCAAGGAAGATTGGTATAATAAGTTTTTCTTAGTGGGTATTGAGAGGAAGTAAGAGAGAGGCAGCCATGGGTGGTGTAAGAAAATACTTGGTAGTAGCAGAGACAGAGTCTGAATCTTCTGGTGCATATATACAGAGAAACCCATTTTGTCTCAGTGATGAATATTGTTCAGAGGAAAGCTATTTTGGTTTTCTGATCTTGAGCATATTGAATGCAGGTTCAAGTAAAAGTAGAGAGGAGTGGGATTGTGACATCTCTGCAGATGAGGAAGATCTAATACTGAGACTTCACAAGCTTCTAGGTGACAGGTATCCAATTCAGGACATCTGATTTCCACAGTCCATAATGTTATTGTGCATAATTTCAAATTTATGATTTCTGCCATGCATAACTTCAAACAAACATATGATATCCACAGTCCATTACATTATTGTGCATAACTTCAAACACTCATTTCCCCAGGCCATAGCGTTATTGTGCATAACTTCAAACATATGATTGCCACAGTCCGTAGCATTATTGTGCATAACTTCAAACATATGATTTCCACAATCCATAACATTATTGTGCATAACTTCAAACATATGATTTCCCAAGGCCACAGCCTTATTGTGCATAACTTCAAACATATGATTGCCACAGTCCATAGCATTATTGCGCATAACTTCAAACATATGATTTCCACAGTCCATAACATTATTGTGCATAACTTCAAACATATGATTTTCACAGAATATGATTCCATAGTCCATAAGGTTATTGTGTATACCTTCTGGTATTAGTTGCATGAGTTTATTTCCTTGATGTTTCGGATCAAACTCCATGATCCATCATCAGAAAGAAGATCACAAGACAAGAATAGAATAATTACTTGTCTGTTATTTGTCTAATGTTTATCGTTTGTGCTAACTAACATAGCAATGGTGAGCTGGCAGGTGGAAGCTGATTGCAGGGAGGCTGCCATGGAGGAGTGCACAAGAGATTGAGAAGTACTGGAAGATGAGAAGCCATGCTCATTAAGAGACAAGGAGTGTAGTCTTTGATAAAGCATGCTCAAAACAGTATTGTTCCATGCTAATCTGTATTTTTAATGTTTTATAGTAGCACTGGGCATGGACAACCAAGAAGGGAGTTTCTCCTGTTTTGAATATTGATTGCAGATAGGATGGTTTTATTTTTTTGTGAAAGAACAGAAGCTCTTCACTCCATTTTCAAAGATTGAAAGTCTGCTCAGAATGTAGTCTATATTTCTCCTCAGAATAATTTGACTTGTTTTGCTTTTATGGACGGGTCATGGGATGCATTTTTCTATATGATTAATCTTTTTGCTTTTGGAGCTGTCGTGTCTTTCAGCAATGAAAAATGGTCTGAGATTATTGAAACACACCTGTTAAAACAAATTAATATTTAATGATTAATAAAAAAATTCTGAATTTTTTTTGAAAAAGTGTTTGTTTCTTAAGTTTTTAACATGTAGCCTGCATGTTAACAAATTGTTTTTACATCATCTGGTGAAAAGAAAAAGTTGCTAGTTATGAGTTTTTGAGGGTTTGAATTATTTAATAAGTGAAATGTTTTAGTGAGTTAAGCTTTATTTTTATTAAAAGGAAGGTCTTTTTTATTACTTTATATTTATTATAGTTTTAATTATCTTTTATTTAATAGACATGTATAAAGTAAAAGGTGACTTGTAATGGTATAATTTATTATATATAAAGATATGATATGATGTGGATAAAGACGTGATATTTGATATTAAATTTTTAAAATAATATTTTGAAAAGATAAATTTAAATAGTATATTAGAATTTGATATTTGGATGGGTGTAGAGGGTGGGTATTGTTATGTTTTTAGAGATTAAAAGTGTCACTGTCTACTTTACGATTTTCTTTCTTGTTTAACACACACTTCTAATGCCTTCATCTACTAAGCATGATTGTGCCCTCTTTTTACTATAAGTCTATTCCTCCACCCTAAACTTCTTTTTTTTTGTGCTCATCACATGACTTCTTTCACTTCTCCCAACCTTCCTCTACAACACATTCTCCACCACCTAGGCTTTATGTAAATCAAGTTAGATGTGATTCCTACTTCTTCCCCAAAATAAATTGCTCATGGCCTCCATCATAACCATTTTCCAATGAGTCTTTTTATATTCCTTTCCACTAGGTTTTTTAGCCCCTTACTTTGACATGTATAATAGAAACAAAGACCCAAAACTCACATCTAGTCATTTAATGTTAGTTAACTTCTTAAATTTTATTTATGACAACAATTTGTTAGCAAAACTATTACTAAAAACATAAAATTACCATGTATTGATTCCACATAGCTTGTTCTATTTATACCCAAAACTAACTAATGCATTTGTAGTTCATTTTCAAGTCAATAATGGCTTGAAACTAACCTTCTCAAATTTGTATAATATGAAAAAGGAAAAATCAATCATGTTAACAACATTGTACTAAGTTTTATATAGTCCTTGTCAACTAATATGCATTCCCAGTTCTTCATTTAATGTCTCTTTATTGATAATTTACTAATATAAACCAAGAGTAAATTATCGTTTAGTTTTTATGCAAACATAGATCTTATTTGTGTAAAATTCTTAGGGACTATGAGCTTATCTTTAATAATTTACTCTCCAATTGGTAACATCTTTTAGAAATAAAGGTTAAGCTCATAGTCCCTAAAAGATGTTTACAAAAAACTAATGTTAGTGAGGGAAATTATTTTTTATTTAATTATTATTTAGGATACTTGGGATATTGTGTAAGAAGGCATTTAACAAGGAGGTTAAAATAATTGGTCAATATTGGAAGTTGTAAAAAGATCTTTCATATTTAGTACTATGACAAGGCAATTGGTACCATTATAAAGTGCTTAGGATTGGGATCTTAGTCAAATTGACTATTGTTACAAAAAAATATGACATCTTTGACATATAAGAGGTGTGCTAAGATGATTGAACATGACCATAGGGGTACTTTTCTTTTTCATGGCTTGTCATTTTGACTCATGGTTTTGGGTACCACTTGATGGCTTCTTTGTCATCAATTTTCTTATATGTTGAAAGCATAGAATAAAATATTATATGGCTTTTTGTAGGTACTCTTACCCAAGTGGTCTATTATTAGACATTATTCTACTTCATCTTTTGACAATAATACAAGTATAAGAAAAGAGGTCCATATTGAAGGAAAAATGAGAGAGATTTTTTTTCAAACAAAATTGATCTCTAAACCTAAGTGAATATCCATTTTTTATGAAATAGATATTCATTTTTATCTCATTTAATTTAATATTCTTTCATATAAACATAACAAATGTCCATTTTGATTGGATATCTAATATGATAAAATATAAATTAACTTTGACATTATGGATGATTATTTTATTTTCATTTTTTTTTGGTAAAATTAAAACAAGGATGTCTAAGTTCTATTTTTTTCTCACAAATTTAAATTTAATCATATATTTATTATTAATTTGTAAACATGACATATATAGGTTTGTAAATTTACTACAATGTATATTTGACCAAAAAAAAATTATAAAAAAAAATCTCAATCAAAACTTCAACATCATATGCATCTATCCATAAAATGAATTTTGAACAATAATTTATTTTAATACTTTTTAGATGGATCATATATGTGCATATTTTTTCCTCCATCATAGTTTTTTAAAAGGTCACACTTGTACATCCTTTACTTCACTAACTTTTATCATCTAGATATTAGATAAAATTATATATTTGAACAATAAAAATTAAATATAAATTACATTTCACAATTTTACACCATCTTGATATTTTATCCAAAAAAAAAAGCTTCGAATCTTTATCCCATGTGATCCCAAGTACAACAAACTCTATTTTTTAGGTAAAAAACATTCACATTTTAGCTATTTTCCACCCCTTTTACCTTGCACTTACTCCAATATTGGTTTTTTTAAAGATGAAGTTTTTTCCCTACATGGGTTTCTCCACATATATCTAGTGTAATGACTTTACGAGTTTGATATAGTTTTCTATATCTTCTCTAAATTATTTTATTAATATATTTATTATCTTAACTACATCATAATTAGGTTAATATCTATTTAGTTTATATTATTTTTATTGTGTCATTCACCTTAGGTTTCTAACATTTAGTATTAGAGCTTAAGATAGATTGTAGAAGGGGACATATTTCTATAATGTTAATATGTTTCTTATGGTAGAAATTAGAGTATTTTTTTTGAGGTTTCATAGATCCAAGTGTGATTAGAGAAGCTTTGAGAATCCATGATAATTATATAAGATTAGATATTGAAAAAATGAATGGCCCTAGATATGGATTATGGAAATTAAAAGTGGGGGATCTCTTGGAGGAGAAACATTAATGCAAAGCCATGGCATATAATGATAAGCTTGTATATATGTCTAATGTATATTAGATAAATATGGACAAAAAGGCTTAAGTTATAACATGGATATGTCTCTCCAATTTGATCTTTTCGATCATCTCTAAGGAGTATATTGCATATATTGTATGGATAACGATGGTAAATTTTACCCAAAAAAGAGTTTGGTAAACAAGATTAATTCAAATAAAAATTGCAGTAATTGAAACTAGAGGAAGTAGACTCAATAGTCAAGATGTAAAATTCATTTAATCTTATTTTGAATATATATATAAAGAAGGGAAAGAACCCTGATCCAATATACAAATAAGCGTTCAAAGCATCAAACAACAAAAATATCTTACAACTCGGAAACAATCAAAAGCTACAGATCTAACAATAAGAACAATAGAAGTTTCATCCCTTAATCAACCAAAATTTCTCTGCATAATCTAACTTTTTCAGCCAACATCTACCTATAAACCTAAAAATTATACTAACAATATGCCATCTAGCTATAATCAAAATTTGACACTTAGGCCTAAATAAAGTCTTAGAACTTGAAAATAAAGTCTTTAGTATCTAAAGAGTCCATAATCAAACTACTAACAACATCTAAAATTATACTATTAATAAGGCCTATAAACTGCAACCAATCGATGATAAAAAATGGAAGAAATAACATGCATAAATATGTAATTCTTGGGGCCAGAAATGAACCCCTTGTTCTTCGACAACTTCTGCAAGTTATTCTTCCAATTTCCTTGTGAATAAATGTAGTCATTGGTGTCATCCTCTTTATCCTTTCAATTCCCTACATCATTCTTTAGACTTTTCTTTAACTTTGATTGTTATGAAACAATGCCCATCACTACCTTTCTCATAATACCATCAATGATAATGGTGAGAGAGTTTATAGAATTTTCAAGTTAATTTTTGGACACTTTGAACTCCTTTGCCCTAATTTCCACATCCTTCAATCTCACCTATAGGTCTGCCACCTGGACTTTCAGGCTTGCAACCAAGTTACCATTCTTATTTCCCTGATTTTCAATGTCCTGGAATTCTTATTTTTCAGTATCAGGGTAAGTGCACAAAGATGGTGGTCAAAAAGGGGGGTATAAGTGGACACTTTTTTTTTTTCTGAAATCAGGTGAACCTGAACTTGGAGGCAAAATTTGAAAGTCATCCACTCAAGATATGAAGATAATCAAAGAACAAATATTGTATTACTCTGAATCTAATTTTCAAGCTACTAAACTTTTTCAAAATTGGATATGATTAAGGGGGTCAAATCCTTCGTGCACAAAAAAATGACCCTGATTTTTTCTGAAAAACATAACATAGCGTCTAACGTGCGCATCAAAAAAGTCATAGTTAGATTTAGTATTTTGACAAATACTTTGGCAGAAAGATAGTTAAGAGTCAGCACTAGAAGATGTGTATTTGTTTGTAATTTTTTGTTGAGTATTTTTTTTTATGAATTTTCCAATCGAGCACATCCTAAAAATTAGGTACCTATTCGTGTGTGAAGCATAAGTTGCACTAAACAAATCAAAAATACAATTTTATTTTTTTAAAATTGTAAAGAATCAAGTGCACTACAATAATATATAAATTTTTTAAAATTTGGATAAGTATATCAAAAGTTATTCAAAAAATGGTGCACCTATGTCTATGAGAACTATGGAGACACTGGTAAAAGAAATTCAAAAAATATATGTTATTATTGTTCAAATTGAAAAAAAATTATATGGTTAGAAATCTCAAAAGATGGGTGAAAATATGGTGGAAATTTTAGAAATACCCACTTGATGAAGTGTAAACCTGATGATTACAAAGTCGATAAACCAAGTTGATAAAATAAAACATGTCAAAAATGAGAGAAATGGAGGGAAATCAAACTTCCAAACAGTAGCTTTGTCATCCAGGTCTATTTCCAAGCCTAAACAGTCAAAAGCACGTATGTGGTACTACAAGTTTAAAAAGTGCATACGAGGTACTTATGGTGTAAGCAACGCGTACGCGCTATTGTATAATATGATATTTTATATATAATATGTGTATATACATATAATATATGTAATGTATAATATGTGTATAATATGATATTGTATATATAATATGTATATACATATAATATATAATATATAATATATTAAACATATATATACACATGTAAGTGTATTCTCCCCCTCTCAAACGCATACAAGGTCTCTCTCTCTCTCTCTCTCTCTCTCTCTCTCTCTCTCTCTCTCTCTCTCTCCATACCCCATCCCTCCCTCTCTCCCCTTATCCCTTCCTCCATACCCCATCCCTCTCTCTCTCGCTCTCTCCCCTTCTCCCTTCCTCCATACCCCATCCCTCTTTCTCTTCTTCTCTCTGTCCCTCCCTCCTTACCCCACTACAACTGTGTCTGTACTTCTATAGAAGTAAGTGAATTTATTTCTTGTCTGCAACTTCCTCTTTGATTTTTATCATGTATGCTCTCCTAAGAAAATTGACTGATGGATTTGTGTGTGTATATTGAATAGGAGGAATAGGGTTTTAAATTGAACCACAGGTGTATTACCATGACAAACAAGGAAACCTGCATCAATATTCTTCTCGAATGTGTTTTTAATGAGCAGAGCAGATGTGGAAAATAGTGTCAACAAAGCAACATGATGAGTTAGAGTACTTGCAATATGTTTTTCAGAAGGAAACAACAGGTAGGAAGAGAAAGAGGGAGAGTAACACAGATGATGTCCTGTAGAATGATAGTGGTGGGTATGCGAGAGTTACCATGTTGTTACAAAACGCCTGTCACCTAAAGAAATTAAAGTTTGTTGTATGCATGGCAGTGGTAGTATATGATGATCATCACTTGCCAAACAGCTTGGAACGATACATACCCATGAAAGAAATAAAGTGTGTAATTCCTATAGTCGTAATTGAGATCAGTCTTATAACCTTGCAAATTTAATAGCATCATATGTTCTAGAACTTAGGCAGCACTCTTAGGGTTAGGTCAAGCTCTTACACTTGCTTTTTAGCGAAGCCTCATTGTTTGTTCGCTTGGAGTCTCGTTGTATGATGTTCTATTCATAACTTTAAATTTAATATATCATTTTATTAGCCCGCCATATGACCCCTTAGGTGTGATTAGAGGTCGTATTGTTTCCTAAGAGGTCA